>NC_134530.1:76800434-77454362 GCF_050624435.1 Tenrec ecaudatus
ACAGAACTCGGCTTCTGCCCACCTTTTTTTCAGGCCCATCCTGAAGGAATGGACTCTAGCTGCTAGGTCCCACCTTACCTCCTGCCTCACCCAGGCATCTCCACCACATGTAACTGACCCTACTCTAACTTGTGGAGTAGCGACGTGATACTTGAGATGAGATTCTCCATGACCTAGCTCTGACAGATCTCTCCAACTTCATCTTTTACCCTTATTCTCTCCCTGCCCCCAATTCCATGAATGTTATGCTCCCCAAATACTTAACTGTTACTTTCAGTTCTTTAAACAACCATGTTTTATTTTTTTTGCTTTGTCTAACCATCATACATTTGTTCCTGCTATTTCCTGGGTCTGGAATCCCTTCCTTACAACTCAATTTCCCACTTCTCTTCTTCTAATAGATTGATTGTTTGAAATTCAGTAAATTGCTAAAATGGTGCATTGAAGGCTTATTATATATCTGGTTTATGAGAACTCATGTAATCTTCACACACATAGATATTATAATAAGCCCTGTTTCACAGATGAGGAAATTGACTTTCACGATAGCTCTGTTCTTTGTCCAGCATCTACCTGCCAGTAGGTTGGGATAGCAATTGATCAGTGGTTGGGCTCAGATTCAAGCCCCTATCTGTGTGATTCCCGAGCCTATGTTCTCAACTCCTAGGTTCACACAGTCCCTCAGGGGTTTCCTCTTTCCAAGACCACTGCTCACATCTGCACCCAAGCTGCCATTCGGAGCCTCTTTTACACTCCCACGGGCTTCGACTTCCCTGGATCTCAGCACTTGTTGCAGGGTGTGCTCATTATCTATCTATCTATTTATTTATTGCCTGCACTAGCCCCTGAACACCTGGAGGGCAGAGATTACCCTGCTCATAACTACAGCCGGTGCAATTTTCTTGGTAAATGACAATGATCTAATTAATAGATTTCACATCTACCCCACATCAGTAACTTTGGAGTTCAAGAGATCTAGGTTAGACTCATGGCTTCAAGATATCTATGCTTGCCAAGTTGCTTCAATCCCAAGTGTCAAGTTTCCTTATTCATAAAGGAGAGATCATTGCACACCACTCACAGGGTCTGCCAGGAGGATCAAATTAAGCTCCTGGTAAATAGGAGATCCTCCACAATTGTGAGGTGTTGCCCTCTCTCCACACCTTTTGGGGCATCAGTGTTTAGCTGGGCATCTGCTTGAGGCACTGGGACCCCAGTCTCTGCTCCACACAATCCCAGCCTGCTTCTCAGACAAACACCCTCTGACCTTTGGTTTCTTATCTTCGGGATCCTCTATTTGTAGTCGTTCATCCCATTTCCTTGGTTTCCGGGCGTAGGGGTCTTTTATCTTCCTGGGGGGCAAGAAAGCCCAGTCTTCTTCCAGCCCCCCAGCTGCCACTTGCTGGTTATCAATTTTGACCTCGTAAGTAGCATTGGGGCGAATAATCAGAGTGTATAGGTGAGTGTCTTTATTAATCTAGAAAGCGAAAAGGGGGAGGGGAGCCATCTCAGTCCCATATTGCACACATTTAGAACTCAAGCATTAAATTCATCATCTAAAAGCAAACCCTCGGTTCCTCGAATGCCACGCCTTTCTGTTCACAAGCACATTTCATCACCTTATTCTACACCTTGTTAACCCTCTAGTGACCCTGAGCCTTATTCTCCTACTACAGACTCAGAGGAATCTTCCTTAATTCTCGCCACTGGTGGGTGGCCTCCTCAGATTTCCTTTAGCTCTTAACTCACGTGTTGAGGATCGCCTATTTCCCCCTACAGTAGCTCTGATTGTGCTATAGCTCCATTTCTTTGTCTACCCCACTAGACCTTGGGGTCTTCAAGGGCCGAGTCATGTTTGAATCATCTGTTGTGTCAGCACCTCCCAGCATGAGGCCTATCTCAAAGTAAGGCCCGTGGGTGGGCCTGCCTAAGCCCCTGTACAATCTGCTAGGAAAGCCCTACGCTCTACTCCAATGACCCTGTCCCCATCGGCTTCTCTGGACTCATTTCCTGCCTCTCCCTGGCCTTCCATCTGGGCAAAACCTCGCACAGTGACACTGGTTTTCCCGGTTCCCTAAGTTTTCTCATGCTAGTATATCTTTCCCTGAACTGTCACAACACTCCATCAGATCCAATCATACTAATCTTTCATAAGTCAGCGCAGGGGAACACTCCAGATTGAGTAAGGGGCCTCCTCTGTGCTCTCACAGACCCTGATCATCCTGGGTCATCACTCTGCTTTGACTGTGACCTTCACTGGACGGTCGGTTCTATGGGGGCAGAGGCCATCCAGACTCATTCTGTCTTCAGCCGAAGGCACAACACAGAGTTGGTCTCCGTAAGCGCCTGTTGAGGTGCTGATGAAATCCAGCTATTATCCTGCAGCAGACCTCGGCCTCTCTGGCCTGATGTGATTACGTAAGCAAACCCTCCCCTGGCTTCTAAGCCAAAAATCCTCACAGCTGGACCAATGGGAAACATCGTGATAGATGGAGAAAAGATTGAAGTTGTCAAGAATTACATCTTGCTTGGATCCACAATCAATGCTCATGGAAGCAGCAGTCAAAAGGGCAAATTACACACTGCATTGGGTAAAGCTGCTGCCCAAGACCTCTGTACAGTGTTCAAAAGCATGGATGTTCCTTTGGGGACTAAGGTGCGCCTGACCCCAGCCATGGTATTTTCCATGGCCTCCTATGCATGTGAAAGTTGGACACTGAGGAAAGAAGGTGGAAGAAGAGTCGATGCATTTGAATTGTGGGGCTAGTGAATATTATGGAAAGTATAGCTGGGGTGCTCCTCAGAAGGGATGACGGCGAGGCTTTGTCTCACACATTTGGACAAGTTTTCAGGAGAGATTAGTCTCTGGAAAAGGACATCAAGCTTCTTAAAGTAGTGGGGCAGCGAAGAAGAGAGGTGCTCAACGAGCTGGATTGACAGAGTGGCTACAACAATGGGCTCAATTCTGACAACAGTTGTGAAGCTAGTGTAGGACTGAGCAGTGCTTTGTTCTATTGTACCCAGAACTGACCCGACAGCACCGAACAACAACACTTCGAAGCCCTCACCCCTCTCTTCAAATCCAGCAATGGGGATTGGTCTGCATCATCTAAGCATTGTTCCAAGAGATGGTTTCATAGGGTTCGTTAGGCTTTGGGAATCAGGCTGTTCTCTGTGAACTCTTACAGTTTACAGCATTTCTCCAGATCTACTGCCTAAGGATTCAATAAGATAACAAATATAAAATGCTTATCCTTCCCCTAAGCGTGGGACTAGCCTACACACTTACCGGGCACTTGATGGTTTTGTTGTTCTCGTGGTATATCCCTTGATAATGCAATATGACCTGTACCTTGTTGTTGCGAAAGCCGCAGATGTCAGGACCTGGAAATTAAGGCCCAATGAATGATGTCTCATAGATTTTAGGCAATTTGTCTATGTCAAGGCCAAGACCGAAGACAGACATAGTCTATGTATCAATCAGAGTCCTAGCAGGAAATAGATGACACCTTCAAATTTAGGATTATTTGAGTGAAATCTTTTTCAAGGGACTACATACAAAGTTATGCACAGAACACTGAGAAAACTTAAGGAGCAGAGTTGTGCTCAGGGCTGGCAACAGGTGGCATATTACTACCCCTAGCTTTTAAAGCAGCGCTTCTCAACCTGGGGGTCACAACTCCTTTGGGGGTCGAATGACCCTTTCACAGGGGCCTCCCGATTCATAACAGTAGCAAAATTACAGTTATAAAGTAGTAACGAAAATCATTTATAGGGGGGGTGGTCATCACAACATGAGGAACTGTATTAAAGGGTCTCGGCATCAGGAAGGTTGGGAACCACTGCTTTAAAGAGTAAGGAATCACCAAGTTTTCTAGAACCAGAAAGAAAAACAGAGCCCCATAGAAAAGGCAGCCAGGAGAGAAGCGGTGACTTTGAGTAGAAGACACACCTGGAAGAATAAATACCCCAACTTTCATCTCTTTCTCTGAGTTCCTGCTAGGGTTCCCTGTGGATGGAACCCAACATCAGCCCTTCCTGCGCAGGACTGATCCCGGCCACTTTACACCACATCATCTCTAGAAAAGGTATACTGGGAACTTTACAGGTAGGCTACAGTCATTTTTTTCTCCTCTCTCATACCTTTATCTTATCTTCTGGCTAACGTCCTCTTTTTGTTTGTAATGAACTTGTAGGTCACAAAAGAAGCCAAGTTCATTTCAATTTTACTTTTCTGCTTTTATCACCACCCACACCAATGTTTCGACGGGATGGGAAAAGGAATCTATAGGTTTTTTTATGACTCTGACCCCCCTCCCTTCCTTCCTCTCTCCCTTTAAAATTTTAACTTTATTTAAGATTTTTGTTTATACATATATATTTTCTCCCTTTTTGTTTATGGAATATTAGACAGTTGCACTGCCCATTTCATCAAATCAGTAACAGTATCCCATTAGACCCTCCAGATATGTGGTTCTTTTTTTTTATGTATAGGAAAGAACTTTATATGGAAGAGTAATTGTATGTGAAGAAAACATCTTAGCCCAGTCCTGATCAAGTCCATAGTCTGATATTATCCCATAAGTCCAATACTAGTCCATAAATTCCTCTTCACGTAGCCACTCACAATGATGCCATATGCAGAAAGATCACAGGCTAGTGGGTGAAAAGTCTTGTAGATCCAGTGGTGGAGGAAGCTTCTCCACGTGGCTTCTCCAGCTCCTGGGTGTGTCTCCTCAACAGGCAGGTGAAGCAGAGAATGTGGCCCGCCTCCCAGGAGAAAGAGAAAAAATTCCCAGAAACCTCCTGAGAAGGCATGCCCACAAGAAGGCACCATCAGGCTGTGACCTGATTGACAGGTGAGGCTCCACCCCTTCACTCTTAATGACCTCAAGTTGACACGGGATTGTGTAACAGGCTTCAAAATGTTTGTGAAAAAATTCCATTATCTTTTCATTTCATTTTTCTGTGAATTGTTGGACGTCCTCTTGTAGAGATGTCTATTCTCCACCCCTTTCTTACTCAAGAGGTAGCCCACTAGATACATCTTGTCTTCTCTCGACAGCACACCTTTGAAGTTCCTATCAGCACAGAGGCAGTTCCTTGTTATTTTTTTTTCTTTTCTTTATTTTCAATTGTTTTATTAGGAGCCATGTGGTTCTTTTTCGTTCTCCCCCACCCTCCCTCCCTCCATAGTTTTTTTCCCCTTTACTACTGCCTCCTCCCCCCACCCACACACCTTACCATAGTCTTTTTATATTATTATTGTTTGTTTAAAAAAATAATTTTATTGGGTGTCAAAGTCTTTTTAAAGTCTTATTCTTTGGTGCAAAAAACACTGTTTAAAATGTTTTCCTTTATAATGATGGTGCCATAAAATATTCGTCTTTATGAGTTTGACAAACTTTGCTAAGCACAATGTTCTCTAATTTTGTCTATGTCTTAAAGTGTTTGACAGACTCACCATTGTTTTTCAAGGATGCATAATATTCCATTGTATGAATGTACCATAGTTTGTTTATTCATTCCTCTAAAATGGGAGTTTTTATTGTTTCCATCTTTTTGCTATTAAAGAAATTGCTACAGCACACCTAGGTATGCATGTCTGTTTGTGGTTTGTTCTTCATTTCTTTATTTTTACCAAATAGCGAGATTGCAGGAGCATACAGTACTTGTATTTGCATTTGTATAAGGAAGAGCCATACTGATTTCCAAAGTGTTGTATAATTCTACAATCCTACCACCAATGTATGAGCATTCCAATCTCTCCATATCCTCGCCAGTATTTATTATTTTGTTTGTTTTTGTTTTTGTTGTTTGCTAAGAATGGACTCCTCTTTCTGGATCCCTCAACAACAGAGCACAGTCACTAGCTTTTCCCTTATCCTTTGATCCCTATATTGTCTTTAGGGACTATGCTAAGCCTAGTAGATTTTATAACCACAAATAATGGAAAAATTCATGAGAGATGTAGAAGCTGCACCCTACAACTCATTTATTTCTGTTTTATTGTAGCTCCTTTGTGTGGAATGCCTTCCTAGCAAAACATTTATTTATTAAAACAAAACATATGTGACAAACTCATGCGCTTCCTTCTACTCTTCCCAACATTTTAGTGGCATCAATACTTAGGAAACACGATTCGACTCTCGAGCCTGAACTCCAAAAGCTCCCAGGAGTAGGTTTTAACCTAGTTTCTAACCTCAATTCCCACTGTACTGCTGACATCCTACACACACACACACACACACACACACACACACACACACACACACACTCACACACACAACACACGTTAAATCACCTCTCCTTACATTTGAATGTCATGCCTCTGAGTTTTGCACACACTGTTTCTCTGTCCAAATTACACGTCCTCCACCACCTTTTCTGCCTATTAAAATACCACGCATTCTTCAAAGAAGAATTCATACCTCCTCCCCAAATCCTAAGTTTAACAGTCATCCTATCTTCTGTGATCTCATTGTACCGCACAACACCTCTTAAAAATTGTTTTTCTGCCTGCTTTTTAGAATCATGTGGTTAGTCATGTGCCTGCACCCCCTAAACTGAAGTCAACAAGGTAAATTAGAAAGAGCTCAGGCTTTAGAACCAGACCGGACTGGGTTCACTTCCTGGCTTCCCACTTACTCACCCAGAACGCATTTCTTGCCTCCATTTTCTCATCTGTAAAGTAGAGATGATGACACCTCCCTTGTCCACTTCACGTATCAAATAAATAATAGTCGCGTGAAAAATTTAACAATCACATTTTAAAGATTGTTTCCAATTCTCCTACCACCACTGGAGCCCTGGTGACATAGGGTTATGCATTGGGCTGCCAACTACAAGGTTAGTAGTTTGAAACCACCAGCCATTCAGAGGGAGAAAGATGAAGCTTTCTACTCCTGTAAACGGTTGCAGTCTTGGAACTTGGAACTGTCCACAGGGACAGTTCTACTCTGCCCTTTAGGTTCTTTGTTTTTTTTTTTTTAAGTAGAAATCAACTCGTTGGCAGTGAATTTCTACCACCACTACTAGTACTACTCCTACACACACACACACAGCTTCTGAGAAGGGTGAATTCTGAAGAAAATGGAGCTAAAGAAAGAGAAGCACATCAACATCCCTGACCCAAGGATTGTAAATCATATCATCCCAAACCAAAGGCGAGAATAGTATCAGAGCCTGAACTGAGATTCTAGCTTTCCGAAGGCTGAGAATGACAGTGGGAGCCCAAGGTACATTTGTGAAATCTACACAGGAAATAAGTCCCCGCTGATTTCCCGCCAATGGAGAGATGGTTATAGGAGATCAAAATGACAAACCTGACTTGAACAGTTAAAACCTTGTCACTTGATCCTCCGTCTGACACGTTAGGCCTGGTCTGGTTTTCAACATTTTCTGCATTTTTTGATTTTTGTTTTGCCTGTTGGGGTTTATTTGAGGTGTATTTTGTCGCTAGGGGTGGTAGCCGTCTTGCATCTTTGTTATATGTTTTCCTCTATACTGAAAGATAGGTAATCATGATGGAAGCGCCTATAGAGACAGCAAGTAGAAGAAGGGCTCCTGGAGGTACCATAGAGGAGGAGGGCGAGCAGGAGCTGCTATCCAGGAGTTCAAGAAGGAAGACGATGTGGAAGCTGACTGTGGCAACAATTGTACAATGCTGCTAGATGTCACTGAACCACGGAATCATATGGTTTCTGTAGGAGCTTCTGGTTTGGGGGAGGGGTGGGCAGAGAGATTGAAAGAGAAGATTCGGGTTGGGGGAGGAGAAGAAGAAGACAGGACAAGAGGAGAACGGCTGAAGAAGTTGTTGCAAGAGTTTGAAGGGAGAGCTGCAACCCCATTGGGGAAAGAAAGACACCTTTAGAGAGAACTGAGGAGTTTTGCAGTATGATATGTCACTCTTTCCTCCGAGTTTGTGAAAAAAAAAAAAACTTTCTGCAAACTCTACGTTCTTCATCAGTGCTTTGTGTGTTAGATTTGTTATTGTTGCTTTGTTGGGTTTTAATTTTTTAATAATTTATTTTTGTCGTTATTGATAATACACAGCAAAAACAGATGGCAGGTCCAATTTTGACATGTCCAGTTCGGTGGCCCTGATTGCATTCTTTGAGCTGTGTAATCATTCTCACGGTCATTCTCTTGAGCTGTTCTTCCCTCATTAATGTAACCTCGCTGCCTCCTAAAGCTCCTAACCTCTCCCGTTGCTGTTGTGTAATCTTTCCAATTGCTATCGTCATCTTGATCCCCCTTGGGTATGTTTTTTAAATATAATAACAGTGAAAGTGGACTCAAGGTGGGCACTCAGAAAGAGCTAGACAACCCCAAGCAGTCCCAGTTGTGGATTATAGGTCAAAATTCTAGATTATGTATAACAAGTACTTTGCAAAGGTGGCATAGTGGTTACAGGTTGGGCTGTGATCCACAGGTCAGCAGTTCGAAACTACCATCCTCTTCTTAGTAGAAAGACAGGGCTTTCAACTCTAGTAAAATGTTACAGGCTCAGAAGAAACACACAGGGGACAGTTTCACCCTATCTTATAGGGTCGCTATGAGTTGGAATCAACTTGGTAACAGTGAGCTGTCTCTTTCTGAGAGTCTGAAAGGGACCCCCTTTGGAACACACTGTTGTATTGAAATGGATTCCTTTGAGAGTTTCTGCAGTTTATGACCTCCTCCTTTCTCTGACCTGTTGACACTACTTCACCCTCACTGGTCTATTGGTATGATTAGTCTTAGCCTTTAGGGTTAGAGTTCTTTCTTTCTGGTCTTTGAGGGGTCTTGCTCTGTGTGAGTGTGGTGGGCAGGGGTGGGGGGAAGAGAGTGGGTGGAGTTAGGGGGTCATTCTCCTAGTAGGAAATTTCTGTTCCAAGTCAATCGAAACCTTTTCTACCACAGCAGTGACTCTCATGAAGACTTCCTGAAGCCCTCGGAAGCTTCTATCAAAGAACTTACCAAACATGATATAGTACTTGGACTCCGAATGCATGTCGTCTTGGTTCAGGGTGTCAGGGAAAAGTTTCACATATCCACCGCCACAATCAATGCCTTGTTCATGTTTTACTGAGAACTGAATCACCAAGGTCTCATTCATATTGCTGAATGGCTTAAACCTGGTAGAGAGGGCGTAGAACTTGCCATCTTCACTGGTCTGGAGACCTAGGAGCAGAGAACACAGTCTTAAGGCTTCAACGAACACAGAGCAGCCAGGGAGACCTAGCTCCTGCCCTAACCCATCTCGGGTACTTTCTTGCACACCCGCTTTGTGTCAGGCGCTGTGCTGCACAAGTCTCTCGTTCAAGCTTTAGAATGATGCTTCAAAATGGATATTCTCCCCACTTTACAAAGTAATAGTCTGGGTCATAGGGAGGTAAATGACCCACTTAGGGCCAAACAGCTAGTAAGAAACCAAGCTGGAATTTCAAGCTTCACTTGACAGCTTCTTTCTGTCCTACGCCGCACACACTCTCTCCCCCCTATGCCATGTTGCCTCTAAGAGGTTCTTAAATGCAAGCCCCCTTTCTTCTGAGGTCCTCTGAGTGGCCAGAAGCCGGCTCTGTGTACACCAGTGCTGTGGCAGGAAGACGCCCCGCTCCTCCTCTAGGGACAATCATAACCACTGTTAACCTTGACTCAGGCGAGACCCTTTCTCCGAAGAAGTGCTTCATTCCCATGTACTCTCCTCCTCCTCCTCAGAAGACAATTGCAGAAAACCTTCCACTCGCTCTCCTGGAGAGTTTTTATTTTAACTTTCTATTGTGAGTTGGGTGAAAGTTAGTAGAGCAAATTCGTCTTCCATTCGACAAGTCACACATATCTTGTTGGGTGACATTGGCCAGCCTTCCCGCTTCCTGTCTTTCCTGTTTTCATTGGCCCTGATTCCTAGTCCCTTCCGGCCTTCTGAGCTTCGTTGCTGGACAGAAGCCGGTCTCCTACGGCTGA
This sequence comes from Tenrec ecaudatus, assembly GCF_050624435.1. NCBI lineage: Eukaryota > Metazoa > Chordata > Mammalia > Afrosoricida > Tenrecidae > Tenrec > Tenrec ecaudatus. Next base: position 76,810,383 of record NC_134530.1, read on the forward strand.
CTGTTCTAAGGACTGTGGGCCTCCCTGTCTTGATTGTGCACCCGAAGACTCGTCTGTCGTTTCGCAAACAGTTGACCCGCAGGGTTGAGTTCAGTTCCAGGCCTGAAAGGCGTCAAAGGATCATAATCTTGGGGGTCCCACTAGTCTCCATCACACCAGCAAGCCTATTTTTGTGTTATTTTGTTCGTAAAGGTTTTTGAGTTTGGCTTCACCGTTTCTCCCACTTTCTCCCTGACCTTCAGTCTCAAAGGTCAGGAGGGACAGCCAGACACCAGCTACCCTTTCTGGGCTCGGGGCAGCAGGGCGAAGCTCCACGGGGTCCATTGGTCCTTTGACGGGTTGTTTCCAGGGTCTTTGCTGCTCCTCACTCTTCTCCTATGAGACTGCAAATGCTTTCAAGGCCGGTCTTCACGTTTGCCTTTAGTAAGGGTGAAAATGAGGTTCCTAACAGGGGCCAGGAGGGAGAAGATGAGAAATCACTCCAGGGGAGGATTAATGGATTCTATTTATAGGACAAGACTTCCTCAGACAAACCCCCCTGCCTGCAGGCCTGTCTCCAGATGGTGCCCTTCGTCTATAACACTGTGCCTCTGACCACAGCTCTACCGAGCACTGCGGGTGAGGGTTATCATCTCCGTCTTCTCTGCTCAGAAAAGCTGACCGCCTGGACCAAATGGTGCAGCCAGCAAATTGGGGAGCTGGAAGTTCCCTTCATGTATGCCTTCTCCATGCGGCACTGCACCAAGATGCTGTAGGGGGAACAACATGGAGAAGCTGTGCAGTATTTCCCCACTCTTCAAGAGCAAAGTGTTATTTGACAAATCCTAAGATCACAACTGAGGAATCCCTGTGGGGCATGTCTACGCTGTCACATCGGACCACAGTCAGAATGGACGGAAGAGCGCACAGGACAATACCAAAGGCAAGGAAAGTGATATCGTCAGTGAAGACTGACCCAGTGCTGGAGTCAGAATCCAAGTCAGTCCTGCATTGTTCCGGCTGCATATGCAGTCTTGGAGAAATCATTTCACCTCTCTAAAACCAATCTGCCAAACTGGGAGCGTACTGGTAACCACCTCGTAAGACTGCTAGGGAGCCCCACTGGACCTCATGTAAGCAGTAAGGGTGTGGTTGTGAAGGCCGGTTGTTTAAAAACAGTCATTATTGTTTTGTTGAGCGTTCACTCTTCATCGATTACACACGCCTCTATCTTAAGAGAAAGCACTGAATCGGTAATCATATACACAAGAACGTTTTCAGTCAGTTAGTATGTTCCTGAGTTCCAGTACTTACCTTTATCTTTTTCTTTGTCGCCATAAAATTTTCCTGCAGAGAGCCGAAATTTACCATAATCAGGACCATGTTTAGATTTCACCCATCTGTTTTTCCATCCATCTGTGGGGTAGAGGAGAGAAAAAAGAAAAAACACATATAAATCTATTTTCTTAAACATAAGTGAAATGCCGTTGAGGATGACCAACTTTAGGGGGTGGGGGAACAAGAAAATATTAGGATTGGCTTCAATATTCTTGAAATCCCCTTTACTGCCTGATACCTGAATCCTATCATTCATACACTATCATGCTGATGCCACACTCTCCCTCCAGCCTGAGAGTTAAGTCCTGAAAATCCCTTGGGAATGTATAGCTGAAAAGCATGAGACATTGATGCTCATAAAAGTAGATGAGAAAGTCCTGTTGGGGAGACTGAATCCTTACACATACTTATATATTTGTTAAAATAAGATCGTATAATCAGCTCACTAAAAAGGAGACTAGCAATACCATTTTATACTTCTTGCATTAGTAATGATGATGAGGTTCGATCAATTTCCACTTACCCTTTTTCAATCGCTTAAACTTTTTAGACTCTCCCTTGCACTTTCAAGGAGATGCTGATAAATTTGTTTTGCTTTGGCAAAGATGGCATTTCAACAAAGAAGCATTCTTTTTGGGACTTGGCAGTCCATCCAAACCTTCAGTGCCGTCCTGATTTCATGCTTCAGAGTTGCTGACTCCCGCTTCCTGAGCCCAACATGATCCCAAAGTCACAGAGCAATCTGACAGCGTACGATTAAAAGAAGTCTTGGGGGGTAGCCTTTATTTCATCTCCTTCTTGCAGCTGAATGGGTGTTTCTCAAACCCTCTCCCCAGTATTTTGAGTTATGGCACTTAGCTGAGACCACAAAAACCCCACATCAAAACATATCTGAGGAGGCCACACTCAGCTAGCTCTGTTAGTTCCTGTTACACAAGTATGACAGCTCAACTAGTTACCCTCACAAGACCCAGGGGGCTGGACTTGCTTTCCATGTATGGGCTTCCTCTCCCACGCTGAAGGTTTCACTCTGAGGCCAGGTCATCTCAGTATCACTTGCCCCAGCATTCCATCCTGTGAGAAGTGTTTCAGGAGGCTCCTTCTGCCTAAATCAGTGAATCCTTCTTCCCTGGCCATAGTCGATGAAATGAAGATGAAGGATTGATGCCCAAGTCCAAAGACCTGAAACCAAATGCTAGTTCCTGCATTTGGCTCACTAAAGACTTCACCACATTGCTCCCAGGACCAATACTACGAAACAGGGTCTATTAGTTCCATTTTGCATCTAATAGTTGGAAGACCTGATATTTGAACCTCAAACTTGTCTGATTTCAAACATTGTCTCTCTCTGGAAGAAGAGGGAGATATAAGAGTTGGCACAATAGAGGAAAAATCAAAAGTGTATTCATAGCAATAATTCCTGTTTACATCCATAAGTCGGGCATTATAACGAGTGGTCTGCGTGCATTTTCTCATTACATTTGCATACTAACTCTGTGATGAATGACCTATTTTTTTTGTCTCCACTGAAAAGATGTGGAAACAAACACCCAGAAACATGTCCAAGAGGCAAGGTTGTAAGTAAGTGGGTAAGTGATGGCCAGAGAAGTCTACGTATTTTCACCCCTATGTTACATGGCGATGCGCCCCGTTGTGCAGTGGTTAAGCTAACTAAACGGTCCCTGTCCACAGGAGAAAGGTGAGGCCGTCTGCTTCCATAAAGACGACAGGTTTGGGAGCCTGTGGGGCAGCTTTCCTCTGTCCAGTAGGTTTACTGATGGGTTCAGCTTCACAGAAAGGGGCTTGGTTATACAATATGACTTATCATGAAGTTACTCAGGAGAAAAAAGTCCTTGTAATCTAAGGAGTGTGCAGAAAACAGAGGCTCCACTCATAGGACTTTGCAGTTTGTCACTAATACAACTATTTGTGTAGCATCTGAGTCGTGTTTGTCTCCTCTGCCAGACTGGTAAGTTCCATGATGATTTTGCTGATCATTGTGCCCTGGTGTCTGGCACAGAGGCCAGCACATCATAAAACCAGAAAATATTTGTCGAATGACAGAATGAATGAATGCAAGGTCATGTCTTTTTTCTAAGCTGTAAGATTGACAGCCTTGAAAATGGATCTATTTATTCATTCATTTGGAAAATCTTAATTGAACCTACCAAACATGTACAACTTCAACTTTGACCTTTACAGTAAGAAAGGTTAGAGCAGAATTTGAAATTTATCATCATTATTTTTCACGGTGAGAAGTATTGATACAATCAAGCCTGATAGAATTAGACCAGTGACTGGTGAGTCGATTTTGACTTGTGGCATTGCTATCTGTGTCGGAACTGTGCTCCTGTAAGGTTTTCAATAGGCGATTTTTTTTGTGTGTGCGAGTGAAAGTAAATCAACAGGCCTTTCTCTGAAATGCCTCCGGGTAGACTCAACTCTCCAACCTTTCAGATAACAGACAAGCATGTTAGCCAACCATACCATGCAGGGACTCCTGACACAATTCACGATGTTTCACATTGCAATTAAGGAGCCACTCTTGTTAAGAGAACAAGGTCAAGTGACTGACAAAGTTTCACTTTAGGACCTCATATTTTTCCTGTCACCACTGTAAAAATTTCAAAAATTTTAAGTCAGAATGACCCCTCAAAAAAACAAACAAAACAAAACAAAACAAAAAAAACAAAACAAAACTACAGCCATTGAATCAGTTTTGACTCATAGTAATGCAATAGGACAAAGGAGAACTACCTCTACAGATTTCTGAGGCTGTAAATCATTACAAGATCAAAAAGCTCCATCTTTCTTCCACAGAGCAGCTGGTGGGTTTGAGCTGCTGACCTTGTGGCTAGCAGCCCAGCGCTTAACCCACTACACCATTTGTCTGGCCACCTTCTACTATGTACAGGTAGGGAAAATGAAGCCCAGAGAAGAAAATGACTTGGTCATGGACAGAGCTGCCAATTGCAGTGTTGTGCCTAGAACTCAGGTCTGCATGTTGTTAGCTTTGAGCTCATCGATTCCTTCATTTGGCAAACACTGCATGAGCTTTCCCTGTGTACTTGGCATCAGTTGCACAGACATGAATCTTAACAAGGTCCCTGCCTTCAGGGAGCTCACAGTCTGGTGGAACCAATTGACAAGTAACAGCTACAATGCACTATGGTAAACGCAGTGATAGAAGGAAGTGGAAAAAACAAAACCAAACTCACCGTCATTGAGTTGATGCCAATTCATAGCAACCCTATAGGACAGAGTGGAACTGCCCCTGTGAGTTTCTGAGCCTGTAACTGATTATGGGAATAGAAATCCCTGTCTTTCTCCTTTGGAGCAGTTGGCGGTTTCGAACTTTGGACCTTGAGGATCACAGCCCAATTAGTAACCATTACACTGCCAAGGCTCCCTCAAAGGAAGCAAAGGGTGGTGAAATTCAGAAAACAGTAAACACCTTCATGTGGCAGAACATACTTCAAAGAAGGAATTCCTGAAGGAGCCCTGGTAGTGCAGTGGTTAAGCATTCAACTGAGAAGGGAAAGGTTGATGGTTCAAACACACCAGCACTTCATAGGAGAGTGAGGTGGCAGTCTCCTCCTGTAGGGATTACAGCCTTGGAGACACTTGGGGGCAGTTCTACTTTGTCCCACAGGGTTGCTATGAGTAAGAATTGGCTCTAGAGCAGGGATTTGTTGCTGGTTTTTTTGTGTGGTTTTTTGGTGTTTATTTGAAGAAGTAAGAATTAAAATTGCAGAAAGGAGAGGAGTGGGTATTCCAAACACAGTCACTTGCTTATGTAAAGATTCAGAGACATGAAGCAGCATGATGTTTCAGAGTAACTGCAAATAGTACTGTTTTGTTTTGTTTTTCAGGGAAAGGATGGAAGAGAAGACAGAGACCAGATCAAAGAGATCTTTTATTAATTGAGAGCAAAAGAGCATTGGCCACAGTTAGATGCAACCATCTTTTCTACTCTCCTAGGAATTTTCTTTAAATGGGCCAAATGTCGATGGGTGCCCACATATACACCCAACGAAAAGTAACTGGTGGCTTGGACTTGACATAGTTAGTTGATAAATGCACACATTCATATCCGGTCCTGTAGAGACATAAAACCATAATTCCTCTGTCACATGAGTGTATCTCCACATCTGTACCTCCCAGTATGCCTGGCTTGTGACATAACGTAAACCAAAAGACCAAATTAGGAACTTATCTCTGTCACTAATTCAGCAGCATTTTTAACCTCTCAGAGCCTCAGTGTTTTCATCTACAGAACAGGGTTACCAAGCTCATAGGGTTTCTAGGAGAATTGAACAGCATATAACACAGTGTTTGCTCAGTAAATACTACTTCTCTGTGAATCTGCATGCAGGTGTATAAGTATACAAAGATATAAAACAGAAAAGGCAAAAGTTTTGAAAGTGAGAGTTGTACTTTTCCTAGCACCTACTCCTGAGCCTGGGCAGAACAGGTTCTTTACAAAATGTTTGCTTAAGCAATAAAAATCTTATTTGCTCCTCTTATTCAACCTCATCTGATTGCCTTCTGTAAAAGAGAATTTGCTGGATAAACTGAAGTTTATCTCTTTGGGTGGAAACCTTTTGCTCAACATTTCCAATGAAATTCCCCCCCCCCCCCCGATCTCCTATAAAGAAAAGTTAAACTTTTCCAAAGACTTGGGATCTGTTTTCAGCTATAATGCACTACAGAGGTATGTACCTGGCCTTGAAGACCTGTCTCCGTCGCCATTGCTGTTCAGCTGGAAGCACTTACTTTCCCTGAAATCAGTGTGTTTGACTCTTGCAACCCACCCAGTTCTCTCGACACCCATGGGCCTACATCCAGGTTTACCTGCCTGTCAGCCAAACTGCCGGCCACTTGCCTTTCTTTCAGCCTGCTAAAGCAAAGAGGCCAGGCCTGACAAGAGAAAAGGAGCAGCTTCACTATCTTTTCAATAGATTTCATCCCCTATCTTTCCATCCGCCCAGGGGTGGGTTCATTTGTTGAGGTCTTATGATGTGCTGGGCAGTAAACACACATCCTCTCCTTCGTGAAGCTTTCATTCTAATTGGTGGGAAAGGTAGCAAATGTAAATAAAACAATGTATAAATAAACAATAGGACAGCACACAATAATCAGCCTATTTGGAGTATGGTTTCACGGTAGACTTTCCCTACTCTGTGCAAGAGATCTCGGTTTGATTCCTAGCCAACGCACCACAGGCACAACACTGTCAGTGGAAGTTTGCCTTTTGCTATGGTTCTAAGCATAGCAACAGCATCTCCACGCTAAAATGGCCTAGGTAGAAAGGTCCCGTGAACTACTTGTTAAAAATCAGCCAAGGAAAAGCCAGTGGATTGCAAAGATCCAATCAGCAGCTGATCAAGGGGCTAGTGCAGGATCAGCCGAACAGAAGTCTGATTTTTTGGGGGGGCACTTAAAAAATTTTATTGGGGGTTCATACAACTCTTATCACAATCCACACATACATCAATTGTGTAAAGCACATTTGTACATTCATTGCCCTCATCATTCCCCAAACATTTGCTCTCCACTTAAGCCCCTGGCGTCAGCTCCTCATTCCCCACCTCCCTCTCTACTACCCCTACCTCATGAACCCTTGATAATTTATAAATTATTATTTTGTCATGTCTTACACTGTCTGACATTTCCCTTCACCCACTTTTCTGTTGTCCATCCTCTGGGGAGGAGGTTATATGTAGATCCTTGTAATCAGTTCCCTCTTTCTACCTCACCCTTCCTCTACCCTCCCGGTATCGCCACTCTTACCACTGGTCCTGAAGGGATCATCTGTCCTGGATTCTCTGTGTTTCCAGTTCCTATCTGTACCAGTGTACATTCTCTGGTCTAGCCGGATTTATAAGGTAGAATTGGGATCATGATAGTGGGTGGGTTGGTGAGTGAGGGTGGGGAGGAAGCATTTAGGAAGTAGAGGAAAGTTGTATGTTTCACCCTTGCTACACTGCACCCTGACTGGCTCATCTCCTCCCTGCGACCCTTCTGGAAGGGGTTGTCTAGTTGAAAAGGCTGATTTTTTAGAGACCCAAACATACCCACTAAACAAGTAGCAGACTCGGGTCTTCAAGTCTCCTAAACACTAGCTCTCATATGACTACCTCTCCTAACCCCTCATCTCTTAAACCCTAGCTCTCACTGCCACATCCCATCAACCTCCGAGAGGTTTCCTGGCCATCAGTGTGTACTTGAGGACTGGAACAGCCAGCTGGAGCTGGCCTCTTTGGTTTGGGCATCTGTCCAGAGAGACTCTTTCCCAGGCCCAGCATGTTCAAGTATCCACTATTCACAGCCGGTCCCAATCGCTTATCAGTCGGAGGCCTGAGCAGCAGGCTGTTCCTCAGTCCTGCTGGGCTGTCCTCAGTGGGTCTGAGCCAGCTGGGCACAGAAGCCTTTTGTCTCAAAAGGCCTCTTGAGCCAAGTTTTCTTGGTCAAGTCTGAGAGCTGGCGGAATTAACACACACACACACACACAACTTTGTGACTTGTTCCTTTCTGAATTTCTTTCTAACTACTTTTGTGCTTTTACAATGCCCACTGCTATCACCATTTGTCCTCTCTTTACACCTATTTGTATTGTTAATATGATAATTCACTAGCCAATAAATTCCTCCATGCCTTAATGTGCCAGGCCCTATGCAAAACTTGGGATTTCACATGTTCCCAAGGCCATACCTGACACCATGTGGCCAAAGCACCCCTTATAGAAGCAGGGCTCCTGGGTTCAGCTCCCATCTCTGCCATGGTGTGAATTTGGAGAAACCGCCTCTCCTCTCTGGGTCTTAGTTTTTCCTCTCTGTACAGCCAGAGACATAGCACACACTGTCATTGCTGGACTCTGTGTCCTGGAATAGTCTGGAAGAATGGCAAGGGAGAAAAGAGACTGACCCAAGCTCTGCCATGAACCCATCCAGTGGTCTTGGCCCCTCTCTGAACCTCAGTTTTCTCATCGGTAGATTTAAAGACTCTAGACAAGTAATTCAACTTCTCTGAGCTTCACTTTTACTGTCTATAGGCTGGAAAAATAATGATGAACTCTATAGGGTTGAAGTGAGAATTGCCTTGTATAAAGAAAGCATCATGTCTATTGAATAGTACTGTGCTTCATAAAGAATATGTGAAACATCAGGTAACAAGAAGTCAGCTGTAAAAACAAGAGTTTAAAAGCAGGCAATTCAGTCCTTTGACTTTTTAATTTTTTAATTAAAAAAACATAAAAAAGGAAAATGATCTGAAATTTCATTCGACTCCATTTACATTTTCCTCTATCCCTTTTCCTATGAACAAATGTCTTTTATATAGGAATAATACATGTTTTACATCTAATTTTGTAACTTTTATGTTTAATATGAGATCATAAAACTTTCCTTATACCACGAAACACTTCCAAAGCATCTTATGTGCATGTCATAATTTACTTAATTGGCTACCTACTGTTGGACACTAGATGTGTCTTCAAATGTTTACAACTTTCAAGAACACACTATGTTTATATGTGCATAAATCTTTGTTTACATGTCTGATCATTTCCTTTGGGAAAAAGAATTCCTAGAAATAATTTTCCAGGAAAAGGTTATGAGTCTACATATACAGTTTAAGGCTATTGGTCAGTGTTGCATATTTGAACAGAAAAACTATACTCGCCACCAGCAAGACCAGGCCACCAGGTCAGCATGGGAGCAGTAGAGGCCGGCAAGGTCTCATTCCAATCCCCTGGGCTGGATTCCCTTGAAGTGGCTGGTTCCAGAGGTGAAGCAGGAGATTCTTGCAAACTGCAGGTAAGGGCCTGCTGGTAGAACCTTGCATGCCCTCTCGCGTGCTTCAACCTGCTTTCCCTCCTCATTTACCATGCCAGGCTCTCATCACTCACTGTAGACTCTGGCATATGACCCATAGTCTTCCTCACCACACAGGTCTACCACATAGCCCATGTGTGGTGAAGTGAAATTGCTGGCTTACAATGCTGCTGTCCATTTTGCTATAGCTCCCACAGATGTTTGGGTGAAACGATGCAAAGTGGGGGTGTGAAGCACTAATATTGGAGATTTGTCGCTTTTGCACTTCCTTTGGGTATAAAACAGCTACCTGGGAAGCAGAGAGAGGACTCCCGAGACTATCAAGGAAGAGGAGCCACCAGTGGAACATGTGCGAGGTCCCTGCTTGAAGGGTTGGAGTGGCACAGAGGCACCAGAGATCACAGTCCTGAGACCAGGAGACAGCGCAGAGGAGCCACTCCAAGACTGAGGCAGAGCAGCAGGTGGGCTTCCTGGCTCACAGAGACAGAGGCTAAGGAACCCTGGGGTCTGGAGGCCAAAGGTCAGAGAAACATGCTTGCCAGCATGACTGGGAAGACTCCCTGTGGACAAAAGAACCATGTCTTTCCCGTGTGAAAGCCCGTTAGCTCCCCTAAGTACCCCCTCCACCCCGTGCTTGTCAGTATCACCTGTGATTCTATGTGGTCATTGCGATGAACTAGGGAACCCAGCAGAGAGACAAGAGTGCCAGGAGAGGGACAGTTGGGGTCAGAATAGGGCAAAGGAATGACGGAGGTTGGAGGAACTCGGATTTCTGTCATGTCGCAGTCAGCTCGGGGCTAGTGTGGAGTTAGATTCTCCTTCTCCCTACTGGAGCCAGGAGAGGTCAGATAGGGATCCCAGGCCATTTTCTCATCATCCAACCATCTGGTTTCCCCGTTTGCTTCTTTTTCCATTTCCACTAAGCTTCTCCTCCAAACCCTGGTACTTAGAATCACTAGAAATCATTCCACCTCGGGAACTTCAGATACTCTCCTCCAATTCTCATACCCGGCTACTTGACGTATACCTGCCCTTTGCACCCTTCCATTTCTTTTCAGGCAACTGGCTTCTTCCAGTGTAGCTCTCACTCCCACTCCTGCCTCCCTTCTTGCATCCATGCACAAGCTTAACTGAGTGCTCTCCAGGGCAGTGCTGGACACTGCACAAACACAGAGTCTGTACAATGAACTCTTCTCCACTCTTCTCAACTTCCTCGCCCAGTTGCCATTCTGCAAAACCCCGCTTCTTTCAACCAGACTTCCTTCTTTTATATCCCAAATTGCCTAGGTAAGCTCTACTCTCCACCAGAATTCTCAAAAGGGTAGCCCATACCTCTTACGAGTCAAAACGGACTTGATGGCAGTGAGGTTTTGCATTTGAAAATCTCATTGACCTTTCAACCCACTGTAATCGGATTCTACCCTGACTAGTTCCCTGAGTCATCGAATGGTCTTCCTAACTATAACATGCACTGAGGCTTGTAGACTGCCTGATTTGACCTAGCTATGCAACCTTGAAGAATTACCTAGCTTCTTTTTATTATATTATCCCTGAGGTAAAAAGATAATAACATCTCCTTAACAAAACTGTTGAGAAATTCAATAAAACAAGGTATAAAGAAAACAAATCAACCTGGCATCCAGCAAGAGTAACTAAGGGCTCCATCTGTGTTGGGTTTCCCAGTTCCCTAACAATCAGAGAGGGTTTGCCTTGGGGGAAAAGCCATTTTCCAGGGAATTATATGAACATTATAATCTTCGGGGGAAAAGCCATTTTCCAGGGAAATCAATTCACTCATTCAACAGAAGATTACTTACCATGTTAGTGGGCTACAAGTTGGACAGGTAGCTGCAAGGTCAGTAGCTCAAATCCACCAACAGCTTGTGGGAGAAAGATGACGTTTTCTGCTCCCGTAAAGCCTTACAGCCCCAGAAGCCCACAGGACCAGTTCTATTTGGTCCCATAGGGTCGCTATGAGGCAGAATTGACTCAGTGGTGGTGCGCTTGGTCTGTATTTTAGTGTTGGCCTAGTCCAAGCAGTGTTGTAGATGGGCACACATCAGCCAGATCGTAGCGTCTCTTGCAGTCATGGAAAGAAGGTTGGATTTTATTGTAACAGAAAATCAGTGGAGATTTTGAAAATTGAGAATAATACAATTTGACTTACATTTTACATGGCTCGTTTTAAAATTTATGTTAGAAAAGGGTAGAGGGAGGCAAGCACATAAACAGGGAGACATGGGGAGGGAGGGGGAAAACACGAGAAGCTGATACCAAGGGCTCAAGTTTAAAGAAAATGTTTTGAGAATGATGATGGCAACAAATGTACATATGTGCTTAACACAATGAATGGATGTATGGATTGTGAGAAGCGCTGTAAGAGCCCCAAATAAAATTATTTTAAAAAGAAAGAAAGAAAAGAAACGGAGGCCATTCAGATAGCAACTATAATAGTCCAGGTGAGATGGTGTGCCTAGGATTAGAGTCATATTAATATAGGAGATAAAAATGATCATGCAAGGGATCAGTGTATTGAATTTGCTGGATCTGTTAAATTGAGATTAACTCTTACAATCCTGGTGGCCCTATTAATCTACCTGCTCAACCAATGAACTGAATCAGCCCCTCAGCACTTCTCCCTGAACCTTCTCTTTTCAGCATGTCAACTTCCGTGTTGAGCTCTTTAAGGTAGACACAGTCTCAATCATGAAATGTCTCCTTAGGCGATCTACAAACCTAGGAAGAAATGCTTATAACCATTAGTGATTTGAGAGATGCAAATCAAAACAACAATTAAATATCATCCCACCCTGGTATTAATAGCAAAGTTAAGCAACAGCAACAAGAAAATAAAAATGTTCTCGATATGGTGGTGATGTGTGGGTGACCAGAACCCTTATAGGCTGCTGGTGGGACTGTAAGCTGGTGCAGCCGCTGAGAAAACAGCATGATGAGTCCTTTAAAAGTTGGACATGGAAATACCACATGACTGAGCACGACCTCTGGTTGGTAGATATCCTACAGGAAAAAATGAGAGCCACGAAACAACAGCTAAAAGATGGAAAGGACCTAAATGGAAGGATGGATAAACTAATTGTGGTTCATACACACAAAGGAATGCGACACATTGTTCACGGTGAATCTGTGAAACATTTCATAACCGAGAAGACGACCCAAGAGGATATTAGGCTGAGTGAAATTAGTCAATTTCATAAAGATGAGTGCGATACCACCATTGTAAGACATCGAGAGAAACTTTCACACCAAAAGGGAGGGGAATGGAAGGTAAATTACTCGTTAAAGAGTAGACATGTCTCTATTTGAGAGAAGGGGAGAGAAATATGCAACAAGAGGGAGATCGGCAAAAATTCTGGCGGTGGGGAGACATGGAGAGGAGTGCAGGAGTTAAAGGCAGCAGAAGGAAATGTTTGTTGCACACAGTCCTGCAGTCACAGTAATCTATGAGTAGATGAATGGGTGGACACCCAGGCTGAATGAGTGTGGGATAGGTAGTGAGAGAATAACAATGAATGTGTGTGTTTGAAGAGAATAATTATATATGCGTATTTACCTTTGCTGCAAATATACCCATGAATGTGGTAGAGCATAAAGGGAGTAAAGTTATAAAAATGTCTTAGACATAACCAAGAACCTTGAGTAAGTAAGTCCGTGGACCTCAGGGCTCAGGACCACAGCTTCGGGGGACATCAAGGTCAATTGACTAATATAGTCCACAAAGACAATGTTCTATATTCTATTTTGGTGAGGTAGTGACGAGGGTCTTAAAAGCTTGAGTGGCCACCCAAGGTGCAACCTGCCTCTTGGTCTCTCCCTATCCAGAGAAAAGAAGAGTGGTTACAATGGAGGCGCATGGAAACAATGTGTCCAATGGACTAATGGGTCACCTGGACATAATTCCCCACAACCAGGAGACCAGAAAACGAGATGATACCCGGCTCCCACTACCAATTGCTCTGAAAGGGATCACATTTGAAAGTCTTAGATAGAATGAGAGAAAAATGTAGACCAAATCTCAAAATCATTAGAAGCCAAAACCAGCTTATTGGTCATAACAAGACTGGTGGAACTCCCGCAGCTATAACTTTTAGTCACCCTTCAGGTCTGGAACTGAACTTCCGCCTCTCTGTCCCCTTACCCGCACACCACCCAAACCCTAGCTCCCTCTTCAGCCAAACAATAGACAGCCTTGTGAGGGTAGCAACAGGTAGGTGCACCTAGCTTAGACTAATCTTCCATTTGAGATCAAAAGAGCAGCATTTAACCAAGGACAACGTTCCGAGGGGTTTGGAAAGAAAGAAGAATGGAAACAGAGGGAGGAAGTAGGATAAGTGATGTTACCTTACGGGGATTGCAACCAATGAGATGAAACAAGATGTGTATGAAATGTTGAGTGGAAAACAGATGTGCTCTATAAGCCTTCACCTAATTCATATGAAAAAGGTATTTTTTAGTTGAATACCTCTAAACCCTATTTCAAGGGCCGATGGCAGTGCAATGGCTAAGTGTTCCTCTGCAAACCAAAAGGTCCCCAGTTCCACCCTTCCAGCTATCTCTCCCTCCTGCATACATCACACCCTAGGAAACTCAATGGGATACTCTGTCCTTGAGGGTCACTATGAGTCAGAATGAACATAACAGCATCCAACAACACATCCTAATGGAAGAAGCTTCCTGGAAACAAGTCTCGTGTGTGTGTGTGTGTGTGTGTGTGTGTGTGTGAGTTCACACCAATTACTTAACCAGCCAGCAATCCTTTCCTGGACACCTTGACTTTGATGCAGAAAACACAGAGGAGAATCAAGTAAACAGATAACCATAGTGTGATCTGGCTGATACCAAAGGAGCTATGGATATTTGTTCCAGTTTTTTAGGTTTTCTGCTTTCTTTTTAACTGGGGCTTTTCTATTTTATTCTGCCACTTTGCTGAGTTTTTTTAATTTTGATTTTGTATGCTTTCCTGTACATGAAACCCAGGATTAATAAAGTAGATTAATAGCTGCCTAGGGGCAGTTTGCTGTCAAATTCTAAAAGACTAAACAAAGGCAGTAGAACATTGTCAGAGAGACTGCTGGAAGATGAGTCCCTCAGATCCATGGTCGACTGTAAAGCCTGTGGGAGCGCAGCCTTTGGGACTGCTGATGGGGCACAACTCAAGGTAAAGAGAAACAACTGCAGAAGTCCTCTAATGATCAGAACTTAAAATGTGCAAAGTACGAATTTAGACAAATTAGAAGTGGCCAAAAAAGGAAATGGAATGAATGAAGATTGATATAGTTGACATTAGTGAGCTGAAATGGATTAGTATTGGTCATATTGAGTCAGAAGATCATATGATTTACTATACCTGGAATAGCATCATCAAGAGCAATGATATGTCATTCCTTGTCAAAAAGAACATTGCAAAATCCATCATGAAATACAATGCTTTGTGGGAGGATTATATCTATCCGTCTTCAAGGAAAGCCAATCATTACAATTAGTATTCAAATTCTGCACCAACTACAATTAATGAAGAAATTGAAGAATTCTAATGACTTCAGTAAGAAATTGATTAAACAGCAATCAAGATGCACTGATACTTATTGGAGATTAGAACACAAAAATTGGAAACAAAGAAGAAACAGTAACTGGAAAACATGGGCTTGTTGATAGAAATGAAGCTGGAGATTTTCTGAAAGAGTTTTGCAAAACCAACGACTTGTTCATAGCAACTACTTTTTTCTCAAAATCAAATTGACCACATCTGTGGGAAGACACGATGGAGAAGCTCAAATCAGCAGCTAAAAAAAGACCAGGGTCAACTGTGGAACAGACCACCAATTTCTCTTATGCAAATTCAAGGCAAATTTGAAGAACATTAAAACAAGTCAAGAACCAAAATATGACCTTGAGTCTACCCCACCTGAATTTTGAGAACAAATAGTTTTGATGCATTGAACACTAATGACAGCAGAACACAGACGGTCATTACAATGTCAGGAAAGAAAAAAAGATCAAAGTGTATTTAAGAAAAGACTCTGAAATTTGCTCCTAGTCATAGAATAGCTAAAGCAAATGGAAGAAAGGATGAATCAAGGAATTGGTTAGAAAATTTCAACGGGCAACTTGAGGAAGCAAAGTCATATCATATAACAAAATAAGCAATGATCTAGAATTATAAAACCAAAAGGGAAGAACGCACTAAGTATATCTGAAACTGAAAGAGCTCAAGAATAAATTCAAGCCTTGACTTGAAATCTTGAAAGATTCTGTAGATAAAATATTGAACAATGCAGGAATCATCTAGCGAAGATAAAAAGAACACATAGTCACTGTACCAAAAAGAACCCATCAACAGCCCGCCATTTCCGTTGATGCATCTGAGCAAGAACCAATGGTGATGAAGGAAGAAGCACTGAATGAATTACTCAAAAACAAATCTCCGGGAATTGATGGAATGCCCACTGAACTGTTTCCGCAAGCTGAAGAAGCACTGGAAGCACTCACTCATTTATGCCAGGACATTTGGAACACAGCTAATTGTCCAACGGACAGGTAGAGATCCATATTTGCGCTCATTCCCAAGAAAGGTGACCCAACAGAATGTTCAAACTATAGAACAATATCATTGATATCACGCACAAGTAAAATTTTGCTAAAGATCATCCAACAATGATTTCGGCAGTTCTATGACAGGGAACTGCCAAAAGTTTAGGCCACATTCACAAGAGGATGTGGAACAAGGGATATCACTGCTAATATCAGATGAATCTTGTAATTACATAATCTGTCGTCAGTGTGAGATCCAAGAGTGAAGGGGTGGTGTTTAGCCTGTCAACCAGATCTCAGCTTGATGACCTCATTTGGAGGCACTAAGAAGATAAATAGCTCACTGGAGGCGGGCCACAGGCTCACTCCCTGAGAGACATTGCAGCTGACAAGACACATGAACCTACACTAGAGCCCTGAGCTGGAGGAGCCACGTGGAGACCCTGCCAGTGCTGAGATGCTGACACCACTGGATCCACAAGACTTCCCAACCGCTGGCCTGTGATCTTCCTGCATTCGGCATCATTGCATGTGTTTCGTGAGGACTTTATAGATTGGTATCCAACATATGGGCTAATAACGGACTTTTGGACTTGCTCTGGACTGGGCTGGGATGTTTTCTTTTTTTTTAATTAAATCATTTTTTAAATTGGGTTCTTGTACAAATCTTATCACAATCCACACATACATCCATTGTGTCAAGCACTTTTGTACATTTGCTTCCCTCATCATTCTCAAAACATTTGCTTTCTACTTGAGCCCCAGGTATTGGCTCCTTATTTTTTTCCCTCCCTCCCCGTCCCCCCCAATGAACCCTTGATAATTTATAAATTATTATTATTTTGTCATATCTTACACTGTCTGACATCTCCCTTCACCCACTTCTCCACTTTCTGTCCCCCGGGGAGGAGGTTATATATAGAGCCTTGTAATCTGTTCCCCCTTGGGATGTTTTCTTAATGTACAACTACTCTTTATATAAAGCCCTTTCTTATATGAATCTCTCTGGATTTGTTCCTTTAGTCTACCCAGACTAACACAGGTCTTGTCTCAAAGCAGGGAATGCCAGAAAGATGTTTGCTTGTATTTCATTGACTATGCAAAAGCATCCGTGTGAACCATAATAAACTTTGGATAACCTTGAGAAGTATGGGAATTCTGTAACATTTCATTGTGCTCAATCAGAACTTGTACATGGATCAAGAGGCAATTGTGCAACCAGAATAAGAGAGTACCACATGGTTTAAAATCAGGAAATGTGTGTGATAGGGTTGCATCCTCTCATCATACTGGTTCAATCTGTATGCTGAGCAAATCATCAAAGAGGCTGGATTATGTGAAGAAGAGTGTGGCATCAGGATTGGAGGAAGGCTTATTAAGAACGGGAAAATGACACTATGTTGCTTGCTGAAAGTGAGGGAGAATTGAAGCGCTTGTTGATAAAGATCAGGGATTGTAACCTTCAGTGTGGATTACTAATCAACGTAACAGAGACCAAAATCCTCACAACTGGACCAATGGGTAACATCATGATAAATGGAGAGAAAGTTGTCGAGGATTTTATCTTGCTTGAATCCACAACCAATGCTGATAGATGCAGCAATCAAGAGATCACAAGGCATATTGCATTAGGTAAATCTGCTGCACAGACCTCTCTAATGAAGAGCTAGGATGTGACTTTGAGGAGTAAGGTGTGCCAGGGTACTCTCCATTCCATCATTTGCATAGGAAAATTGGACAATGAATAAGGAAGACTGTAGCAGAATTGGTGCATTTGAATTATGGTGCTGGGGACGAATAATGAGAGTACCCTGGACTGCTCGGTGCTCTTTAGAGACAAGAATGTCAAGACTTTCTCTTACATACTTTGAACATGTTATCAGGAGAGACCAGTCCTTGGAGAAGGACATCATGTTTGGTAAAGTGGAAAGGCAGTGAAAAAGAGGAAGGTCCTAGATGAGGTGGACTGACACAGTGGCTGCATCAATGGGCTCCGGCATTGGACCAATTGTGAGGACAGCAAGGATTGGGCAGTGTTTCTGTTGTGCAGAGGGCTCCTATGAGTCCAGAGCCAACTCAGTGGCACCAACTACACCGAGCATTTCAAAACCACCAGCTCCTTGGCAGAAGGACGGCAGGGCTTTCTACTGCCATCAACAGTTACAATCTTGAAAACTCACAGGGGCAGTTCTACCCTGTCCTCTGAGTCAGTATTGGAAGTGAGTGAGAGGCATGGCAGGGGGGCGTTGACAGGAAATGGGGAGCTAACAAGAATGGGTGTAAGGAAGAAGAAATGTCCTAAAATTGATCGTGGTGACAATTACATAACTATAACTCTTTGACTACACTTCATTATTGAAATGTTTATGTGAATTATATGTAAATACAACTGTTAAAAAAAAAAGAAGCAGCGCAGCCATGGAAAGGCTTTCTGGAGGACATGGTACCTTGTAGTCCTTTCGTGCATATAAGGGTGCTAGATTTCTGATCCTGAGTTTGGCCTCATGAAATGTCCTGGGTGTTGGCTCTTGAAGCCCTTCTTGCCCCGATTTCAAGGAGTAGCTCAGAAATGTTTGTTGATTATACTCTTGGGCATTTCGCTCCTGCCACACTGGGGAAGTGGTGTTCAGTCCTTGGGGAAATGACTGCAGGTCTGTGCATGTTCTGTCTGCCTTCTGACGGGGAGGATTTGGAGTTGCAATGTAAAAGACAGCCCAGGCAGGGGTGGGCCCAGGAGCAAGCAGGCAGAAATTTAGCTGCAGCAGGAATCCGTGTAAAGGATGACTGAGCTCCATTAGGAAAGCGGAAACACCGTGCTATCCTTGGAAGAAAGGCTTCTCCAGAGCCAGTTGGTGAAGCCAGAGTCTGTCCTGCATCCCACTCTTAACCAACAACTCCTAAATCTCTCCTGTCTGGCCCTTCTCCTTTATTCCCACAACCACTGCTCTGGGGCTGGCTGCACAATTTTTTACCAAGAAGCTCACATACACCTTTTCCCCCTGCCTCCCTGGTCTGTCTGTCTGCACTTACAGCTTCTGCCACACATTGTCTTCTGTTTGGGTTGAAGTGCTCTTTCTTCGGGTCAGATCCAGAACACCCATGTCAGATCTTGTTGATCTCTTGCTCTGACTATCCTGACAGTTCGGTAGCCCTGGATCTATTGCGTTTAAGCCTGAAACCGTGGTGACCCATTAACCAGCCTCCTTGACTACCTTCACTGGCTCCCTGCTGCTTTCAGATGAAACCAGAGGGGGAGGGAGGGACACCAGGCTCCTTAGCAACTTGGATCAGGTCCCTACCTGCTTCTCTACTCTCCCCTTCACCCGCTCCAGTTTGCTGAAAATATGACTCCAGACTGTTTCACAACTTGGAAGCTCTGTACACACAGTTCTCCTGACTGGAATGCTTTTCACCCAACCCTGTATATCTGATACTCTCTTATTTATCCTCTAAAACATTACTTAGGTTTCTCCTTCTCCCTGAAGACTCTCTGTCCGCCGTCTATTCCTGGGATTATTCATGCCTTCCTCTACACCCCCTCTATACCTGGTTATCCTCTACAGTGTGACTTATATCACAGATGGGGACATAGTCTTAAAAGGGAAAGGAGCTTACTCGGGACTTCAAGGTGGAACATCAATGCTAATCCAATAGGCCTATTAGACACACACACACACACACACACACACACTGCAATAGCAACACGGAACATGTGTCCTTAGGTCAGTAAACTCTGCTATAATTCCCCTCCAGGTCGTCAGGCATTCCAGGGAGGATGCTGGACAAGGGATCTCCCAGATCCCTGAGCTCTGATATGGAATGAAACATAGACATTTTTACTACCATGATAAGTGCTTCTGTTTTCTCTCCAGGCTCCACTTGCTTGTGATTTCAGGCCCCCGGGAAGGGAACCAACATTTACTGCATATCTATTGTATACATAATAAGGTCAATGCTTTCCTGTTTATCTCATCTAGCTCTCAGAACAATGTTGTAAGGTCCAGACTATCCGAGAGCGGACGAGTAAAGGGAATCGGCCAGAGTCACCCAGCTAGGAGGTCAAGAATAGGGTTGTTAACTACTGTCCTGGCGATTAGTGGGCTACAGACCGAGAAGGCTAGCCTAGTGCAGGGCCAGGGGACCCAGGAGGCGCAGGTTTGGTCCACTGACCTCCAGGGCCGGCAGCTTACCGTCATCTTCGAACTCCTCACGCAGGTAGACCTGGCGCTGTGTCTGGGCCCCCAGCGAGTGGGGTGCCAGCAGGAGCAGCAGCAGCAGCCACTCCATACCGCAGTGCCCGCGTCCACGCACCCAACTTCCAGGCGCTCTGACCCGCCCTCCTGCCACCGCCTCTACCCAAGCCTCGAGGCAAGCTCTGGCATCACTGGCTGCCTCTCATTCGCAGCCTCGGGGTTCACTGCTTGCCACAGCCAATTGTTGGGGACCACGCGGTAAGAGTGTTAAGGGAGCTGCTTGTCAGGGTCCCTAAGGAGCGGGACAGCATCAGGGCCAGCTGAGGCCAGTCTCTGGGGTTCAGTGAACCAGGCATCTATTGCCTACTAAACGTGTAGTTGGTTTCAAAGCGCTCTACCTCCTTCCAGCCCTTCCTCCTTCCTACCTGCCCCCTGCCTGCTTTCCAGCCCCTCAGCTGGGCAGAAACAATAGCATTGTATGATGTAGTTTGAGAAATAATTCATATGATGGTGCTGTTGATGAATCTATATGCAGCAAAAGACACCAATTCAAATTTACACGTGTACAGTTTAGCGACCTTGATTTCATTCTGCAACTTGGGCAACTGCTTTCACCCTCTCTGAGTGATTCCTCTCCCATTAACATAAACTCTGCCCCAAGGTTCTCCTGACATCCTTCCAGTTGTGTGGTCACTTTGAGTCCTGTATAAACAGGTCTTCAGAGAGCACAATGCTCATAGCAGACATTCTTCACTAGGGACGCTAGACTATTGTTTGGCTTTAAGACGACTTCAGAGAATATTTGGGGACAATCGTTTCAGAGGGTTATCCAGTCTCCATGTCTCCACAAAGTAGGGAATTCATGAGAAATTGAAATTCTGCTCTGCATTTTCCCCCTTTGATCAGGGTTCTGTACAGCGTTGAACTGCAAAAGTTGTGTAATAGATATATTTACAGAATTTTTTCTGTCATTTAAAGATGATTAATTGTCTAAGCAGCTCTATGTTTAATCAATGCTATTTTTCCATCACCGTAAACCGGAACTTAGTACTCCATAAGCAAAAGTCCCATTTCCTCTCTTTTCTCCTATCCCTGGTCCACATTAATAATTTTTTTCCTATACATTTGCTTGCTCTTTTTTTTTAATATACAAATGAGGTCATGTAATGTTTGTTCTGTGGAACTGACTTATTTCATTCAGCACAACGTGTTCCCACAATCTATAGCATGTACATCGTGTAAGGTCTATATATTTCAACAGAGGGAGCCCAGAGACTGAGGGGGCCCAGAAGAGGCCGCTCATCTGGCATGAGATTGCAGGGAAGGTTTCCTGGAGGGGATGCCACTGAGGTGCACCAGGCAGGAAGAAATAGGGTGGGGAGAGCACATGAAATAGTATGTACAAAGGTCTAGAGGCAGGAAAGGTTTGTAAGTTAAACCATACAACAAACCAATATTGTCAGATTGTGATTATTTCCCCTACTGTTTGGAAAATGAGGCTTATAGTAGGGGGTGGGGTGGGGCCGATCATTAACATTTGTTGATGATCTGTTGTGTGTTAAGCACTGTTTCAGGCTCTTAACATGCATTATATAATTTAATTCAGCTATTATTTTGTGAGATTGGGGTTATCATGCGCACTTTAGAGAGGAGCAAATCGAGACTCTGAGAGACAAAGTCACTCAGAGCAAAGTGGCACAGAGATGGCATAGAACTCGGGCCTTTTCATTCTTGTGCCTTGGCTTTCCCTTCATTCCCCTTTATTCATCCATTAAAAACCTAGCTATTGACTTCCTAGCCACTGAGCTGAGCTGAAGATACAGTGGTATCTTACGAGGTTGACACGTCTCCCGTACTCTTAGGACTCCCTGTCTAGTGGGGGACCCAGAAAATCACCAAGAAATCAGATGGATATCACATAAGGATATACACATTTAAAAATTAAAACAAGTTAATAACTTAGCGAGGTAAAGACAAGGCTGGAAAGCCTGACTACACTGGGAGAGAAGAGCAGGTCCAGAGATGTCTTTGAGGTAAAACTTTGGCTGGGATCTTAATGAGAAGGCATCTATTGAACTGGGGACACCTGCTGCAAGCAGGTTACCTTTGGGTACAAAGGCCCTGAGAGAGGGAGGAGTTTGCCTCAATTAAGCGGTGGAAGACGGTCATTGCTGTTTGGGCACAGTGTAAAGAAGGACCATGTGAGGAGATGACGGTGCAGAAGGTACCCAATGCAGGGTGGTCCTCAAAGGGGCTTAGAGAACACGGGAACATTTACACTTAGTACAATAGGAAGACGGTCAAAGGAGTGACATTATCAGACTCCTACTTTAAGATCACTTTGGTTGCAGTGCGCTAAGTTGGCAAATATAAAATCGATTGGGGATGTCAGGCAGGCAGTAGGAATATATAAATCTGGAGCTCAAGAGAGAGATTTCCGGTGATAGGTATAAATTTGGGCACAAAGAAGAGATCTTAAAATCACATGAGTTGATGTGATCCCTTTAAAAGGAAGACAAAGAAGGCTGGCGCCCAAATCATGCCAAAGACCCGGCCGTGGAGGACCTGAGCCCTGAGGTGTGAGCACAGAAAGTGGAGTTAGCAGAGATCGCCACTGTTGACTCCCGAGGGCGAGAGCCTATGTTCGGATTCTGAGTTGTTTGAAATCTCTCAAGATGGAGGTCTTTTCTTGAGGAGAGTGCCCAAATGGCGATTCGGCTAGTATTTACTGGTCACTTACAAGGTGCTTTGCCAAAGGTGAGGAAGATCAAGGCAGGTAGGACCCAATCACTGCTTCTCAAGAATCCTCAGGTCAGCTGAGGGGGCAGACCCTTCGTTTCATCCAGCCCCAGGGCTCCCAAAAAATCTGGAAACCATGGGGATCTGAGATTCTGTTCTATATTTTCTTTCTTTGGATCAAGATTCTTCTATAGAATCTTTGCTCAAAATCAGGAACAAGGAAAAGTAAGATTAGTTTTCTAATCCAGTTAAGAACAGCAAGAGCACAGGAGCAGAGAAATGTGCCGGGCAGTGCTCTATGTATCATCTCATAACACCCTCCACAATAACTATTGCTATCTCCATTTTTCAGAAGACAGCAGAGTGGCTTAGGGATGGCAGGTCACGTTGTTACCACATAGTAAAGCCTGCATGCACAATCAAGTTGGCCTGACTCCAGAGCCCAAGGGCCTCATCACTCTTCAATTTGGAGAGCGTCTGATAGGACTGGAGTATAAGGTTCCTGGAAAGATGGAGGGACCAGAGAACAAGGCAAATGGAGACAGAGTGGTCCTGACATTGAATGCAAGCTGGAAGCGTGTCAATTCAATTCCTCTAGGCTAGAGTTTTTCAATCTCATCGCTCTCAATATTTGGGGCTAGATTCTTGTTGTTGGGGATGATAGGGTGTCCTCTGAATGATAGGACGCTTTACAGCATCTCTGGCTCTCACTTATTAGATGCCAATAGCATTCTGCAGGCCCCCTGTCCAGTTGTGATAACTGAAAATTTCTCCAGATAGTGTCAAATGTCCCCCTGGGGCAAAAATCAACTCTGGTAGAAAACATTGCTTGCAGAATGGCCAGATTCTGAGTCGGGATTTTTTTTTTACACACTGAGCACCTCTACCCCCATTATGGTCATAATGTATTAACCTTTGTGGAGAATTGTCCTATGTTCCAGTTCTGATAAGTTTGGGATCACCCACACGGCACTGGAAACATTCTCTGGGAGTCTGTTCATTTTGTGTGAAGCAAGTAGATAAAGTGAACCACGTGTTTCTCAAGGGCAAGTACCACTGTGGCTTCTTTGTTTTTATAGTCTCTACCCAGCATGTCTGAATGCAAAAAGAATGCATTGTCAAATTTTATTATATATATTTATATAATATATATACTTGCCTTTATTTTCAGAATATCATACTGAGATTAGAGATTTGTCAAAGGTCTGAGGTAAGAGAAATATCTTTGCAGGCCAAGAAAGATGTTTGTTTTAATATTTTGATCCCAAAATTCTATGGATTTATTAAATATGCAGAAATTCAAAGTGAATCTAATCGAAGAGTATGTCTGGATTATTAGGGCCTGATCTGGTTTGGTATTTTAGCAATAGGGTCATCTTTGGGCACTCAGGGCCACATTATGACTTTAGTGGATGTAGACAGTTTTGTCTTTTTTGTAATTTAAGAATGTGCTTATTTATTTATGACTGCATTGCCATACAGGCAAATATACCTAGATTCATTATTTTATATTCACTATTATTTTTTTCATGATTTCTTCCAATTTTAAAATAAATTAATATGTAAACATCTTCTTAGGCCTCTAGGCACTCTGCCTACTGTGCTGATCAGCTCTGGGGCTAATTGCCAACCTCACCTTGACTTCATTTTGCTCTCTTTAAAATTCCAGCTCCACAGGATTACTATAAGAATCACACTAAGTAAAGAGAAAGAAAGGAAGAAAGAAAGAAAAAGAAGAAAGAATTGCACGAGGTACTTAGAAGTTTCACGTGGACAGAGACCAAGTCTGGTTTGCTTCCTACTGTGTTTTGGGAGCATTTGGCATGGAGCGAGCACTCTAGAAGAGGAATGTGACATTTCCAATTCAATGCTAGCATATAGCCGACACTTGAGATGTAAACCTATTTCACCAGATCTGGAGAACAGGTCAAGGTATAGGAATAAAGGTATGAAAGTTGGAGGCCATGGGGCAGATCCTGAATGCAACAGAAATTCAGAGCAGGAAGGAACAGGTGGACAATGTCAATACAGTCACATATTTTTAATTAAACAATTTTTCCTCAGTGCATTCATCTTTGGAACCATTTAATTCAGTTGTCACACAAGCTATATAGGTAAGGGGGATATTCAAAATCATCAGCTTTACACTCGAATATGGTATGAGGAGCTGTCCCTGCATCGCTGTGTGTCTCCAAATCCTCTGCAGATTTAATTACAAAGCTACAAAGTAAATACATAAATTATGCACTAAGGCCCGTGTTGTGGAAATCTCTGAGTAGTCTTGGGAATGAGATAGGAGGTTAGATATTTGCAACTGATGTGCTCCCACTTTAGGATTGAAGCCCTGCACTGCTGTGAGAACTCTGTCTCAGAGAACTCCATCTGCCTAAAGACAGTGTGGCTGCAGTTCTGGAAGGCTTGCTGGACACTTAAACTCCAAATGCTAGACATCAGAACGCACAAGAACCTGGCAGTTTCCCAGCATGGCCCAGGTCTTCTCCAGCTTCATCTCCCACAGCCGCATCTCTCGTGCTGAGTTCTCTTATTCAAGCCACCCAGACTCAAGCCATGGCCCACACTGTTCTATCTGGAAAATTCTTTTCTCTTTGTTCTGGGAAATCCCAGCCAGAGTACCTATTCTTTTTTTTTTCTTTCAGAGTATCTATTCTTAGTAGCTACTTCCTATGTTAGGAGCCATGGTATGTGGTTTTTACCTGTTGGGCTGTGATCTACATGGTCAACAGTTTGAGACCATGGGAGAAAGCTCCATGGGAGAAAGCCTGGGCTTTCTACTCCCGTAAACAGTTCCAGTCCCAGAAACCCACAGGAGTTGCTATGAGTGAGCATTAACTCGATGGCCAAGAGTTGAGTAAGGCTCCATATGCTAGCTAGCCTTTCCTTCTTCAGTAAGAAAACTTCATGTTGGTAAGTTCAGCTTAAAAACGTGTGTGTGTGCTTGTGCGTGTGCGTGTGCATGTGTGTGTGTAAAAAGCCAGAATTACACTGGGCAGAGCAGAGCTTTCGTAGTATGCGTTTTCCCCTCTGGGCGAGCATCTAACAACTCACTTAGAGTTCGTGCACCCAGTGGCATAACCTGGGAAGGTTCTCTTTGATCACAGCAAGTTTTTTCATAAAAGCAGTTTCTCTAGAACCTATTTTGTGTGTGTGTGTGTGTGTGTGTGTGTGATAGCCAATTTAAGAGAACGTCGTGTGGATGTGAAATTTTGTTTCCTGCTTGGGAAAAATGCCACAGAAACTGTTCTGATGTTGAACACAGTTTACAAGGACAGCTGCTATGGAGAAAACCCAAGTGTACGAATGATTTTCTCTTTTCAAAAAAACGTGAAATGTTGATTGATGACAAACCTCGTTCTGGATGTCCATCAACTTCCCTAACGGCCAAAAATGTGCTCATAGTGCATTTGGATTTTGGTTCACCAGGTCAGATTGTTAATCAAGCTTTCTATTTAGAGGTTCTGAAAAGATTACATAACAGTGTGTGACCCAAAAAATACCTGATTGGTTTTGCCACCACAACGATGTACCTGTTCATGCAGCCATCTCATTGTGCCAGTTTTTAGCAAAACAAACAAACAAACAAAAAACAGTATGCCTCTCTTGCCCCATGCACCTTACTCATCTAACCTTGCACAATGGACTTCTTTTTGTTTCAGTGAATGAAGAGACTCATGAAAGGACAACAATTTGACAATGTAGAAGAGATGAAGAAAAAATGAGGGAGGTGCTGTCAGTCATCCAAACAGATGAGTTTGAAAAATGTTTCCAAGAATGGAGTCACAGATTTGACAGATGTATTAAGTGTAAGGGAGAGTACTTTGAAGGTAATAAAGTTGTTTTGTAAAAAATTTATAGCTTTGAAAAGAAAAAAATACGGTTATTTTGGGGTACCCCCTTGGATGTTGCTGTGAGATCATTGAGAAACTTCAGTGATATTTACAAGGAGAACAAAGTTTCTTTCTTTTCTCTGCGTGATGATGTCCCAGAACTGGGAAGGGTTTAGTTTTATTTATTTTAAAAAATAATTTTATTGGGGCTCATACAACTCTTATCACAATCCATACATACATCAATTGTGCTAAGCACACCTATACTCAAAAACAAATCTCCGGGAATTGATGGAATGCCCACTGAACTGTTTCCGCAAGCTGAAGAAGCACTGGAAGCACTCACTCATTTATGCCAGGACATTTGGAACACAGCTAATTATCTAACTGACAGGTAGAGATCCATATTTGTGCCCCTTCCAAAGAGAGGTGACCCAACAGAATGTTCAAACTATAGAACAATATCATTGATATCACACACAAGTAAAATTTTGCTAAAGATCATCCAACAATGATTTCGGCAGTTCTATGACAGGGAACTGCCAAAAGTTTAGGCCACATTCAGAAGAGGATATGGATAATATTGCTGATGTCTGATGGATCTTGACTCAGAGCAGAGAATACCAGAAAGATGTCTACTTGTATTTCATTGACTGTGTGCACCATAGTAAACTGCGGATAACCTTGAGAAGAATGGGAATTCCAGAACACTTCATTGTGCTCATTTGGAACTTGTACATGGATCAAGAGGCACTTGTTCAATCCATATGCTGAGCAAATCATCAGAGAAGCAGGATTATGTGAAGATGAATGCTGCATCAGGATTGGAGGGCCATAGAAGGCCTGTGAAATCTTTAATACCAGTTAACCTCACACACCTCACCAAAAGGAAGGAGTCCCAGCTATTACAATAGGGGTGAACTAATCAAATGTTTGACCAAATATTATTGTTGTTGTTGTTGTTGTTGTTAGGTGCCATTGAATTGGTTCCTACCCTTAGCAATTGATGAACAACAAAATGAAACACTGCACCATCCTGACAATTGTTCCTATGACAGAGACCATCATTGCAGCCACTGTGTCCATCCATCTCGTTGAGGGCCTTCCTCTTTTTTGGCTGCCCCTCTGCTTTACCAAGCATCATATCCTTCTCCAGGGACTGGTCTCTCCTGACAATATGTCCGAAGTATGTGAGAGAAAGTTTTGCCATCCTTGCCTCTAAGGAACACTCTGACCTAACTTCTCTCACCCCGGATCAGTTTGTTCTCTTAGCAGTCCATGGTACTTTCAATATTCTCCTCCAGTCCCACGATTCAAATGCATCGATTCTTCTTTGATCTTCTTTATTCATGTCCAGCTTTCATATGCACATGAAGCAATTGGAAATACCATGGCTTGGGTCAGGCGCACCTTAGGCCTCAAAGTAACATCCTTGCTCTTGGATATTCTAAAGAGGTCTTGTGTGGCAGATTTACCCAATGCAGCTCATCTTTTGATCACTTGACTGCTGCTTTCATGAGCATTGATTGTGGATCTAAGTAGTAGATCCTTTACAACTTTAACCTTTTCCCCATTTATCATGATGTTACCTACTGGTCCAGGTGTGAGGCTTCTAGTCTTCTTTACATTGAGTGGCAGTCCACGGTGAGGCTGCAATCCTTGATCTTCATCAGCAAGTGCTTCAGTTACTCCTCACTGTCAGCACGCAAGGTTGTGCCACCTTCATATTACAGGTTCTTAATCAGCCTTCCTTCAACCCTGATGCCACATTCGTCTTCATATAATCCAGCTTCACTGATGATTTGCTCAGGATACAGATGGAATAAGTCTGGTGAGAGGATACAACCCTATTACACATCCGATTTTAAACCTTGCACAACTGCCTCTTGATCCATGCACAGATGCTGCAGGGCAGGAGCACAATGTCCAGAGTTTGTTATGACTGACCAAATATAGGTGGCTATATTTAAGATGATAATTTTGTATGACCTACTAATGATGTTAAAAAAAAACCAAATGGTCATTGACAAAAAATGTTCTCCACTCCTAATATAGACCCTAGTTTCTCACGCTTAGCATTACTGACAATTTGGTTAGGGTAAGGACTCACTGTGGAGGGCTGCCCTGCGTATCATAGGATGATCAAAATCCTGGCTGATACCTGTTCGCTGCTAGTAAAAGGCTCCTAATTCTGATAAAAAATTCTTCCTGAGGAGCAAAATTGGTCCTAGATAAGAACAACTACTATAAAACTATGCCCAGAGATACTCAGGGTCTCAGGAAACATTGGTTTTTCCCTACCTAAAATCCTTCCACAGCTTGTGTCTGTGTGTGTGTGTGTGGGGGGGGGGGGTGCCCTTTGCTTCAACACTCTGAATTCCTAGCGATTTTTTAACACCTTATATGTTTTTTATTAAATACTTTTATTGGAGGCTCTTGCATCTCTTATCACAATCCATACATCCATCCATTGTGTCAAGCACATTTGCACACGTGCTGCCGTCATTTTCAAACTAGCCATTTTCTAAGCACGTTGTACTGCTTCAAAAGAAAACTTCACACATCCACCCCCACTACCAGCTTCCTCCCAAGCCCACTTCTTAGTTGTACCTGCCCACTTCTTTCTTTTTTAAAAAAAATCATTTTATTGGGGGCTCGTACAATTCTTATCACAATCCATACATACACCCATTGTGTCAAGAACATCTGTACATTTGTTGCCATCATCATTCTCAAAGCATTTGCCTTCTACTTGAGCCCTTAATATCTGCTGCTCATTTTCCCCCTCCTTCCCTAATTCCCCTACCTCAGGAACCCTTCATCATTCATAAATTATTCTTATTTTGTCATATATTACACTGTTGCCATCTCCCCCCGCCTTCTTCTCTGCTGTCCCTCCCCCAGGGAGGAGGCTATATGTAATCAGTTCCCCCTTTCTATCCCACATTCTCTCCACCCTCCAAGCATCGCCACTCTCACCACTGGTCCTGAAGGAGTCGTCTGTCCTCGATTCTCTGTGTTTCCAGTTGCTAGCTGTGCCTATGTACATCCTCTGGTCTAGCCAGATTTGTAAGGTAGAATTGGGATCATGATAGTGGGGGGAGGAAGTATTTAAGAACTAGAGGAAAGTTATGTTTCATCGTTGCTACACTGCACCCTACCTGGTTCATCTCCTTCCCACAACCATTCAGTAAGGGGTGTCCAGTTCCTGCCCACGTATTTCTACCTCCAGATACATCCTCTACCCTTTTCTGCACTGCCTGGGAGGCAGATGTCTCCAAGACCATCATCTGGGTTTCTCCCCTCTGGTTTCTGGTTAGGTTTGCTTGGGCCACACCAGGCAAGAGGTCAGGGGATAGGGCAGCAAAGAGGTTGAGGTAATCATACTCCTTATGTTTGCTCTCTCCCTGTAGCTTCCAAGGTTCTGGCAATGGCTCTGGTCCGTGACCACTTTAGCTACATGGGATGGATCCTCTTCCAAGGTATCATGTTCTCTTTGACCTCAGTTACCACCATTCCCTCACTTGTTCCTTTAAAGCCTAGATGCCGCCTGTGATTTAAACTCGATTTTCTGTTTTCTCTACACACAGAAAAGGACATTTCACTTTTTGTAGGTTTCTGTGTTTCATTCAAGAAAGGCAGATTTTTCTAAATGTTGCTTCCTTTGATGCCCAACAAATGCTAATTAAGAAACACAATAGCGGAGCAGTTGGTGGACATTTTAGGAAGGGAAGGCAAGGAACCAACAACAGAACGCACCTGCACTCTGGCTGTGGAAAAGTTGAAAATCATTTTTGCTAAAATCTAAAAAAAAATTACATTTAAAAATAGCCGTATAAAAGAAGGAGACAGTCTATTAAAAAAGGCAAGCCACTTGTAACCCTCCTTTTCTGAAAAAGGAAACCTTCGTCGCTTGAAAAATGATCTGAGTTTATGACTTAGGAACTTTGATTATCTCTGACTTCCCTTACTCCCTCCTCCTCTGATCCCACTGTTCAGTGAGTTCTAAAATCTTATCTCTAAAATGTTTCTTAAGAAACACAGTAGCTTTCTCATTTTTCATTCCTGCTACCGTTGACTAATTTGAGTTTCTTTCTATTGCTTGCTTGGCTTTCCACAAGACTCCTAGAAGATGGAGAGTTGGGATACGTGGCTAACTGCCTCCTTAGTCATGAGGCCAGAAGACCTGGACGATGCCCTGGTTACCGTCACTATGTTGGTGGAGGGCTCCAGCAGGATGACATTTCAAATTTTCATGGACCCTTGACTCTGTGGAGCCATGGAGGGCAGATAAACCCCTAAATCTATTGACCTGAGATACATTTTAACCATTAACCCAACAATACTTCCTGGAATGTTCTTAAAACCGAACGGTAGTTTACTTTAACTAGTAAGAAAAGGTTTTTTCTTACTTTATGTTGTGTTAAGCTCTGTCTACATAAGATCATACGGACAATAACACTAGGGAGATTCGACAGGAATCATAGGGGGTAATGGTTTTGTTAGGTGTCTCGGGAGAGTCCTTGGCTTCATACAAGAAAGAATTCGCGCAGAAGCCTAGTTTGTGATCCAAGATCAAGTGGGTTTTTTTTCAAAGGACAAATCAGTTTCAGGAGTACAGTAACAGAACACAAGCACCCTCCTGGCACAGCACTCCCACACGTGGCGGCCTGAGGGCTAAGCCTGGCCAAACAGATGGAGCTGGAAAAAGAGCAGTGGGCTCCAGGTTCCCTCTTTTTAGGGCCTTCCGCTGGGAGGCGTGGTTGATGGTACTGATTGACCCCATTGGCTGAATTAAACCCACTTGGCCTAGATTGGGCCAATCCAGATCTGCTACTCACCTAGGTATCGCTCCCACCCGCCGACCCCCAGGCTCGATTCGGGCCTGAATTGGCACATAACGGGTGGACACCCTAGTCCTGGGCTCTAGCTACCTAACAGTTTTATGTTAATGAGGGAAGAACAATTCAGAAAATCAAAACCAAACCAAACTCCCTGTCTCTTCCAACTCATGGTGACCCTATAAGGCAAGGTAGACCTGCCAGTAGAGGGTTCTGAGACTGTAACTCTTTATGGCAGTAGCAAGCCTCATGTTTCTCCCACGGAGTGGATGGATCCTGGTTTTGAATAGTTGACCTTGAGGTAGCAGCCCAACTACATCATGAAACTTAGAAACGGAGGATGAGAACAGGTACACAATTCCAAGAATATAATCCGTGTCCCTAAACGCTACGTGTAGAAACTGCTGAATTGGCCTATGTTCTGCTATGTACCATCTCGACAATGATAACAATAAAATCTCTTGTTTGTTTTCTTGTCTCCAGTCTTGACCCTCTCCAATTTACTGTCCGTTTTGCTGCCAGAACGATTTTTTAAGTTGCAGCTTTAGTTTTATGTTTATTGATATTGAAATGCCAGCATACATTAGTCTCAGGCCCTGTCCGGATGAGTTTATGAAATGCAGTGGACTTTGTGATGGAGTGTGTAATCCTCTTTTCCTGTTACACTGCGGCTGCTGCCTCATGCCGAGCAAGGCCAGGCACTGAAAAATGCGGGAACTTGAGTTTCTGTGTCTCCATCGTGTTTAATTTTAGTTGATGATCTAAAGCATGTAGTTTGATACTTTGCATAGGAAGTAGACTTTGCTATCCAAGTAGACATGTCCAAGAACTGCCCTTACACAGACTCTCCTTGATGACCTGTGATTTGACATTTGAAACTGAGATGAGTCTGATGATCCAGATGAAAGTTAATACTGATCTAGAACTTGATGCTGCTGTTTGTGTCTTGTGCAGGACATTTATTTACACCCCAGACAAATAAAAGTTCACGGTCACTGAGTCAATTCTAACTAATAGCAACCTTATAGGATAGTGCAGAGCTGCCCCTTTGGTGTTCCGAGGCTGTAAATCTTTCTCCCACGGAAACATGGTTCGCAGCCCAATTTGTCACTCACTAAGCCACCGAAGCTTCTAAACAACAGGAAGATAGCTGGCAGTAGGTGTGAAATGGATCTGGGTGAAAAGACCTGGATTCTGGTTCTGCTGTATTGACTAGCTGTGTAACCTTTGGCAAACTATTCAGCGACTCTTGTTTCTCAGTTCCTTCTCTGTAAGCAAGGCTGTACATCGTGAAGGATTACCGTAGGAATTAAGAGCGAAATGTATGGTGGTGCTTAACACAGTCCTTGGCACTTAATAGGTCAGTTATTGTGGAACGAATAATTCAGGTCAAACATCAGCTACTCAGCAGCTTCTGTTGCTAGGCACCGGGCTAGTTTCTAGGGATACAAAGATGTATGAGATCTGGTTCCTGCTTTTAAGAAGCTAATAAAATCCAGTTGATGTAAAGCTGATTCCAACTCCTGGCAACTTCATGTGTGTTAGCATAGAACTGTTCTCTATAAGGTCTTCAAAGAATAATTTCTCAGAAGCTGGTAGAGGAGTAGTAATTAACACTATATAATGTTTTCTGTTTTGTTTTATTTTAAAATTAATTATATAATATTTTAATGAATGTTCTCCACTTCTCTGGGGTCTAATATCCATTACAATGGCTACAAAGAACTCACAGACAAAATTCATGATTACAGTGGAAGGCTAATTGAATTAGAGGAAGTGTGAAACACTGAGTTTTCTTATTATCTATTCATATATTGTTCTTTAGTATTAGACTGCTCCCTCCCATGTTTGGAGGTGGGTCTTCTGTCATGTGCAATGCTGATGTCCAGCCCAGTGTCTTGCATATAGGAAGGATTGAATAATTCTGTGCTGAATGACAGCTTTGTTATTTAGTAACTGTGAATTTGGCATCCTTCTTGAATTCAGTTTCCTTGTCTGCTAAATGGGGTGTTACTATCTACACCCTAAGACTAAATGCTCCCCTTTGCTGCTTTCAAACCGTTTCTTTTTCTTTCTTTATAAACCTCAGCCATTCCACTTCACATCCGCTATTTTGCGTTGTTGCTGCTCACTGCCTGCTCTCTAGGCATTAGCTCCTGTTCACTGGGGATTTTAGCTTCCAGCTCATGCTCTCTCCTTTCCCACGGCTATTTCTGTCATTATTCTGGGTGACATTGATATGGACATGGAAGACACTACACAATTGCTTCTCTGTTCCTGGACCACCTCATCTCTAAATGTGCTTCTTCATCTCGTTCCAATCACGCACACTTATGGTATCACATGTCTGTCTCTGTTCTCACCAATACCTGTTCTTCCAAAATTGAGACTTTAAATGTTTCATCTTCAGACCTCTACTTCTCTCCTTTCAGGCCACCTGCAGCTCATCGTTTTGCTCTTTCGCATCCAGACTATGTTTCACGGCTGTTCTTAGGTGCTGTGGAGTCAGTTCCGATTCCCAGTGACCCTGTGTACAACAGAATGAAACCCCTCCTGGGCCTGCACCCTCCTCACAATTGCTTTTATGTTTGAGTCTATTGTGAAAGCCATTGTGTCCCTCCGTCTCATCGAGGGTCTCACTCTGTCACTTCTCCACTTTACCAAACATGATGTCTTTCTCCAGGGACTGGTCTCAGTATACCCAAAGCATGTGTGATAAAGTCTCGCCATCCTTGCCTCTAAGGAGCATTCTAGCTGTGCATCTTCCAAGACATATCTGCTTATTCTTTTGGCAGTTCACGATACTTTTAATATTATTCGTCAACACCAGGGTTCACCTGTATCAATTTTTCTTTGGTCTTCCTTTTCAATGTCCAACTTCCACAAGCAGTTGAGGCCATTGAAAATACCACTGGTTGGGTCAGGTGCACCTTAGGCCTCAAAGTAACATCCTTGTTTAAATACTCCAAAAGAGGTCTTGTGTGGCAGATTTACCCAATGCCGCTCATGCTGGTCACTTAACTGCTGTTTTCATGAACATTGATTGTGGATCCAAGCAAAAAAATCCTTTTAAAACTTCAACCTTATTTCCATTTATAATGATGTTACCTGTTGGTCCAGTTGTGAGGATTTTTGTTTTCTTTACATTGAATTATAATTCATACTGAAGACTGCAATTCTTCATTTTCAACAACAAGGGTTTCAAATCCTCCTCATTTTCAGCACGTAAGTTTGTGTCATCTACCTCAGGTTGTTAAGCTTTCTTCTAATGTCAAAGCTGCATTCTTCTTCATGTAATCCAGTTTCTCTGATTATTTATTCAACATACAGATCGAATAAGTATGGTTAGAGGATACAACCTTGTCTCACACCTTTCCACTAGAATTGTCAATCATGCTGTATTCCCTTGTTCTGTTCACACAGTCGTCCCTACCTGAGCACAATTAAGTGTTCTGAAATTCCCATTCTTCTCAAGGTTGTCCATAGTATGTTTTGATCCACACAGCATGGACAATAAAACATAAACAAACATCTTTCTGATATTCTCTGCTTTCAGCCAAGATTCATCTAAAGTCAGCAATGATATTTCATAGTCTGTAATTAAAATTGGTGCTCATGGAAGCAGTCAAGAGATCAAAAGACATATTGTTACATTGGGTAAATCTGCTGCACAAGACCTCTTTAAGATGTTGAAAAACAACGAGGTTATTTTGAGGGGTAAAGTGCACCTGAACCAAGCCATGATATTTTCAGTGGCCTCAAATGCATGTGAAAGTTGGACCCTGAATCAGGAAGACTGAAGAACTGACCCATTTGAATTGGGGTGCTGCAAAGAATATTCAAAGTACCATGGATTGCCAAAAGGACAAACAAGTATGTATTAGAAGGAGTACAGCCAGCGTGCTCCTTAGAAACAGAGATGATGAGGCTTTGTCTTACATACTTTAGACATGTTGCCAGGAGAGGCCAGTCCCCAGTAAGGAGCAGGATGTCATGCTTGGTAAAGCAGAGGGAGAGTGAAAAAGAAGAAACCCCCCAGGAGATGGATTGAGAGTGACTTCAGCAATGGGCACAAGAACAATTGTGAGGATGGCGGTGCTTCACTCTGTTGTGCATAGGGCATCTATGAAGCAGAGCCGATTCAGTGGCACCTAAATAACAATGATCATCACTTCCTTGTGGATATCATTATAATCTTTTTTTGTGCTTCACTCCTTTCATGAGGCCCTTTTTGTTAAATTCAGCTATCTTCAGACTTTGTGTTCACTTCTGAATAGCATCACCTTATTGAAGAGAAACTATTATCCCTGTTGGTTGATCTCACTTTAAATTAGTGACTATAAATTTAAATGGGCCGTTATTTTTGTGTGTGTGTGTGTGTGTATGTGTATATAGAACAAGTTTATACCAAGAAATGCCTTACACAGTTGTAGCAGTAAACCAATCTATTTTGATTCAAGTCTGCAGGTCAGGTGAAAGCTGGAGGCTTTTCCTGACTTGTGTAACTGCCAAAGGTGGTGAACAGCATGTAGGAGGGCCATAGGCTGCTGGATGCAGAGGTGAATGAATCCATGGTTGGCAGTCTGGTGATGGCCCCTGGGATCGGCAGGCAACACAACAGGAGAACTTGATGCAGCATAAGGCAAGGGAGGCAAGAGAGGGCTTGGTTAAGCTTCAGGTCTCTCTCTAATGCAAAAGGCCACGCTCCCAAGGAGATGCCATCAGGCTGAAACCTGAGTGATAGGTTGGGCTCCACTCCTGTGTTCACCTCAGTATGTCCCGTTGACATAAACTCTCACCATCACACCAAGTCTTACCTCTCCAGTTCTCATGTTAAGTATCACTTCTTCTGGGATGCCTTCCTGGAATCTTCATAGTTCCTCAGGTCCCCCACTTAGGCACCCTCATGGCCATTGGGTTTGTCCTTCATGCCTCTCATCACAATCATGATTTAAGGAGCTTTGTCTTTGGCCAGCTCACCATGACTGTCACCTCTGTCTGCTGCTGAGCAGAAGCTGGGAGCTGTCATTTTTTAAATGGGCCTTTAAACTGCTCAATAATCACAACCCACTTCTGTTGCTTGTCCACTGTCAGAAATTCACCTATCACACCTTTACCTCTTTCCTCAAGCATCCTTATCCACTCTTCCCTACCCACTCAGGTCAGGATTCCACCTCACATTTTTTTTGGGGGGGAATTCTAAGAGTACATATTTATTGGGTATTTTTCTAAACTCTTTACTCATTTACTCCTCAAAACAACCAGTTGAAGCAGATATTATTGTTATGTATATTATAAACATGCAGCAACATAGGAACAATAAGTTTAAAAACTTACCTAAGGTTACATAAGTACTAAATGATGAATATGAATATTCAAACCTAAGCATGATGGCCCCAATTATCATAGTTTGCTATGATCCACACAGTTAATATAACACAGATAAACATTTCTCTATATTCTCTGCTTTCATCAAGATCCATCTCACATGAGCAGTGATATCCCTTGTCCAGATTCGAGCCATGAATCTGGCTTGAATTTCCAGCAGCTCCCTACTGAAGTACTGTTATAACTATTATTGAATTTTCTTCTGCAAAATTTTACTTGTGTGTAATATTAATGATATTTGTTACTAATTTCCACATTCTATTGGATTACCTTTTTTTGGAGTGGACAGAAATATGCATGTCTTCCGGCCTGTCTTCTACAGCACTTGGCACAGACGAGTGTACACTTCCTTTTGCTGTAACATCTTGGTATTCTGTCAGTTCCTGGTGTGCTGTTTTTTGACAATGCTTTCAGTGCAGCTTAGACTTCTTCCTTCAGTATCATTGGTTCTTGATCACATACTACTTCCTGAAATGGGAGTATGTCAACCTATTATTTTTAATACGAGACTCTGTGTTCCTTCCACCTTCTTTTGATGCTTCTTGCACCATTCATTATATTATCCATAGACGCCCTTACTATTTCTTTTTCTATTAAATAATTTTATTGTGGGCTTTTACAGCTCTTATCACAATCCATACATACATTCATTGTGTCAAGCACATTTGTACATATGTTGCCATCATCATTTTCAAAGCATTTTCTTTCTACTAGGGAGTACTTGAGTTGAGGCCCAATGTCCATCTGCTACCTTAATAATTAACATATAAATTGAAGTACATAGATCTATTCTTTATCATTATATATAAATATATTTACGTATATACACACCTGTATTTAGACCTCTATAAATGTCCTTTGCCTCCTAGTTCTTTCCTCTATTTACTTTTACTTTCCTCTTGTTCCACTGTCATGTTTGACCTTCATTTGGGTTTCAGTAATTCCTCGCTGTTACATTGCCCTTGATTAAGCCCCACTGGGCATCCTATGCTCTTCTTTCCATTGATTTTAGTTCACTTGTTGTTCCCTTGTCCCTGGGTTGGTTGACCACCCCAATTCCTTTCTCCCACCTTCCCTTTTCCTGTGGCCCCTGGAACTGTCTGTCATGTTGTTTTCTTCTCTGAATTGTTTATCCCGCCTATCTTATCTAAATAGACATGCAGAGACATTAATAAGTGCAGAAACAAGGCAAAGTCAAACAAAACAACAAAGGAAGACAAAACAAACAAAAAACAAAATAACAACAAAAACAACAAAAAAGAAAGCCAATGACAAAAAAAAAAAGGAAAAGCCTATACATAGTTCCAGGTCTGTTTTTTGACCTAGTGTTTTTCAGTTGAGTCTGATACTTTATCCCCAGTCTATTTTTGGTATTCCCTGGGGACTTCAATGTTTTGCTCCCCTTGCTGCTATGTTGCATGCCCTTAGTGTTTCGCCCCTGTGTGATGGGGTCAGATTGGGCACACTGTGTCTCCAGTGTTGTCCCCATAATGCTATGGTTCAGTGAGGGACGTCATGTCTCATGCTGGGGTCAGCCCTATGGTCCTTTTTGTGCACTGTCTGCTCTGATCAGGAACATCATCCTCGGGGCTTGGTGGGACATTGTGTGTTCCACTCACTCTCCTTCCTTCTTGGTTTCTCCTGTGTGCTGTCCTCTGAAGTGCATTCTTCCGGGGGTGGGGGTCCACATAGTTGGGATTGGGGCCGACCGACCCTGCAGATCCTTTACTATTTCAACCCGAGGCTTCTATTTTTCTTCAGGCCTTTTAGCTTGAGACATGCCATGCATGTTTTAGGAAAGAGAAGAAAGAACCTCATTCAACTTTCCAAAGCCAAACGACCAGCCCACTGACAGCTGAACCTATACTCTGCGCTCAAGCTTGTTATTATAGATGAAGTGTCTCTGCTTCCATCAAAGGCCAACCCTGAGGCTTGGGCTGGAAATCTTCACCTCTCTGACATGGTCAAGGATGTCATTGCTACAATTCTCTTTCTTTCCAATGTCATCAGTTTCTTTCCTTCTTCCAGAACAGATCCCTTGGCATGAAAACATGCTCTTGAATATTGAATCTAAAAAAGATAAGCGAGGACAAGGAAAACCTCTCCCTTGATTTTACCTCCACCTCCAGCCCCCAAGCCTCTGTCTCATTTCCATTCTCAACTCATTGAACATTTGCATGCTTGCTCTTTCTTATCCTTCAGGTCTCAGTTTAAATGCCACATTCTCAAAGAACCCTTTGATCATTCTATATAAAACAACCACCCATTGGCTTTCTAGCACATCAATTCCTTTAATTTCCTGCAAAGTGTTTATCAGTATTAGATCTTTTTCTTGTTTACTTGCTTTGTGTTTGCTTCCCCTCATTAGAACCACAGCTCTTGGAGAGCAAGGAATTTGTGTGATCTGTTCATTGTTGTGTACCTAGGACTTTGAACAATGTCTGGCTATAACTTCCTGGTAGGCCGTATAGGGATCTGACCTTTCTTCTTGACCTATCTCCTACTACTTTTTCCCTGGCTCACATCGACCTGTTTCAATATGCCGGATTCACTCCTTGCGTTTACTCCTTCCTCCTGAAAAGACCAGCTACCCACATGGCTCTCTCCCTCACGTTCTCAGGTTTCTGCTGCAAAGTTCTCGTCTTATTCAGGTTTTTCCGGACCATCCAGTTTAGAGTTGCAATCCACACTCTCTATCCCTTTTCTTGATTAAATTGTGTCCATGGTGTTGTTAGGTGTCGTCGAGTCCGTTCAGACTCAGAGCAACCTTATGCACACCAGAACGCGACACTGCTGGGGTCCTGCGCCATCCCCGCAACTGTTCCTATACTTGCCTATTGTTTCAGCCACTGTGCCAATCAATCTCGTTGAGGGCACTCTCCACAGAACGCACCAATTTCAATGTACAGTTTATTTTGTCTGCCTTTGCCCACCCCCTGAAGGCGCTGCTGTCTTCCTAAGACCACAAAGGGAGTCTAGCACAAAAGAATAAATATTTATTAAATGTCTGACTTTGTGGCGTAAAACTGATGATCAGGGACGCAGTTCTTGGGAAGTGTAAGACATATCACCAGGGCCAGTCAAATGACGTGGGTTAATAAATAATAGCAGCCTTCCGCCCGTGTTCTTCACAGAACGCAGCACACACGAAGCGCCCAAGGAGAGCTGGTCGGAGCAGCTCGCTGCCGGCGGGCGGGCGGGTGGGGTCGTCCACGTCCACGCCCAGCAGCCGCTAGCCCCGCCCACCCGCGACGGCCCCGCCCCATCCCGGCCCCGCCCCCGCATGCTCCAGCCCTTATACGTGAGTGACGTCAGGCCGTTTGTTGTCATTGGCGGCTCACAAGATGGCGTCCATCATGGAGGGGCCGCTCAGCAAGTGGACTAACGTGATGAAGGGCTGGCAGTATCGCTGGTTCGTGCTCGACTACAACGCGGGGCTGCTCTCCTACTACACGGTGAGTGCCCCGCGCGCGGCGCCCGGCAGCCCGTGCGGCTCCGGGGGAGTGGGGTGCGCCGTTTCGGGGCGCGGGCTGAGGTTGCTAGGCTAGGGGTGCCGCCGTACGAAAGGGGTTCCCTCGTGGAGGAGGGCTTTGCACCCAGATGGCCAATGAAGGTGAAGGAGATGCGGCATCAGCCAATGAGCAGGCACTGGCTGGCTGATTTCTGGCTTGGGGACGAGTGGCTTTTCTTTTCAGGGTCCCCAGGGAAGCAGGGGTCGGGCGGGAGGGGTTGCCGGCGAGCCGCGGGCGCCGGAGCTGCGGTGCAACGTGGTGGGTCACGCGGCGATGGCCGTCTCTCGCGGAGTCGTGGACTTTATGCTGTCTCTCCCGGCCGTGCGGGCGGCCGCGCCCCTCTCGCTGGCGTCCAGCGTCTGGAGAACGCCAGCCGGGCCGCCCGGGTGCTAAGGTCGCTAGCCTGAAGCCCCTCCGTCTGGGCAGGGCCCTCGCTCTCCATTTATGGAGGCCAGGGCCATCTGTGCCTGAACTTGGGAGAGCGGAGGGTTCCCTCCTGCGCGAGAGGGGCCCTGGTCAGCAGGGAGCGATAGGCACAGTGCGATGTCCTCGGAAAGGTATCTGCGGGAGCCAGCCGAGCCGAGGGCTTCCCCGCGTTTGCCAGGAGTCAGCGGCCAGGGACAGACAAGTCGTTGAATTGCTGTGTCCCTTATATTCTGACTACCCCCTCCACGCCCGTCACGTTAGAAATGGAGGGTGGGCGGTCATAGGGATAAGTTACTTCTCTGAATGATAGGTAGTTAATAATGGCTAATGAGAGGGAGAAAACCACTTCATAGGACAGAATAGGATGTCCCGAAGGCTTTAGGAAATAATAGGGCGAGCGGGCAGGAGTTATGGAAGAAGGCTTAGTATTGTTGGAGTAGATGTGTATTCACGAATTAAAATTTTTATTGTGCACCTACTATGTGTTAATTATTGCTTCGGGTTAAATGCTCACATGCGTGTGTGTGTGTGTGTGTGTGTGTGTGTGTGTGAAAAAGCGCGCGCGCGTGAGAGAGCGGAGCAAGAAGAGAGATGCAGACTTTCACTGTTTTGCCTCTTGGAGCTTATATTTTAGTCTAGTGGGACTCCTAATTTTTTTCTCACAATAAGTCTATGAAGTAGGCATTTATTATCCCTAGTTTATATTCCCATTTTACATTTTTTGAACCTGAGTCTCTAGGCTTTAAAATAATTTGCTCAAGATCTTGTAGCTAGCAGAAAGTGTTAGTCAGAATCCAAATTTTTTTAGTTGTGGGACTTTTACAAAATTTCACTTTTGCTCCAAATAAACCCTCCAAACTCATGCCATCAAGTTGATTCTGACTCATGCGACCCCAAAGTCAGGGTAGAACTGCCTCTGTAGGTTTCCGAGACTGGAACTCGTTAAGGGAGTAAAAAGCTTAAGAGTGACTGATGTTTTTGAACGACTGACCTAGAGATTAGGGGTCCAACTTGTAACCGTTATGCCAACAGGGCTGCACTTTCCCTAGAAGAAGGAAAAACGTGTTTGCTGTGAGTTACTAAAGCACACCTGCAAGAATGAAAAGTATTAATTCCAACATCCCTTCAACTATCTGTTTTTCTCTACATAATTTTTCAAAGGAAAAAGGAGGCAGTTTGGCATTGTACCTTGAAATCTGGAATTATGAAATCCTATGGCTCAGGTACTTGAGTAATACTGAATGCCAGATAATGTAATAGTCAACCTGTTTAATATCGGGTAATTTCAGTGAGTAATTTGAAATTAAATTCCGAATCCCATTATTTTTGTGGGTCTGAATCTAGGACCACTTTTGGGAAGGGGTAGGGAATAATAGACTGCCATTGAATTGCTTCCAAATCATAGTGATCCTATAGGACAGAGTAGAACTGCCCCTTTGGGTTTCTGAGACTTGTACTCCTGTAGGAAGTAAGTACACATCCTAATCTTTCTCCTGCAGAGCAGCTGGTGGGCTCAAACCACCCACACCAGGGCTCTTATGAGCCTTATTGAGGAGTTTCAGGTGGAATTATTGGGAATATAGATTCTTTCTTTTTCCTGTTTTTTTTTTCCTACCTTTAGTCTGTCATTTTTCTGCCTCCTTGCCTTTTAAGTCCCTGAGTCCTTGGACAGGTTTTTCTTTGTCCACTGGTTCTTAACAGTAATGGTTTTTATATACTTTGAATTCACCTCCCCACCCCCACACATTCTCCTTAATGTTTCTCTTCCCTTCTGAGGCTACAAACTAGATTATACAATAACATCCTTGCCAGGGGAAGGAGGTATCATATTTCTCACTAATGGCTATTTAGAAGTGGTGTTTTCTTCTATGTAAAAGTATTTGCCTGTAGAAAAACAGCAGAGAAATATGTACCATTTGTGAAAATAAACTGATAAAAACTTCTTGGGGCCCCATGAACAGAGTGGAATTGCTCCATTTTGCGTGTGTGGTGTGTGTGTGTGTGTGTGTGTAATCTTTATTGAAGTAGATCACTTAGCCTTT
The DNA here is from genome assembly GCF_050624435.1 of Tenrec ecaudatus. Classification (NCBI taxonomy): domain Eukaryota; kingdom Metazoa; phylum Chordata; class Mammalia; order Afrosoricida; family Tenrecidae; genus Tenrec; species Tenrec ecaudatus. Next base: position 76,853,070 of record NC_134530.1, read on the forward strand.
CATCTGTGGCACTGCTGGGTGCATTTGGACCATCAATTATTTAAATTACAGCAATAGTCAAATGCAAGGCCAGTTCCTAAGAGAATAGGTCCAGAAAAGATAGATACCGTATAGATATTTACCTAAAGGCAAAGTGGGAGACACATTTGAAATCAACTTCCATGCTGTAGTCATAGTCCAGGATAAAGTGCACCCATTCTGGATTGTTGTAGAGTCCCCCTGGGGGTGGTGCCACTGCTTTGGGAAACACTGCTGCAAATCTTCATGGGAACTGAGAACCCCAGCTTTTTCCCATGGAGCATTTGGTGGGTTTGAACTGCTAGCTTTTTGGTGAGCAGCCCAATGTGTAACCTGCTCCTAAAACAGGTTTAGATGATTGAGTATGTGGGTATGGACAAAAAACTGTGGCAAATCTGAGCTTTATCCATATGGAGAGTTGAGACAATGAGTGAAAAGAGCAGAAGGCCTTGGCTAGGGCTCTGGGAAACACACTGACTTTGTTATCTAATGATGTGTAACAAATCGTACCAAAATAAAAGCATCTTGATACAACAGACATGAGGTGACTTCAAAAAGTTTAGGGGAAAACGGATTGAAGAGATAATGAAACTTTTCCATGAACTCTTTGAAGCCCCCCCTTTGTATATTATCAAGTAGTTTCTGGGTCAGGAATTTTGGGGTGGTTTAGCTGAGTGGTTGTGGCACAGGGTCGCCCATGAGGTTGCAGCGAGGGTGTTGCTCAAAGTTGCTGAAAGGAAGGAAGAAGCTGCAATACCTTTTATGACTTAGTCTCAGAAGTCCCAGATCATTACTTCTGCCTTATTGTAGTCCTTAGTCACCAGCAGCTCAGAGGGAGAACGATGGGGCTTTCTGCCCCTGTTAAGAGTTACAATTTTGGAAACTCAGGCAGTTTCACCCTGTCCTATAGGGTCGCTGTGAGTTGGCATTGACTAGATGGCAGTGAGTTTTTGGCTTTTCTTTAAAGGAATACCAAGGAATTTGTGGGCAGATTTTAAACAACCACAATTGCACTTCAGGATTAAGCAGAGGGGAGAATCTTTGCATAGAGAATGAAATCAAAGATGGAATAGGAAAACACAGAAGAATGTGGCAGTCATGGGAGTGTAAGAGGGAACAGTGCGTTATCTTGAATACTGGTGAGAGAATTGATTGATGAGATCTAAAATTAATCCTTTGGAATCATCAATTTGGACATTTTTGATGGCCTTAGATTAGTTTATGGGGTGGTTGGTAGATGTGTGAAAGGCTTATCAAAGTGACTTGAAGCATAAACAGGAGGTAAGAAGTAGAAACAGTGAGTAGATTACTGATGACATTTGGTTATGAAAAGGGCTAGAGAGTTGAAGAGACTGCCTCATATGACAAGAATATGATTCAATGTTGTAGTGAGGGGAACAATATTAAAAATGAAGATGGGTTAATGAGTGTGATATACCTTCTAACTTACTGGCTATCTCGTTATCCAACATTTTACATTTACAACAATAGTAAAAGAATCTGCTGATTATGCATAATTACCTGGTATTTGGAACCTAACTATCCTGTCAGTGAGGAGGGCATATAATGATTTAGAACAATGGCCCTGGACAACTGGAGGGCAAGTTGGAGCCCTGGAAAGTGGGTGATGAGTGGCTACTAACTGTAAGGTGAGCAGTTTGCAGCCACTAGCCGCTCCTTGATAGAAGCAGCTTAATGCTGCCGTAAAGAGTTGCAGTCTGGTGTGTTCGGCCAGGTTGACTGGAGAAACAAATCCAATGATACTCATAAATGTGTAGGAGGAAGCTTTATATTAAGACGCTTTATATTTCAGGAAAACAAGCCCAGCCCAGTCCAACTCAAGTCCATAAGTGTGATACTAGTCCACAAATCCCTCTTCAGACTCAGGCAGTCACAAGCAATGATGCAGAATGCAGGAAGATCACAAGCCTTGGGTAAAAAGTCTTGTGGATCCAGTGTCAGTGGACGCATCTCCAGGGCTATAGCCACCATCAGGGTCTCAGAGTGGCTTCAATGGGAAGGTGAAAGCAGCGGAGGGGAGTGGAGAGAGAAGGACCCGGGAATTTCCTTCTGAAAAGGCCATGTCCACAAGGAGTCACCATCAGGCTGTGACCTGATTGACAGCCTAGACTCCACCCCTACACTTTCATATATCAAGTTGACACGTGAAATTATGTAACTACCACATTTGGAAACCAATGGGGGCAGTTCTCCTCTGTTTTTTAGGGTCACTATGAGTCGGAATCAACTTGATAGCAAAAGGGGAGGGCAAAAGTTAAGGGTTAATCAGGTTGTGTGAAGAATTAATTGAAATTATAAAATTTGTTTTAGTCACAATCCAGGAATCTTTAACTTTTCTTGTTTTTAAAAAAATTTTAAATAACATTTTGGAGAGAAAATCAACAGTGAAACAATAAATTACTTGGGTTACTCTGCGTAGCCTTGTAAAAGGGGTTATTTGTGAAATCAGGTTTTTTGCTATTAAGCCCTGACTGGAAGAGACTCGATGACTTTGCATTTTAAACACACTGTTATGACTGTCAAATTTAAATATATTTGGCAGTCTTGAGAAATGTCAGGAAGGTGATCAAAAATCAGCTAATTAATTTTGGGGTTTTAGGTTTTAGAAGAGCTTAATTATATATATCATTCTTAAAGATGTAAATGAGGTAATCTGAGATTCTTCTAAAAATTAAATTCAGCATAGTTATTTTTAAAAATCATTTTATTGGGGGTTCGTATAACTAAGCAAAAGGGCTGGTGACACTGAGAGGGAAAAAAGAATGAAAGCTTTTCATTCCAGTCCCTACCTGTCATGGGTTGCTGTCAGACTGTCCGCCTCCTTAAAACGACACAGGGGCTAACCGATGGAGCCATGGTTGTTCCATCTGGGCGGAAACTAAGATTATGATCATTTTGTTCCTGTGTCTCCTGCTACTCAGCTCAGCATAGTTCTTATCAAACAGAATTAAGTTGATACTTTTCTAAATAAACTATTCTTGACTATCTCAAATAGGATTTTAATGGAAAACTTAGATTTATAGGATAATTTTTAATAGTCCTAATTAATAAAGTGACTTTAGAATTATAAAAAGAACAAAAACAACAAAATTGCATCAAATCTTAATTGCCCTCAAAAGAAAACTGAGCAGTATGAATAGGAAGAAATGTGTGGAAATTTTGTATCTTATTTTCACTTGCTTTCCTGAATAACCCATAGGTTCCCAAATTTATCTGACCTACTTCCCTCTGTACAGAAAAAAATTACCCAGCACCCACCCGGTGTTAGTCTGGGTGGACTAGAAACAAGTTCATAGACACTCAGAAAAAAGCTTTATATACAAGAGCAATTGAATATTGAGAAAACATCTCAGCCCACCCAGTCCAGATCAAGCCCATTAGTCCAGTATTAGCCCATATGTCTGATACCAATCTATAAATTCCTCTTCAGACTCACGAAACACATGCTGTGATGCCTAATGCAAGATAATCACAGGCCAGTGGGTGGAAAGTCTTGTGGATCCAGTGGCATTATAAGCGTCTCAGTGCTGGCTTCTCCAGCTCCGAGGCTCTGGCTGCCGTCAGCCTGTCTCCATGTGGCTTGTTAACAAGAATGTCTCGCAGGGACTGAGCTGGAATGTTTTCTCAATATTCAGTTGTTCTTGTATATATAAAACTCTTCCTTATACATATATGAGTGTCTGTGAATTTGTTTCTCTTGTCTACCCAGACTAACACATTATGGTACTGGGAGTGGGGTATTAGAAAAACAAATCATAAAGATGGAGAGTGGATGTTTGTGTGACCTCTCACTAGTGGTAGTGTTTCTTTGGCTAGCCAGAAGTTAGATATGTCCATGCAGTTTACTGCGTTTTCTGGAAAGAATATGGGAAGTTAAAGTTTTGATTATTTTGTTTCATTGTTGTTTTTGGTTACTCCTGTTTAAAATGGTGAAAATGAATGTGATTGATGTATTAATGAGCTCGGGACAGAATCACCCCTTGAATTTCTCAGGGCTTCTTAGGAAAAATGGCTGACAGCCTGGCTCTGGCTTGATGCTGTCAGAGGCCTAATCCCATATTTTGTGTCAATAGAATAGTTTAGATAAGGATTATGATAAGTAGCTATGGCTTGAACATAACTGTTTTAAGGATTGAGTTTAGGTTCTGATTCTACTTTGTTTATACTAATTTCTTCTGCTTATGATTATTGATGTAATGATTGATACAAATGATTATTGGGAAGTATGAAAATAGAGAGTTTGTAAGCCCACTTGCTTGGAGCCATTAAAATTTGATCTTTAAAGGGGTTTAAAACACGCCTTAAAAGAAGGCTCTGAAAAGATAAGCCCCACCCAGTGTTTTGGAGTACCCAGACTAACACACACACCCCCCTCACTTTACATTTCAGCAATTAAAAACTTTGTACTATCACCCATAATCCAGGATAAAGTATAGCTATCAGCTTTTGTATTTATTCTGGACTGGGCCAGCACACCTCTCTGTAGGTAATATCTCCATATTGGGAAACATTTTCTCCCTTTTCTCAAACTACTGAGCCTTGTGCATATAATTCTTTGAGTATTTAATAATTTTACATCTGTTAAAATTAACTAACCATATCGCCAGTACATTCTTTATCCAACAAGCCTGTAAACTCCTGTCTGTGGCACATTGTTCTTGTAGTGAATAGAATGTTCCAGTGGCTGTTAAGCTACGGCTTATCGGTGAGGTGCAAAAGGCAACTTGGAAGTTTTGCAGAAAAAACAAACAAAAAATGTGCACTTTTTTTTTTACTGATAATAGTACAACCTTCCTGAGCATGTTAACAATAGTGGTTCTTGTTTAATCACCTAGAACCTGTAAGACTGTGTAGAATCTTTGGCTTTTTGTGCAATATTGGAAACCTGCTTTTGCAGGCACTTTTGCTATGGATAATGACTTGGGGCAGTCCCTGGATTGAACAAGTGAATAAGCATTTGGTTACTGTAGCTGAAGTGTTGGTGATTCAAACCCACTCAGAAGTGTGTTGGAAAACAGACGTGGCGATCTGCTTCTGAGAGGTCACAGCCTTGCAAACTCTATTGAGCGGTTCTCTGCATGTATGGGTTTGCCATGAGTTGTAATCAATTTATGGTAACTAACATTAATGATTTGGGGAAGACAAATCATTGAGTTTTAAAAAAATATGCCACTACAATATTTGGCAATTGATATGGGAGTAGGTTTCCAAATAGTTATATAATCCCAACCTAAACTACAACACTGTACATGTGATTTAGATAAAGACTGAATTCCTTTTACTGTATGGAGAGGGGAAACAAATCACAAACAATGGCCAGTTCAGTCGTTTCCAGCCTCACTACTTTATTGTAAAGGATTATCTTCTTAAGGCTCGTTTGAACTTCCTTGAAAAAGAGAATTTATTTCAGAGTGTTTTGAGGTATGCATAATTAGTGTTTGTTTTCATTCACGTGACAATGTTAAAATCATTATGAAAGCTGATTTTCTATTTGCCAATTTTGTTCAGATTAAATCCTCCCTTTTTATAATGTAATCTTTTTAAATTGGGATTAATATATTTATGTCAAATCATTCCATAGTTGAATTACATCCGGCAGAATCGCACATTTGCTACCACATTTCCCAACCTTCTTTTTCCATATGGGCTCCTTGACTTCACAGCCACCCTGCCGCCTCTGCGTCTGCCTCCCTCCTAAACCCGCACTCCACTTGCTGACTCGAGGTCCATCACGCAGCTCTTTTTAAAAACAGTTTTATAGCTCTGTGATTCACATACAATACAGTCAGTAGTTCAATCATCTAATAGGGAAACCATACTAAGAAGTATTATATAATTATTGCTATAATTTCAGTTTCTACTTTTTTAGTATCTACTTATGTTTTATTTTTAGCCGTATTATTATGAGATAGTAGATGAAACAAATTTATCTCATGGATGAAATATTGGGAGAATATTTACTCTGTCACTCTGTCAGCTGCCTTTACAATATCCTTCCTTCTCTTTTCCCCATTACTCGTAGGAGATGCCACCCTTCCCAGATAAGAGAGTCCATTTGGTAGGCATCTGATTTCTTTGGACTCTTACCTCATCTCATCCAGTCTTCCCTTGTCGTAATGGAAGAGGCAATCTTTCAGGGTGCTAGGTTGTATCTGCTCGATTTTACCAAGGACCTTGAACTGTAGATTTTTCTCTCCTATTTCCTTTATCATTCTCACCCTGTCCCCCACTGTCTTCATATTTTTCCTTTCTACTAACTTTCTCAGTTTATTTCTAAGAGTTTTAATATTACTCTACTCTTCTTTTGCAATACAGTTGCACATCTTAGTTTTAAAACCTCATACAGAAAATTTTAGTTAATATTTGTGTTGCCTGTTGCTTTTTATTTTTTTGTTGCTTTTTATTTTTAATATGCCAGTTTTATTGTGGTTTAATTAATGTATCACATAATTAACATATTTAAAGTATACATTTGATGGTTTTAGTATGTTCTTAGAATTTATGCAACCATTACCACAGTCAATTGTAGAAAAGTTTCATCACCCCAAAACAAACACTGTACCTATTGATAGTCGTTCCCACTTCTTCCCAGTGCCCCATCACCAGTACTGTTGTTGTTAAGTGCCATAGAGTTGGCTGCGACCTGTAGCAGCACTATGCACAACAGAACAAAGCACTATATGGTCCTGCGCCATCCTCACACTTGTTCCTCTGCCTGAGCCTGTTGGTGCAGCCACTGTGTCCATCCACTTCATCGAGGGCCTTCCTCTTTACCAACTATGGTGTCCTTCTCCAAGGACTGATCTCTCCTGACAGGTTTAAAGTATGTAAGGTGAAGTCTTGCCATCCTTGCCGCTAAGGAACAATCTGGCCTGACTTCTTCCAACACAGATCAGTTTGTCCTTTTAGCAGTCCATGGTACTTTCAATATTCTTCTCCAGTGCCAAAATTCAAATGCATCTATTCTACAGTCCTTCTTAATCAATGTTCAATTTTCACATGCAAATGATGCATTGATGAATACCATAGCTTGGACCAGGCACACCTTAGTCCTCAAAGTAACATCCTTTCTTTTCAATACTCTAAAGAGGTCTTGAATACCAGATTAACCTAATAAGTCGTTTGATCTCTTGACTGCTGCTTCCATGAGCATTGATTATGGATCCAAGTAAGACAAAATTCTTGAAAAATTCAACCTTTTCTCCATTTAACATGGTGTTTGCTATTGGTTCAGTTGTAAGGACTTTGCTCTTTCTTAGCATTGACTTGTAATCCATACTGAAGACTGTAATGCCCGCTCTTCGTCAGCAAGTGCATCAATTCCTCCTGACTTTGTGTCTTCTGCATACGCAGGTTGTTAATAAGCCTTCCAGTTGCTGCACTCTTCTTCATAGAATCTAGCTTCTCTGACGATTTGCTCAGCATACAGATTGAGCACATAAGGTGAGAGGTACAACCCTGACACACCTTTCCTGCTTTGAAGCTATGCAGTATTCATTCCCTTGTTCTAGTCTACTAACCCCCAAGCTACTTTCTCCGTGCTGTTGTTAGGTGCCATCAAATCCGTTCTGACACGTAGGAACCCCCTGTACAACACATGAAGCACTGCCTGCTCCTGTGTCATCCTCATAATGGCTCTTAAGTTTGAGTTCATTGTCATAGCCACTGGATCAATCTATCTTGTCGAAGATCTTTCACACTTCATCTATGATGTAGCTAATTCAGTTCTTCATTTTTCTGTATTACTAAATAGTTCATTTATGCATATTGTACATTTCATCTATATACTCCTTCAAAAAAACGCAAGCTCACTGCTCTCAAGTCAATTCTGACTCCTAGCAACCCTTGAGAACAGAGTTAGAACTACCCCTTGTGGTTTCTGGGAGGTTTAATCTTTATAGGAATAAGAAAGCCTCATCTTTCTTCCCTGGAATGACTGGTGGTTTCAAACCAGTGACCTTGTCCTTAGCAGCCTGTGGTAATTATGTAATTGTCAATTTAAGGATTAAGCGTGTAGGGGTGGAGTCTAGCCTATCAGTCAGCATATAGCCAATGAGACTTCTGTGTGGGCATAGCCTTCCCCCAAAGCAATTTTGGTATTTCCTCCTTGGAGGTGGGAGACATTTCTCTCTCTGACATACCCTGGGAGACAAAGCAGCTGACAAGACACATGGACCCACCCTAATGCAGCTTTGTATGCAGAGAGCCATGCAAAGACCCCTGCCAGTGCTGAGATGTTTCCAATGCCACTGGATCCAAACACTTTCTACCCACTGACCTGTGATCTTCTACATTCGGCGCCATTGCATGTGTTTTGCGAGTCTGAAGAGGACTTTATAGATTGGTATTGGACATAAAGGCTAATATCAGACTTATGGACTTGATCTGGGCTGGGATGTTTTCTCATTGTTCAATTGCTCTCATATATAAATCTCTTTCTTATACACATATATGTGTTCATGGATTTGTTTCTCTAGTCTACCCAGAGTAACACACAGCCCAATATGTAACCCATTACAACACCAGGGCTCCTGTAACTTGTTCGCTTTCCTAATCTTTTAATTGTGAGTATTGTCTGTGATTTCTACATCACCATTGCAGCAACTTACTGAACCCGACAGAGAAGTAGTGTCCTGGGAGAGATGTTGATGTCAGACTAGGATAAAGAAGGGATGGAGGCTGGAAGCGTGTCTGATCTCTTGTCTGCGACAGTCAGCCTTGGTTGGTGTGCAGTTGAATTCTCCTTTTCCTTTCTGTAGCCAGAGGTCAGCCATATATCCCTCGTGCCATTTCCTTACAGTCCCAACCTCATTTCTTCAAGACAGGCAGAACTGTTGAAAGAGCTTTCTTCATTGTCTCTACTCTCCCATTTACATTCACTGCAGCTCCCTTTTTTACCTCCACATCCACCGAAACTTTTGGCAGGTCTCCAGTGATATCTTTGTTTTTAAAACCAGTGGGTGTTTTTTCACTCTTAATCATAATGGAGCTATCTCCACAGTGTTTTATTACATTAATGCTCTTTCTTTTAAAGCTTACAATAATAGTTTTATTATTCATGAGATGACAACACATTCTTAGTTAAAAAAAAATCCAAGGACAGTGAAAGTTAGAGTAGGAAGAAGAAAATGAAAGTGTTATCTGAATTCTCTACCGTCTATTAATATTTTGGAGGATAGCTTTCCTAGGAACCTTGCGTTTCAATATCCACATTTGTGCACACCTTATACAAGTCAAATAATTGTATGCATCATATTCTATAACCAAAATTATTTGGCTACAGTTTTGTGTGATTTGTTGTACTGTTCTGTATTGTATTTCTTTCAGTGGCAAAATGAAAAAAATATAACATTTTTTCCTTATCCTTGCTTAATGAGATCTCTGCCATCTGGCATTGGGAGATTGATACCTCTGTTCTTTGTGATGCTAGAATAGAAGGTCCCTATAGTGCTAAATGTTGAAGACTGATAAGGGGCCCATGCTGCAGGTTTCTTATTTTTCTTCCAAGGAAGATTTTATTAAGTAAAATTACTTTTAATAAGCAGATAACTCAAAGTAATATATTTAAAAGATACAGTGATGCCAAGTTCATGAATAACAGTTGACAAGATCATTCTATTGTCCACGAGAAATAGACTCCACCTCTTCTTGGAGATGTGGCAAGGTTCTAAGAGAGCATGTGGGATGGGAAATATTGTGGCCTTTTGGAAGATAAAATATGCCACAAACCTCTGTAATATATCAATCACTGTACCAAGTGTTTTCTAGATAGTGTTAAACATATATCATTAAGCCTTATATCCACTTCTGTTTTTCTTACACAATATGAACTCCCATTTTCCACAATAATATATGTAAACCACCATCATCTCTAGCCACCCAAGTGATGTATTAATATTTTAAATCACGCACAAAACCTTACATTAGCACTTAGTGTGTGCTCAGTCAATATTTATAGAATTAACAATATTGTGAAGTAAATGAAATTATTCTTTTTATATAATTAAAGAAGCCCTGATAGCACTGTTGGTTAAAGTATTGGGCTGCTAAGCTCAAGGTTGGTAGTTCAAACTTACCAGTTGCTCTGAGGGAGAAAAATGAGGTTTACTGCTACCATAAAGATTTACAGAGCGATGGAAACCCTATATATAGGGATATTATGCGTCAGAATGGACTCAATGGCAGTGAGTTTACATAATTAAAAAATTGAGATCTAAGAAGATCACATAATCACTTCTTGTATGGTCATCTTCTAACTCCAAGTTGAATAACTTTCAAGCATAGGATTTTGGATTCGTTTAGTAATGATTGAAATGATGTTAATCCAACGCAGGGACAAGGGAACAAGTGAACTAAAATCAGTGGAGAGAAGGGCATAGGATGCCTAGTGGGGCTTAACCAAGGGCAATGTAACTGTGAGGATTCCCTAAACCCGAATGAAGGCTGAACATGATCGTGGGACAAGAGGAAAGGGCATTTACAGAGGTCTAAATACAGGTGTGTATATATGTAAATATATTGATATATAACGATAGGGAAATGGATCTATGTACATATATCTATATGTTAAGAATTAAGGTAGCAGATGGACATTGGCCCTCAACTCAAGTACTCTTCAACACAAGAACACTTTGTTCTAATAATCCAGCATTCTGTGATGCTTACCTTCCTGATAATGATAGCTGAAGACAAAATGGGTACATAAGCAAATGTGAAGAAAACTGATGGTGTCCAGCTATCAAAAGATACAGTGTCTTGGGTCTTAAAGCCTTGAAGATAAGCAAGCGGCCACCATGCAGGGAAGCAACAAAGCCTACATGGATGAAGCACACCAGTCTGTGTGGTCGTGAGGTGTCAATGGGATCAGGTATCAGGCATCTAAAACCCAGAACAAAAATCATACCAATGTGAATATGGGTGGGGTGGCGTGGAGTAGCGTGGAGACTCAAAGCTCATCTATAGACAATTTGATATCCCCTTACAGAAGGGCCACAAGGAAGAGACTAGCCAGTCAGGGTGCAGTATAGCACTGATGAAACGTACAACTTTCCTTTAGATCTTTAATGCTTCCTCCCTCCAACTATGATGACCTCAACTCTACCTTACAAATTGGACTAGACCAGAACATGTACACAGGACATGTAAGAGCCTGCAACACAAGGAATCCAGGATAGATAAAACCATCAGGACCAACAATGAGAATAGAAATACCAGGAGGATAAGGGAAAAGTGGAGGGAGAAAAGGAGACTCATTCACAAGGATCAACATGTAACCCCCTCCGAGGGAGACAAACAGCAGAAAAGTGGGTGAAGGGTGACAGAGGACAATATAAGATATGAAAATAATAATCTATAACTTATCAAGGGTTCATGAGGGAGGGAGGGAGGGTTGGGTGGGAGGGTGGAAATGAGCTGATATCAAGGGTTTAAGTAGAAAAAGCTTTGAAAGTGATGATGGCAACATATGTACAAATGTGCTTGACATAATAGATGAATGTGTGAATTGTGATAAGAGATGTAAGAGCCCCCAATAAAAGTTTTTTTTAATTATGTTAATCCTCAGTCATCAACAGTCTACCGACAAGTGACACATCTCTTATCTCATTATTACAATGAAATGCACATCTTTCTGTACAGGCACTTATAAAAAATAATGCAAAGTTTTTAGAAATTAAAAAGTGAAAACTCATTTTAGATAAAAGATGTAAGAGATTTAATAGCCTTGCCAAGGATAAAGATAAAGGACTCTCTCCCATTGGTTCCAGTTTGGTAAGACGAGGATAAGGCACAGATCCCAAGTCTCAGAATGCATTGAGTGAGGTTTTGTATAGTCATACTGGCGTGACCACAGAGAGATAGTGGCATACTCTTCCAAAGAACTCCACCTTGACTCAGAAGAAGAGGAAGTGTTAATATCTGATAGATGATAGCCTACATGACAAATCAGCCATTTTGTACTTGCATCTTAACTCTTCTGCTTCATTTCTATTTTTCGAAAGCCTATAAATTTTGAAGTAAAATTAGACTTGATAAAGGAGTGATCTTGAATTGCCTTTTAAAAAATATGTTAACTGTAGATCATTAACTTCTTAAGCCCTTGAAAGTCCTTTAAACCCGTTGCCAGAGGTATTGAATTTATGACTTACTTCCTTCTTCTCTTTCATAATTCTACTTTCTGGTGAACTCCACCTTTGAGAGAGATTCTTTAAGAAAGTAATCTCATACATTTACATGGTTTCTTGTTCTGTGAATTTAAAACAATGTCTTTTAATCACATACTGCATTTTATGGGCTTCTCTTAGCTAATCTCACTCATTGTCTTCAAGTTGATGCTGACGCTTAGTGACCCTATAGGACCTGGCAAAACTGTCCTTATGGGTTTCTAGGAACTATTTTAAGTATCTTGCAAAAATTTATTTTGAATTTGAATTACAAATTTGATTAAGGAGCATTTAGATTGGTACCAACGGAATGTATCCCTGAACCAGAACTAAAAATTCAAAATTCCGTGGTTCCAGCTTGTTAACCAGAACATTTGTGAGCTGTCCTATCTTCTTTTAATTTTTAAAGCACCTTTCTTGCTATTTCAATATCTTCCATGTTATATAGTACTCTTTATATATAATAACTTATTATGTAGTACTCTTCTTGCTATTTTAGTAACTTTCTTATTATTTTGGATATTGAGTCTTCCAAATAAGGGAAACTGTTTTTTAGCAGTATTGATAGAAAAATGAAATTGGATCATTACAGAGGATTAACTGGAGTGTTCTATTATCTCACATTTTGGTGGGAGAAATACTAATATTCAAGGACAACCCCCTCCAGAGTTTAACACCCCCTCCATCATTTCTTTCAGTCAGCTTCATAGGAAAGCATTTCACAGGTACTTAATAGTATTTGAGAAACAAAACAAAACAAATAGAAAATCTGCTGTCAACTCTAGCATATATTATTAACATGTTATATAAATCACTTATGAAACTTCCAGTTACCCACAAATTCCAACTCACTGCCACGGAGTCAATTTTGACTCATTGTGACCCATTGGACAGAGTAGAACTACCCCTGTGGGTTTCTGAGACTGTAAAAATCTTTCTCTCAGAGTGTGACTGTTGGGTTTGAACTGCTGACCTTGTGGTTAGCAACCCAGTGAGTAACCCACTACACTACACCATCAGGTATTCTTCAGGTCAATGTTTATTATTTAATATTTAATTTTAGAAAGGATACAACAGTCCAATTTATCATACCTGTGCTAATTTGAACCCCACGAAATTGGTTCTCTCCAGTGGTCTGTTGGGCTGAAATTCTGATTTTTCAAAATTTTAAGAGAGGCTTAAAAGGTACCTATTTTTAAAGTGACTTTGGTTTCTTCATTTTTTTTGGAGTCAGATCTGGGTGTGAGTTTCTCTCTCCTGCTTACTATCTATGACTCCATGGGCAAGTTATTTAACTTACTTGAGCTTTTGATTCATCATTTATAAAATGAGTATAACCAAATAACTGAACTCATGTACATTGAGTTATTTACAATTCATAGTGACCCTGTAGGGCAGAGTAGACTTGCCCCTTTGGGTTTCCCCAGACTTTTAGATTTTTACAGGATAAGGCAGCCTCCTCTCTTCCTCAGAGTGATTAGTAGATTCAAACAGTTGACCTTGTGGTTAGCACCTCAACGTGCGGCACCATTATGCCACAGGACTGCTTATAAAATTGGTGTTACTCACTGCTGGTGAGTCAATTCTGACTCATAGTGACCCTATAGGACAGAGTAGAACTGGCTTCTTTGGGTTTCAGAGGCTAAAGATATTTACAGGAGCAGAATCCTTATTTTTATCTCACAGAATGACTGGTGAGTTTGAACTGCAGACCTTTCAGTTAGCAGCCCCATGTGTAATTCATTATGCCATGAGGGCTTCTTAGAAATGAGGATGGTATTTGTCAAAGAACACAATCATTTTATTAGGAGTGCTTATAACTCTTATAACATTCCAGATATTAATTGCCTCAAACCTATTTGTACATGTTGCCGTCATCATTTTCTAAACATTTGCCTTCTATTTGAGCCCTTGGTATCAGCTCTTTCCCCCCTCCCCCCTCCTCTCCTAGTGACCCTGTGATAAAATTATAAATTATTATTGTTTTCATATCTTACATAAATTGCTGTCTTCCTTTCACCCATGGTTCTGTTGTTAATCCCCCTGGGGTGAGGTGGGGATTATGTGTCTATCATTGTGATCGGTTCCTCTTTCCTCCCTTCCTCCTCCCACCTTATTCTCTCTCTCTCTCTCTCTATGTATATATATATATATATATAATCATTTTATTAGGGGCTCATACAACTCTTATCACAATCCATACATATATCAATGTGTAAAGCACATTTGTACATTCATTGCCCTCATCATTCTTAAAACATTTGCTCTCCACTTAAGCCCCTGGCATCAGCTCCTTATTTTCCCCCCTCCCTCCCCGCTTCCCCCTCCCTCAAGAATCCTTGATAATTTATAAATTATTATTTTGTCATATCTTGCACTGTCCAACATCTCCCTTCACCCATTTTTCTGTTGTCCGTCCCCCAGGGAGGTTATATGTAGATCCTTATAATCGGTTCCCTCTTTCCACCCCACCCTCCCGGTATCATCATTCTCACCACTGGTCCTGAAAGGATCATCTGCCCTGGATTCCCTGTGGTTCCGGTTCCTATCTGGACCAGTGTGCATCCTCAGGTGTAGCCAGATTTGTAAGGTAGAATTGGGATCATGATAATAAGGGCGGGGGGGGGGGGCTGGAGGAAGCATTTAGGAACTAGAGGAAAGTTGTATGCTTCATTATTGCTACACTACACCCTGACTGGCTTGTCTCCTCCCTGGGACCCTTCCGTAAGAGTATGTACAGTTGCTTACAGATAGACTTTGGGTCTCTTCCTCTCATTCGAAAAGATAAGAGTTTTTGTTTTGATGATGCCTGATACCTGATCCCTTCAACACCTCGTGATTGCACAGGCTGGTGTGCTTCTTCCATGTGGGCTTTGTTGCTTCTGAGCTAGATGGCTGTTTGTTTACCTTTAAGACCCCCAGACGCTATATCTTTTGATAGCCGGGCACCATCAGTTTTCTTTCTTTTATTTGAATGTGGTGAATTATTTAGTATGGTCTTCTAACTTTTAAAAAATCGTTTTATTAGGGGTTCATACAACTCTTATCACAATCCATACATACATCAATTGTGTAAAGCGCATTTGTACATTCATTGCCCTCATCATTCTCAAAACATTTGCTCTCCACTTAAGCCCCTGGCATCAGGTCCTCATTTTTTCCCCGCCCTCCCTGCTCCCCCCTCCCTCATGAATCCTTTATAATTTATAAATTATTATTTTGTCCTATCTTGCCCTGTCCGACATCTCCCTTCACCCACTTCTCTGTTGTCCCTCCCTGAGGGAGGAGGTCTCATGTAGATCCTTGTAATCAGTTCCTTCTTTCCCTCCACCCTCCCAGTATCGCCACTCACACCACTTGTCCTAAAGGCATCATCTGCCCTAGATTCCCTGCATTTTCAGTTCCTATCTGTACCAGTGTACATCCTCTGGTCTGGCCAGACTTGCATGGTAGAATTGGGATCATGATAGTTTGGGGGGAGGAAGCATTTAGGAACTCGAGGAAATTTATTTGTTTCATCGTTGCTACATCGCACCCTGACCGTCTCGTCTCCTCCCCGAGAACCCTCTGCAAGGGGATCTCCAGTGGCCTACAAATGGGCTTTGGGTCTCCACTCCGCTCTCCCCCACCTAATTCACTATGGTAAGATTTTTTGTTCTTATGATGCCTGATACCTGATCCCTTCAACACTTCGTGATCTCACAGGCTGGTGTACTTCTTCCATATGGACTTTGTTGCTTCTGAGCTAGATGGCCGCTTGTTTACCTTCAAGCCTTTAAGACCCCAGATGCTATATCTTTTGATAGCCAGGCACCATCAGCTTTCTTCACCACATTTGCTTATGCAGCCACTTTGTCTTCAGCAGTCGAATCAGGGAGGTTGGCATACAACGATATGATTTTTTGTTCTTTGATGCCTGATAACTGATCCCTTAAGCACCTGTGAGCATGCAGGCTGGTGTACTTCTTTCATGTGGGCTTTGTTGCTTCTGAGCTAGATGGCCACTTGTTTACCTTCAAGCCTTTAAGACTCCAGATGCTATGCCTTTTGATAGCCAGGCACCATCAGCTTTCTTCACCACATTTGCTTATGCACCCACTTTGTCTTCAGCGTTTGTGTCGGGAAGGTGATCATCATGGATTGCCAGTTTAATAGAAACAAGTATTCTTGCATTGAGGGAGTAGTTTAGTGGAGGCCCAATATAGGAACCCATATTTTAAGATCAGTGTGAGAAATAAAAGTATTAGCAAACAGTAACCAACCCAAACCAAACCTGTTGCTTGTAGGTGGATTCCAACTCATTGCAACTCTATAAATGCTCCATCCGGTTACCAAAGCTGTACAGTTTTTTTTTAAAGCATTTTATTGGGAGCTCTTACCACAAACCATATGTACATCCATTGTGTCAAGTAGACTGCCATATATTTTTCCTGCTTTCACCAGTTGCTCCTTATGGGTGTAAACTGCCAAACTTCTAGTTACCAACCTTTTATCCAAATGTGAAATTTACTTTGCCATTAGGGCTGGCTAACATATAGTAAGTACTCAATAAATGTTAATTTTGGGCAAAATACACTAATGTTTATGGCTGAATTTAACATAGAATAATACTGAGTAATATATGTTGTAATCATTTATGTACTACGATCCTAATTTCTTAATTCACAGTGAGAAATCTAACTGTTAAGAATCTTGTACATCTGCTAGGTTACCTGGTTAGATGCTGAATTTATGAGTAAAAGCAGGCCAAGGAGTATTAGTTTTATTATATAGATAATGAAGGAGTTTCAAAATGTTTGTGGAAAAACTAAACAAGTCTACTTTTTGGTTCAGTAAAACTTTTCTTGCAGCTTTCTGGTTGACTACCTTAGTGATACTCTATTAATACTTCTTGATACTTTTAGACCTCCAGGCTTGTCTATTTCTTACATTTGGTCTAAATTATATCTCTAATGGCATGTGTATCTTTAACTTTGAGAGGACTCCTAACATCACTGTTAGTGTATTGATTATATATACTGTCCTAAATAAATAAACAAACTAATAAACAAACAAACAAATAAATAGGTCCTCTAAATGTAGAGGGAAAGGGATAAAGGAGTTATTCATAATAATTAGAGGAGTGAATGATGGGGAACATTCTTTCACTCATGCAGTTTTTGACTCCTGAAAGTTTTTATTGGTATTGTGTAGGTTTTCTTGGTAGAACAGTTACATTTTTAGGCTACTTTGTGTTTATAAGGTAGTAACTAGTGCAGGCCATGTGGTGCATGAAATATGAGGGGACTTCAAAAGTTTCAGGGAAAATGAAATTAAAAGATAATGGATTTTTTCCACGAACTTTTTGAAACCTCCTCATACTGTCAGGATGGCTTAGGGATCTGTGTCTTCTCTAAGAAAGGAAATCACAACATTGGGTGTTTTGCTGTCGCTTATTTAGAAATTGTTATAAGCAGTACATCTTCGTAGAATTCTTGACAGTACTATCTATTTTTCTCTCACCACCTCCCATCTGTCAGTTTATCATATTGTGTGGCTTGTGTGTTCTCTGGTGCTGCTAGCTTAGCTACCTTTATTTCAAATACCAGTAGGGTCACACATGTTGGATAGGTATCAGGAACTTCTAGACTAAGACAGACTAGGAAGAATGGTGTTGGCGACCTACTTCTGAAAATTAGCCAGTGAAAACCCGTGAATTCACAAGAGAACATTGAGTCACTTGCTTTCGACATATCACAGCAACCCTGTAGGACAGAGTAGAACTGTAAATCTTTATAGGAGTGGAAAGCTTCAACGTTGTCCCACGGAGGAGCTGCTGGGTTTGAACTGCTGACTTTGGCATTTAAACGCACCAGGCTCTGGATACGTCATTAGGAGGGATCCATTGCTGGAAGAGGACATTATGGTTGGAGAAGTAGAGGTGAACTGTCAGCCTTTCAGTAGCAGCTGAGTGTTTTGTGCCACCCTCAGACATCTTTCTATTGATGGTTGTTGTGTGCTGTTGAATCAGTTCTGACTGTTAGCAATCCTATAGCAACCAAAGTAGCACTGCCATGAACTGCCCCATAGCTTGGTGGGTTTGATGGTAGGAGACATGCATGAAACAAGGTCATGGTCAGATGCGTCTAGAGTTAACTAAGTTTAGTGAAGGGTTCAGAGGATTTCTGTTTGTTGTATGTAAGGGAGAAACAGAAAGGGGCATCACTAACCTTATGTTTTCTGTGCCATACCCTGGCCTAAGTAATGTATTTATACTCACTCAGTACTTGCATTAATCTTATGAGGGTAGATGATACCTCATTTTTCAAATGAGGAACCTGAATGTCAGAGAACTTTAAGAGTTGAAGCTCAGAGAACAAGAGAGAGAGAGAGTGAGTGTCTTCTCCAACAGGTATATATAGTCTTGGGACTAGTAGGCCTCATCAAGCACAGTCAGTCACCTAGGTAACAAGGTGGGAAGTGTCTGAACCCTAGATACCAGTACTGGGGCAGGTAGAAGGGAGTTGATTGTCCTCTGTGTGGGGGAGAACAATAGAAACATGTCTGCTCCAATAGGTAAGGACTGCCAGCTGCATAGTGATCAGCTATGTACTTATAAGAAATATTGTAGTAGCACTATTATGGGGAGATATTGCAGGGAATTATTTTTAATTAGAATGTGATTGGGATTAATCTCCAACTCACAAATGTGAAGGCCTCCCTCCACCAGAATCCTAGCCTTACACGCTTCTTAATTATGAGCATAGATAATTTGTCCGCATATACTCTCTACCCGGTTTTCATTTTCCCACACAAACTGTTATTTGTTACACAGTTAATCAGAAGCTTTTCTCTACCCCCAGCCTCCTGCCTTACCCTCATCCTAGTTACTTCTCAGCACGAATTAATAAATGTCCTATGTTTTCAATACAGTTGAGGTTGTAGACTCTACTCTGTTCTTGGCTTCCTGGAGTAGCAGTCAATGCTCAGGTAAATATCTGTTTTTAGATCTACAGAATAAATTGATTTTCACTCTGGCAAGAAACAAGAAATCTCAGACATCCTAAGAGTTCTCACGAAGAGTGGTTAGTATGTTGGGGTTACCAGCATTCCTTAGAAATTTTCTTGGGGGAAAAATGACTAGCTTATAGGTAAGTGTCAGCAGGTATGAAGATGGTGGTGTAAAGGACAAGGGCCCTTCCACCCCCTCCTCCCCAACCCCCTCCCGCACCTTCCTCTTACCCTCCTGGTATTGCTATTCTCATTATTGGTCCTGAGAGGGTTATCTGTCCTGGATTCCCTGTATTTCCAGCTCTTATCTGCATTCAGGTACATGCTCTGGTCTAGCCAGATTTGTAAGTTAGAATTGGGGTCATAATAGTGGGGGGTGGGAGCATTAAAGAACTAGAGGAATGTTATGTGTTTCGCTGTGCTATACGGCACCCTGACTGGCTCGTCTCTTTCTTCTGACACTTCTGTGAGGGAATGTCCAATTGGCTATGGATGGTCTTTGGGCCTCTACTCTGTGCTCCCTGTCATTCACATCAACATGATTTTTTTGTTCTGGGTCTTTGATGCCTGGTAACTGATTCCATCAGCACTTCATGATCACATAGGCTGGTGTGCTTCTTCCATGTGGGCTTTGTTGCTTCTCAGCTAGATGGCTGCTTGTTTATCTTCAAGCCTTTAAGACCCCAGACACTATACCTTTTGATAGCCGGGCACCATCAGCTTTCTTCACATTGGCTTATGCACCCATTTTGTCTTCGGTGATCATGTTAGAAAGGGGAGCATCACAGAATGCTAATAACAGACTCAAACTTAGGAAACTTAATTTGCCCTTTGGCAAAATAAGAGAAGTTTCAGAACACTGACTGTTGACAATAACATATTAGGTTATGGACTAATTGTAATTGAAATTTTACCTAGCTCTCTGCTCTGAGTGTGCTGGGGGCTTCAAAAAATTCACAGAAAATTTTTACTATCTTTTTAATTCCATTTTTCATGAACGTTTTGAAGCCCCCCTCGTGTATATATTCTTTTGTATCATTCATCCAACAAATATTTTTTATTCTACTCTATAAACCCATACTTGAACCAGCTGTCGTTGACTCAGCCTGTGTCTGCATGCTTAACCATTTGTACCACTAAGAGGCATGCTGTTGTGTACCCTTGAGCCACTGCTGACTTAGCGTGACCTTACAGGACCCGAGTAGAACAGCTGGGGGTTCAAACCACAGACCCTTCAGTTACCATTATGCCGCTTAACTCATTGTGCCCCTAGTGCAACTTGTGTCCACTCTGTACTAGGTTATTCTTCTCCTAGAATTTATAGGTGGCAGGGATGACAAACATAAAATACATGATTTCAGAATTAGTTAATATCGTTTAAGTACTTACATGGTTTTTTAAAATCGTTTTATTAGGGGCTCATACAACTCTTATCACAATCCATACGTACATCAATTGTGTAAAGCACATTTGTACATTCATTGCCCTCATCATTCTTAAAACATTTGCTCTCCACTTAAGCCCCTGGCATCAGCTCCTCATTTTTACCCTCTCCCTCTCAGCTTTCCCCTCCCTCATGAACCCTTGATAATAAATTATTATTTTGTCATGTCTTACACTGTCCGACATCTCCCTTCACCCACTTTTCTGTTGTCCATTCCCCAGGGAGGAGGTTATATGTAGATCCTTGTAATCAGTTCCCCCTTTCCTCCCCACCCTCCCTCCACTCTCCTGGTATCACCACTCTCACCACTGGTCCTGAAGGGATCGTCTGTTCTGGATTCCTTGTGTTTCCAGTTCTTATCTGTACCAGTGTACATCCTCTGGTCTAGCCAGGTTTGTAAGGTAAAATTGAGATCATGATAGTGGGGTGGTGGTAGGGGGAAGCGTTTAAGAACTAGAGGAAAGTTGTATGTTTCATCGTTGCTACACTGCGCCCTGACTGGCTCATCTCCTTCCCACAACCCTTCTGTAAGGGGATGTCCAGTTGCCTACAGATGGGCTTTGGGTCCTCACTCCATACTCCACCTCATTCACAATTATATGATTTTTTTTTTGTTCTTTGATGCCTGATACCACATCCGTTCGATACTTCGTGATCACACAGGCTGGTGTGCTTCTTCCATGTGGGCTATGTTGCTTCTCAGCTAGATGGCCACTTGTTTACCTTCAAGTCTTTAAGACCCTAGACACTATATCTTTTGGTAGCCGGGCTTCATCAGCTTTCTTCACTACATTTGCTTGTGCCCCCGCTTTGTCTTTAGCGATTGTGTTGGGAAGGTGAGCATCATGAAATGCCAGTTTAATAGAACCAAGTATTCTTGCATTGAGAGAGTACTTGAGTGGAGGCCCAATGTTCATCTGCTATCTTAATACTAAACCTATACATATATGCACATAGATCTATTTCCCCATCCTCATAAATATATTTATATATGAACATGCCTTTATTTAGACCTCTGTAAATGCCCTTTGCCTCCTAACTCTTTCCTCTATTTCCTTTTATTTTCCTCCTGTCCCACTATCATGCTCAGCTTTCATTTAGGTTTCACGGATTCCTCACAGTTACATTACCCTTGGTCACACCCTACCAGGCCACCTACACCCTCCTCACTAATGTTTTGGATCACTTGTTGTTCCCTTGTCCCTGGGTTTGTTAACACTACTGCCCTTTCCCCTCATCTCCCCCTCTCTCATGTCTCCCTGGAACTGTTGGTCCGTTGTTTGCTCTTCCAGATTGTTCATCCAGCCTATTTTATATAGACTGACCTGCAGAGATAACATGCACGAAAACAAGACAACAAAACCAAGCAACAAAAGAAAATAAAACAACAACAACAAAAAGCCAGTCCCCCCCCCCCCACACACACAACAACAACAAAAAGAAAAGCTTGTAGTTAGTTCAAGGACCTTTAGGAGTGTTTTCTGGTCGAGTCTGATTGGGCGCCAAGCCCTGGTCCCAAAGTATTTTTGGTATTCCCTGGGGACTTCATTACTTCATTACTCTGTTCCCCTTGCTGTTCTGTTGCGTGGTGTGGTGGGGTCAGATTGGGCGCAATTCCCACACTGTGTCTTCAGTGTTGTCCCCTGTAGGTATATGGTGTCAGTGAGGGATGTTGTGTCTCATAGTGGGGCCGGTCATATGATCTTTTCTCTGGATTGGCTGCTCTGAGCGGGAATATTGTCCTCAAGGCTTGGTGGTCCAGGATGTGCTCCACTCTGTCTTCCTCCCCTTTCATTTACTCCCATGTGCTCTGATCAGATATGTCCCTCTTCTTGAGCTTCAACTTCATTGCTGTCCTCTGAAGTAAATTCTTTGGGGGGTGGGAGAAGGGCAGGTGTCCATGTAGTTGGGATTGGGGCCGGCCCCTCAGACCTTTCCACTGGTTCCTTACTCCATACCAGTATGTTGCATTCATATCTTGGAGCACAGGGTTGAAGTCTAGTCCCTCTTTACCTGTGGAGATATAAACAATACCCTCCCTTTGGGTGAGTTAGTGCCCTGTGCCCCCGTTATCCATTTCTTTTTTTCCTCTCCCCACCTTCTTTTTTAGTTGGCTACCATATGTACCCCTGGATTTGCTCTGGCCCCTGCCATACTGCCTGGTTCTCACCCCAGGAATGTTTTCATATAGTAGCTTTTTCCTTATGCCCCTTTTGCCTTTTTAAAAAATTGTTTTGAAGCTTACCTCAGCGGAGTCATGTTGTACTTGTCCTTTTGTGCTTGGCTTACTTCGCTTAGCATGATTTCCTCCAGTTCTTCCCATGGGACTATGTGCTTCATATGTTCATCACTGCTTTTTAGCGATGCGTAGTACTCCATTGTATGTGTGTACCAGTTTTTTATCCACTCATCAGTTGATGGAAATTTGGGTTGTTTCCAACTCCTTGCAATTGTGAACTCTTTCAGCACATTTTTAATGCAGTTTTTGTGGTAAAATTAGGTGCCTTGACTGATAATAGGGTCGGCTTATACTGGAGTATATATGGTAATCCACATATCATATGATTCAATAATTCAATCAGATACAGAATTTTAAATAAGTGTGCCAGACACCACACCCCTTGTCCCATTCCTTATTCTTAGGGTGAAGCAATAAGAACCAGGCCAGCTGAGTATGAATAGCCAGACTTTGTTTTTTTGAGACTGCTCTTGGTTCCTATTTTTTCTGCTCCTCCTATCTACATGTATTTACATCAGTTTATTAACCAGGTATATGAATATTATATCTGTATCAATTTTATATAGTTGAATCATGTCAAGGAGTTGTATAATCATTTCTACAATCAATTTTAGAACATTTTCTTCCTTGTACTCATTGTTATTATTACACAGACTCTTAATAAAACCAAACACACTGCCATCTGGTTGATTCTGACTTACTGACCCTATTGGGCAGGGTAGAACTTCCCCTTTGAGTTTCCAAGACTGTAATTCTTTATGGAAGTAGAAAGCCTCATCTTTCTCCCGATAAGCAGCTGGTGGTTTGGAACTGTTGATTTTGCAGTTGCCAGCCCAATGTGTAACCATTACACAATCAGGGCTCTCTTAGATTCTTAATAGGTGAGGGAGGGAAAAAAGAGGAGCTGATACCAAAGGGTTAATAGAAAGTAAATGTTTAAAATATAATGATGGCAATTTATGTATAAATATGATTGACACAATGGATGTATGGATTGTTATAGGAGCTGTAAGAGTCTCCAATAAAATGATCTTTTAATAAAAAATAAAAAGGGAACTTTTTTTCCTCTATGATGGGGAAAGAGTGGCCTTGGAAGATATAAGCTTGAATCTAATTCCAACTTTTTTATATGTAAATAAAGTCTTTCGAGGAGCCAGGTAGCCTCAGTGTCTTAAGCTTTTCACAACCTAGAGAAGTTTCCAAATTCTGGAGTTTCATCTCTTTTACATATAATTGCTTAGGAAGTTATCTCTCCATTTTCCTGTACCTTGGGGATTTAGCCCAAGGACCTCCTACAGGCTATAACCATTTGGCATTTTCTAGGAAAAGATGTTTTTAATCCCCTTTCAGAACAGAGCAATTAGCTTAATTAGGAAAATAACAGATCTAATCCAATGGTATGTGAAAATGTTTTTGGAATACTAGGGTTTTTAAGGGGAACTTTGAGAAGTCCAGGGAACTTGAACTTTCCCCACAGCACTATCAAGAGAACATTGTGTGGGTGATGGAGGTGGTAGATTACCAAATCCAAAGCATCCAGATAAAGCTTCCCATTTTAGGCAACTGAAGAATGAGTAGGAATTAACCAGTAAAAGAATGAAGGGTGGATGAATAAAGATATTTCTCTCACAAAATAACTCATATTCTGTCAAATCAATTCTGACTCAAAACAACCTTATAGGACTGGATTTCTGGAATTGAACAGCTAGTAAGTGTGAACTACTAACAGCAAAGTCTGTGGCCCAACTCGTATCATAATCCACACCACCACCAGGGCTCCTTCAGGCACTGGAAAGATCGAATTTAAATTGTTAGCTTCGGGGAATGGAAAAGCCAGCGTGGTAGAAACATAGGGGCATAGGCACTTTATGGATAAAGAGCCAGAGTCTCTGTGGAGGGTAAATTGGGAAATTTGCATTCTAGCCAAGGAGCCATGTTGAAGCATAAAAGTTTTCTTTTGCTTTTTAATCAAGGAAATGAGCTGATCAGAATTGTATTTTGAAAAGACCCTTGTCTGGCTACAGCCTGTGGAGAAGGGACTGGAGACAAAGAAGGCAGGAAGATAAGGAGATCTCCTTCTAGGGAAAAATATGGCCAGTGAAAGAAACCTTCTGAATAAAGAACTAGTAAATGCTTAGGGATTTTTCTTTGTTTATTTAACTGTATTTTCTCTAAGTATTTTATTTGTAAGTTTTTTTGGTTCTGTTCAGAATTGAGAATTTTGTCCTAAAATATGTTTTTCTTCTTATTTTTATAAGTAGAACAAAATGAAGAACCAGTACTTCATTCTTTGGCTCAAGACCTTAAATGTTAGATACCCATAGTTTAAAGTGAAACAGTTTTTCTTTAAATCATAATCCAATGTAACTTTGTTACGCTTTTTCTCCTACAGGAGGCACCTGATGAGTAACAGAAAGGCAGAAAATCAGGGGCAAAAGCACTCTAGAATGAGAATGGGAAGTTAGAGAGAACCAAAAAAAAAAAAAAAAAAAAAGTGACCTAGTTGGGGAATTGTAAAGAAACAAAGCACCTCCATTATTTCTCCAAGTATCTGTCAGAGTCATCGGGAGTAATTCTTAACCTTCCTGATGATTTTAAAACTCTCTAAAATGTGAGCTATGCTGTTGCTAGGTACCGTTGAGTCAGCTCAGATTGACACACGGCCTTGTCCTGTGTGCCCCTCACAATTGTTCTTTTGGTCAAGCCCTTGGTTGCAGCCACTGCGTCAATCTATCTTGGCCAGGACCTTTCTCTTTTTCACTGCCTCCCTACCAAGCACGATGTCCTTCTCCACGGACTGGTCTCTCCTGACAACACGTCCAAAGTACCTCACCATTCTTGCCTCTAAGGAGTGTTCTTGGTTGTACAGCCAGAATGGAAAACATTGGACTGGAGTTAAGACGCCTAAAGGAAGAATGGATTTTGTACTTTGACAGATTCCACAATTTAAATTCCATATATTAAAGCCAAACTCAATGACACTGACTTAATTCTGACTCAGGCAACCCTATGGGACAGAGTAGAACTGCCCCTTTGGATTTCCCAGGCTGTAATTTTTACAGGTGTAGGTCTTACCTTTCTCCTAAGGAGTAGCTGGTGGGTTCACACTGCTGACCTGGTGGTTAGCAGCCCTGCTTGCAAATACAACCAGGGCTTCTACAGAGATGTACATTAATTTTACACTTAGTTGTCCTTGTGTAGACTATAAACCTCTTCGTTTTGAAACCTATTCATCCCCTATCCAAGAGGTTTATTTGGAGTGATGGTGAGTGGAAAGAGGGGTGCATATTATTGTGAATCTGGTCTTTTAACCCCAGATGATTCTTAAAAACTATCAGCCTGTTAACGTCGTACTCATTAAATTTTTTTTTCTTTTTTAGTCCAAAGACAAAATGATGAGAGGCTCACGCAGAGGATGTGTTAGACTCAGAGTAAGTATTAATCTCTGTCAAAACCAATTTGTAACAGAAAGAAAAAAGTACTTATATATTATTGAAAGCATTGAAGATTAGCATCCTTCCTATGTTGGGACTGGAAGCTAAAGCTCAGAAAGGAGACATGATTTCCCTAAAGTAATTGCTAGTCATTGCCAGAACCCGGAGTAGAACTCAGCTCTTGGCCTATGATTTACTGTTGCATTCATGAATTAATACAGCTACAGACTTTTTTTTTAAACATATACGGGAAGCAGTAGAAAGAAACTCTGAAATTTTCTACTGTAACTACTTTGTTCATCTTGATATTTACTAATAATCTAGATAGCATAAAACTGTAGAAATATAATGCCAGGCACAACTGTAACTAAAAATTTTTTGGTAGCCACCAGGGGAAAAATTACATTAAAAAAGTAAAAGGAAACGGAAAGTTAAATTTAGTAATGTAGTTTGCATTGCTCAGCATATCTAAAATATTATTTTAATATTTAATCACTGCACTCTCTCCTCCCTTATCAAAATGATTAAGTTCGAGACTAGGTAGTTATTCAAAACCAGAGGATGACCTTATGAGATCACAAAAAAGAGGACAACTACATCATTATGTAACTGCCTAATCACCTCATTACATAACTGCCAAAACAGTGAGACTCATGGCTTAGCCAAGTGGACATATGAACTTACTCCTCACAGCCCCTATTACTCTCATCTGGCACCTCAGCATTTGTTAGTGCCTGACATACGTAGTTAATGTGCGAAATAGTTGTGTAGTAGATCTTTAAGTTTTGTTGTAAAAGTGAAATGTTGGGTAACAAGATTGTTGATAAATGAGAGGGGGTGTACAAAAGCATGTCTTTTTTGTTTCTTACACTAAGTCTTGGAAAAGGAGCCCTGTTGGCATCGTGGTTACGAATTGGGCTGCTATCCACAAGGTCAGCAGTTGGAAACCCCCAGCCTCTCCGAGGAGACTGACTGTTAGTCTCAGGTACCCACAGGGTGTTGCTATCAGTCCGCATCGATTCAATAGTCGTGAGTTTGGGGTTTTTTAAGAAGGCCCTGTCTCTGTCACAACCAGATGAGCCAGCCTCTAGTAGCCTTTTTCAGGTCCCACTGGCTGTTTTGCTGCCATCTTTTTCCTACAGCCTTATTTCTGAAAATGTGATATGGTTGGTAAGCATACTCTTGCCTTTATGAGCAGTCTCTGTAGAATTCAGAAAATTCTCTGAGAAAGTAAACAAATTATAATGGAAAAATTCGGGCACTGAATAGGAATATGACTGATGAGTAGGACGGAAATGAGGTCTGTTTTTAACAGATGGTCATCAGCAGCATACAGAGTTTTGAAAATTCATGTTATTCTCTACAGTTTACTTTATTTGTTTCTCTTTGTCTTCTTGGTCTAATTGCTTTTCTAAGCACTTGCTATTGACCCAAGTTACCATTCAGTCTGGTATTAGCTGCTTTTTTGGCTTGCGCTAGGCTCAGTTGAAGACTTTGGCAGAGTTGTATTGAATTTGATCTACAGTTGAATTCAAGCTGGAATTGGGCCACTGTCTCGTTCTTGCATCTAATGGACTAGCTTTGTTTTTGCTTTTAAATATTGCTTAATTAATTATTAAACCTACCATCTAGGTTAAGAAATAGAAGTTTGCCAGCTGACTCTGAAGACTTTCCAGGTGCCCTATTCAAATGACAGCTCCCTCCTAAAATAACCACTATTCTGACAGAATAATCACTTCTTGTATTTTTAAAATAAATTCATCACCCAAGGGCGCCTATTTTTGTTGTTGTTATTTGTCCATTAAAGAGCTTGATGCTTTCTTTACAATTTATTAATTGAAGAATGCACATCCTTTGTAGGAGATTGTCAGTCTGAATTTTAGAGATTACGTACTCATGGTACAATTACACATTCCCCTACTCTGTTCTCTTGTTTTTCTTGCATATTGCAGCTGGATCCAAAGACTGGATTAGAGGCTTTGTTAAAAGACTTTTAACAAGACAATAGGTAGAGGTATGTTCTTTTATTGAGAGGCACATGTGTCTGATTTTTGATACTCAATTTGTTATTGTTAGGTGCCGTCAACATTGATTTAGACCTATGTAATGGAGTGGAACGGTCCCATTTAATAATTTTTTTCCTTTTAGATCTTACTTGTTGTTAATTGAGAAAAGAACAAGAAATAAAATCAGAAAAGCATGCATCAGTTCTGTAGTTTGTACAGTTTAGTGACTTGTTATATTCTTGGAATTATGCAGCCAATTCTCCCTTTCCGTTTTGAGTCCATCCGTCATTAATATCAACTGGCTGCCCACTAAGGCACCTTGTCTTATGAGTTACTCTTGTCAGTTTGATCTCCTATAAATAGACTTAAAATGTTCAAGGCAGACCGTTTTTTACTAGTTAAACTATTGTTCAGTTTTAAGATGTCGTCAGGGGATATTTTTGGTTTAAGGTTTAAAGATTATCTCGTGGCAGTTGTTTTGTCCAGAAATTATAGTGTCTGAGAATTTGAAATTTTATTGTAATTTTTTCCCTTTTGATCAGTATTCTATGGATTCTTTGACAAAAATGTTTAGTAATGGCAACTGGGTGCCATCTATTTCTTCTGGACTCATGGCAAAGGAAGCGGTTGTTCACGGAGGTAATTAGCTACACCTTTTATTTCTTCTGCTTGTTCTTGACTCCACTGCTTTTCTGCCTTCAGATATTTTTCACAGGCGTACATGACAGGTACTTCTCCCAGGGAGCCTTTGGGTGGATAAAGACTCAGAACATTTTGGTTAAAGGCTAACCACTTAACCCAGCAGTTCTCAATCTGTGGGTCACGACCCCTTTGGGGGCTGACTGAACCTTTCACAGGGGTCACCTAAGACCATTGGAAAACACTTACTTCAATGGTCTTAGGAACCGAGACTCTGCTCTTCTATATTTCTCCGGGTGAGTCCATCACACGCAGATATGCCCACCTACGAGTACCCGGTGTGAAGACTGTTACCCGTGCTACACCATGCTTCAAGACAAAATTTAATTTTTTGTCTTTAGAAATAAATATTTCACAATGTATAATTACATATTGTTTTGTGATTAATCGCTATGCTTTAATGATGTTTAATTTGTAACAATGAAAATACATCCTGCATATCAAATTACATGACGATTCATAACAGTAGCAAAATGACAGTTATGAAGTAGCAAGGAAAATAATTTTATGGTTGGGGGTCACCACCACACAAGGAACTGTACTAAAGGGTCTTGGCATTAGGAAAGTTGAGGACCAGTGACTTAACACTTTTGTCACCAGGGTTCCTTTTTACCAAATTCATTGGGGGTTCAAAATATACTGTTAGAAATAATTCGGTAAGGAGAGCTTTTCTCCGTTTATTATGTGTTTACCCGGGGGTACAGTCAAGTAGGCAAGATACATGCTCGATTCTTTGCTTATACTTTGCAGTTTTCCAGATAATGCATTCTATTAAGACAAAATCACGTTATCTCACTGTTGGGAATGTCAGAAGTCAGTGTTCACTCCATAAGGTGTTTCACAAGGCTAATACCAAGATGTTGACCTTGCTGGACGGGGTCTTGTCTTGAGGCTCTGAAGAATAATTTATTTCAAGCTCATCCAGGTTGTTGGCAGAATTTAATTTCTTGTAATTGTTATGACCGAGGTCCCCATCTCCTGTCTTGGCTATTAGCTGCTTCTAAGCTTCCATAAGGTGCACTTACTTCAGCCATGTGTCTTGCCATCTCCTCATAAGATAATAATTGAATTCTGCTAGTGTTTTCATTCAAAGCCTTGGTAGCGTAGTGGTTACAAGTTGGGCTGTGATCTGAAAGGTCAGCAGTGTGAAACCACTAGCTGCTCTGTGGGAAGAAAAATAGGACTTTCTACTCCTGTAGAGTTAGTCTTAGAAGCTCACAGGGGTTCTACCCTGTCCTATAAGGTCATTCTGAGTCAACATTGATTCGGTGGCAGTGAGATCAGATGAGAGTGCTCAGGTGGCATAGTGCGTTATGCATTGACTGGGCAGCTAACAACAAGGTCAGCAATTTGAAACCACCAGCTGGCTGCTCCAGGGCAGAAAGATAAGGCTTTTTGTTCCTATAGTAAAGAGTTACCGGTCTCCAAACACACATGAGTGGGAGTGAGTTTTTGTGCTCTCACTATGGAGCCTAGGCATAGTTGTTAAGCACTCAATTGCCATCTGAAAAGTCAGCGGTTTGTGAAAGGAAGATGTGGCAGCTCGCTCCTGTGGGGATTTACATCCTGGGAAACCCTATGAGGCAGTTCTTTTGTGTCTTTATAGCATCACCAGGAGACAGAATGGGTCAGCTGTCCATGGTCACCTCAATATTTTCCTTCTTTTTTTGCTTCCCTTTTTGGTAGCAAATGGAAAAAAACTTTTACTTTTAAAGCATCTCGTGATTAGATTAGGTTATTTGCCATATAATGTAACATAATCACCCCAGTAGTAGTCATTATCCCAAGAAGGGAGATTATACAGATTCATGTGTTATTGGAGATCAGAATTCTGCCTGTCATATATGTAGTATGCCAGAGGAACTGGATATGCCTGTCTCAGAATCCCATGTTGTGCCCAGCTTCCTGAGCTTGAAAGCTTCCTTTTGTTTGAAGTAGGGATTACAATACTTTTCTTGCAAAAAACTGTGGACAGTAGGCACCTGGCGCATAGTTGATACATAATAGCAGCAGTGTAGTCGAGGTTAGCATATGTTTTAAGAGGTTTTGTGGTATTTCAAAAAAGCCAAATAGCTTTCCTGCTTAAGAAACATCTAGAGAATTTGTTAAAAATAGCCCTACCATTTAGACCTGTTATTTTAGGGGTGGCTTCTGGAACCCTTATTTTTCAACATATTTTTCAGGGGACTGAGTCGTGCAGCCAGATTTGGTAAAGACTAGTGTGGCAAGAGGAAGCCGAGCGGTCTGGAACCAAATCTTGCTCCCCTTGTCCCCACCGCTCCCTCCCCCTCCCCGACTCAGCGACATCGGCACATTTCCTAACCTCTATGAAGATAACATTGTATCACATTGAAGGGCTGTAGTGAGGATTAGCAATTATGCATGTATGGAGTCTGGCATGGAGTATATTTTAGTGATATACTGGTGACAACAGTACAGAACTGGTTCCCTACAATAAACCCTATCTAGCTATCCTATATTCATACTGCACTTCTTCCTGATTTTTCGCTGTGTTCATCACTCATTGCTTTTGACTTATTTTTTTCTATGTCAGGAATGAGATCACCCTAAAAATGTAATTTCTGTGAAAGTCTTCCTGATCCTCATCCTTCTAACAAGTTAGGCTCTCCCCCATGTACCTTTCACATTAGTCACTTTTGGCCATGAAAGCACTTATAACATTGTACTATGTGTTAACTTGTTTCCTCACGCACATGAAGGTATCGAAAATAAAGCAAAGCAAAAACCAATGTAGCTTAGTGTTGATTTTGCATAGGTATAAAAACCCGGACTAAATGTTGGGGAATTTGAGTTCACTGTCATGAAGAGCCCTGGGGGCCTAGCGCGTTACACATTGGGCTGCTCAGCATGGCTTTCTTTTTTTTTGTTTTTTTTTTTTATTAAAAAACATTTTATTAGGGGCTCATACAACTCTTATCACAATCCATACATATACATACATCAATTGTATAAAACACATCTGTACATTCTTTGCCCTAATCATTTTCTTTTTCTTTTTTTTTAATTTTAACAATTTATTAGGGGCTCATACAATTCTTATCACAGTTCATACATATACATACATCAATTGTATAAAGCACATCTGTACAGTCCCTGCCCTAATCATTTTTTTCTCCTCTTTTCTTTTTTTACATTTTATTAGGGACCCATACAACTCTTATCACCATCCATACATATACATACATCAATTGTATAAAGCACATCCATACATTCCCTGCCCCAATCATTCTCAAAGCATTTGCTCTCCACTTAAGCCCCTTGCATCAGGTCCAGCATGGCTTTCTACTGCCATAAATTATCAGTGACAGTCTTGGAAACGCACAAGGGACAGTTGTATGCTGTGCTATAGGGTCGCCATGAGTCAGAATTGACTAGATGGCAGAGAGTTGTGGTTTCTGTGCTAAAGGATGAGATTTGTTTATTGCAAACATATGATCAGTAGTACGGTATATTTTCTAGGAAAAAAGAAACAAAGCGAAAGACCAGTAAAAGAATAGAGAACGGAGCCAGGAGTTATTGAGGAAACAACTCTATGTCTCAGACACTGCTCAAACCCTCTCCTGTAAATGGTATTATTTCATTTTATGAATGAGATTTGAACTCAAGCCATTTTTAGTAATTTATCCAGGACACATATTAAATATTGAAGCTTGGTCTTTCTCCTTCCCAAACTCTGTTCTTAATTTTGCCAAGCTACCATTCCTCTCGACTAGGAGAGCAGACACAGCGTACCTTGTAAAATAGTCCAGATGCAGTGGAGAAAAAGCTAAAGAACCACTTTATCCCCATTCACTGCAAAGTGTGAAAATATGGGCCACTAGGTGGTGCCATTGCCTTAACAGAAAGTTGATGTTTAATTATTTTTATTATAAATCATTTTATTGGGGGCTCATACAACTCATCACAATCCATACATCCACTCATTGTGTCAAGCACATTTGCACATATATTACCATCATCCTTTTCGAAGCATTTTCTATTTGGGCCCTTGGTATCAGCTCTTCATTTTTCTTCTCCCTCCCCTTCCTTCCCTCCCTTAATAATTTATAACTTATTATTTTTTTCATGTCCTGCACTGTCTGATGTCTTCTTTTACCCCCTTGTCTGTTTTCCATCTCCCTGGGAGGGGGGTTATAGGTAGGTCATTGTGATCAATTCAGTTTCCCCTTTCTGCCCCCACTACTCTCAATATTGGTCCTCAGTATCACTACTCTCAATCACTACTCTCAATATTGGTCTTGAGGAGTTTATCTGTCCTGGATTCCCTGTGTTTCCAGCTCTTATCTGTACCCATGTGCATGCTCTGGTCTAGCCAGATTTGTAAGGTAGAATTAGGTCATGATAGTGGGGGGAAGAAGCATTAAAGAGGCAGAGGAAAGCTGTATGTTTCAGCTTTCCTCTGGTTCTTTAATGCTTTACTCCTTGAATCTGATACTCCAACCCCAACCCATCCCACCCCACCCCACCCCCACACATACCTGTCAGAATAAAATATTTTAGGAAATGTTTGCAAAATAGTAAAAATGGCAACATTGGAAAGTTAGGGGGGATTAGTGGCAAAAAAGTGTCTAAAATACGGATTTCAAATCTGGATTCTGCCAACTTTCTCACTTTATGACTGTAATGGACAACTCATTTATAAAGCACTAAACCCTAGTTTCCTATCTGAGAAATGAGCATCATGCTATTTACTCATAACTTGAATAACAAATTAATTGATTAAACAGTACCCAAACACAGGATTTGGAATTTATTAGGATCTTTTTTTAAAACATTCCTGGCTGCTTATCTTAATACCCTTGCTTGCTGTGTTCTTGAGGAAGAACATCCTTACTGACTCAGCTTATAAGAATTTTTTACAGCACAGGAGAGGGCTGTTACATTTTGGGGTTTTAACAAGTTAAATTTTAAATTTCTGTATATACTCATGTATAAGCCGAGGTTTTTCAGCACAAAAAATGTGCTGAAAAATGGGTTCGGCTTATACATGGGTCAGTGGTACCCCAGCGAGGTGTAACATCTTGTGGGTGATTGCCGTTCCTCTGATGTTCATTCAAAGCCCTGCTGACACTGCAGGGCTTTGAATGTTTGTTTACTCACATCTAACCAATCAGAGCCGTCCTATGACATGGACAGCTCCAATTCGCAGAAGCACCCGTAGTGATTCACTTATGCTGGCAGCTGAACTTGTAAGGATGTGTCTGTGGCTGCGCTCCATCTCTCCCCTCTGGTCTCTGTCTTAATCCACATCCTGCATTTCCCACCCTAGGTTTATACTTGAGCCAGTCAGTTCTTCTGGTTTCCCAGGTAACAATTAGGTACCTTGGCTTATACTTGGGTCGGCTTACAGTCGAGTATGTACGGTATGTTATACTTCCAGCATTCTGATTCATAGCAGGCTAACTCTTTCAATCACCCTTAACTGAAACTCAGTAATGCTTATGCAATGATTCCCCCTTTTCCAAGTTCTCCTACTTGTGAGCAGCAGAGTTTTAATGTTTAATGTATTGTGAGTTTTTGAAAGCTACTAAATTGTATATGCCTTAATATAACTCTTTGACCCAGACTGATGAAGTTGTGTATTCCCTTTACCCATTCTGGTGGGCATTGCATTGACTATCATTCCCAAAGAATATGCCAACTGGTCGCTGTTCTTTCAATCCTTCACAAAATGGGTCATCAGTATGCCATGACAAATTGTTCATGGTTTTAACAATGACTTCTGCTAGTACCTAGTTTCAGTGGCTCTATAGCATGTATAGATTTTCTAATATTTTTGGCACAGGATGTACAATCAATGTCATTCTTGCAAACTTCATTTCTTCTCTTTAAACTTGACACTGAAAAGATCCGTTCTTTGGCAACTTATCAACATCTGTTTAATCTCTGATCAGTGCATGGATGTTTTGTGGTTTGCGTCACATGCATGTGAAAGCTGGACATTGAATAAGGAAGACTGAAGAAGAATCGATTCATTTGAATGGTGGTGCTGGAGAAGAATGTTGAAAGTACCATGGTCTGCTGAAAGGACAAACCGATCTGTCTTGGAAGAATGGACAGCGCTCCTTGGAGGCAAGGATGGCAAGACTTTGTCTTACACACTTTGGATAAGTTGTCAGGGAGACCAGTCCCTGGAGAAGGACATCATGCTTGGTAAAGTGGAGGGGCAGCAAAAAGAGCAAGACGCTCAATGAGCTGGACTGACAACATGGCTGCAAAAACTGGGCCCCGGGTTAGGAACAAATGCAAGGATGGCACAGCACCACACAGGGCTTTGTTCTCTTATTCAGAGGGTCGCTAGGGGTAGGAACCAACTGGAAGAATAACACAAGTGAGTATTTTGGAGAGAAAACAAATATATACGAAAATAAGATAAAGAATGAAAAAAGTAGTAGAGATGAAAAATTGTATAACTTTATGCCAGTAAATTAAAAATTTATGTGAAAATGTATAGTATCCTGGAAAACTACAAACCACTAGAATTAACTAAAAGATAAACAGAAAACTTAAAACGGCAGAACCATTAAAAAAACTGTATCACTATATATTTCTAATGATTTACAAAAAAGTACTAGTTAAGTTTTGCCAAACCTAGGAAAAGAAAACCATGCTTTTCTGAGATTAAAAATAAAGAGAACTCTACTAATCTTATGGTGCTGTTATAACCTTGATATAAAATCACTCACACAGAGTCATTATAAAAATGGACATTTTAAGACTAGTGTCCCTTATTGCAGATACCAAAGTGCTGAACAAACTATAATAAAGCATCCCCAGTAATGTTTAATAAGCCAAAGTGTAATGACTAAATTGGGTTTATTTTGTAAATACTACAATGCTCATTTTAAAATGAATTTAACATACTGACAAAGTAAGAAAAATTATATGACCATTTGAATAAACACAGGAAAAAAAGGTGAATAAAATGAAATGTACATTTAAGATCTAAGTAAACAAGGAATAGAAGAGAACATCTTTTACCTGATATTTATTAAATACAGGATATTTGTTAAATTACTTGAATATACATAATAGTGTGAGAGTAGAAGCATTCTCTTGAAAATCAGCAGTAAGATAGAGGTGTCTGCTTCTGCGCACCATTGTACTGGTCCTAGTGATGCTTGGAAGAAAAAAAAGATCCAAAAGATATAAGGCTTAGAAGGAAAAATCAAAATTATCATTATATGCATATGGTATTTCTACACTGTACTCAAACTCTTAGCAAACTGGGTACAAGAAAAAGTATTAAAAAATAGCATTAGAAGAAATTAGTAGGCATTTGGTATTTGCGTATGATATGACTATCAACAGAAAAGAAAATGGACAAAGTCTGCAGAAAAGCTATTTTAATGACAAACCACAGATTTTGGATATGAGATCAATATGCAAGATGTAGTTGTGTTCCTATTTCCACCCAATTGAAAAAGTTATTAAAAATAATTCTATTCTTAATAATAACAACTTTATTGCCTGATTATATATTTTGTAAGATAAATGCATGCCTTTGAAAGAGAAAAATTGTAAAACATTTAAAGACTAACGGCAGGCCTAAGTTAAAAACAAGTTCTATGGTGTTCATACATGGCGAGATTCATATTGTACCAGCTCCAGGAGAGCCATCACCTCTGGTTGTGGAGGAAGAGTGGGATGGGGACACATGGCCTTCACTTAGGTATGGCCAAAGCAGAAGCTTCTTCCGTGTGGTGAGCTGACTGGGCCTCAAGCCTTCCATATGTTCCTGTAGCCCCAGTTCTTCCTACTATATTGTTGACCTACCTCTTATGCATCTAGACTTATGTCTTAAGGCACAGATGCTTATTATCCTTTCTTTTTATAGCTTCTGACCTAATGATTGTTGTTAGGTGCTGTGGAATCCGTGTGGGTTCTTGTACAACAGATTGAAATGTGTGATGTCATGCCATCCTCATAAGGTTATTGTGCTTAAGTCCTTTGCTGCTGCCATCGGGTCCATCTGCCTTATTGAAGGGCATCCTCTTCATCACTGACCTTCTGCTTTGGGAAGCACAAAGTCCTTCACCAAGAAGTGGTCCTTCCTTTTACCAAGACAGTTGTGTTTATTCTGCTAGTTCATGGTTTATGCAGTATTTTTTGCCAATCACATAATGCAAATGCATCAGTTCTCCTGTGGTCTTCCTTATTAATAGAGGCAACCGAAATACCATGGTTTGGGTCAGGTGCATCTTCGTCTTCAGAGTGACATGTTTTTGCTTTAAAACTTTTTAAGGAGGTCTTGTGCAGCAGATTTGCAATATGTTGCTCAATTTCTTGACTTTTTCTATGAGGTATTTAATAAATGTGTTACCTATCGCTTTTGGTTACAATGACTGTTAGACAGAGTTTAGTATCAGGAGTTGCAAGACCTAAGTTATCTTGCCATTTAAGAGTAGGGCCTTGGGTAAATATTTTCAGTTCTTTAAACCTCAACATCCTATTCTTTATACAAGAATAATTTGTTCTGCCTAAATCTGTTTATTAAAATATACACAGGGACTTCAACAACTTCATGGAAAAACTCAATATGTCTACAAACGTTTTGAAACTCCTTCATTATGTGAGTGTAGAGTCATCTTAGCTATTTCAGCAGCGAGGGAAACCATTGGCAGCAGAATGCCAGAGGGAATAGCCGAGCTTGTGTGTTCTCAGCACTGTCAACACCCTTGAGGAGCTGCAGAAGCAATCTCTGTCCAGAAGGGGGTGTCATTCCTTTTCTGTTAGCTTTGGAGTTGGTTCACCAGCCCACTTTTTTCCCTCTTTCAATTTTTAAAGGGAAATTGGCCTCAAAATAGCCAAAATTATATTTTGTTTTTCATGTCATGAAAGCAAATTTATCTTTCTATCTTTAACACCAAAAGTATGATTCATGTCTGAAATATGTCGATTTGTGTAGAAGAAGGAAGAGGGCAAGTCATAAAATTTACCTGGCTGAACAAAATGGTGTAGCTCAGTTGTTTGCTACCTGGAACCCGGATATGTGGTCCTGGCGCAGCAGCTACCTTGCTGAGCCCAGGGGCTAACAATGTGAAAGGCTGGCCGTCTGGAACATCAGAATAGAAGCCTTGAGAATTCACTGAAAGTCATCTCTGTGTTCATTATGTTTGCAAAATAGGTCATAAAAGTAGAACTTGAAATAAAAAAAACCTCTGCTATTTTGGTAGGTTGGCTTAGCAGAGAATTTTGCTTAGCAATAGAATACCATTCCATATAAGGCTATCAAAGAGAACTTTGCTTTCTTTGATACAAAAAGTAGTCTAACCCCAGGTAAAGAAAAAGTAAGGATTTTTCAGACAAAGGAAACATGAAGTTTTGGGGCAGTTGGTAAGCCTCAAGCAATTCTTTCGGTCTCGATTGTAAAATTTGGTCAGAGTTGAGACTGGAGAGGTAGGTTTAGAGCAGATCACTGAGGGGTTTTATGGTAGGCTTCGGTAGGGTGACTCTGTTCCTTAAACTAGAACCATTATGAAAGAGAGGATTTGTTCATCATTATACTAGACTATCAGAGGTAATCTAGGCAAATCTGGACATATAGTTACTGTGTCTGGAGGTGAAGGAGAGGAGCCATTTATGTGGTTATATGAAGGGATACCTCTCCAAAAAAAACCCAGAAAAAATTTCAAACTATGTATTTAATTATTTTTTTTACAAAACAACATAACCTTCAAAGTACTGTCCATTACACTTAATACTATTTGTCAAATCTGCTATTCTTGGGAACATTTTTCAAACTCATCTGTGTGGATAGCTGGCAGCACTGCCCTCATTTTTTCCTTCACCTCTTTTAAAAAAATCATTTTATTGGGAGCATGTACAACTCATCACAATCCATCCATCCATCCATTGTGTCAAGCACATTTGTACATATGCTGCCATTGTATTAATAATTTATAAATTATTATCAGATAGTCTTGAACTGTCTTGAACCCCCTGGGAGGGGGTTAGTTATAGGTAGGTCATTGTGATCAGTACCTCCTTTCTCCCCACACCTTCCCCTTCCCCTTCTGATATCACTACTCTCAATATTGGTCCCAAGGAGTTTATCTGTTCTGGATTCCCTGTGTTTCCAGCTCTTATCTGTACCCATGTGCATGCTCTGGTCTAGCCAGATTTGTAAGGTAGAATTAGAGTCATGATAGTTGGGGGGAGGAAGCATTAAAGAACCAGAGGAAAGCTGTATGTTTTATCCATTCTATACTGCACCCTGACTGACCCGTCTTCTCCCCACAACCCTTCTGTAAGGGGATGTCAAATTCCTTATAGTTTGGCTTTGGGCCTCCACTCCACACTGCCGTCCTCAGTCACATTAATTTTTGATCTGGGTCTTTGATGGCTGATACCTGATCCATCGGCACCTCATGATCACACAGGCTGGTGCGCTTCTTCTATGTGGGCTTTGTTGCTTCTCAGCCAGATGGCTGCTTGTTTATCTTCAGGCCTTTAAGATTCCAGATGCTATATCTTTTTCTGTTCTTTTTTTTTGCTATATCTTTTGATAGCCAGGCACCATCAGCTTTCTTCACCACATTTGCTTATGCCCCCGCTTTGTCTTCTATGTCATCAAGTTGCTGTCCTTTTATGTCCCTCCTTCATTCATAGAAACAAATAGAAGTCACATGGAGTGAAGTCAGGTGCTTGGAGAAAGAGAGGCATGCTGTCCCCTCACCCCCAAACTGGCACACTGAGATGGCTGTGTGAGTAGGTGCATTGTTGTGGTGGCAAAACCAGTCCCCACCTGCCACAAACAGGCCTTTTTTTGTCCCACATTGTTTGGCTATCTTTTCAGAACCTCTAATTAGAAAGCTTGATTAACAGTTTGACCTGATGGAATGAACTCCAGATGCACTAGGAGTCAATATTTTCATCATTTGGGA
Source organism: Tenrec ecaudatus (assembly GCF_050624435.1). Lineage (NCBI taxonomy): Eukaryota > Metazoa > Chordata > Mammalia > Afrosoricida > Tenrecidae > Tenrec > Tenrec ecaudatus. The sequence goes on from NC_134530.1 coordinate 76,892,989, forward strand.
AGTTGATGGACATCTAGAGGGAGGTTTATCATCAATTGACATTTCACCTTTTTTGAAAAGAGAAAACCACTCATGCACTTCCCATAGTACTGTCCTTGTAAGCTGTGTTCAACATCACAACAGTTTCTATGGCATTTATCCTGATCCGGAAACAAAATTTCACAGCTGCAAGCTGTTTTCATAAATCAGCCATCACCAAAAAAAATGAGGTTTGAGCAAAACTGCTTTTACGAAAAAATTCACTGTGATCTGAGAGAACCTTCCTAGGCGACACCAGTGGGTGTACTCAGAGTGAGTTGCTCACCTAGTGGGAAAAAAAATCATACTATGTAAGTTCCACCCAACTTAATTCAATTTTTTTGGGGGGGGGGGGGTAACTCCTCATATATCCTTCCCAAAAGTGGAGAGTAAAGGCAATTGCTAGAAGAGGACATGGAATTCAGATTGTTGGGCTTTTTTGTTGTTTTTATCCTTAAAAAGGGTTCAGACTTGAGCATGTGTAAATATTGGGAAAAAGCAGAAAGAGATTGGTAGAGTAGGAGATCCATGGAAAGATGCCAGGAGATGGTGCATGAGTGAGGAACCTGGATTTTTAATAGAAGAATGGATTCTTTTTCATCATGTCAAGGGGAAAGGAACCAATTACGGGTTTGAATGTAGGAGAATCATTAGGTAAGAAAGCACAACAATAAGGGTAGAGTTTTTACTTTAGGCTTGCTTTTGTTGTTTTTGATTGTTGGTGTTATCGATGACTCAAGGAGAGTAGATTTGTGTTGTTTTTTTTAACATAGCTACAATGTGAAATATGAGAGAGGCCAATAATGGGAAAAGGATACTCTCACCATTTGTGTTCCACTTTTTTTTGCCATGGGTATAGTGACAATTCTATCCAATGAATAAAGCAGGAAAACAAAATATGATATAAAAAATAGAATGGAAAAAATTACATTATAACAATGTAATTAGATATGTGGGAAATTCTAAAGAACCTATAGATTTATGATTAGAATTGATAAGTTTAGCAAAATTGATAGATATAAAATCACAATAAAAATTATGTTTCAAATATTTTTAAAAACAAAGAATTCTTAAATTGCTTGGGCAACCTCTTTAAAACACCACTTACCTAAGAACAAATCTTAATAAAAGGCAGGACCAGGAAAAAAAAGCATTACTGTAATTAACTAAAAACCAAACCCATTCATTTGATTTTAATTTAAAGACCTAAATATATGACTTACTCCTGTTCATTCCTAGTTAGTCCAGCCACTCTCTTAGTAAGTTTACATTTGTGTGTATAATTTATCGAGCTGACTCTTAAATTTTATAAATGGCCAAGAATAGCCCAGTTGGGGTGTGAGGATCCTTGCTGTCATACAGAATGCATTGGAAAGTGGATTGTTGCAGATGCGGTTAGGTTAAAATTTAGCACCCTTTCCTGGGAGGCAAAGGGCATTTTTAGAGGTCTAGATAAAGACATGTACATATGCACATATATTTATATATGAGGATGGGGAAATAGATCTATGTGTCTATATTTGTAGGTTTAGTATTAAGGTAGCAGAGAGACCTTGGGCCTCCACTCAAGTGCTCCCTCAGTGCAAGAGTACTTTTCTTCTATTAACTTGGCATTCTATGATGCTCACCTTCCTGACACAACCGCTGGCGACAAAGCGGGTGAATAAGCAAATGTGGTGAAGAAAGCTGATGGTGCCCCGCTATCGAAAGATATAGCTTCTGGGGTCTTAAAGGCTTGAAGGTAAAGAAGTGGCCATCTAGCTCAAAAGCAACAAAACCCATATGGAAGAAGCACACCAGCCTGTGTGAACATGAGGTGCTGAAGGGATCAGTTATCAGGCATCAAATAACAAAAAATCATATCATTGTGTGCTTACCTCCATGATACGATCGCTGAAGACAACTGGGTGAATAAGCAAATGTGGTGAAGCTGATGGTGCCCGGCTATCAAAAGAGATAGCGTCTGGGGTCTTAAAGGCTTGAAGGTAAACGAGCGGCTATCTAGCTCAGAAGCAACAAAGCCCACATGGAAGAAGCACACCAGCCTGTGCGATCGATCACGAGGTGTTGAAGGGATCAAGTATCAGGCATCATCAGAACAAAAAAAACTTAGCATAGTGAATGAGCGGGGAAGTGCATAGGGGAGACCCAAAGCCCATCTGTCGGCCACTGGATATCCTCTTACAGAAGGGTCTTGGGGAGGAGACAAGCCAGTCGGTGCGATGTAGCAATGATGAAAAATACAACTTTCCTCTACTTCTTAAATGCTTCCTCCCTTTACCCCCCTGTCCCCCTATCATGATCCCAATTCTACCTTGCAAGTCTGGCTAGACCAGAGGATGTACACTGGTGCAGATATGAACTGGAAACACAGGGAATCCAGGGTGGATGATACCTTCAGGACCCCGGGTGTGAGTGGTGATACTGGGAACCTAGAGGGAGAGTGGGTTGGAAAGAGGGAACCGATTACAAGGATCTACAGGTGACCTCCTCCCTGGGGGACGGACAACAGAAAAGTGGATGAAGGGAGATGTTGGACAGGGCAAGATTTTACAAAATAAAAATTTATAAATTATCAAGGGTTCATGAGGGAAGGGGGAGTGGGGAGGGCGGCGAAAAAATGAGGACCTGATGCCAGGGGCTTAAGTGGAGAGCAAATGTTTTGAGAGTGATGAGGGCAATGAATGTACAAATGTGCTTTACACAACTGATGTATGTATAGATTGTGATAAGAATTGTATGAGCCCCTAATAAAACAATTTTTAAAAAGAACTTATCCCATAAAAAAATTAGCAACCTTTCATTTTGATCTCCTTTATGATCCATTTAAATTTGTTCTAGTTTTTAATATTGTCTACTTCTTTTTAGATTCTATTTTTATCTGTTCTACTTTGTTACTGTTATTTGTTAGTTTTTGTTTAATATTTTCTGCATATAAAATCCAGGCTAGGTCAATCTATAGAGACAGTAACTGGTGGTGTGGCAGGGACGTTGGGGGAAATGGGGACCTAATGACGAGTGCAAGCGTGAAGAAAGTATTCTAAAACTGATTGTGGTCATGATTGTACCACTCCTGCTGTGATTGAACTGTTGTGTGATATGTGAATTATATGACAATAAGAAGAATAACCCAATCACTGTGAGAGTTCAAAGGCGGTCAAGACCAATGGACTGTTTATATCCACAATATGTAAAGAATTTCAATAAATCACTAGAAAAAGTGCAGTTTTATTTGTAGGTGAGAAGCTTTATTTCACAAAAGAGAATATTTAAATAACACAGTAAGCATGAAATGATACATTAATTTTCAGGGAAATTCAAATTAAAATCACTATGAGATACCACTACTTGCCTGCCAAGATGCCTGAAGTAAAATGTTAGTAAAGAACTAGAACAGTTGAAACTTTTGTGCACTGTGGTCAGACCCCTAGCTGCTTCCTAGGACAAAGGTGATGAGGAGGCTGCCTTCCCCTGTAACGATTTCTAGTCTTAGACACACAGAGTAGTTTTACTCTATCCTGTAGGGTTTCAAGGAGTCAGAACCAACTTGCTGGAAGAGGTTTCAGTGGATGCCAGTGTAATTGGCACACTCACTAAGGACAACTGTTCGATAGTGCTTGGTAAAGATGACCTATGCATACCTAGCAAGTTCACCGCTGTTTGTATCTAATAGAAATATATGTAAGATAGATGGATCAAAAGATATGATCAGGCTATTTTCATAGCAGCATTATCTTAATAATCTAAACCTGGAAACAACCTAAATGTCCATTTGTAATACAATGGATAAGTAAGTTGGTGTATCGATACCAAAGAATACTGTACATAGAAATGAAAATGAACAGATTATTACTATGGGCAACAACACGGTTGAATCTCACAAACACTATGTTGAGTGAAAGAAGCCAAGCACAAAAAAGAGTATGTGATATGAGTATTTGCATTAAGCATAATGACAAAAAAACAAACTTACTTGCAATGTTAGAGCCCATGCTAGTAGTTACTTCTTGGATGAAGTGCTAGGTTAAAGATTAGAAAGAATTGCAGGGAGATTTTCTGTGCATTTAGCTGTATACCTATGATTGTATGCTTAAAATGAGAGAGTATATGTAAAATGTAATAGTTATTTGTTATGGCCAAGTTATCTATGATATGGTGCACTGCTAGCAGCGTGGGTTAAGCTTTGAGCTGTAATCACAAGGTCATTGGTTTAAACCTAGCAGCTGCTCTGAGGGAGAAAAGTGAGGCTAACTACTCATGTAAAGATTTCCAGTCTTGGGACCCATTGGGGCTGTTCTACTCTGTTCAGTGTGTCATAATTGGCTGAGTTCTCTGTGATAGCAGAGCCTAGGACAGTGTTGCTCAGTAGAACTTTCTGTGGTGATGAAAATGTTCTTTATCTGTGGTTTCCAGTAAACTAGTCACTTGAAATAGGACTAGTGTGACTAAAGAACTGAGTTTTAAATTTTACTTAGTTGAAATTCTAACATGTCTGTATAGCTCGTAGTTGTTGAGTTGAACAGTACAAATTTGTAGTATTGCCATGAGAAATGCGTGACTGGAGTTGAAGAAATTAAGAAACTGGAAGGCCAGCGTGTCAGATGAATTATGCATATATACCTTGAAGAACCCTCAGTTTATGTCAAGACCCAGTTGGCATGGAACACCATTAAGTTTTAAATTCCTCAAAGAAGCCTTTGAGTAGGAAGGGGCACAGACCAGAATGAAATATTGTTTCCCATATAGGTTGTGAAGGACATGGAGATTGAAATGTTTCTGAAGTCCAGCTTGTTAATAAAGAGTCATTCAGGGTTTTAAACAGGAAAACAGATCAAATATTCGTGTATTAGGAAGGCCATGTGGTAACTCTATGGGTTAGGGAGAATATGCCTAATTGAGAACTTGATAGTAACTGAGTCGAAAATGTCAGCGTTGTACTGATTGTGAACAGAGACGCAGCAGGAAGGTATTGGGGTCACTGCCCGCATTTACAATTAGGGAAATTGAGAAGCAATCAGGCTCTTTAAAGAGCTGGAGAACACTAGAGAAGGGGCGTGTTTGTGGGAGCCCATGAGTTTGCTTTTCATCCAGGTATCTATCTAGGAAACAGAGAAGGCAAGGGTGAGCGCTCATGTTTCTAGTTTATGTAATTGGAATGTGTTATTACCATAACCAGTATAAGAGACCACAAACAAAGGAACACGGTTTGTTGCAGAGAGGAATTAATTCCTTTTCAGGTGTGTTGAATTTGAATAGCCATCAACGCTTTAGAGACAGTGGATGGTGCGTACCGTTAATGTACTTAGGAAGATTGAAGGTGAGAGCCCCTGCTGAGGCACCTGGAAGAAAGACCTGGTAATCTTTTCCCCCCAAATTGAAAACCTTTTGAAACACAGTTCTATTGACACATCTGAGTCAGAGTTCATCCAACGGCAAGAGCTGATTGGGTGGTGAGACATCCACACGGAGTTGAGTACTCCTGTGAGGACTGGAACGCAGGAGGAATTAATTTTGGAATCATTAACAGTATGAATCGGGAATCCTCAATCTGTTGTGATCCTTCTGAGGGTCCATGACCAGGCTTCCTGGGTCTGCCATCCTCCTTGTTTATAAAGCAGTGTGGGCGTGTTTTTTTCTGCAGAAAGGATTTTTTGTTGTTGTTGTTAGAGTCTTCGGGTCTGTAAAAGTAAAAACTATGGATACCAAAGTAGTTGAGGCCAACTGAGGATTGAAAGCAGCCAGGAATTTAATGAGAAGACAAGTTAAGGACAAACCAAAGGATGAGAGGAGAATGAGAACCTGTTCAGGAGCCCAAGAAGGAATGGTCGGAGCTGAGAGGGACCAGACAGAGCGCCGGGAAAGTAAGACCAGGAGAAGGCTTGGGGAAGAAATAGCAGCTGCAGATGCCTGAGGGAATGGCTGAAGTGCTGGTGGGACACTTGTGTGAGAGCAGTTTGCTGCAGTGTTGAACGCAGCCGGATTGCAGGAGTGGATGAAAGGTTAGGATATTGACCTTGAGCTGGGCCAGTTTTCAAAAAGCGCTTGTGAAAACAGCTGGAGGGAGAGATGGCGACTAAAGAGAGCCATGAGGTTTTGCTTTGGCAGGGAATTGTGCTGAAGGAGGTAAGGATGTACAAGAGGGACATTATGTAGTGGTTATTTTTTCAGGGTGTCAAAGGATTGTTGAGGCTGAGTATAAATGGGGCCTCTGTGAGATGGAAAAGAAGCATGGTGGTAGTGGCAATGGAAAGATTTTTTTGTCGATGATGGAGTTGGGTGAAAGTTTTCTGATCAACAATAGCTAAGTATTTTGTTTTGCAACATTAGTTACAGAGCCCCCCAGTGTAATAGCATCCTTCCATGCTTCCTCCCTGGTCCCCTATTCATCCGTACTTCCTGCCTGCTTCCTGCCTGCTTGAGCTTGTTTGGGGGCAAATGCTGTGGAGCATTTGAGGCCATTTGGTCTCATATGGTTAATTGTTCTAAAGAGCATGTTTCTCCTGAGTGATATTTTTCACTTCCCAGGCCTGTCTATTGTTTGGTTTCAAAGTGGTCCTTGGAGGTGGCTCTAGTTCTAGGTTTGAGGAGTGTTTAAGGGCCACAGTCAATAAGTCTGTTTTTTTTTAATATGGTTTTTGTTCTACATTTTCCCCATCTGCCCTGGACATTACATGGTCTCTATGAGGTAGCCAGGAACCACCTAGTTCTTCTGGCCTTGTTGCATAAGCTTTGGATTGGTTATTTTCTTGAGCCCGATTTTCTTCACTCCTCAATTCTGCATAGGAAAGATTCTTAGCTGCACCTGAGATGACTTCTCACTAGTTTTTAAGACCCCAGTCCCTTCCTTACCACAGTAGGATGTAGGACATCGTCTTCGTAAACAGCGTTACATTATTTGACATAGTTGTTTCCCCAAGACTATGATCCTAAGCCCCATGCAGGTTCTGAATAGTCTTGACAGCCACCATGAAGGAATTTTGGCTTTATCTAAGTGTTCATAGAGTGTTAATGAAGATTCTAAACATCTCGGTCTCCTGTAAGAGTCTGTGCTTTGGAACTGCTACCTTAGCAATAGCAAGGGCCACAGACTAGAAGGGGGCTAGACTGAAGGCAGACCGATGGTGGTATTAAGTGAGAAGTGAGGAGAGGCCGCACTAGGGCAGTAGCAGTGAGGATGAAGAAGAGTTCGTGAACTTGATAAAGTAATTCAGAGGTGTCATGAGCACACTTGTGGTAATGGAGTGAGAGAGGACACGCATAGAACTTAGAACTTTCTATCTGTTGACTAAGTAAGTAAAACCCACTGCAATCACATTGACTCCATTTCATAGTAACGCTGTTAAGGTTTCCAAGGTTGTAAATTTATACACGAGCATATATCTTCAGCAGTTTTCCACAAAGTGGCTGGTGGATTTGAATCCCTGACCCTGCAGTTAGCCATCCACTGCTTATCTACTACTGTCACCAAGTCTCCTTGACGAGAGAACTTATCTTAGGACATTTAGGGGTCGAGTGAGTTACAAATCTATTGAGACATCATTCACATACTACACAGTTAGCCCATTAAAGGGTTTAATTGGATAGTGTTAGTATACTCAGAATTGTGCAAGCATCACCACAATCTTAGAACGTTTCATGACTGCTTAAAGAAAATATTAGCAGCCTTTCTGCATTTCACCCAGTGTTGGCTCCCAGCCCTGTTGTTGTTAGATGCTGTCAAGGTGGTTCCAATTCAGCGACCTCACGAAACTGCTGCTACTGCATCCTCACGGTTGTCACTTCCTTGTTGCAGCCACTGTACCAGTCCAGCTCATTGAGGGTCTCCCCCCCCCCCCCTTTTTTTGCTGACTTTCTATTTTACCAAGCATGACGGACTTTTCCAGGGACGGGTCTCTCCTGACATGTACCAGATATGTGAGATGAAGTCTCATCATCCTCTTTTCTAAGACGCATTCTGGCTGTACTTCCCCTATGGGCTTGCCTCGTCAGGACATTTAATAGCTATGGAGTGACACCGTATGGCATCCTTTGTGCCACACTTCTCTCATAGAGTGCAGTGTTTCTAAGGTTCATCTCTGTGAAGTTCACTTTTTCCTAACATGCTTCTTTGCTTGTCTGTCTTTGGCACTGGAATGGAGTACCTGGAGGGCAGGGATGATCGTTCCATAGTCTAGAGTTTTATCCAGCATGATGCTTTGGTATTTAGCTGTGAACCTTTAGATATTTTGTATATCATAAGCTAGTAGGTTAATTCATTTAACTATAATAATGAAGTTATCTGTTCCCCATGCATGTATTGGGTGTCATGGAATAGGGAGGCAGCTTGCCAAGGGTGATCGGCTCCTAGTTCTGCCATTGACTCTTGTGTGACCCCCCAGTCAATCATAATACTCTCTGGGAACACTTTTCTTCCAATGGAGGCACAAATTCCAAACTAATCTGAATTGAAGAATAACTAAGATAATTCACACTGATAGGATCTGGGGGTCACCCAGGCAGCCTCTGTGAAAACGGACGGACTGTTTGGGCTCCATTGCCGAGTCTTCCTGGACTAGGAATAACAGCAGCAGTGGCATGAAGTCCATGTGACGCACAGCAGTCCCACGGGGCAGAGTGGACTGCCAGTGGGTTTCCGAGGGTGGAGAAGCGGAATGCCCCATCTTGCTCTCACAGAGCCCCGAGCAGGGTCAAACTGCTGACCTTACAGTTAGCAGCCCAGCACGCCACCCACACTGCCATCAGGACTCCTTGGAACAGGAAGAGTCCTCTAACTTTTTTTCCACAGGGTTGGGCATTTTTGACCCCTCGAGTCTTTTCACCCCCCCTATTTTTAAGGTCTTTGGTATGTGGCATATGACTTGTCTTGTCACCAACCTTGGACACTTGTCCTATTCCTTGTTTGCTAGGCTGCTGTGCTTAAGGCACTTATTCTTTACCCTCACCAGGATTCTGCGTAGCTTCCTATCTTCCTTCTTGATTTACACTGTCTTAATAGGGTACATGTTGTTGAATATGAGGGGAAAAAAGGTTTAAAATCTACCCTATCAACAAGGTCAGCAGTTTAAACCCTCCCACCACTTTGAGGGAAAAACGAGGCTTTCTGCTCCCGAAAAGATGTACAGCCTGAAACCCAAAAGTTAACAGTCCTGTTCTGCCCTATCGGTCACTATGAGCTGGAATCAGCTCGCTGGCAGTAAGGGTTTGGTTTTGAGAGTCATCTTCCCCAAACAAACAATTTGTATGTGTGGTTCAGCAATCCCTTGTGCCCCCTGAGAGTTGTTCATGTTTTTATTTTTAAAATATATTGAGTGTACATTTGGGGACCGTGTGTCAAGATAAATAAAATAACACTTGGCTTCTAAGACCCTATAGCACTTCGTGGGAGGAAACAAACATATATATAAACATACCAATGACAGTGTAGTATGGAAGCTACAGGAGTGGAGGGATGTTTGAGTGGTGATGGGAGCACTGGAAGATGTGATTGGGGGAGTGTTTTAAAGCCAGTGTCCCCTGGCATTTCTGCCCTGAAGGCATGACATAGAAGCAGTCCAGTGAAGAGCACCTGCCTCCTTTGAGCCTCACAACAATGGAGTGAGGGGCAGGTTCTGAGCCGTGTGCTAGAGAGCAGTCTAAACAGAGAAAGGCTTAGTGGCTGCCTCTCACATTCCAGATTCACCTTGTGTGTGTCCTCAGCCCCCATCCCCCCCTCACGCCCACTGCTTACATGCGGAGTACCATGGTGCTCTGTGATCCCCTCCCTGTTAATTCTTCCTCCTCAAACAAAACTAGAGTCTCTGACTCCCCTTTACTACGTCTAGCCGGCTTCCAGTGTCTTGGGTGCATTGAACATTCCAGGGCTGTAGCAGTAGTGAAAATTGCTGATGTCATTGTTTGCCTTATTGGGATTTTGCTCTTTGTTTCACAGGGAGCTGTGATTGGTATAGACGATGAGGACGACAGCACCTTCACAATAACTGTTGATCAGAAAACCTTCCATTTCCAGGGTGAGCTGAACGGAAAGCTTTTTTTTCTTCTTCTGTTCATAGCCCCAACTGCTTCTGTCCTTCTCTTGTGGGTTGTTTGTGGATTACTTGAATGCTTTTGCACCAGATCCTGCATGAACGAGTGCACAGGAACATTCTGGATGAAGTGGTACTGCAGGTTAGGCAGGGATTTGTATCCGTCTGCAGTGGATACAGATCTATTTTGAAACGACTGTGGATGTGACTGCAATTGGAGATTAAAAATTTAAAGGATAAAAATCAGTAAAGGGAGAGTAATGGGCTGCTGCTGCTGCTGGCTTATGTTTACAGAAGGTTGCTGATCTTCTTTATTGAGGAGTCTGTGTCTGTACTGCATGAAGAGTAAGACTGATTGAGAAGGTTGCAGTATTTGCGTAAACTTGAAGTAGAAATTCAATTGAAGCTAGTGGCAACCTTTAGTTTAAAGGTCTTGCTTTGCTTCAAGAACTGCAAGTTTGCATTCATTTCACCTGCATTTCTGTGTCTTGTCTGCCAGTCGTCATTTCTCTGCTGTTATCCATTTGTAGAGTTAACACCACCAATGCCATCTGTCACTGCTGTGTTTCGGCATTGCATGCTATGGTTCACCGGTAGAAAGGGTAAGGTTCTGTCTGATCATTCTCATTTAATCTTGCTTTGAGAACTCGAAACCAGGGACTAAAACCCCATTTTATTGCTCCTTTTCTCATGTACTTCTCTTCTAGTACCAGTGCCTGCTAGCTTTAGTACCAATGTTTTTTTAATTTGCTTATTTAGAAAAAACTATTTTATATATTCAAAGCAGTCCAGAAAAAAAAAACTTAGAAATGAGAAGGTTTGGAGGGGTTTTACTTTCTTTGAAGTAGAAATGAAGTGATAGATGCTATGTATTCAAAAAAAAACAAAAAACCAACAACCCAAAAAACACTAAGTAAATGATGCTGCTTAATTTTAGCTTTGAAATGTTTTTGGTTAGAAAGTGCTATGCCAGGTTTTCAGGCAACTATTATCTTTCTGTGCTAGCACAGTATATTATAGTTATTTTCTTTATTGTCTGTGCTTAAATTGATATAGAAATGAAAAGGACAGCTTTTATGTAATAAAAATTAGTGAGAGCTGCAGTATTTTTTCCTTAACATTTATGCTGAATTTATTTAGAGCTGCTTAAATAGTGATGCTGCCCCCAAATTTTCATTCCATTTAAACTTCATAAAGTATTTCTAATCCTTTTGTGAAACCTTAAGTTCCTTATTTTGATGACCGATATGTAGTGCTGCTTCTATTCCCACCCACTGGGACTCTCCTTGAACGAAGGGGAGCACTTTAACGTGTTCAAATAAGAGCTGCTGGATGCAGGTGAGGGCTGCAATATGAATCCTCTCCTCTGCAGTTACTAAGGAGACACCTCCGTTGGACTCCAAGAGCTGCATTGTTTGCTTCTTTAAAGAAGAGACTCAGACCTATAGAGCAGGACACCTTTCCCTTCTGATTTACTGTTAAATAGCTCATATTAAACTTACTTCCCCTTTGACGCTACTTTATTTATGTGGCTTGCAGGTAAAGTGAGCAATTCCTGTAAGCAATACTTTTCAATGGTAAGGATAAACAAGAGTTATGCAAATTAAAAAAAAATTAAATCTGAGACTGCCAGGCTGTTGTTTTTCTATTGTCATAGTTATGGGCCACTCGGGAGACATGAGGTTATCTGCCTTTTGCAAAGGACCCAAAAAGACTGCATCTAATTTTTGATAATCATAAGGGTTATTTCACTTTCTTCAGCCCTTACTTTAAAAAAAACTATGCAAATGTAAAAAGTTCTCAGTGATAGTGGATCTTATTTCCTTGATTAGAATTGAAGACAGTTTGCCTGATATATTACATTCTTTTAAATGTGTTAAAAGTTTTTATTAATATGCCATCATTTTTGAAAGCAAATATCAGTTATTACATCTATAAAACAAATTCCTTTTACTGTCAGTAATGTTAAAGGGAAAGCTAGAATTTGTTCAGTTACATTAATTTATTCATTTACATCTATTTTGGATATTATTTTAAGCTCTAGGGATACAGTGGTCAAAAAACAAGTAAAATTTCTTTCCCGCGTAGCCTACCCATTATGGTACAGGAGAATGCCAATAAATAGGAAAATTAGTAAAATATAAGTAAATTAGAAAATTATATGTGCTGAGAAGGGGGAAAAGCAGGAAAGGAGAAAATTAAGTAGAAGTAAGGCCAAAGTGGGGTGCTGAAATTTTAGATAAGGTGGACAGGCTCATTGGGACGGTGCCTTTAAGTCAGAGACCCGCAGGAAATGAGGGACCGACCACGTGGCTATGTTGGGAGAGAAGGAAGGATTGCGTCATCTAAGCCAGAGGGGCCAGTAAGTGCAAAGGGAGCACGCAGTAGTGGAAGAACAGCGCTGGTTGGAGTGCAGCTAGCCGTCAGGGACAGAGCCTTATAAATCACAATGAGGACATTGACTTTATCTGAGAGGAGAAGCCACTAGAGGGTTCTGAGCAGAGACGTGACATGATGTGATTTATGCTTTTAACCCGGTCACCCTGGCCACTGTGCTGAGTGTACAAGGCAGGGCAAGCAAGGCCAGAGGCAGGGAAACTAGTCAGGAAACTAGTATTGAAATCCAGAAGGAAGATGCTGTTCAACATTGTTGGAGCGCTCACTGCTGCGTCAGTGAGTGTTGGAAGGTAGTGTGTATCTATCCCACTTTATTGAGGTATAGTTACCATATAATTAAATGTAAGTATTATATAGTTCTATGAGTTTTGCCATTTATTTACTCATGTAGGTGTCCCCCACAATCAAAATAGAAAACTTTTAATTTTTTCCTTTCTGTCACCCTCAAAGATTCCTTTATGCTCATTTCAACCAATCCCCACTCCTGCTCCCAGGCCCAGGCAACCACTGATTGAATTTCCATGTACTATTTTGAAATATTCATCCATATCATTGCATCTATTTGTGGTTACTTCCCTTTTCTTTTGCTAAGTAATAGTCCACTGAAAGATGGTGTATCTGTTTTGAAGCTAGTTGAAGCATGTGACAGAAAGGTCTAAGACTGATAGCAGGAATTTATAGAGTATGAGCAACATTAATTAGATGGGCAAGACAGACTTCAAGAGGAACTGCTTGGTGGGGGTGGGGTGGGGGTAAGGGGAGGGAGCTTGGAACCAGGAACTTAGTTTTGACATATATATTAACCAAGTTTTAGATGTTTATCAAATATCCAAATGGAGATGTCAAGTAGGCAGCTGAACCCTGGAGTTCCAGGAAATCTGAGCTGGGGAAGTAATTGGGGGCGGCATTGGCATATGCTTGGTATTTCCAGCCGGGAGACTTAGCGAGTGATGGTCATCCAGCAGAGATGTAAGTATGGAGTCCTGGGGCCCTCCCGCATTTGTTTAGAAAGCAGAAAGGTGATGCAGGGCCATCAAGATAAAAAAACAACCACAAAGGAAGAGGAACCCAGGGAAAGCCAAGTGTTTCTAGAGGAGAGAGGGATTAGCAAGTGTCCCAAATGCTGCTGGCAGAGGACTGAGGAGCAATCACAGGATTTAACAAAGGAACTCACTAATAAGCTTAAGAGGGGTAATTTTAAAACAGTGCAATTTTAAGAGGCGTTCCTAAGTGGCTCCAATAGTCAAGCTCTCTACTAATTTAACAAAAGCTTGCCAGTTTGAACCCACATAGAGGCAGGCATCTCCGGGAACAGGCCTAGAGATTATTTCTAATGTCACAACCCTCTACACACAGGGGTTTGCTGGAAGCTGGAATGAACTCCATGGCAACCACCAACAGTGTAATTTTAAGATAGTATAGATAGGGCTGTCATGTTCTATTGTCAAGGGAAGGTAAGGGACAAAACAGCTGGAGAGAGTTGCAGAAGGAACTCAGATTGTGTTTTAAGGGTGAGTGTGTGTGTGCGCGCGCAGGTGCGCGCTGTTGGTGGGGGCTCAGTAATGAGGAAAATTGGTGATGCGGGAGAGTAGGAGGAGAACTGTAGGATCTATGACCTTGAGAAGGCAACTTAGAGTAGAGGAGAGAACATAAGGCACAGCTAAGGCATTTCCCTTTGCTAGGATCCTGGGCCTTTCATCCATAGGAACAAGAAGTGTATGGAAAGGTCTATAGGTAGGTGATTGCCTATCACCCTTTTACCCAGTATGGTTTGCCCTACAGGGCTTGGGTCTTATTGTGTCTAACTGGTAATGCCTATAGAAATGGTGTTTTTACCTTAAGCAAACCTGGTATGTGAAACAACCTGAGTTTTTTGAAAGATGAAAATTAAGAACATGTATGTAATTATTTAATAAGATAATCCTTCACTTCCAAAGACTTTTCTGAGGGCATACTTTAAGCAGTATGTTCATCAAAATAATTTCCAGTGTGGAATTTTGTTTGCATATTTAGTTGAACATACTCAAAACACAAGTCTTGTAAGGCAAAATAACAAGCTAACAGGGAAAATGTTTACATGTACTTTCAGGAAGTACTTAGTGGAAGTCATCTGTCGTCAGTCTGAGACTTTTTCAACTCAGTTCATTAGAGTTCTTTCATCTATTAAAATGCACACTTTCTAGAAATCAGTTCAGTGTTTGATGTTATGGTGAAAGAAAGTATGTAAATCAGAAAAGTTCTGTTGAACAGTGTAGTAGTATAAGGTAACTAGTGCATTAACATCAATCAACAGAACTTTTCTGTCTTGGTTGAAAAATGACCTCAGCATTATAATTTCTAAACTGATTCCATTCTCTCTCTCTCTTTTAACTTTTAAACTTTTTATTGTGATTTGGCTGAAAGTTTACAGAGAGAAATTCATGTTTCGATTCATAACATTGGTTTCAACCCCTACAGTTTAACAGCGGTCTTCCTATTTCTTCTCTGTGTTGACTGTTTTCATCTGTGATCTCTTACAGTTGATTTTCCTAAGGAATGTGTAGCTCCTTATTGCTGTTGACCTTACAGGCCTGTCATTTGGCTGGAAGTTGGACTATGGGGGAGAGTTCAGTTTCAAGCATGAGGGATATCTCACAGCTCTAGTCCTGGGGATATTTTACAAGCAGAAGATGAGGAAGCCTGGTTTTTTTTATTGAGTTGTGTTCCACATCCCCTTCCCCGCCACCTCCCTACTTTATCCAGGATCTGTTGGTTTTGAGTTATCATCAGTAGTAGCTGGTTCTTCTAGCTCAGGGTTGAGGAGGCTGGGGTGCACATTATCCTTTTGTCTTTTGGATTCATTGTTTCCTTGCCTCTTTAATTTTCCTTGTGGTCCATTTGTCTTCTGTACTCCTGGTTTCTTGGCCTCTTTGCTTTTTCCTTTCTCCACACACTGACCAGTAATTGTGCCTCAGCTGGCCCCTCACAAGCTTCCATGATCCCATTCACTACTCACCACAATAGGATGTCGAACATTGTCTTTGTGGGCTATGTTAGGCCACATCGTTGACTGGGGTGTTTCCCAAGAGTATAACCGTGAGCCTCTAAGCCCAGGGACTCAGTCCTTCAGAGTGTTTGCTTATAGTTCATATGCTTTCATAACTTTGCCCCTTGTATGCTCTACTGTATTTGTGGATGTATTAGCAGCACATATAAATGCATATACACAAATGTTGTCTGTCAGATCTCTGTATATTTGTGGATGTAAATCCCATTCCGTTTTCTCCCCTTGTTCTATATGTGCCTATGTATCCATGTGTTAGTACTGTTAGTACTATGTATCCATGCATCCACTATGTATCCATGTATCCACTGTGTATCCATGTGTTAGTATTGTTATTGCATATATTGCATACTCGTGCAATAGTACTTACCTTTGTTGCTTTTAACTCTTAAGCTCCTCCCAGTGTTTCCTTTGCTTGATCATTTTCCACTCACCTCCCCCTTTTTATATATTGCCTTTCCCTTCACCCAAGTTAATATATGCCTAACCTCTAGTTACCTCTCTCCCTCTTCACCCCTGGTAATCTTTGACAAATTATTCTTTCTGTGTGTAAACCTTTTCTTGATTTTTTACAATCGTGGTCTCATACAATATGTGCCCCTTTTCAATTGACTAATCTTATTCAGTATAATATCCTACATGTTCATCCATGTTATGAGGTGTTTCACCAATCTGTCATTGTTCTTTAATGTTGCGTAATATTAGTGTATGAGCCGGTCTGTTTATCCTTTCTAGATGCTGGGCATCTAGACGGCTTCTGTCTTTTTGCTGCTGTGGTTAGTGCTGCAGTGAACATGGCCTGCATATTTCCCTTTGTGTTGTGGATTTTCTTTCTTTGGGATACATAGCAAGTATTGCTGGGTCATATGGTATGTCTGTTTCCAAGTTTTAAAGAAATGCCATACCATTTTCCATAGTGGCTGCACCATTTTGTAGTCCCACCAGCCATCTATAAGGTTTCCTGTCTCATAACATCCTTTTAATCATCCATGGTTTCTGTTTGTTTTTTTTTAATTTTGCTATTAATACTGGTTTGAAATAACTTCTTATTGTTTTGAGTTGCATCTCTCTAATGGCTAATGACTGTGGGCATTTCCTCATGTATTTTTTGGCCGCATGAATATCATTTTTGGTGAACGTCTGTTCATGTCATCTGCCCATTTTCAAATAGTTTTATTTTGTTTTTGAGGTGTTGAAGTTTTCTATGAATTTTAGGAATTTTCTGGTATGTTATTGCCAAATGCTTTTTTCTCAGCCTTTAAGTTCTCTTTTTACTTTTGATGTACATAGATATTTAATTTATAGAAGGTCTCAGTCTAGTTTGTCTCTTGCTTGTGTGGATTCTAAAACATGTTTGATAGTGTATTTATACCATATATTAGAGCATATTAAGATCAACAGATAAAAAATAGAAGGCAAACTCTGAGGCCCTAATAAATGGCATAAATTAGGACCTCCTAAAAATTAAGTGTATGTATGCATCAAAACACTTAAGAAAGTAAGAGAAACATACAAAAAATAGAAGGGCATATTATACATGTATCTATTATTACATTTTAGGAAGTCTTAACATTGTGAAAATGTCAAAACAACCCGAAATAATGTATAGATATAAGGCAATCCAAATCCCGAGTCCAATATTATTCTTCAGAGGTGGAAACACTAATTGCCAACTTTATATGAAGAACAAAACAGTTTGATATTGGTATAATGACAAACACATAGACTAATAGAACCATTTATCTCTCCATCTACAAAACTAACTCTAGATTAATTAAAGACCAAATGTAATAATAGCTAAATTGATCTTATATCATGTTTCTGCAAATGGATATTCAGTTTTGCTAGCCACATTTGTTAAAGGGACTCTCTCCATTTAATGGATTTTGGCCATTTATCAAAGGCCTGCTGTTCATAAGTATATGGTCTGGCTCTTTGGGTCTAAATTTTGTTCTGTTACTCGTTGTGTCTGCCATTGCACCAAAAGTAGGCTGTTTTAATTACTGTGACTGTGATTTTGACATCAGGTAGAATTGAAGCCTATTTTGTTCTTCATATAAAGTTGGTGACTTGGGATTTTTATTTATTTATGTTGTTTTAGTAACCTGTTCTATTACTTCTTTTTTGATTAAGTCTATTCAAATTATCTACTTCAAGACTGTTAGTTTTGGTAGGCAGTGTGTTTCTAGAAATTGTTCTGTGTCTTCTAGGTTTTCAAATCTTTGGAGTACAATTCTCCTTAGTATTCTGGTATTATCCTTTATATCTCAGTTGGATCTATGGTATTGTCACCTCTTGCATTTGTTACTTGTATTGTTTGCATCTTTTCCTTTTTAAAACCAAACTTGCCAGTGATTGTTAATTTTAAAATCCTTTCAAAAAACCAATTCCTGCTATTACTGATTTGTTCTCTTGTTTTATTTATTGGTTCTTTCTTTTTGGTGTATGCATATATTGGTATAAATTATTTACTGGCACAGTTTTTCTGTGTCCCAGAAATTTTATGTTTTCCTTCTCACTTGATTCAAGGAGTTATTTATTTTTTATTACAGACTAAATGAATGTTATTTAGTTTCCATGTCTTTGATTTTTTCCCCCCACTTGATCTTTCCATTGTTGACTTCTAAATTTATAGTATTGTGATCCGAGAAGGTGTTTTGTAATATTTTTGTGTTTTAACTTTTACGTAGACTTGCTTTTTGACCTAACATATGGTCTGTTTTGTAGAATGTTCAAGGTATAGTGGAAATAAATGAACATTATGCTCTTGATGAGTGGAATGTTACGTATCTGTCTATGAAGTCAAGTTAATTATTTGTGCTGCTCAGATTGTATATTTGTTGAGTTCTGTCTAATTATTCCGTCTTTCATGGAAAGTGGGGTCTGATGAGTTTTTGAGTCATTTATCTTAGACCTGTGTCTGAAGTTGTAGAATTAATATTATAAAATTTCACCACCAACAAAAAAGTGGTATATTAGTTTCCTCTGATTCATTAACATAATTAAAAATAGTTGGGAACTGCCAGAAATTCAAGCCAAATTCAGAAGAGGATGTGGAATGAGAGGTATCTTTACTATTATCACATGGATCTTGACTGAAAAGAGAGAATATCAGAAAGATATTTACTTGTATTTTATTGACTACACAGAGGCATTCTCCTATGTAGATTATAACCAATTAATGGATAACTTTGTAGCGAATGGAAATTCCAGAACACTTGATTGTGCTCATGTAGAACCTGTACTTAGAACAAGAAGTGGTCATTTTAATAGAACAAAGGAATATGAATACTTCATAGTTTAAAATCAGGAAGGATATGTGCCAGGATTATATCCTTTCACCATATTTATTGAAACTATATATGCTAAGCACATAATCCAAGAAATTGGACTATAGGAACAAGAACACAATTAGAGGATTAGAGGAAAACTCATTAACAACCTGTGGACATCAGAAAAATCACAATTAACTGTTGAGACTTTGAAAGCCATTTTATGTGTGAAATATAATTTAACAAATTCTTGTGAAAAATGTCATGACCTTTTTTAAACAATGACATCAATCTACTAAAAATTCACTCAAATGAGAAATATGCCAAAGAATAAAATACTATACATAATTTTAATGTATTATATTTTAAAATTATACTTATGTTGAAATTTAAAAATACTGTTTTTGCATTCTATGAAAATTTTTGTTGCTCCATATAGACCAAATTTTTAATCAAGAACACCCCCCTTCCCCCCACCGGTCAGTGGTGTCCCGCTTTACCAATGTTAAAATCTGGTCACCTTACTAAAGTATGTAAGATGAAGTCTCACCATCCTTGCCTCTAAGGAGCACTCGGGCTGACTTTTTCCAAGACAGATCTGTTTGTCCTTTTAGCAGTCCATGGTACTTTCAGTATTCTTCTCCAGCACCACAATTCAAATCTACTCCGTAAGACTTTTTCAAATGCTAAAGAACAAAAATGTCACTTTGAGGACTATAGTGCACCTGACCCATGGTTTTTTCCCCCAATCACCTCATATTGTATTTGAAAGCCAGGACAGTGAATAAGGAAGACTGGGGAAGAATCGATGCCTTTGGATTATGGCGTTGGTGATGAATACTAAATATCCAATTGACTGCCAGAAAAATGAACAAATCTGTCTTGGGAGTAGAGCTCAAATTCTCCTCTGAAGCAAGGATGCTCACTTTGAATAAGTCATTAGGAGGGTCCAGTCCCTAGAGGAAGACATTATGCCCCACAGTAGAGGGTCAGTAAAAATGAGGAAGACTGTAGTGAGCTGGAATGGCACAGTGACTGCGCCAATGGGTCAAATGTGGGAACAGTTGAGGGCCGTGGCTGGGCAGTGTTTGTTCTGCTCTGTGGGATCGCTGTGAGCCAGAAATGACTTGATGACAGTGATTTTGGTTTTTCAGTTTTATATCTAGCTTGATTTTTAGGTGATGTTGCCACATGTTTTAATCTCCAGTTGTTGCCTGTCATGCATTGTTGGTTCTCTGTCTGAAGGATGGTCTGCTTTTTACAAATCCTTATAATTTCTATTTATCTGGGAATGCACTAATTTTACCATTATGTCTGAGGGACAGTTTTACCAGATATATAATTCTTGGTTGATAATTATTTTTTTCTTTCAGGTTTTTCATAGTGACATTTCATTGTCTTTTTCCCTCCTTGATTTCTGTTAAGAAATCAGAGTTTCAAGGTTTGTCCGGGTCGCAGCGATGCGTAACAACCAGGCCTTAGCCTGGTACCGGCGGATGTCCTTAGTCTACGGCATGGGCGCCTGGACTGTGTTCGGCTCCATGTTTTTGTTTGGCCGGGAAAAGAACAAGCTCCCAGATAAAGTTGAGCAAAAGGACGTTTCGCCGGTTGAACTACCTGAGCCCCCAAAAGGGTTTTATGTGGAGACGATAGTCACATACAGAGACGATTTTGTTCCACTTCCTGAGAGAATCTACAACTCTTTGAAATCGTGGACTGGTGGCCCTGGTGCAGAATCATGACTGATGGCTGAATTCTGAAACCTGACGAGTGGTTCAGCCTGCAAATGTGATAAATGCTTTGAAAACAGTTTTATGGTTGTAAGAAGTACATACATCTAATTTAGCTGTAAACGGTAATCTAATAATACTCAATAAATATTTCCTGAAGAACACTAAAAAAAAAGAAATCAGAGTTTCATTTTCTAGGATTTTATTTGTAGGTAACTTTTCTGAATCTGTTTTGTACACTTTTGATTTATCTTTGGTTTTGGAAAGTGTGATTATGTCTTAGTGATTTTCTTTTGGGTTCTGACCGATTTGAGGCTCATTGAGCCTCTCGAATGCATATCTTCTTGTCTTTCATATTAGGATAGTTTCTTCCAACAAACCTTCAATACTTTCCTTGGTGTTTTCTTTTGCCTCTTCTGTTCTGGAATTCCAGTCATATATAAATTGTTTTCTCTAGATGGTTTGCCACATAATTCTTAGACTTTCTTTGGTTTCATTTTTGATATTGCTATTCTTTTTCTGATTTTTCCTCTAACAAGATTATTATTAAGACATTTGACATTTCAATGTAGCAAATTCTGTCTCATGTTGATTTAATCCTATGCCTTTGTTTTTATACTTCATATTTGTGAATGTTTAGTATTAATATTCTTAATTTCTAATTTGTGTTTTTTTTTGAGGGGTGTTTGTTAATTTTTCTTGTATTATTTTCCTTAATTTTCTGGGGTTTTGTATGTGTTTACTTTCATTTTGTCTGTAGTTTCTTTCATCTCTTTCTTAAACTACTGAAGGGACTTACATATAAAGTGAATGAATTTATTTTCAGGTATTTCTAGAAGCATTTCTTCCTCTGGAACATTTTCTGGCCTTGTATCTCAGTCACTTGTTTGACCCCTCGTGTGTGTGTGTATGCATGTGTATATTTGTCTAATTAGATGTCATAATTTTTTAAACCAAAACCTACTGCCATTTGGTCTATTCTGACTACTAGAGACCTGATAGGATATAGTAGAACTGCTGCCTAGGGTTTCAGAGGCTGTAAATCTTCTCAGGAGCAGAAAGCCTCATCTTTCTCCCATGTGGCAGCTGATGGACTCAAACACATAACCCCTACACCTCTAGGACAGTAAATGAACAAATGTAACTGGCTGCATGAATTGGTAACTTGTCCTATTATAAAGTTTGGATTTCACTGGTGTATCTTTTTTCTTATTTATAAACACTTATTGAAACTTAATTTTTCTGTTGCTTTTTGTTGTTAACTAGTTAAAAGAATGACAGAATATATATTCAAATAATTACATGAAAACTGCTCTTCAAATGAAGAGCTAAATGTTACTGTATCTAAATCATACTTTATTAGTTAGGGCTAAAGTATGGGGTTAGACCTGAGTTTTATACTGCATTCTTGGTTTTAGAATATGAGGGGGCTCCTACCCCCCCAAAGCAAACCAGAAAAAACTCCACTGGCAGAGCTTTTGTAGTACATTTTTCCCTCTAAGAGAACTTCTAGCAACTCACTCTTGAGTTAGTGCACCCAATGGCGTCATCTGGGAAGGCGCTCTCTGGTCACAGTAAATTTTTTCA
This sequence comes from Tenrec ecaudatus, assembly GCF_050624435.1. Lineage (NCBI taxonomy): Eukaryota > Metazoa > Chordata > Mammalia > Afrosoricida > Tenrecidae > Tenrec > Tenrec ecaudatus. The sequence continues at coordinate 76,915,058 of NC_134530.1, forward strand.
TAAAAGTAGTTTCGCTAGAACCTGTTTTTTTGTGATGACCAATTTAAGATAACAGCATGTGGCTGTGAAATTTTGTTTCCTGCCTGGGAAAAATGCCACAGAAACGGTTATGATGTTGAACACAACTTAAAAGAACAGCACTGTGGGAAAAACTCAAGTGTACGAGTGGTTTTTCTCATCCCAAAAATGGTGAAATGTTGATTGTTGACAAACCTTATGCTGGACGTCCATCAGTTTCCCAAACCAATGAAAATGTAGACAAAATCTGTGCACTTGTACTCGAAGACTGGCAGCAACAGACCAGTGAAGAGATGGAGAAGTGATCTGGACTGTGTTGGAGCTCAGTTTAGCGAATTGTAAGGGAAGATTTGGGAAGGAGAAGGCTTGCTGTGAGATTGTGCCTCGGGTTCTGACTGACCAGGAAAAAGAACAGAAGACACATGCTGGGCTTTGAAAGAACAGCTCCAGAGCAACCCAGCCTTTTTTTTCCCCAAGGTCATTACTGTTGAGGAGACATGGTGCTGTTCTTATGACCCCGAAAGCAAACATCAGTCAAGCCAGGGAAGATGCCATCTTCACCTCACCCAAAAAAGCTTGTCAAGTGAAATCAAAGATCATGATGATGCTTTTTAAAAAAAAAAAAAAATTTTTATGTGAGGGGGATAGTGCATTTGGAGTTTGTTCCACCAGGTCACACTGTTAATCAGCTTTCTATTTAGGGTTCCGAAAAGATTGTCTAACAGTGTGAGACAAAAGCCTGATTTGTGGCACATGGGGGACTGGTTTTGCCACCATGACAATGCATCTGCTCACACAGCCATCTCAGTGTGCCAGTTTTTGGCAAAAAAAAAACCAGCATGCCTCTCTTGGCCCCACTCACCTTACTCCACCTGACCTTGTTCCGTGTGACTTCTTTTTGTTTCTGTGAGAAAGAGGGATTTGAAAGGACAGCAATTTGACGATGTAGAAGAGGTAAAGAAAATAACAAGGGAGGTGCTCTCAGCCATCAAACAGATGCATTTGAAAAATGTTTCCAAGAATGGAATAGCAGATTTGACAGGTGTATTAGGTGTAATGGAGAGTACTTTGAACGTGATAAGGTTCTAAAAAAATTTTTTTTAAATACATAGCTTTGAAAATAATCTGTTTTTTGGAGGGTACCCCCTCATATATGCTTTATGAAGCAAATAGAAGATAGGAACTTATGGCTTCTGACTAAACACAGAGAAGGAAGAAAGAAGCCTTACTGCCAGCCCTCTGCTCTGAGTAAATACCTCGGAGAACTACTGAGGCCAAGAATGCAACCTCTGGAAAGGCCCATTAGGAACATTACATGCAGACGTGCTTCCACTCCACGTTGTTCCTTGAAGAGATGTTTGCACATGCATATGTTTTTTGTCTAGGGCTTCCCACCCCAGTGTGTGAGGAATAAAATCTATTTTCAGAAAACTCTGAAATATTTTAAGTAACAAGCCAATCATAGTTTTTATACTTAATATGGGCTTCCTCCCACTCCCAGTGTGTAAGGAATAGAATCTATTTTCAGAAAACTCTAAGCATTTTATTTAAAGTAATACAAATTACTCATAATTTTTTATTCTTAATATGGTTCTGTCTCTTTGTTAGGTCACATCTATTTTGGTACATGCCCTGGAGGGGACAAGAGAGTGAGCCAGCGAATTCTCCTGTTTTATGAATAGATTTTATTTCCCTTGCTTTGGTTTTCTTCCTGAATTTCCCAACATGTGTTACATTTTCTTTTCTTTCATTGTCTCACTCAAAAGTTGATTGATTCTGTAACATCATTTTTCTCTTTCGAACAGTCTTCATCTTGTTAAATAGTGAAAGTGTATATGAGGTTCTATATTTCCCCTCATGAACCGAAACTAGGCTTTGGCTTCTCAGAAAGGACATCCTTTCTGTCCCTTCTCCATCTTGCCCAGTATGCGGTAAAGATATAATTTATTGTTTTCTGGAAAGGGAATAACATCTAATAACATTTATTTGAGCAGTTACAGTTAATTAATAAACTCTGCTACATTTCCGATAATCATGATTCTTTAGGAGGTTAGGTTTACCAAATTTCAGGATTAATTGATGCTGAGAATCCTATCTTTTTTCTATGTTTGAAATGAACTTGTAGGTCATTAAAGACTCCAAGACCACTTCAGTTTTACTTGTCTTCCTTTTTTAGCCACTCAGACCAATATTTAAATCTGAGGTATAAGGAATATGGAGGTTACACCCCACACCCCATGAAGCATTTTATCAACTACCCCTTCCCTCTCTGTTTCCACCCATCCCTGCCCTCTGTAGTAATCAAAGTCTTGTCTATTGATGTATAAACCACATTTCTTCCTCTGTTTTTCCTTCTGAGAATCTTCAAAAAAATTTAAAATAATTTTTATTTACAACCCACCGTCTCCCAAACGTTTTTTTCCTCTTAGAGTCTCTAGGTTGTAGAACAGCTTTTCCATCCACTCAGTTTACCCAGTTTGGTCTGATTCAAGTTTTTAGGAACTCTCTCCCTTTACTCTTCCTATACCTTCTAAATGTCCCCTTTCCTGCTTTCTGTTGTGCCAAATCACTCTGGTCAGTATGCTCTCTAAAGACCTTTTATTCATGACTTCATTTTCTTACATCCTCCGTATAAGTCTTGAATTTTGAAAAACCATTTTTTCCTGAAGTTCAATATTAAAGAGCATTGGATCATCTAAGATTATGCCTTTGCTAAAACCTGGAAGTATGAAACATCTCCTATATGAGCTAAAATTATTAGACTACATTTGGTGAAGATTTTCATCAACTGGGGATAGTTTGATTTAGAAACACAATTTTTTTGTAGAATGACTGGAAGAGAACTCATTAATCTGTATCTGCTTTGCCCAATACAATGCTGTCTCTGTCCAGGAGAAGCACAAAATTGCTTCAGATTGTCAAAGCAGAAGTTGTGGGGGAAGAAACACATTTGTAAATATTTGCTTGTGTTTTACTAGACAGTTTTGGAGCCTTTAGCTAAAAGTATTTATAAATCTTTGATTGAGCCAATTATTATAGTTTTAATAGACTATTAAACCAAAATAGTGATTTACTAGGAATCCCAACCTATTTTTGAACTCCAAATGTAAGAAAGAGATGTGCACTGGAGAGTTACATCAATGTATCTTCCTTCCTCATTCAGCAAATACTTATTGAGCATCGTTTACCTGGCAAGACTCTAGGGACTTCGGATACATCAGTCAATAAATAAAGACTCCTGTCCTTGTGACACTTACTTTACAGAGGCAAGGACAAACAACAAATAATAACCTAAATAAATACATTTGTTAGGAGGAATGTATTCAATGGAGGAAAGAAAACTGTATACGGAGAATATGGGGCAGGTTTTAGTGTATGCTGGTAGGGAAATCTCTCTGAAGAGATAACCATCTGTCCAATAATTGTGATTATCAGTACCAAGCATATGTTGAGAATTAAGAAAATATAGATCAGATTTCATCCCACATCTCAAGGATTCATCACTGAGCAAAGGAAGTGGACAAGAATGTAAACAAAATTTTATTTAAAAGTCTGTGCAAAGCACAGTAAGGCACCTAGACACGTATTTCTCTCTCCTCTGTTTATGAATTTTCAGCCTTCTGACTCCCAAAACATTGGTTTAGATTATCTCAGACTTAGAGTGATGTCGTCTGGCCCGTTTCTCTCTACAGCTCACCTCTTCCTTACTCTATTTAAAACATACCCACTACTATTCAACATATTCAAACCTGTTCCAAATTACAGGCAGTGACACTTCAAACCATCTAATTATTTGAATGTTATGTTTCTATTCAACATCCATCCATTATGTATTCCCCCAAAGATAAAGAGCATCCAACACATGTAAGACATCTTGTTAGTGCTAGAGATACAACAGCAAGAATTTCATTTTACTTGGATTCACAGGCAATGCTTATGGAAGCAGCATTCAAGAAATCAAATGGCAGATTGCACTGGAGCCAATATATTGCACGAAACCTCTTAAAGTGTTGAGGAAGGACGGGAAGTAAGGTGTGTGTGACTCTAGGCATTGTATTTTCCATCACCTCATGCATGTTAAAGTTGGACATTTACTAAGGAAGACCATAGAACAATTGGTGCATTTGAATTATGATGTTGGCAAAGACTATTGAAAGCACCATGGACTGCCAAAAAAACAAACAATCCGGTCTAGAAAGAAGTCCAGTCAGAATGTTCCTTAGAAACGAGGATGGCAAGATTTCTTCTCACATACTTTGGGCATGTTGTCAGGACAGAGCAGTCTCTGGAGAAGGACATCCTATTTGCTAACGTAGAGGGTCATTGAGAAAGAGGAAGGCACTCAATGAGGTGGATTGACACAGTGGTCACACGATTGCAATGTTGACTCAGGACCGGGCAGTGCTTTGTTCTGTTGTATATAGGTTTGCTTTGCTATGAATTAGAACTGATTCAGCAGCACCTAACAGAAATATAACAAATAACGAGTCTGATAGGCTTCTTCTTTCTAGGAGTTTATGTCTTACTGGAGGAAGCAATAAAAAATAATATGCTATATATATACCAGCAATTTCCAAACTTTTAAAGTTTCAGGACTTTCTTTAAAATTTGTCAAGGAAATCTCAAATAAAAAATCTTAAACTATTGAGAGGAAACTTTAATTATTTAAAAATCACAAGCCTATTACACAAATAACATTTGGCAAAGCCTTTTTTTGTGTTGGGTGATTGTTTATAGAACAGATAATCAGTTTTACATTCAACAACTCATCCATAGTTCGCTTGATCCCATTCATTGCATTACCCTCAATGTGACACCATTTATCCCATCTACCTGTGTTTCCTACCTTCACTCCTCCTCCTGACTCTTTCTTTACATTTTTGTCTCGCTCTTTATTGTAATGGAAGATCATTGGACATAGAATGTCTTTTATTTCCCTAACTACTGCAGCATTCAACCTATTATGATATCTTGTTTAGGTTAAAGTATATGAAGAAAAATAGGTCCTCTTAGGCTGGGTTGACTAGAGAAACAAATCCAGGGAGACTCGTGTATAAGAGAGAGCTGTACACCAAAGAATAATTATATATTGAGAAAACATTCCAGTCCAGTCCAGATCAAATCCATAAGTCTGATATTAGCTCATATGTCTGATGCTAGTCCATAAATTCCTCTTCAGACTCACACTGTACATGCAATGATGCTGAATGCAGGAAGATCACAGGCCAGTGGGTGAAAAAGTTTTGTGGATCCAATGCCGGTGGTAGCATTTCAGCGCTGGCATGGGTGTCTGTGTGACTCCTCAACAGGGAGAGAGAGAGATCGATCTGCCTCTTCTTATGGCAGAATCAAAAGAGAGAAAGTTCCCAGAATTCTCCAGAGAAGCCCACACTCACAGGGAGGTATCATGAAGCTGTGACCTCATTGACAAGCTAGACTCCACCTCTATACTTATTTATCAAGTTGGCATGAAATTATGTAACCACCACAGGTCCTCATACAGATAAGTAGTTAGAAAAGAGAGTCGTGTTTTAAAACCTTTTTATATAATTGTGGCTATTCTTTGATATTTCACCAAAATTCAAGAAGTGGTAGTTTCTTTGTTGTTTTTAAAATTATGATTTAAGCAAAAGTTTACAGAGCAAATTGTTTTTTCATTCAAGAGTTCATTCACACTTTGATTCATGACGTTGATTGCAAACCTCATGATGCAATAACACCCCTCTCACTTTCTGTGTTCACGGTTTCCATTTGTCCTCCTTGCTTATCCTTTTGAGCGTGCTGCCTTAGTTAAATCCTGCCCTTCCAACCTCATGTGGTTGGTTGTTCCAAAGAGTGCACCTCACTGGTGGTATCGCTCACTCTAGTGGCCTATCTAATGACAACTCAGAGTTGAGCCGCACTAGTGAGTTCAGTTCCAGGCTTCAAGAGCCATTGTCTGGGTTGATTCAGCAAGTCTCCATCAAACTCGCAAGCCTGGTCCTTTCTAGTATTTTGAGTTTTGCTCCATGCCTTTCTCTCACTCTATTCAGGGCTTCCTTCAGTGATTCCTTTTAGAGTGATCAGCAGTGGTTGCTGAATACCATGCATTTCTTTTGGTGGCCCCAAGGTCTTGGAAGCTGAGATCCATGTGGTTCATTAGTATTTTAGACTTAAGTATTTCCTTGTATCTTTTTAATTTTCTTCACTCTTTTTTTTATCCAGAAAGGGGAGAGACCAACAGATGCCCCCTTATATTGTCACTCACAAGCTTTTAAGAGCCTCGTCATTCCATACTAAAGTAGGATGCTGAGCATTGCCCTTGTGGACTCTTTTTAGGCCAGTTGACCTTGGTGTTTTGCAAGACTATAGTCATGGCCAGGAAACATTTACAGTTTCCCCGTGTACTCCACTACAATTATGGTTATACAAACACACAAATATATATGTAGAAATATAGCTCTCCAACTTACACATTTGTGTGTGTAGTCTCATAACAAGAGATAGTTTATTAAAGATTGGTTTCTATGTGGATTCTGACAAAATTTCAATGAAATTCTCAAACTTTCATTATATTAAAATTCATGTGTCTGTTTTATACTTTGAATAGACATATTACCCTGTGTATGTTTCTGTAATATCATAGATTGGTCATTTGATAAATATTTGACTTTGAGAGTTTATAAAGCTCTTTTAAACATTGATAAATTTCATTATGCAAGGTGGCTTCAAAAGGACTGTGGAAAACGGAATTTAAACACCTTGGAATCTTTCCTCATGTAGGGGCTTCATTTTGATCAAGCAGAACTTGTACGTGGATTAAGAGGCATTTGTGGGAATAGAACAAGGGAATACTTCATGGTTTAAAATCCCTAAAGGTGTGCATAAGGGTTTTATCCTCTTACTGTACTTATGCAGTCTGCATGCTGAGCAAATAATCAAAGAATCTAGCTTATATGAAGAAGAACGTGGCATCAGGACTGCAGGAAGGCTTATTAAAAAACTTGATATGTGCAGATGACACCTTGCTTGCTGAAAGCAAAGAAGACCTGAAGCACTTGCCCATGAAGATCAAAGATTGCAGTCTTCAGTATGATTACAACTCAGTGTAAAGATCACAGCCCTCACAACTGCACCAATAGGTAACATGATGATAAGTGGGGAAAAGGTTGAAGTTGTCAAGGATTTTTGTCTTGCGTGGATCCACAAGCAGTGCTCATGGAAGCAGCAGACAAGAGATCAAAAAATGAGCTTCATTGGGTAAATCTGCCACACAAGAGCTCTTCAGAGTATTGAAAAGCAAGGGTGTTACTTTGAGGACTAAGGTGAGGCTGGGCCAAGCTGTGGTATTTCCCATTGTATCATATGCATGTGAAAGTTAGACACTGAATAAGGAAGACCATAGAAGAATATATGCATTTGAATTGTGGTGCTGGAGAAGAATATTGAAAGTACCATGGACTGCTAAAAGGACAAACAGATCTGTATTGGAAGAAGAAAGGTCAGAGGGCTCCTTACAGGCAAGGATGGTTGGACTTTGTCTTTCATACTTTGGACATGTAGTTAGGAGAGACCAGTCCTTGGGGAAGAACATCATGCTTGATAAAAGGACAGCAAAAAAGAGGAAGGCCCTCAAGAGAAATTGACACAGAGGCTGCAGCAATGGGCTCTTACATAGGAACAATTGTGAAGATGGTGAAGGCCTGTTCAGTTTTTCGTTCTGTTTTGCATAAAGTCACTATGGGTCGGAATGTATTCAGTGGCATTTGTTGAGTTACATAATTTCATATTGTGTTAGTCTGGATACTTTAGAGAAATAAATCCACAGAAACTCACGTATAAGAGAGTTTTATATAAAGGTTAAGTGCACGTCAAGAAAACATCTCAACCCAATGCTGCCCAAGTTAAGTCCAACATTAACCCATATGTCCGACACCAATCCACAAAGTCCTCCTCCGTTTCACAAAACATGTGCAGTGATGCTGGCTGCAGGAGGAAAGCCAAATCAATGAACACGTAAGCATGTCAGTGCTGGCAGGGGTCTCCACACGTCTGCTCCAGCACCAGGGCTGCATTGGTGTAAGTCCATGTGGCTTCTCCTTGCGGATATCTTGCAGGAAGTGAGCCTTGCCAGCTGAAGCAGGGAACAGGCTAAGGCAACTACACCCTGGTCCGACCATCACAAAGTAAGAGACCTGAAAACTAGAAAGGTGAGGCTCATAGAGCCATCTATCCTTCCGCCTTTCAATTATAACCCCACATCTGTTTATCGGCCAGGTTGGCACAATAAACTACCTAGCTCACATGTCAACTTGAAGATATATAAATGTGTAGGGGTGATAGTTAACCTGTCAATCAGGTCATAGCCTGATGGTGCCTCCTTATGGACATGGCCTTCTCATTAAAAGGACTCAGGGAATCTTGCTCTCTCTCTGACTTCACCTTTCCTGTTAGAGGACCCTGAAAGCTGCCGGGGAAGAACCTTGTCATGTTTCCACTGACCTTGCACCCCTGCAACTTTGCACCTACGGGTCTGTGATCTTCCTGTATCCTGCTTCATTGCATGTGGTTGTGTGAGTTAGAGGGACTTATGGACTAGTATAGGATTGATGGACTTGATTTGGACTGGACTGGGATTCTTTCTTAATACACAATTACGCCTTCATATAAAACTCTTCTTATAACACATATATGAGTATCACTGGGTTTGTTTCTTTAGTCAACCTGGCCTAACACAGTCACCTAACAACAATGGCATTTGACGTAAAAAGTTAAATTTGTTGATATTGTCACTGATCTCATCAGAGCAGTCTTTAAGGATCCTTGGGAATCTGTTAAGGTCCTATAGCTGGGGAATACAAGTATCTCAAAACCTAATGCTTGCCTGGAAGCTTGAATTACGTAATTGGCAAAAATTCTGCCAGTTTTCCTTAAGACAACAGAATAACCGTTCATTTTCAGGAAAATGTCTGTTAATTCCAAAATGTGAAAAATATAGTTTGGCAGTTCTTTCAAGTGAAAGTGTTTTTATGGAGAGAGAGGGAAAAAAGGCCAATTGAGTTCACAATTCAGACAATTGCACCGTGCTTTTCTTTGAGACAAGTAACTTAATATGTAGGGCAAGGGCTTCATGCCTCCTTTCCCTCTGTCACATAGGATATTTTAAAGGCATGTCCGTAAGTTGGGTGGAGATGCAGTTTACAGCTTCTCCAAGGGCATTCATAAGCAAAGCAGGCATTTCCCCCTCTACACGGAGCTAATGGTGAAGGACACAGTGACCCTTGCAAGTTTTAGTGCCATTGCTGGTTTTGTGGTGAGGTGCCCGTTGTTTGACCACCATCGCGCTGCATCTTCAGTGCACGTGTCAGCACAGAACCCTGCAGATACTGGCCTAGTGTGCTCACACAAATACCTCGGCCCTCGAGGGCCTTTTGACCTCATTGGTCTTATGTATTTTCTTTCACTTAACTTTCACAATAGATCTATGAGACTGCAGCCACTATGAGCCTCTTTGGAAATAAGTGACTACAATTCAGAGCTGTTGAGTACCAACTGCCTGCAGTCAACTAGTAATAAAGTAGCATGGCAGGTAGATTGTATGCCAGCTTGTACCTGGATGAAAGGGAAAGGGTGGAGTCCAACCTTTCTATCAGGTCACAGCACAGAAACACTGCAAACTCTCATTCTCTCTCTCCCTTTGCCTCCCCGCTTGCTTGGTTCGGCGTCTGCCTTCAGGGGCAGCCCCATGTAGGTCATCGACTCTGGGAGATGTCAGTGCCCTGCTGTGTTTCCACCAACCTTGCAACTGCACCCACTGACCTGTGAGATCCCTGCTTCCGGCTTTACTTTTCGGTTTCATTGCCTTGTAGCTGCGTGCGTCTGAAAAGGGATTCGCTATCATTGAACCCATGGACTTGAGTTGGACTGGGATGGGACATCTTCATAATATAAAATTACTTTTTTTCCCTAAAACACCGTTATTGGCATATAATTCACATATCATACAATTCAATAGGCCAATCATATTAACGGTTGTAAAATCATCACCACATCAATTTTAGAACATTTTCTTTCCTGTACTCATTGCTCTTAGCTCCCCATTTCCCCCAGCTCCCCCTCCATACCCCCAAGAAACCATTAATCCAGTTACTATCTCTGTAGATTTACTTCTCCTAGATTTCATATACAGAAAAGCATTCCAAAACAACAATAACAAAGTAAAACGGCAAAAAACCTCAATTGAAAAGAAAGTAGAAAATACAAAAAAGTAAACCAAATTTTAAATGGGTTAAAATGATAAGGTGTTAAATTTTAATCTAACTGCCTCTGCAATAACTCACTTTCCACTGCCCCTGCATGATCGAGAGCAAGGCTCCTCCCACCCCTGCTCTGTGGTCGGAGGGGATTCACCGGAGGCTCCATCCACTTCCTGCTTGTTACCTGTACATATCAGTGTCGCTGATTTTGTTTGCCTACACAGCCCAGCCTAGCACAAGTAGGGAAGCTTGGGTTTGTACCTATGTTTCCCGAGCCTAGGGTTTTGTTCTTTTCATAGACTCTCCATAGTGTGGAAAGGTCTACATTCTCTAAAGAAGAGTATGGTAAAACTTATTTACCAGATTGCTTGAAGCTTACTGAGCTATTTGCTGTTTGCTATGGTATGCTGGGATACAGTTGACAATTATGAAACTTTTCTATAAAATAAACACCATCATAATAACGTCATTGTTGTTGGATGCCTTCCAATCAGTTCTGACTCACTGCAGCCCTGTGGACAGCAGAATAAAACATTGCTCAGTCCTGCACCATCCTCACAGTTGTTCTGATGTTTGAGCCCATGGATGCATCCACTGTGTCCGTGCATCTTGTAGAAGGTCTTTCTCTTTTTCACTGCTTTCCTCCTTTACCAAGCATGATGTCTTGCTCCAGGGTCTGGTCTTTCCTGAGAATATGTCCAAAGTACATGATGTAGTCTCTCCAACCTTCCCAATTTGTATAAGGTGCATCCTGGTTGTACTTCTTCCAAGAAAATTCTGTTTGTTCTCTTGGCAGCCCATGGTCCTTTCAATATTCTTCACCAGCACCATAATTCAAACGTATTGACCTTTCTTTAGCCTTTCTTGTATTCAGTGTCCAATTTTTACATGCATGTGAGTTGACTGAAAGTACCATGACTTGGCTCAGGTGCACCTTGGCCCTCAAAGTAACATCCTTGCTTTTCTTTTTTCTAAACATTTTATTAGGGGCTCATACAACTCTTATCACAATCCATACATATACATACATCAATTGTATAAAGCACATCTGTATATTCTTTGCCCTCATCATTTTCAAAGCATTTGCTCTCCACTTAAGCCCTTTGCATCAGGTCCTTTTTTATCCACCTCCCTCCCCGCTCCCCCCTCCCTCATGAGCCCTTGATAGTTTATAGATTATTATTTTGTCATATCTTGCCCTATCTGGTGTCTCCCTTCACCCCCTTCTCTGTTGTCCATCCCCCAGGGAGGAGGTCACATGTAGATCCTTGTAATCAGTTCCCCCTTTCCAACCCACTCACCGTCTATGCTCCCATCCTTGCTTTTCTAAAGAGGTCTTGTGCAGCAGATTTTCCCAGTGCAATGATCATAGTAATTATAATACTCTAAAATTAAATTAGTTAATATGTGTTATGTGTTTGGACCTATACTGTCACAAAAGGACTGCCCAATAGATTTAACTTTTATTGTTTACACAAATAGAGTTGGGGCTCGGGCATTCTAGCTGAGAGAACAACTTGCACATAAACCTAGAAATTGTGAGTTGTGTGAACAGTATGCACAATATAGCTCCCATAAGAGAGTTCATGGACAGGGGGGGAGGAACAAAGAGGAGCTGATATCCAGGGCTCAACAGAAAATAACTCTAGAAAATAATGATGGCAACATATGTACAAATATGTGCAATACAATTGATGTATGGATTGTAATAAAGAGCTGTCAGAGCCCCCCAACAAAATGATCTTTTAATAAAAAATTAGTTCATGGACAAATATATTGAGAAATAAGACTGGAAAAAGTAGTTCTGGGACTCAGTATATTGCTAAAAAGCTATAAACTAGTATAAAATTTGTATCTCTAGGACCTAACGCAGAGACTACTAGAAAGATGTTTACTTGTGTTTCACTGTGTGTGGACCGTAATAATCTGTGGATAACCTTGCAGAGAATGGGAATTCCATTCTCTCCATTGTGCTCATTCGGAAGTTGTACATGGATCAGAAGGTAGTTGTACAAACTGAGTAAGGGGACACCGCATGGTTTAAAATCAGGAAAGCTGTGCACCAGGCTTGTGTGCTCTCACCATACTTCCTGAGCAAATCATCTGAGATGCTGGATTATGTGAAGAAGAGTATGGCATCAGGATTGGAGGAAGGCTTAATTAACCTGTGGTATGCAGATGTCCCAAACTTGCTTGTTGAAAGTGAGGAGGAAGTGAAGGCCTTTCTGATGAAGATCAAGGTTTGCAGCCCACAGTACGGTTTACAACTCAATGTATGGAGATCAAACTCTTCACAACTGGACCAATATAACATGATAAATGGAGGAAAAGTTGAAGTGGTCAAGAATTTTGTCTTGCTTGGATCCACAATCAATGCTCATGGAAGCAGCAGTCAAGAGATCAAAAGACGTATCGCCTTAGGTAAATCTGGTGCGTAAGACTTCTTTAGAGTATTGAAGAGCAAGGATGTTACTTTGAGGACTATGGTGAGCCTGACCCAAGCCGTGGTATTTTCCATTGCATCATGTGCATGTGAAAGCTGGACATTGAATAAGAAAGACTGTTAAATAAATATGTATTTGAATGGTGGTGCTGGAGAATATTGACAGTACCACGGACTCTGAAAGGACAACTCAGTCTGTCTTGGGAAAAGTAAGGGCAGAGCGCAAGCATGGCAAGACTTTGTCTTATATGCTGTGGTCATGTCATTTGGACATCTTCTCGGAGACCAGTCTCTGGAGAAGGACATCATGTTTGGTATAGGGAAGGGACAGCAAAAAAGGGGAAGGCCCTCGACAAGATGGACTGACTCAGTGGCTACATCAATGGGCTCAGACATAGGAACAATGGTGAGGTTGGTCCAGGACTGTGCAGTGTTTCATTCTGTTGTTCATAGGATATCTATGGGTCAGGGGCTGACTTAATGGTGCTTAACAACACTACCTAGGATACTGATTAGTATACCTTCCTTTATGGACACATAAAGTTAGCTTCCAAAGACCAGATCACCAAATGGAAGACGACTACATCAGTACTTAATTTAAATCATTACACAACTGCCAATTTAAACGTTTTTATAACCACTGAGTATCATGGGCCAGACAAATTAAATTGGCACATAAGCTTAACCATCACATCCTCTCCTTGCCTTGCATTTTGACATTCATTTTTGCTAAATGTATATTGCTAATGAATCAGATAGTTGGGTAATAGATTTTTATTCTATCAGATAACCAGATAGTCGGTTAAATGGGGAGTAGGTGTTACTTATGAATGGTGTGTACTTATGTATTACTATCTTGAGTATTAGAATATTTGAGTTAATTTTAAGAACGGAATTCTGTCCTTTTATCTGAGCAACTTGTTGGAGAAAGTGACCTAAAGCTAGAAGAATGAATAGGTTTTTACTTAGTAAAGATATTAGAGACTATTAGAATCAATGAAGCACTGTATCACTAAGCAGTGCACTAGTCAATCAAGTGATTGTACTACCCACGAGACGGCAAGGTACTTGAGATCATGCATTGTCTTTTCCATGCTGTACCCAACAGAGTGCCTGATTGGAGCCAAATAGACATTTGAACAAAGTGTCTCAGCACTTAATCTTGTAAACATGGTTCTTGTGTAATGTTTTTGTTTCACAATAACTTTCAGAGAAAAGTAGGTCTTCCTGATTAGAGGGAGTAATTCTTCTTTTTACATCCATTACAGAACAGGCAGGTAACCACTTCCTTTTGCAAACAAGCAGTAATTTATTCATAGCTGCTCTTTGCTTCAAAGAGAAGAAAATGGGACTTTAGTAGAACTGATTTCTAAGCAATGGGTCAAGAATGGTAAGACATTGTAGTGGTTTTAGAGTCTGCTTCTTGTGGCTTGTTGATAGTTGATGTTTAGTAGACTCTGACTCATGGAAACTGCATGTTCAGCAAAGCAGAAAATTGCCTTGTCCAGCACTATTCTCCTGCTGGATGCTGAATTTTAATTTCATGAAGTGGCACATTGCCATCTTTAGTAAGCTTCAAGTCTCTAATACCAGAAATAAACATCTTCATGGTGCCCTTGGGCACCATCGGTCCTTAGGTTGATTTTGAACGTGGCCTGCAGCTCCCAGATGGTGCTGTTATGTGAGCCACCAGCTCTCAGTGTTGGGCTTCAGGGTTTCCACAGCCAACATGTAGGACCAGCAGAGGAAGAGGAGAGGAGCACCTGAGTGCAGAAGCCCCCATACCAGCTTAGCATGGCATGGAGGCAAGATTGGACCCTTCTGGAAAAAGTTACTATTTTTGAGACAAGTTGTTGCAAGTAGATTATTAATCTGGAAAGAATAGTTCAATAGATCACACTAAAGAAATGGTACAACTGAAAACTTTCCTGCTAGCCTCGTGGTTTTAAAATTTTACTTCCAAACATGGAGACATGGAAAAAGGAAGGTTTTAATTTTTATATTCTTTTATTTCAGCTCGTGATGCTGATGAGCGAGAGAAGTGGATCCATGCCTTAGAAGAAACAATTCTTCGACATACTCTCCAGCTGCAAGTAAGGGTCTTTACGCGACTTCTGAATAACTTGTTAGTTTTTATTGATTTCTTTAGTTTTTTAAATAATTGTGATGAGGTGTGATGAGAACTTTCAATTTCTGAGTTGTTCATTTTTTAACTTTTCTCTAGTATGATTATATATAGTAATGTCATTCTTACTTTCTGGAATGTAAAATAATGATTTTTGTCCAGAGACAAGATTACTCAAGGCAATGTTGAAAATGAAATGTCACAACAAAATGTGCCAGTGTCACTTGTTTATTTAGTGTCTGTGATTGGTTATAGAAGTCTGGTGAGGTAGTAGGTTAGATGTTCCACTAATCCACAGAGCAGTGGTTCAAACCCACCCAGTGCTCCAGGAGGATGAGGGGCAGTCTGCTTCTGTAAAGGTTTATGGCCTTGGAAACTTTATAGAGCAGTTCTTTTTTGCCTTGTAGGTTCACTATACGCTAGAAAGGCAGTGGATACATAGTTGCTTATTGACACATCTGAACTATATGATTATGCATAACATTAGACAATTGCCAAAACATCGAGCTAACCTTTTTCTAGGAGTTGGCTGTTACCATAGGGGATGACAGGGAGAAAAAACAAAATCCGAACTAGTTTAACAAGTTAGGCATGGTTTGATGTTAGAAGACCCAGATAATCAATCTCTATTTCTAGGTTCTAGTGTCTCTGGCTGACATAATTTTCAGATAAATTCTGCTCTTGTGATGGCAAGATGATTGCAGCCATTTTAGTTTCACGTTGTAAGGACTCCCAAGCCCAGAGAAGTCCATTCATTGTGGTCACATTAGCAAATACATTGCTGGTTAGTTAATAGGCAATTCCCTCAATTCAAGGTCAGAATGGGGAAAGAAAGTGCTGGCTGACACAACAGGAACGTCCGGAACACCATTTTTCTCTCTATTCAATACCAGGAATTAGTTTGATAAGACAAAATGGTAAAACTAGTGCACAGAATTTTAAAAATATATGTTTTTAATTTAAATACAAATACTCAAAAACTCAAGCTTACTGCTATGGATTCAATTATGACTCATAGTGACCCAGTAGGACAGAGTAGAATTGCCATTGTGGGTTTCATAGACTTAATAGGAATAGAAAGCCTCATCTTTTTCCCTCAGTAGCAGGTGGTTTTGAACTGTTGACCTTGAGGTTAGCAGTCTAATATGTAATTCCATCAGCTCTCCTGACTCTCATACTAAACCCTAAAGTCACTGCTATTGCGTTGATTCTAACAGGTAGCCACTTTGTAAGACAGGCTAGAACTGCCCCTGTGGGCTTCTCGGACTGTATCTCTTTACGGGAGTAGAAAGCCTTATATTTCTCTCTCACAATGGCTGCTGACCATGCAGTTAGCAGCCCAGCCCATAATCACTATGTTACCAGGGCTTCAATACAGGGGTCACAAAATCAATAAGGCTTCATTGCAGTTTTGTGTGACTTTAATTGTATATCCATTACTTCAAAAGTCTTATTGACGTCTTGGTGATTTCTAATTGAATCCCCACCACTGAAAAAAAAAACCACTGCAATTGAGTTGATTCTGACTCATAGTGACCCTATAGGATGGAGTAGAACTATCCCTTTGGGTTTCATCTGGTTTCTGCGTAACAGCTGGTGGGTTCGAACGGATGACCTTATGGTTAGTAGCCTAATGCACAACCCACCACACCACCATAGCTCCCTGAATCCCCACAGTGGGATCTTTCTCATGAGTACTACTTTATCAAATTACTGCACAACCTGATCCCTCCTTTTTTTTGTTGTTGCTATTTTTTTAATGTGATCCCTTCTTTATGGAAAAAAATTTGTGACTTCGCCTATAATTTCTCTCCCCATATTTTTTTCTTTTGTTATCTTCTTAAAAAATCATTTTATTGTGATTAGGGCAAAGAATGTACAGATATGCTTTATACAATTGATGTATGAGCCCCTAATAAAATGTTTTTTTAAAAAAATCATTTATTGGGGGCTCGTACAACTCTTAACACAATCCACACATACATCCATTGTGTCAAGCACATTTGTACATTTGTTGCCATCATTATTCTCAAAACATTTGCTTTCTGCTTGAGCCCTTGGTATCAGCTCTTCATTTTTTCCCCTCCCTCCCCTCTCCTTACATTTGAAAGAAAAAATAAATTCTTACTCTTGCCCAGTATTAACACTTCACTTATAGTCTTGACTGCATGATGCTTCCTATTAGGTTGCAGCTTTACTCCATCTAGCAGCCCTCACTGCGATGGGTTCACCTAGCACTTTTATGACGTCGACACCCCACCCCACCCCATTGCTTTATCTCTTTGGATTTGCATCATTAGACCTATAATTTTACCTTTTACATTTTACCAGTTAGCTATCTCCTTCTCTTTCAAACTGAACATGGCCAATGCTGAGCTTTTCTCCTGTCCCCACCTCTTTACCTAATGTTTTCTGTTTCTGTTCATGACAGCAGTATTCGCTGAGCCATTGAGGTTTGAAAGCTGAGAATCTCTATAGGTGATCCCTTCCGACCTGCCAGACCTGGGGGCCCTGCAGTTACAGAATCATTTGCTGCCATCTCTCACTTGGGCTATCTTTGCCGCAACCCCAGTTCAGGTGTTCAGTGCAAACTGCCTGTGCTATTTCTGGATCCATGCTGTTGCTTTCGAGCCTGCACCTGCTCCAGTCTTCAAATTTCTCTCTCTTAGCCCTTTCCAGTCATTCAAGGCCCAGCATATCGGTTACCTTTCCCTGTACCCCCACCATTTTGATAAGCCTGCTAAGCTGTAAGGTAACAGATATCCTGGGCCTTGAGCTGGGGTTTAAAGCTATTTTTTTTAAACATTTTATTAGGGGCTCATACAACTCTTATCACAATCCATGCATATACATACGTCAATTGTGTCAAGCACATCTGTACATTCTTTGCCCTAATCATTTAAAGCTATTGTTATATATTTATTTAAGTTGTTATTAGGTGTCATGGAATCGGTTTCGACTTCTAGTGCCCCTTATGTACAACCAAATCAAACACTACCTGGTGCTGTACTATCCGCAAAGTTGTTTTCTTTTAGCTTAAAAACAACCCACCACCACCACCCTCACTATCGTTGATTCAATTCAGACTCAAAAGCGACAGGGCAGAATTGCCCGAATGGGTTTCTGAGACCATAGCTCTGTAGAGTCTTGTCTTCCTCCCTCAGAGTGGCTGATGGTTGTGAACTCTGACCTGTGGCCAGCAGCCCCACATGTAACCACTATGCCACTAGTAGTCCCAGGGAGGTTCCCAATGTCAAACTTTTTAAAGATACTGTACCATTCTTCCCTACTCCATCCCCAACTCCCACCCCACTCCTCTCAGTATATGTCCTCACTTCCCTGGGTTCTGAGATTGGATACAACAGCTCACAGAGCTCAGGACACTTTAAGGAAGTTGCTCATGTGGTTGTGGGTGCAATCATTCCAAAATCCAAAGTTTCAATAACCGTCCCTAAGATCTTACTTACTCTTTCACAAGACTGCAAAACAGATGAAATCAATTCTCCTTCCACCAGTGCTCATTTAGAAAGGCAGGTCCCAAAAGGAATGGCTTCGATCAACGTAGGGTATCTGTCTTTCAGCAGACCATACCCCCAAGGAAGCCAAAGGTGGTTTGTGATTTAGTCATGCCTACCAGTAAAGTGAGACTCAGAATATATCCTACCTTCTGCCTATCCTTTGTTGTGATTAGATGCTAGGGAGTAGGTTTGGACTTATGCTCAACCAGAAGGAAACATTAGCATAACAGAACTCCCTCCAAAAATGGGATTCTAGCCAAAGGCATAGAGGCTAGACTTGACATCACACAAGGGATTATGGGTACAATGGTCATCTTAATCAATTGACCACAACTCACATAGTGAGCTTGCAGAAAATACATGTGGCAGGGAGGTTGTAATTGGCCAAAAAAAACCAAAACTGAGAATGCGTGTTTTTTTTGCACCAAAGTGGGATACTGAAATGTGGCAAACATAAAAGCAGGTATAAATTTTATTATGTTTATAGTTTTATGCAACTGTGGTTTATATACAAAAGAAAAAATACAAAAACACAAAGGAATTAAATGAACATTAATCTGATTTGGATATGATGTTATTACTTTGCCTAGGGGATCAATGGTATAAGATTGGAGCAAACAATAAACTTGAACCTACAGTATGAAACGGTACTATAAGGATATAGGTTCTTTTCAATTTGCCCTATGTGGAATGCAGTGACTCCATCATATTCTCACTTCCATCTACTCTAACTTCTGGGAAACTTCTATACAGTTGTATGTAGAACTTGACATACCATTAAGTCATTTGGCATTCACTTCTCAGTATACTTCATTGCCGTCTCTCAAACTCTTCTATGACAACTAAAGTGCTTGGTGCCAAGTTGATTATAAAACACAAACAATGGAAATGAATTGATTGGTACTTGGTTTTAAGGTTGTTTCTAAGCTCATTCAGTGTATAGTTTCATTAATATTCATAGATTATCAGGAATTAAACAACAATTTAGAGTGACATAGTTTCCTTTGACAACACTACTGTACATGCTTTGAGTTATAGAGCGTAAGTGTTCTGCTTTATGCTGTAAATGAATTGATGTTTAAATATTTCATATCAAATGGTTTCTGTGATTATTCTTTGGACCAAGAAATAGGACTAAGCATTTTGAAGAGTTTAGATAGGTGACTATAGACTCTATCTTGGGTGACTTTCCATTTGGAGTTTCATTGCTACTGTCTTATTACTTTATAATTTCCCTTCTACTACTTGTTTACTAGCCACTGGCATTGAGCTTAAGCTCCTAGAGCAGCGGTTCTCAACTTCCTAATGTCGAGACCCTCTAACACAGGTCCTCCTGTTGTGGTGACCCCCAACTATAACATTATTTTTGTTGCTACTTCATAACTCTCATTTTGCTACTGTTATGAATTGGGCGACCCTTGTGAAACGGTTGTTCGACCCCCAAAGGGGTCATGACCTCCAGGTTGAGAACCGCTGCCCTAGAGAAAAAGGACATGGTAGCTTGTGTAAGAATATGGCTCAGCAGCGGTGCTACAGGGAAACGAGAGGCTGTGAGGAGTCATACCAACCAAATCTGTCATTCAATCTTTGGGACAAACATAAAGGAGATGTGGTGTAATTCATATTGCAAATCATTGTCAAAGCTAGAAAACCAGTAGAGCCATTCTGAAGGCCCCCTCCCCCCCAAAGAACATAATATAGTATGATAATTACATACCTGCTGAACATTTATGACAGCGAAAGATTTAATATTCAAGGTACAATTTAGGAGAGAAAAGCTGAGGAATTAATCTCTAATATTAAAATACCCTGACTTTACCCTCATTTGGCTTCAGTGTCCAGGTAACTTGGGTTAATGGAGACTTTTATGTGTTTTTCTGAAGATTAGCAGTTTGAAAATTTCAATTTCTCAGGCTGTAAAGATCTGCTAACTACTACCATGTTGCTTCCTTTGGCTTCATTAGATTTCTTTTGTTCCATATCTCCTAGACAAATAGATGTGTTTGTTTTTCTCCCTTGAAGTCACTCGGTTCCCAAAGGAATGATTGTAATTTAGAGGTGTCAGTTCTTCCACAGGTAAAGTGGTAGGGAGAACTGGCCGCATAAGTTGGGTTTCCAAGTAACAAAGAAAAGTTCCCTGGAGAGCTGCTGACACTGTCATTGCTATTAAGGAGGCCAGAGGAATTTCTGGCCCCTAAATTGAGATATTGCATGCGAGGATTCCTTCTTCTTAGGTGCCAGTGTGTCCTGTTCATCATGAACTCTTAGGAAACAATAAAGAATAGATGATCCTGTTTTATAAATAACTGAAGTTTATTCTTTACAAAAATTATTCTCATATGTTCTTAAAGAAATCTTATCAATTTACTGTATATTTTCATGCCTCCACTTTATAAAAATAAAGCTTAAATCTTAAAGTAATGCATGCTCAATTCAGAACCTACAGATAATTCAGACAGTTACTTGACAAATATTATTGAGCACTTTGTTCCATGCACTTCATTAGATGCAGAGGATATAAATGTGAATATATTATACATTATCCTTTTATGAATTCAGTCTAGTAGAAAGGAAACTATAAAAACCATGAGGGTTCTAATTTTTATGGCAATAAAGTAATGACATAAGCAATACATACTTGTTACATTTTTTTACAATGTAGAATCATTGAAATGCAGAATATGACTTAATGTGATCCTTCTAACAGTAACTTTCCCTTCCCCCCCTTTTAAAATTAACCCATTTTGTGATGTTTTGTGAACTCTGGCCTCTATGTCTGCAGCCATATTGTCATTTTAGAGGACGTTCTTTATATGCTAATGAACTGGAGAGGTGGGATGTATTTGGAGTCTTCTCTTTAGTGGAGCATAGGACTCCAGTCACCACCTATTTGCTTCCTTGGGAGCATGGTCTGCTGAAAGAACCAAACTCCTTCAAGGAGTTGTGACTCGCCTTCCTGCTTGAGCATTGGTTGAAGCTAGGAGAGTTGCTTTAACTTGAGAACGTATTTCGCTTCTGGCTCTGGACCCTGCATTTGGCTTGGCTCTGCCTGAGCTCTGGTTCTTGGATTTGAGTTGTGCTGGACCACCTAACCTGACCTCACCAGCTTCTGCAGCCTGGTGGAAGAGCAGGATCCTCCGGAGGGACATCTGAACTTGGGATTTGAGACTAACAGTACCCACAACGACGTTAGCCACCTCCTTACTGTTTCATGAGTTCTGTGGGTGCTTGGAGCGAATTTCAGAACCCGGGGAGGTGAAGGCATATACTCAGGGGAAGAAAGGTGGTTAAATGGGTAAATGGGGTGGTATTACATCTTGGAAAAGTTTGGTATTTGGAATATATTTAATCTTCACATCCTTGGATTAGTATTGTATTAATTTTTCTATTTTCACACACAAAATAAAAATAGTAGCCATTTCCATATTCTCTCCCTAAGGATAAACCATGTAGCTCTCATTTGTTAACTTCTGTCCAACTACTGAGGGAGCCCTGGTGCATTGTGGTTACCAGTTAGGCTGCTAACCATTAGGGTAGCCGTTCGAACCCACCAGCCACCCCTCAGGAGAAAGATTTTCTACACCTGTAAAGAGTTACAGTCTTGGAAACCCATGGGGGTTAGTTCTACACTGTCCTACAGTACGCTAGGACTCAATAACAATGAGTTTATGTTTTTCTAGTACTGAAAGAAGGGGTGGGTAAAAGATGGAGCATTTACAATGAAACTAATTAAAATACCCAGGAATTTCACCCATCCTTTGGTGAGGAGCCAAATTTGCAAACACAGATGTTTCAGAAAAAAATTAAGGAACTAATTCAGATTTCTACCTATAAAAATCAGGGCAACAATACCTACAGAATGTTTTTAATTGAATGCTACTCAGAGGCTCATATAGAAAAGCAGTGCCCCTCCAGCTCTTCCGTTTTCTGTTTTGCAGTTTACAGAAGCCATTTTCAACTTCTTTAATCGCGTATCCTGCTACTTTCACAGCATGGTACCTAGTGTCTCATTAATTCAGCAGCCACTTTATTAATCACCTAATACATGCCAACCTCGTGCCAGTGGATATTAAAGACACAATGGCGAAGATGACATCAGAGGAGACGGTGACTTTTCTTAGCTAACATCATTGGGTTGTCTGGAAGCAACTTGAATTCTGAAAATAGCATTTGTATTCTGTAGAGTTTTCTTTTCACGTTAGTAGCTGCTGGTAGAGTTTGTCTGCTTTTGACTGAGGGCTTCTTGCCATTTTAAAGACCTCCCTCGATTCCTATTGAATTTCGTGTTTTGATTTTTTTAATTGTGTTTATATTTTCTGATCACTACATTTTATGCTTTTAAATCCTGAACAAAGAAATTAGGTAATCATTAACTTAGCTATCTAAAGAGCCCTAGTGGCGGAGTAGGTTATGAATTGGGCTACTAACTGCAATTTCAGCAGTTCAAAACCATCAGGCTTTCTACTCCCATTAAGGTATGCAGTCTTGAAAACGATACGGGGCAGTTCTTTTCTGTTCTATAACTTGATGGCAAGGAGTTTGGTTTTTGAGTTTAAGGAGCCCTGATAGTGCTGTCAGGCAAGCATTGGATTAATAACCACATGTTTGGTGGTTCAAACCCACCAGCTGCTCCACAAGAGAAAATGAGGCTATGTGCTCCCCCAAAATGTGCAGCTTTGGAAGCCCTATGTAGGGTCACTGTGAGTCAAAATCAAGTTGATAGCTGTGGATTTGATTTGGGAGTTTACACTACAGCCTTAGTTAAGCTGTTCAATGATTCTTTTGATTACTAATGTGTTAGAAATCAGTTTTCTTATATAGATTTATGATTATTTTGTTTTCTACTAAAATTACTTATAAATTTTATGTAAAACATTGAGTTGCCAAATTTGTTTCGAAGTACCATAGCTGCTTGGACCAAAATATTCTTTTGAGCTATATAATTACTTTTCATAATAAATGCTCCATGTTTTTTACACTAGACAATGGAGCCTTGCCTGTCTTGCCTTGTCTGCATTCTCAACATGCTCCCTTCCTCTGTGGCCACTGCTATATCAGTGTACCGCACCAAGGGTGGGACTCCCATGCATTTGTCGACTGTCCCTTCACCATACACAATGCTCTTTTGAGACTGCAAAAGGTTTTCACTGATTTTCAGAAGTTGACTACTAGGCATTTCTTCCTAATCTATCTTGGAGCCTGTCCACTATGGGTGACCCCAAATCCTGGTGCCTTAGCATCCAGCATTATAGCAACACACAGGTCACCTTTGGCAGTGGACTTGGACACTAGGATCAGGGAACTGAGAATTTTACAGCTATAACAAATAGGTTACCTGAAATAGTATTAAACTGAAAATATGAACATTGGACTATGACCATAACCTCTTTAGATAAGTAAGTCGAACATAAACCACTGCCATCAAATCAATTCAGATACAATGTGATTATGGGACAGAGAAATCTTTTTGGAAACAGAAAGCCTCATCTTTCTCCTCAGAGCAGCTGGTGGTTTCAAACAGCTGACCTTGTGATTAGCAGCCTAACACGTATTACAAGGTGGATTTCAATTGTGTGACTACATGTGTAACTCTGTTGCCATCTCCCCCTGCTTCCATCTCCACCCCTCTTGTTGATAGGGTGGGAGTCCTGTGGCGTAGTGGTTGGTTATGTGTTGGCTTGTGATCGCAAGGACAGCGTTTCGAAACCACTTGCCACTCTGAGGAAGAAAACAGCTTTCTACTCCCTTAAAGGGTCACAGTCTCAGAAACTCACCAAGACAGTTCTACGCCGTCTTGTAGAGTTGCTGTGCGTTACTTGTGTGGTGCCCCCTTGTTTTACGAGTAGCAGCTTCACGCCAGGCCAGGTGATGCTAACCATCCCTCCGAACCTCTGGCGCACAGCGCTTGAGCAACACGAGCTAGCTGCAGTGGCAACACAAATCAACCCAGCACTGCTCAAGGGTCAGCTGGATGCAGCTGAGGAAAACTCAGTATCATTGTTCAGAGGCAGTCATAAAAAAATACTCTCCACGGTTCTGAACCCTTGGGCCAATTGCGACTCATTTTTTTATTTGACTTTCTATACTGTCAAAATGACAGTGCTTTCCATTTTAAAACTACTAATGGTAGGAGATTGGTGGACACTTAAAAAATCTGACATTTTGCTAGGCACTGTTGGTACAAAACCCTGGATGCCCTCATGGGTCTTTCTGTCTAGCTAGGGAGATAGGAAATAGCGTGTGGAAGGAGTGGTAACATGGATTACATAAGTACTATGCCTTTTATAGGGTCAAACAATATGGAATTTGAGATGTAGGCTTTTTTCAGGCCGGGAGAACTGTTTGATCAGCTAATATGGAATCAAGTCCCTAAGGCTGCCATGTATAAAATTAACTGTTATAAAAGCAAATATTAAAGGAAAAATTTAAAGGGCTTTAGTGAAGGTTAGACACTGACTTTGTTCACCTGGTAACATTACTGTATTTTTTCTCCATTTCTATTTATAATTCATTGTATATTTATCACAATTGATATTTATTGCTAGAGTGCTAGAGTAATTTATAGTAGGAAACTCAGTATTGACCACCTATTATGTGCCAGGCATCCTATGAAATAATAAGAATATAGGGTTAAACAGAATGAGATAGGATCTTTAGCTTAAAAAGGAAAAAAGTTGATTAGAAAGAATAAGACAGATGTAAAACCACAGCTGTTATAAATTCCATAAAGTTACAAGATCTGTAAGGACATGCATATAACAAAAAGATTTGAAATAGGCCGAACTTACTGCCATCGAGTCAATTCCGATCCATAGCAGTCCTATAAGACAGAGTAGAGTATAACTGCCCCTGTGGGTTTCCAAGACTCAGTCTTCAGTCTCCGCCGAGTGACTGGAGCTCACCAACTGCTGCCCTTAGGGTCAGCAGACCAACACACAACCCATTATGAAGAACCTTCCCTGAGTAGAAGTTAACTCAGGGAAGACTTGGGATTGGTGTCAAGGGAATAATAGAAAAGCACATGCAAAGTCCCTGAAGTTGGAAGGTGCATGGCAAATTAAAGAAACTTGGAAAATAGCCATTGTGTGGAGGGTGGAAAATGAGGACTGACAAGGTAAAAAATGAGGCTTTTTTACTTCTATTAAGAGTTACAGCTGGAAATTCACAAGAGCAGTTCCAACCTGCCCTCTGGGTCACTATGAGTCAGAATCAACTCCTTGGCAGTGTATTTGGGAGTTAAGGGTTAGGTAAGGGGCTGCACCTTGCAGGTCATTGTTAGAGATTGTAAATTATTTGCTAAGCCCAACTGGATGGTGCCCTTGAAGTTCTTTAACTGAAGATGGGCAGTAATGAGGTGTCTTGAAATGGTTTGGGGAATACTACTATTGGCTACTTTCATTGCCGTTGAGCCCTACACTGTGACTTCACAGGAGTAGAAAGCCTTGTCTTCTACAGAACTACTGCTGGTTTTGAACTGCTGACTTTTCAGTCAGCACCCCAAATGTGTAACTACTGTGTCAGATCTGAGAATTGAATGTAGGGGTCAAGGTAGCAGATTCAAGAAGACGTCAGCGATTGCAAGAGGCTGGGTTATATGGTAGGGAGGTGTTGATGGAGAGAAATAGAATTGAGAGTTGAGGTTTGTGTATTAGGAAGGGGAAAGTGACAGGATTTGACGAGTTTCGTGTGGAGTGAGGACTGTGCTAAGGGGAACTGCTAAATTTATGGTTTTGCATATTAGGATGGAAGGGGCCCATTGCTGTTGCTGGGCCACAAGGCCAATGGTTCAAACCCACCAACAGCTGTGCTGTGGGAAGGACGTTGTCTGCTCCTTTAAAGATTTACAAATAGTCAGAAACTCTATGCAGGGCTATGAGTTGGCATGGATTTGATGGCAGTGGGTTTGAATATTTGAAGATCGTGTTGGTTTCGTATACTGAGTTATAGGGACCAGGTTTTGAGTGGGTCCCGTGGCATTGTATATTTTGAAGCATTTACACAAAACAATATTGTTGAATTTATGTAAGCACAATGCATTTATTGACCCTTTTATACAGTATATACTATGCTAGTTTTTGTAGGGGGTACAGGTTTTTAAAACTACAGATAACCATAAGGAAAACTAGCAAAAGCAGAAAAAGATACTTTTCCCGATTAATTGACCTATCACTGTTATCTCTGGTTTCCTCCACTTTCGATTTTTTTTTATTTCTATGCCCTCTTAGATCCTTTAAGAGGATTAACTTGAAGTTAATCTATCTGTGAAGCATCTTAACGAACCACTCACATTCCTTATTCCGATGAAGCACAACAGCAGGCCCACGATGTCTCACCTGATAAATAATATAAAAACAAACGCACCCCCCCGCTGTTTATTGATATATCTATTCTCAACCTCCCCACCCCCTCCCTTTCCCCAGTGCGACACAAACAACT
Organism: Tenrec ecaudatus; assembly: GCF_050624435.1. Lineage (NCBI taxonomy): Eukaryota > Metazoa > Chordata > Mammalia > Afrosoricida > Tenrecidae > Tenrec > Tenrec ecaudatus. The sequence goes on from NC_134530.1 coordinate 76,941,833, forward strand.
TTCAGGAAGTAAAATCACTTTGCAAGATGAAATTTCTTGGCCCAGGCTCTACAGTGGCCAGAATATCGGTGATGATGAGCTAGAAGCTGCAGTGTGTAGGTGCACGCTAGGTCTGGGACTAGGATTTTCCCCAGTCGCAACCCACTGGGAATTTGTGGGACCTGAGCCTTTCTGCCAAGCTCAGCTCCCTGGACTAACAACCTCCCATCCTGGGGGCGGGGCCGGCGCGGCGGGACAGAGGCCCAGTGTCTGGAAGAGCCCGTGCTGGCGGAGCGCGCGTGATGCCAGCCCCCTGCTCCCAAGGTGAGAGCTCCGGCCCCGCCAGGACGCGGCCGGGTAGGTGAGGTCGGGTCCTCGCGGGCCGGCGGGCGGGCGCAGTCGGGTCCGGGCGTGGGGCCATCGGAGGGCCACTCCCGCCCGCTCTCCTCAGCCTCTCCACCCAAAACTGGCCCAACCGCCAATGGGCGGCCGCTCACCTCCCTACAGCAGGTGACCCATGGCCAATCGCCAGGGGTCTCTTTGCCCGGAAGCTGGCAGGGCTAACCAATCGGGGCGGCTCCTGCACTCGAGGGGTGGGAAAGGGTGCAGGCCGGCTCTGCGGCTGGACCACTGTCCCTCTGCCGGGCCCGTGGTGCGGGGAGGAAGAGGCGTGCTCCCCCGAGGCACGGAGGGCCGGGGCCCTGGCGAATGGCTTTCTTGCTGGCCACTTGCGGAGTGAGTACCCTCCGGGGCCGGGAGAGGGGCGGCTTGCTGCTGCTTGTCCCGGGCCAGGCCAGGGCGCGAACGTCTGCCGGCGGCTTCTGCCTCCCTCGCTGCGCTCGGGGTGCGTAGGACGTCGGCGGCCCCGGCCCCCCCCCGCGCGGGAGCTCCCACTTCCTCAGCCGCGACGAGGCGGAGGCGGCGTGAGGGTAGGGGCCTTCTCTTCCCCCGGAGTCCCTTCACTGCCAAACCGGACTTGGAAGTGAATCACTTTCGCAAAACTCTTTTCTTTCTTTTTGACTTTAGAAAACTGTCGCATGTTATGCTTTTAAACGCAGAGTTAAGCGTTTTCGTAATATGAAAAGTTTGTTTTTGATCAATTGCCCATTAATAGAATCTGGAGTTGCAGGCCAGACATCATTTGTGTTTGTTCTGTTTGCCACTGTCTTCTTGACTGGCCCTGTGTTTGCGTGAAATTGTGGATGTTATCTGTGTCTGTGTATGGAGAAAGAAGTGACTTTATGCTTTGGGGATATCTTATGCTAAAATAGTGAGAACTTGGAAATAGTTATCTGGGTTCCTATCAATAAGGGACAGGTTTAGGTTTGGCCCAGCTCAGGTATGGAGAGTTGAGCCCGCTGAATAGAACCGTATGCGCTTGTTGCGGCACTCATACTACACAAGTACTTTTGTTGAGTGTGTTAGAGAAGTATTTTAAAGAAGGAAACTTATTTTTGCTAATTTAAGGTAACATTAGGTTTGTTTTATTGATGGCCTGCCCTTAAACGGTTTACTTTTGGTCGTATTAAAAACAAAGTAGTGGTTTCCTAGTTTCTTAGAGGAGAAACCCGAGAGGGGATCATTGGATAGTAGGAGGGAGTCACAGGTTTAGAGCTTTTGTAATGAACCTTAAAATTGAAAATTCTCATGCAGTTAGCCATGAGTCATCTCTCAGAGGATTGATTGCCTGTATAAAACTGAGTAGGTGTTAAAGCCTTAGTGTCGTTTCATTTACTTTTACTTTTTGTGTAGTGCAGCGAGGCAAAAATACCCCAATACCTTGCCATGTGGAGCGAAGGTATACGTTACTGAGGACCAGGTGTTTAGTCTGAGAGCTTAGAGTGGAAAACAGGAGATAACTGAGAAGCAGTATCGGTTTCTAAAGTGCCTTGAGTTTGGTTCTGACCGAGACCACACTGTTCTTTAATAAATAGACTGCAAAGGCTACTGCTTACATCACTGGTATTTCCAAAGTTCTTAATGGTATGATTTCTTTTTAATGTAAACGATGGTATTTAACACTCATCGAACCACTGCCATCAATCCAACCCACTGCCATTGAGTCACTTAGAGTGACCCCTCTAGACGGTTTTGGAAGATGTAAATCTGCACAGGAGCAGAGCCTCCTTTACTCCTTCAGGGTGAACTCCTGACCTTGAAGTTAGCAGCTCACACTTAGCTGGCAGCTCCAGTAATGGTCAGTAGGGAATTTAGTTCAGATTGTGAAACTGATTCGGCCAGAACACATTACCTTAGCACTATGCCCTGCGCCTGAAGAAGCAGCCTGCTTCATTTGCACTCTGTTGATTGAAATAAGAAGGCAAGAAAAAACAAACTGAAATTAGGCTTTTATTCCAAAAGGCAGATTCTAGATGTTCTTTGGGAGATACTGAGCTCTAGCACTATCTCAACTTTCTGCTGCCCAGGAATAACATTTATAGTGATTCTTAAGACATAGCTTTATGTATGCTATAACAGTATACTTAGCAGAAGGTTGTATTTAAGAGGACAAATAAAGACGACTATGATGGAAAACAAAATTAGTTGACATCCCTCCCTAAAGAAGCCCTGGTGGCGTAGTGGCTACAAGTTAGGCTGTTAGCTAACCATACGGTCAACAGTTTGAAACCACCAGCCTCTATGCAGAAGTTAAGAAGAAGCTTTAGAAAACCCACAGGGGCAGTTCTGCCTGCCCTGCCTTAATGGGTCATTATGAGTCCGAATCCACTTGATGGCAATGAAGAAAAAGTCCTACACTCCTTAAAAGTCCTACCGCTCACGCAGGCAGTTAGTTGATGAAAACTATTTTCCATCTCCTTTATTTTCCATGTCCAGTCACCAAATCTTGTTGAATTAGCTCTAGGATTATTTCTCCCTTTTTCAAGCTCCACCCCGGGGGATATTGTGTTAGTTGACCCCACAAACGATACCTCTCGGCTAGACTTTTACAACAGTCTTGTAATCACTGGACTTGCTTTACTCTTTATTCCCCCAAATTTTATTCCGTCACAGACGTGCTTCAAAATCTCTTGTTAGTGTCCTCCGTCACCAACTGCCTAGCTTGTCCTTGGAGACTCATTGTGTGGTCCAGCTTCTTGGATTCTCTGAACTCATGCCCTCAGCCCCTGGAGCTCCACCCAAGTCATCCACTTCTGCCCTGAACTGTTTCCTATTTAGAACCTGGCATACCCCAACCCCAAATCACTGCCAGAGTGTCCGTTCCAAACAACAGTGACCTTATGGGAAATGACAGCACGGTATGTTTCTGAGACTGCTATTCTTTACAGTAGAAACCCCAGCTTTCTCCCATGGAGAGACGTGTGGTTTTGAACAGCTGACCTTGCACGTATCAGCCCAACTCAACCCACCAGGACTCCCTACCCCCTTTTAGCTCTGGTTGAAACTAATTTTTTTGGTCATATGTGTAAGTTTTGCAGTATAGATCTTGGGCTTTTTGCTAATCTTTGTAGTACTAGGCCATTGCACCTAGTCGAGTGCTTAAGTAAGTGGTCAACAGATACTTGTTAAATGGTGAAAGTAAGTGATTTGGTAATATTCTAAGTGTGTGCAAATTTGGCTTAGTTGTGCTGGAATCAGGTTTATATCCTGAGAATCAGAAATGGTCTCTGTGTCACTAATTAGCTCACTAGTTGCTACGGGAAAGGAGTGGGGATTGGAGAAAATGTTTAGAAACAATGTTAAAAATGGTAGGCAGATTCCCAGATAAATACCCTCAAGTCTACATACCGTATATACTTGAATATAAGCCAACCCGAGTATAAGCCGAGGTACCTAATTATTACCTGGGAAACCAGAAAAACTGATTGACTTGAGTATAAACCTAGGGTGGAAAATGCAGAAGCTATTGGTGAGTTTTAATAATCAAAACAAATGAAAATAAAATTAGTAAAAATTGAGACATCAGTGGGGTAATGTATTTAAATATTTATTTTAAATAAAAACCATAAGTAAAAGGACAAGTCATTTAACATTAGTAAATCACAGTAAGTGGAAAATAGGTTCAACAAAAACAATAAGGTATCAACAATACCTTAAGAGTACTTACTATTCCCTGAGCTCAATCAGCAACCAAGCTAAAATGTAAAGAGTTGAAATCCTTCAAAACTATATCTGTATCCCAATGCAGAGCTTCAGCTGGTGTGAAGTCATCATAGACGCTGTCCTCACTGAGATCGCTGTCATCGCCATCACTGCTGTCATTTTCATACAAAGTGCAGTCTTCAATGCCATCTATAGCATTACTAATACTACATTTCTTTTTTGTTTAATTTAAAGATCATTTTATTGGGGGCTCTTACAGTTTGTTTTTTTTTACATTTTATTAGGGGCTCATACAACTCTTATCACAATCCATACATATACATACATCAATTGTATAAAGCACATCCATACATTCTTTGCCCTAATCATTTTCAAAGCATTCGCTCTCCACTTAAGCCCTTTGTATCAGGTCCTCTTTTTTTCCCCCTCCCTCCCCGCTCCACCCTCCCTCATGAGCCCTTGATAATTTATAGATTGTTATTTTGTCATATCTTGCCCTATGCGGAGTCTCCCTTCCCCCCCTTCTCTGCCGTCCATCTCCCAGGGAGGAGGTCACATGTGGATCCTTGTAGTCAGTTCCCCCTTTCCAACCCACTCACCATCTACTCTCCCAACATCGCCCCTCACAACCCTGGTCCTGATGGTATCGTCCACCCTGGATCCCTGTGCCTCCAGCTCCCATATGCACCAGTGTAATACTACATTTCTGGAAGGCACATCGCATCATGTCTTCTGGAATGTCTTCCCATGCATCTTGAACCCACTTTGCTATTAACTCTATGTCAGGGTTCATGAGATTTCCTCCTTTTGTTAGTCGGCCTTGACCAGATGACATCCATTCATGCCACATCCTTCGCACATGGTCTTTAAAAGGCGTATTCAAAGATACACGTCATAGGATGGCTCTGATTGGTTAGATGTGAGTAAACAAATATTCAAAGCCCTGCAGAGTTAGTGGGGCTTTGAATGAACAGCGGAGATAATGGGCGTTAGTCCCGTTACCTGGGGGTGGGGGGCACCGAGCTGTTACACCTTGCTGGGGTACACTGACCCGTGTATAAGCCGAACTCCAGTTTTTCGAGTATATATGGTAGCTCTAATGTAGTTGTAAGAATATTAACATTAGCAAACAAACAAAAAAACCCTGTTGCCATTAAGTCTCTTCTGACTTGGTATAAATTGGTTCTGTGATATTGTTAGTATCAGGAAAAAATAGTGTATTGCTAGCTAGAGAGAGGGAAGGGGTGAAATTTTAGCTGATTTGCTATCTAATGTATTTACGAATGTCCTTTGAATATGATACAAAAGACTTCAATATTTCATGGACAATGGAATTAAAAGATAGGTATATATAAATATATGGGTTGTGTATAAACATTTTTTCTCAACAGAAGTGCTGTGAAGTTCAAGACTAGCCAAGTTCAATGGTTCTAGCCATTTAGTCTATCATTAAGAACTGAAGGCCCTGAGAATTTAACCAGGTCAATACAGTCTTTTAAATCTGAACTGAAGAACAATTGGGTGTAAAGATTTAAGATTAGTATTTTAAAGTGGATGCTTAATTATCTTCCATTGAAACTTGCACAATTGCCCTGCTTGGGTGAAAGGAATGAACATTGTCTCGGTGGAGAAGTGCTAACTTTCGCAAAACACTCCTGTAAAAATCAGATCTTATTGTCCTTTGATTCCAGAAAGTCAACAGCCAAAATGCTTTGAACTCTTTGATATGATTGAACTATTGAATTGTTTTACTTGTGCTCTGTCTTCAGGAATGCATTGGTAGAGCCGTTTTATCTGTTACATTTTTCCAAGAAATGCTTCAGGTTCTTGGTCCACTTGTTTAAATTGAAAAACCTCTTGTGTTCTTCCCAGCAGCTGATACGGACACAACAGTTTTGGCACCCATGAGTGGAAAGTTTATGTTCCTTTTAATTTTCCAGTCAAAATTGTCTAAGCTGAACCAATTGGAGATTGGAGATGTCCCTGATGTTGGTTGTTTCCACTGTAAATTGGTGGTCCTCCCCAGTTAAGGTGTAACAAGGTTAATTGTCTGCTTATGAATTGATCAGGATGGTTTACTGCTGCCGCCTTCATCTTCTACATCGTCATCATAAAATGAGGTGTCCATTATAAACCTATCTCCTTGAAGCATTGCACCCGTAACACATCAGTGACTTGACCAATCTCTCACCTAAGCATCATTATAAATTTGGTGTTTGTTTTGCCACAATCACAGCAGAATTTAGGTTGCTGTGATGTGGAGCCCTAGTGGCAATTTGGGTTAGGTGCTGGGCTGCTAACCAAAAGATATGTGGTTCATATCTACCACCTGGCCCTCTGGGGAAAGAAGAGCCTATCTGCTCCAATAAGGTTATAGTCTTGGAAATTATATTAATGTCACTGAGTCAGAAATGACTTGGTGGCAGAGGTGTGTTCTTTTTTAGGTTGCTCTGATAGCTCTTTTCAAACTGATGCCATACTCCTTTTTAGTACCCGAAACTCGATCCTGTTCAGACATACGAGGCTGTACCCCCCCCAAAAAAATTCGGAAAACTGCTGGGCGGAACTTTCATAGTGTGCACTTTTCCCCCACTGTGTGAGCATTGAGCAACTTGCTCTGAATTAGTGCACCCAGTGACATCTCTGGTCACAGTGAATTTTTTCGTAAAAGCAGTTTTGCTCAGACCTCATTTTTTTGTGTTGGTCAATTTAAGAGAGCAGCATGAACATGTGGTTGTGAATTTTTTTTCCTGCTTTTTTTTGGGGGGGATGCCGCAGAATCTGTTGTGATGTTGAACACAGCTTACAAGGATAGCGCTGTGGGAAAAACTCTAGTGTAGGAATGGTTTTCTCATTTCAGAAAGGTGAAATGTCGATTGACAAACCTCATTCTGGACACTGTCATTTCCCGAATAGTCAAAAATGTTGACTGTAGTGCATTTGGAGTTTGTTCCACCAGGTCAAACTGCTCATCAAGCTTTCCTAGCCAGAGGTTTTGAAAAGATAGCAAAAAAGCAAATGGGGACTTGTTTTGCCACCATGACATTGTACCTGCTCATGCAGCTACTTTTTGGCAGAAACAAAAACAGCAAACCTCTATTGCACCACACACCTAACTCACTTGACTTCATCTGATGACTTCTTTTTGTTTCCGTGAATGAAGAGGGACATGAAAAAATAGCTATTTAACATAGAAGAGGTGAAGAAAAAACGAGGGAGGCTTTGTTAGATATCCAAATGGATGAGTTTGAAAAATGTTACCAAGAATGAAATTGCAGATTTGACAAGTGTATTAAGTGTAATGGAGAGTACTTCGAAGGTGGTACGGTTGTTTTCGGGGGGGAAAAATTCATAGCTTTGAAAAAATCCATGTATTTTGTTTGTTTTTGTTTTGGGGTACCCCCTTATATTATAAAAAATTAGAACAAGTTTATTTTTTACAAAAAAAGAAAATCAATACTTGGTCATAGTTTGCCATAAAGTACATTTTCTATGAACTCTTTGAAGTCCCCACCATAGTGCTTGGCACATAATATTCAATAAATGTTTGTGTCACGAATGAATGGAAGTGTGTCTGTGTGCCCACATGCATACACAAGAAATAGTCAATGATAGGGCTGTAGTTCTCGCACGGGAGTTCATTATTTCTGGAGACACTTTAATAACTTTATTTCTGTACCATATTGACTGGGTCACTCATTTTATTTTCTTCCAAAATATGCTGCCTCAACCAAATTATTTCGCTTACTCCTGTGTTTTTTTAAAATTTTAAAAAAATATATGGCTTTATTAGTCTTTTTCCCTTTCAAGGTTACATTAAATGATACAGCTTTGCTTGTGTTTCAGCATTCTTTGCCATCGTAGTATTGAAGTATCTGGGTGCATTTTTAAGTTGAGTTCTGTGGTGTCTTTTTTTTTTAAACAAAGTTTTATTGGCACCTAATCCACATATCACACAATTCAATAGTTCCATCATATCAAGAAGAGTTTGCACAGTCATTACCCTGTGGTGTCTCTATGTAAGTGAAATTGAACTCCAGTGCCTCCTCCCCCCCCCCATCCCAGTGAAGCATCTACTTACCCTAGTGAACATTTGCTATTTATCTGGAAATACACCCTTTGCAGAATCCTAAGAACTTGGAAGGTACCTTAAACTTCTCATCAAAGTGTAGTGTCTTTTATTGTGGAGGAAAAGCCTCAGGAAAGCAAGGTGACTTGCCAAGGTCACACAGCTAGAGATTAGAATAAGCAGAATACAGCCCAGATGGCTCCCAAAGAGAATCAAAGCGCTGCCCTCCTGGTGAGCCCTTTTCTGCTAGTTGCCTGTCCTGCCCCCCAAACCCCAGGTCTTTTTTTAGTTCAGCCACAGATTTTGATTTCGGTTCATACCCAAGCACCTGGATCATCTTACATAATTGTCTAAGAGAATATTGTTCCAATATGATCCTCTCGTGCTGTTCAACCTCTCTGCTTATACCAGTTGCCCAGTGTAGCGACGTGCCTTTTCTGGTTATCCATTTTTCTTTCCCCTCCCCACCTGTCTCTGCTCTGTGCTTTAGGAAGCTGACCTCCACTGTCTGGCTCACATGGGGTTCATTTGACCGCTGGCCAAATCTGGTTGGATTTAGCCAATGGAAAGCAGCAGCAAGATATGGCAGTGGAAACAGATCTTTTGGGGGTGTTTCTCCTGTGCCTTTCTTGCCGTCATACAGTCTGGAAGTGGCGATATCTTGACCCCTGATGTCCTATTCTATGGTGCCGTGGTTTCTTTCAGGTTTGGAGTGGTAAAGGGCGCTCCTAATCCCCGGGTGCCTTAGCATCCCTTGGTGGATGCATACTGTCCTCCCTCATTGAAGAAAAGTGCAAATAGCCTGCTGGCTTAGCTGTTGCTTACCAGAGCCCCACCACTGCAGGGTTCTTCCCCTCCTCAAGTCTCCAAATTTTACAATCTCAAATGTGAAACTTCTCTTTGAACTCCCCCCCTTGGATCTCTTAGTACTTTTCTTCTAATACGGTATTTATTTTTACACACTGAATCAGTTATGTTAGACACAGGTATGCTTATCTCTACGGGGTTTGAAACGGAATCTACTTGCTTCATGTGGACATCGCGGAAGCATCCAGCACAGTGTTACAGAAGAAATGTCCAGTGGATTAATGATTGCTGTAACAATGTATTTTAAGGCTCAGAGTGATGATAAACTTACTGCCATCAAGTTGATTTTGACACATATTGGCCCTATATAAGGTTTCTGGGGGTTGTAAGTCTTCAGGGGGGAAGAAAGGCTTATCTTTTTTCTGAGGAGCAGTTGGTAGGCTTGAAACGCTGACTTTGCAGTTAGCAATCCAGTGTTTACCCATAATACCACCATCAGGGCTCTGGAAAGCCCTGGGTAGTATGTGTACAGATGGGGAAAATGTACTTGTGGACAAGTGTGGCCTGAAAGAATGAGTTTTTAGAGGAACAAATCAATTATCCTTGGTCAAAAATCAACTACCATTTATTTCAATATATTTCTCTTTATCCCCTTAAAAACTGTTAGATTAAAAGATACTCATGATGTGGTAAAAGATACTCATGATGTGGGGATAAAACATAATATTTTTATGATTTTTAAAATTAGTACTCTCATTTATAAAAGAACTTAATAATTCTTGATTTCTTTTTACTTTTACATGCTTCAGTTCCAAAGAACACCATGCAGACTCCCTTAATTCAGTCTAGCATCTTATTGAGTGCGCACTATAAACCAAGCATGCCCTGGGAAAGGACAGTAGTGAACAATGCAAAATCTTGTCCTTTGGAGCATATATTCTTGCTCTGTTTTAGAATATCAGGGTAGTTTCTTAGAACTTTAGCAAAAATGAAGCCTATTTTTCCTTCCATTTAACTTATATTCACAAGTTGTTAAACTCAACTATACAAAACAAAAAACCCCACACTGGCATATTTAATATCTATGGGTTAAATAATAACCACTTGTGGAATCTCCTGCTTTCAGTTCAGATTTTTTTGTTTGTTTTGTGCAGAGTACATGCCATTTAGTATTGATTATCTCTTGGTCTGACTAGTTTATCAGCCAACTCCCTTTGGGCATTGTTTAATTTTAAGTGTCAGGTTGTGCAATACAGGGCACCAAATTTTGTTTTTGAAAACATTTCATTATCAAAATTTTCACACAGTTCTATGAGAATTTTGTGGTTATATTAAAAGTCTTCACCATTAAATAAAAAGACTTAGTTTAAGAATTTGCCTGTTCAATATACTTTTCTCTTATAGTTGGATAGCAAATTTCTCAGTAAACATACTTTAAAGCTTTGGGGCTTTTGTGTTGGGTGTGTGTGTGTGTGTGTATATTCTTTTAAATGGTGAGGCTTTGCTTTCTGCGATGTTGTTAAACTGCATGGTGAGCAGTAATCTGAGTTTGAGGAGGAACCTCATGTTTTCCTTCCATACTAGGAACCTTTTCAGTTTATTTAGATCGTTTATTTAGAACAGTGAAGAAAAGTACAGCTAGTAGTCATACCAACTGGAATGTCTCAGGAAAAGTGTTGGGTGAGTGCCAGCTCTACATGAGCACAAAACAATGCTTTGTTAGATGGAGTGATGGAGGCGGTTTGGTTCTTTATATGGATTTGTTTTGAATGTTGAGTCATGATCATGTTGGCAGAAAGAAGGATGTGTACAGAAACCTTAGCTATTCTGTTTTGTTATACTGACCATTCGTCTTAGCTTTCGTTTGTTTTAGCAGAGTGGTGATTACTGCATTAAGTACTTTTTGGTTACTATGCGCTTTACCTTTTAAATGTTGCGGTAAATTGTTTTGTATTTTATTTTGCTTAGGCCGTGTGTCTGAGTAGTTGCATTATTGTCAAATTAACTCTGTTGAGGCATTTTAGGGTTTATTTTTAAACCCTAACATTTTTAAAAGAATGTGCTTGCCAAAACACCTAAAATTTTGAAAAAAACATTTATACCTTGCAAAATCTCGGAATATTTTACACATTAGGCTTGTGAAATTGAATTGTAAAAGAAGGGTATGCCTGTGAAAGGACAAAAGACATCAATGTATAAAGTTTATTTAAAAAAATTAAGGATCCCTGTTTCAGATGTTCCCTTTCCCTACTGCAATGGTGTTTTATTCCAGATGTGTGTGTGTGTGTGTGTGTGTGTGTAAAGTAACTTTAAAAATGCAGCTTTGTGTTCCTGCTTATCTAGCATAAGGTAAGCATTCAGTGTTAATTGACTTAAGTCTAGTATTTGTTTTATTCCTATAATTTGCTCCTGAGTTCAGATCCTGTAAATACATGCTTTACATTGGATGTTGTTATTTTAAAAGTTATTTGCTCCATTTCTGAATCATCAGGCAGTCTTAATATATTATGCCTTTTGAGGCATCTTCAGAATGCTAGTTACATCCATTATAGAGTCGATGATTATATAATTTATTGTACACATATGGGTGCCTTTGAGAATGAGAGACTGCTTCTAATAGTTTTGCTGGGATGACAAGCACAATCAGGGATTTCCCCATGCAAATTAGGATTTTTAATTTTTTTATTGTTGTAAATATATATATGTATGATGTAACATTTGTCAATTTTACATTTAATATAGTGATATCAATTACATTAACCATGTTATGCAAACATCACCCATAATTATTACTGCTTTTAGTTTGACAAATTTATATCACTTATTGAATAATTTGAGAGTCATTTGGAAAGATAAGCCATCAAAAGATTTAGATAAAGGAAAAAGGTACAAGTCATAAGCTTTTATTGTTGAGTTGTTTGAGTAAATAAATCATTGTATGGAAGCAATAATGTTTTGTTCTTTAAATCAAAAGATTACACAAGAGTGTCCGTATCAGATGAAAAATAAATAATTGCTAAGAACTACAATCAAAGTTCATGTGAATTTTGACACTGGTGTCTGTGTCTGATTCCTGTTTGGCAAAGCATCAAATTTCTTTCACAAATAAATATGAGCAATTCACATAAAAAACATTGAAATGTAATATGCATAAATTATTTTTTATTAATTTCAAGGTGAAAGCAATTCTGTTTTATCAAGGAATAAGTGGGTGTTCAAATACCAGGGTTTTTTTTGGTGTTGTTTATGAATGAAAAGAACACTTCTTTTGTTACCAAGGTAATAAATACTGTGTTGGTTTTGTGGCTAAGGCTGCGTCTCTCTGAATATCTCATAGTAGACTTTTTTTTTAGCTGTTTTTCAGTTTCTTTGATTTATTGTTATTCTTTTAAAAATTACTATTTTTCTTCAGCGCTCATTTACTGTTTGTTTTCCCCCTGAGGCTACAGTGGAAAACCCTGGCTGTGTAAGGTTCCAAGTTAGAAAGGGAGGCAAACCACCGACCGGTGTGTTACTTTACATGATACGATTTCATCTAGCCAGTATCTTGCCTGGCATTTATTTTTATATCTACCTCATAGATGAGAAAATAGAAATGGCTAATCATGTAACCTGGTCACATCACCTGGGTAATTAAGTTGCAGGTTCAGAATTTTAAAATTCACGAGTCTGGTAGAAACCTTGTATTCATTTTCACTCAGTCAAGCTCCTTCAGATATTTTTGGCTTCCTGTTAGTGCCCTTATCCAGGACTTCTGTCAACTTCTGCTTTGATTAACTAGAAAAGTTCAGTTGGGTTGTAATCTCAACGAGAAACACACCCAAGTAAACGGGGTCACTTTCTATGTATTTTACTTACGTTGTGATGGGGAAATGAACTACCCGATAGTGACTAGCGGTGTGCTTACTAATCTGAACATGCATTTTAACGCATGTTGTGTGTGCTTCCATGCTATTAAAAGTACTCACTTGAAGTTATAGAAAAAGACCTTGCCTTTTAAGGCATTTGTGGCCTGCATAGCAGTTTTTGGTAAAATAGCTTGTAGCTACGGTGCTACAAAAAAGGACCTAAATTCTTGGCACAATGGAGCTATGTATGGATTGTGATAGGAATTGTACGAGCCCCCAATAAAATGATTTAAAAGGGAAAAAAGGACCTAATTGGTGAGTTGCCTTAGTTTATCAGGTCATTGATCTAAGTGTAAAAATACCTTCTTGAAGGTATAGTGGAGGAAAGGGTTTAGTAATTTTATGGGCCTAATTTTGAAGTGACAATCCTTAGTCCAATTGATTATTTAAGATTAAGAATCGAGAGAAATTCAGACCCTCCCAACCTCCCTGTACCAACCACTAAATCCTGTTCTTCCCTTGGCTGACATGGAGAAGCCACAAGGACAAGAGAGGTTAGAAAAGATTTCCACATTTTCAGTAGTCCAGGAAAATCACACACGCATACACCTCACATGGTGTCCTGGTCTTAATACTTGAAGTTTTCTGAATATATCTTTTCCTTATTAGTCCAACTTTAAGTCATTTGGCAAGGAGATAAAATGGAGTTATTACTCTAAGAGCTTGAATTTGCTAAATTTAAATTTCTAAGGAACAGAAAGATCATACCTTCTTTTGGCATAGCACCGCCCTGCTCCCCTCTTTTTAAAGCCTGCTAACTTGCACATGTACTTGCTTTTCCTCTGTATAATTATTTTGTGTGTGTGTTGTGTCCCCTCCCTCCTATTCCTTTACTTTATGATTGATGTCAGACTCACAGCATGGTAACTTTTTATTCTCTCTTTTCCTTACCTTTATGGAAGATCAGTACTACACTTGCTTTTTTCCAGTCTTCTGGTATCTCTCCAGTTCTTGAATTTTCAAAAATAATTGTAAGTCATTCAATTGTAAGTATGCCCTCTATTTCTTTCATTAGATGAAAGCTTTATCTGTGATGCATGTCATCTCAAATTGCTAATTGTGAACATCAGCTCTCCAGACACATTTATATTTTACCAAAAATGCCTTTTCTGCAAAGTTCTCATTACTTTAATTACAGGGCATGTGCTATGAAAAATTTTTTTCTTTTAATCATCGACTTTTGTCAGATTCATGCCATTTATTTTTCATTATGAGGTTTCCTTTCTTTGGGATTTGTCCTTTGTTAAATAAAACCTTAAACTGTTATTTTCTTGTACAGTTCTGTTGATAATTCACTGTTTTCTTATTCTGAGCTTAGCCTAAAAGAGTTACATGAAGTAATTTATTTCTGTCCCATTACCTTGACCTGCATAAAGAAACACTGAGTTACAGACTATGTACGAGGTCCTTTAAAGTTTTTAATGTGAAATAAAATTTGATATGAAAGCATTTGTGATTTTTTTTGGACAATGTTATTTATTACACAGCCATAGTCTTTTCCAGTGTACATTATTCTAAAATTTTTGAGTTATCATAAATTATTAATTTCCTGATTCTGATCTCCAGAAGACTGTGACCCCCTTTGACAGCTATCCCTCCACTGTTACTCATCTTCTTAAATGTTCTTACTGCCTCAGACATTGCTCCCCATGTCTCTCAAAAGTAGCTGAAAGTCAGTGTACTTCTGACTGTTTTAAGAATTTTCCCTGTCCTATTCTTTTAATGGGGTGCAGCATTGTGCTGTGTATACATAACGTATAAGTAGTCCCTTGCCCTATCTAAAGTCAGCAGTAGGAATTTATTTAGTTATCATTTGTTAGCTTGGAAGCACCTTCTAGAAGAGAAACGCGGTACTACTTAGAGTACTCGAAATATGGCAAGAAGTCCCACCAGGTAATTGGACATTTTCTACCAGTCTAGGCATTGTTTTATGAATCCCCCGTACAGTGGGCCAGATGCTTTTATCTAGCTAGACACATCCATGTTTTAAACTAGATTCTGTATATACTCGTGCATAAGCCGAGTTCTTCAGCACATTTTTAATGTAGTTTTTGTGGTAAAATTAGGTGCCTTGGCTGATATTCGGGTCGGCATATACTCAAGTGTATACGATACATAGATTCTAACAGTGTGGACTTGACAGTTTTAATTGTGTGCATCTACTTTCTTAAGTGGCAAAATATTCTTAAAAACTATTGCTTTTAGCATATGTGCCACATAAGGTGATATTTTTCTTTACATAGCTGCCAAATTTTATAATATTGGTTCCATTATAATCTTATTTTATGTTATTTCACAGACTGCTTTATCCTGTTGTTCTGTTATTATTTTCCAGACTGTATATATTCTGATAACATCCTATTATTTCTCTACAACAGTTGTGCTTATGCTTTAAATGAATTCCTACAGAAATCATCCAATATTATTAGTGTTATGACTCATCAGTGAACATAGTAAATTAGGGTCGCAGCCTCTTTGCCTCCAAGTGAAAAGTGCAGTTTTTGTGGTAATCACTTTGGTTGCTATTGAAGGACATGGGCAAAAAGAAGAGGAAAAAGAGAGTGAGGGAATAGTTGGAAAGGGATAGAAAGCAAAACAGAAAGACAGGACACAGGGAGAGGTCTTGGGAAAGACTGATTAACTGCACCAACAATTGCCATGATACAAATGCCCTTTGAGCAGTGCCTGCTGTATTCATTCCACACCGAGCTAGCCGCGCTGATGCAGTTCCTGCCTCCCTGGAGTTTTTAGTACTTTGGAGAAGTCAGCCAGTTCAAGAATTAAGATCAAGTGCTGTCAGTGTCAGATAGGGCACATGCAGAGCTGCTGGCCTCTTAGCCTACTTGTTCTTAAGAGCTGGAGTAAGGTGTCACTGTAAGAGTATGAAGTCAAGCATCCTAAAGGATCTGCTTTTCCCTCTCAGGTCCTTTCAAAGGAAGACAAGCCTACTTTTATGATGTTTTAAAATAAAACTTTTAAACACGTTCATATGACTATGTAGTGCCTTTATATTCTGACTGGTAAAACAGAAAGAGGAATCAGTATGGCTTTATGGAAATTTCTTTAAAATAGTATATTTGAAAGGAATAAGTGCCTCATCTCTGGAGATATTCAGGGAATGATGAAATGACGTTAAAGATTAGTAGTAGCTCCTTTTGTGAGTTTGCTACATTGGCCTAGGTGACTTTGTTTCCTTGTCAGTCACAGAAGATGAGTATAGCGAAACTTACCTGAAAGCTAAACTTTATGGTATTTTCTCCTGCTACAGTGTTTACAGAAGTGGGCAGTACCTAGGGCAGGGGACTCGACTACAGAAATAAATACCTTTATTCTTTATTCTGGATTATAGGCTGCAATACAAAAAGGGTTTTATTGTTAGGGGTATGCTGGGCAATTTTTTCTTTTGTTTTAATGAAAGGGAGCAGTAGGTCAAATAAATTTGGGAACCTGTATCCTAGTGCAGAAGCCCTGGTGGTGTAGTGGGTGCTTATTGGGCTGCAAACTGAAAGATCAGTATATCAAAACCACCAGCTTGCTCCTCCATATGAGGCTTTCTATACCCATACACAATTAACAGCCGTGGAAACCCACAGGGGCAGTTGTACTCTGTCCTATGGGGAAGCCAAGAAGAGATCTAAACACTACAATTAGACAATTTGACCTGATAGATATTTACAGAGCTTTTCATCCAGATAAAACAAACCCTCACATTCTTCTTAAGCCCACCTGGCACATATTCGAAGATAGACCACATGCTGGGGCATAAGGCAAATCTACACGAATTTAAGCACATTGATATACAGATCTCTCTCTGACCACTGTGCCATAAGGCTGGGAATCAACAAAAGGAAGATGAAGAAAACAAGAGCAAACAATTGGAGGATGAATAACTCTCTACTGCAAAAGGAGTGCATACTGGCCCAGATCAGAGATGAAATTAGGAAATTTCTATAAACGAGAATGCGAACACGGTGTAATGGGCACAGCAAAGGCAGTTTTCAGAGGCAGTTTCATAGCAATACATGCACACCTGAAAAAAGAAGGGAGACTCATGGTTGATATGCTGGCTTAAAATTTACAACAACTAGAGCAGAGTTAACAGGACAATCCTACTAATAGCAAAAGAAAAGAAATAATAAAAATCAGAGCTGAGATTCAGGAGAGGGAAAATCAGAAAACTATGGGAAAAATGTTGCTAAAAGTGGTTCTTTGAAAGGATAAACCGAATCTACAGACCACTGGCAAACCTAACCAAAGAAAGGAAGGAACAAATTTCAGTAGCAAGAACGAGGGATGAAAGAAGGGATATTACAATAGGGTAGCCATGAATCATAATCTACTTGATGATAGTGAGTGTGGTTATTGATTTGGTCTCAGGTGAAAAACTGTCTAACCTGAACAATGATAAATTTTCTAAGTACACTAAAGATTTGTGGACTACTGTGGACTATTATAAGTTATCATAATGTTCCTCATATACTTCAGCTAACGAAAGGTAGATTGGTGAGTAGATCTCGGACGTAGGTGATGTGAAGGGGGTCATAGAAGACTATTTAGATACAGATCAAGAAAAAAAACCACAGTCAATTCATATGATGCAGCAACATGGAAGTGTTAATTTTGGTGGGTATCATATCCCAGTAATTTAAATTTGATTACCATTATTCCTAGAAGCTTTTAAATTGGATAGCAACTTAGTAAAAGAGATATTAATTAGATTAATTAATTCTATTCAAAAGAGGGAAGATACTAAAAGATAATTTTGCCCCATTCAGATTCTTTACCTCTTAGAAAAATGTCTGAATTTTGCTTACATTATTGTGTTTTTTTCTTTCAAGCATTGTTTTTATACATAATATCTCTTACTTGGAATGACTTTCAGTACTCACTTCATGAATTCTCTTTACATGAGTGTAAAATTATAACAAGCAAATCCTAAGATGCTATGGCGTTATCACCTTTGAATTTTTGATGGGGGTGAAGAGAAATTGCAAGATATAAGTTGAATTCTCACTTGATCATCATAGAACTTGGGTTTTTAAGATTTGGATTCAGAATTTGAGTTTTATTTTAGGAGAAATAGCAATAGTGATTGATAGTATCAGGAATAGGTCTCTAATAGAAGTATAGTAACTGTAGTACTAATAATGGCAGGTAAGAGAGACAAGAATCTTAGAGACCTATTGCTTATCTTGCTCCTGGTCAGACAGCTTGTTAGTGGTTGAGCTGCAGTCTGTAACTCGGTGTGTGTGCCAGCTAACCTTTGTTGTTTTCGTAATATCATGCAGTCTCCATTTGGTGTTTGGAGATAATTGGAAGTGAAAGTGTTTTTTCACAGTGATTAAAAAGTGTTGCAGATCTGAAGTGTAGATACAATGTAAAATACTTGACTTTAGCTGACTTAAATGGAGAGTGTGAAATTGATGGGTATACTCTGGCCATTGAGATAAGGTTAGTGAGGGTCACATTTGAAGGGAGTATGCTGAACCACGCTGGGTTCAGACTGTGATGTTTTGGGTCCTGACTTTTTTCCTGCTCAATTGCATAACTAAAAAATAAATAAAAATCATCCGTTCTTAAGCTACTTTGCTGTTGACATCTAGGATATTTGCTTTTGAGTCAGAGAAAATTGAAAACGAAATCATTTCATTTAATTTTGAACAAAATTAAAACAGGAATTTTGTGTTCTTGAAGCTAAAAATTGTAAGTTACCAAAAGAGTGGTATATGTAAACACTGGACTGCTGAACGAGAACTAGGGGATCCTTTAGATCAATACATGAACATTCACACTGTGTCCCGAGTGTAATGTTCAAGCCAAGCAGTTGGAGAAATTGAAGGAGAAGTGCTGGCTTCATCAGAGAAGAAGTAGGAAGTTCAAGGTCCCCGATGGGGTAGTGGGTTACATGTTGGCTTGTTAACCACAAGGACAGTAGTTTGAAACCACCAGCTGTTCCTCAGGAGAAAGATGAAGCTTTTTTACTTTGCAGAGAGTTCACAGTCACAAACCCACAGGGGCAGAGCAAATCCTGATAGGGTTTGATTTGAGTCAGAATCGACTTGATTTTTCATCATCCCCACCCTCCATTTTTCTTTGCCTATAGGGCCGGAGGGAGAAAAACTTTAACAGGTTAGCGTGCTAAGAGAACAGGCCAACATACTGAGACTCTAAAATTAGTATTTAAAGGGCCTGGAAGAATGAGTTAATAAAATGTAAAGATAAAACAGGAAGGAATCCTGATTGTTTTGTATATATCCTTTTAGTTAAATTATCCCTGTTGTTGTGGAGGTGCTTGGCAGCCTCCGATTGATGAAAAGGGGAAGTAGTGCTAGAAGTTGGGCCAGGAAATTTGTGGTGAATTTAGATAGCCTAAAATAGACCTTTTTGGGGTTGTTGTTTTTTTTCTGGTATGCAAATGTTGTTTTCCCTTTACAGCTTGAAATATCTATCTATAAAGGGATTTTGTGTATCCTTAAATGTTTTCTGTACACTGCGAGATTAATTACATTTTTTTCTTTTTTCCTAGGGTTTAGATTCGGGATTTGTTCCTAGTGTCCAAGACTTTGATAAGAAACTTACAGAGGCGGATGCTTACCTACAAATTTTGATAGAACAATTAAAGGTATGGCAGATTAGTTTATATATTGGATTGCTATAAAGAATAATAAATACTGTTACCTAAGCTTGATTTTGCGCAAAAATAGTTGCTTGATAATTAATGTGAAAATACATATAAAGCATCTCTGGAATACATGAATTTAAGAACTAAAGTTTTTTTTTCATTGTTAATGCATA
This sequence comes from Tenrec ecaudatus, assembly GCF_050624435.1. Taxonomy (NCBI): domain Eukaryota; kingdom Metazoa; phylum Chordata; class Mammalia; order Afrosoricida; family Tenrecidae; genus Tenrec; species Tenrec ecaudatus. The sequence continues at coordinate 76,961,453 of NC_134530.1, forward strand.
TCTGTAGTCATGTATCTCACTGCTAACTTTTTTTATTCTGTAGCTTTTTGATGACAAACTTCAAAACTGCAAAGATGATGAACAGAGAAAGGTAACTTATGTAATCATGACTTTGGGTTTGTTTTTGTTTAGTTTTTTTAAATCAAGAGTCCTTTGCAGAAATAACAAAGAGTTGAGTGTTTGACTGTTTGATCTATTATAATCCTACTGCTCTCGGGACCTTAATGAGAGTTTTCTGGTAGATTTCTGCTTCAAAGGGTAATGTACAAAGTTTTCACTCACTGCCCTTTGTAATTTAAACTACCAATTTTATTAAATTTTATTGATAACCTTTTCAGATACTAATAAACCCATTGTTAAGAATATTCAGAATAAACATAGTAAGTAGCCACCGATAAAGAATCAAAAATAAATATTGCTTTTAAATAGTCCTCCTCAGCTACCTATTACACAGTTTAAGCACTGCCTTTAAATTAAAAAAAAATTTTTTAGTCAGCGCATTGTTTTCCTCCTTAAGAAGATACTAAAATATAAAATTCACCATTCTCAGGCCTATTCGAACTCTAGTGACCATGCTACCCACAATGTCCAAGGCTTTCTAATTCTTTACACGAGCAGACCGCCTCCGCTCTCTTCGAGTGACTGGGGAGTAGCATCGCAGTTAGCGATTCAGCACTTATGTGGCCGTGCTACTGGGGGCTCCTTTGCGAAAATGTGAGCATTTTAAAAATCATATAGTGATGTTTATAGAGAGAGGTACTTTTTCCTCAAGTAAAAAATAAGAGGTTTTAATTCTTACAAATCTTGAATTGACTCACATGAATTTTCCAAAGAACGGTTAATCTATAAAATGTCTGGATATATAATTTTTTAATTTAATAGATACTGAAATTAACTAAAATCACCTCCCATTCGAGCTTGCATACGCTTACATATAGTAGTGAGTGTATTTTGGCAAAATTCTTTAGATGAATTACCAGTTAGAAACAAAGATAGCCTTTTGTGCTTCTAATTATTTTTGCTTAAACTTATTTCTTACAGAAAATTGAAACTCTCAAAGAGACAACAAATGTAAGTTCCCAACTGATTTTGGGAAGCTGCTGCTATTACCATGAGCTATTAAAATTTTAATTATCTTGCAATTTTTTATCTAGAGTGTTTTAAGAACTGTGTTATTTTCCAAAGAAATTTAAACAATATAATCCCTTTAATTGGCAGACATTGACTTTATGTACGTATCATTTTACCTTTTTGTGCTCTTGTCTGAGGTCTTTGGATAAAAGACAGCATCCCTGCCCAAAGTATATTCTCTCTCTTATCATTAGACAGTGATTCAGGTTTTCTACTGTACTGCCCTTCTGAATTTATGTTTTGGGCTGCTAATGAGTTTTGTATTTTGGTGAAAATATTTGAAAACAGGCAAAACATTTTCAGGCCTCCACATAATTTGCCAGGATCATTTCCATTCTTCATACTTACGTGTTTGGAGTAATTTTATTATAAATTTATACTTTGGTTGCTGCCATTGATACAAGAATTTGGAAGCCAGACTCCCAAGCCATTCTGTTTAAAGGTGTTGAAAAACAATTTTGATGTTACTCTGTGTAAAATAAGTACTGTTTTGTCATTCTTTAACATTTCATAGAATTACTAATGAATAACATTGGCCATTGAACGCTTCTCACCTAATATAAATTTAAACCTTGTACTGTGTAACTTTTATATTTTAAGCTTTAACAACATATCCTATGTGCAAAGATTCTAATGAGTGTTTTGGTTTTGTAGAGCATGGTAGAATCAATCAAACACTGCATTGTGTTGCTGCAGATTGCTAAAGTAAGTAAATTTTTCTTTTGATTTCACTTAGTGGATTTGAACATTTAAAAACTTCAGTTCTGAAGTGTCTGTTTCCCTACTGATCTGTATTGTGAGGTTTCTTGTACAAGAGAACAAGTATGAGATTTAGCTGGTCTCTTCCCTGCGTGTGTCGGCTTCGACAAGAGAATTTCAAGCTGGGAAAGAAATGTGCATAGGTGTTTGAGTGGCTTGTCCTTTCCTTCTGTTTTATGAATTTTTAGTACTGCTTCAAACAGACATTTTATAAAACTCATACTGAAAAATTATCTCAAATCTAAAGACTGTGTTTTGGTGGCATTCTTTTATTTATCTCTAAGTACACAATGGAGATGCTTTGAAATGTTTTCTTTGATGGAGTTTTTTCTGGTGCTGTATACTTTAATGAAGTACTTAAATATCTGTTCTTATTTTTTAAATAAAATATTTTTAATTTTGAGTTTTAAAAATGTTTGGGTATTATTAGCTTTCTGAGAAATTTTGTTTTAATTAACTTAATTGCACAATTTGCTGCCTGAATTTTTTCGACAGACTTTAAGAGTTAAAATTATTTTTCATTATTTCTGTCTTGACTGTACATCAGTGTTTGTAGCTAGTCACTAGATGGCTGTGGGTGAGCAGTTGAGCATCCAAGATAGAAAACTGCTTGCTTGGACTTTTAATTACCACCCCATTTTACGTAATCAGTTGCATGTAAGTGTTTTACTTAGCATTATTAAGGATGTAATAGGACAGGGTAATGCATTTGATTTAGTCCAAATGCACAAGCAGCTTGTAAACCGAAGGAGCTGATCGTGCAGTCACTGTGGATCCTTATCATCGGAGGTCTTCCTTTTACTGTCACCCTTCTACCTTAGCAAGCAGGAGTCCCTTTTCCTGGGACGGCCTCGGATAACATGTTCACAGTACTCGAGACAAAGTGTTGCCATCCTCTCTCCTCAGGAGCTTTCTAGTTGTACTTCTTCCAAGACTGTTTATTTTTATTTTGCAAGTCCATGCTACCTTCGGTATTCTCCACTAGCACCATAATTCAAATACATCGATTCTTAGGTCTTTCATATTCAGTGTCCAACTTTCACATGTATATGAAACTCTTAGAAATACCATGGCTTAGGTCAGTCACGCTTTAGTCATCAAGGTAACAACCTTGCTTCTAAGGAGCTTTCTGGCTGTACTTCCTCCAAGACAGATTTGTTGATCGGAAGTTCATGGGGTATTCAGTGTTCTTCACTGATACTGTAACCCGAACCATGGGTTCTTCTCTGGTCTTCCTTATTTATTGTTCAGCTTTCACATTAGACATCATAGTTTGGGTCCAGGTGCATCTTGACCCTCAAATTCTAAATATTTTGAATACAATCTAAATATTTTAAATTAGAAATATCTAAAGATCTTTGAATATAAAAGAATATAACTGATATATTGGGATATTAGCCAAACCTACAGCTGTCATGGTAACGTTATAGGATGGTAGCGTAAGGTTTCAAGGCTACAACAGATCTTTATGGAGATAGCATGTCTCCCTTTGCTTGAACAATGGCTGGTGAATGTCAACTGCTGTCTTTGCTATTCGCAGCTCACTTAGCCTACCATGCCACCAGGGCTCCTTGAATATAAAGTCATAAGGTAGATCATGCTCATCTTGTCATTGGAATGACTTTTGATTCAAACTAACTGATGCTCATCTTTAGAACTTTCTATAGTTTAACCTCTTTATTTTAGTCTCGTTTAATGTACATTTCAACATTCTTCAGAATAGGTAACTACTTTCTCATTGCCATCGAGTTGATTCTTATTTAGAGGGACCGTTGAGGACAGGGAAGAACTTTCCTGTGGGTTTCCCAGACTAACACTTAGGACATAGAAAGCCTCATCTCTCTCCCTCTGGGTAGCTGGTGGTTTTGAATTGCTGACGTTTGCTATCAGCAACCACCGTGCCGTCATCACTCCTAGGTAACTCCTAGGGCGAGGTAAATGGAGTTTGGCTTTTTATGTTTTTCCAGGGGAAATTTTATTTATGTGTGAACGAAACCCTCAAACTATGTATGTACCCTGAACTAGAGTCTGTTGTCACCATGATTAAAGCATGTAGCTGCTAACTTCAAGGTCAAACACGAGTATTTCTTTTTTTTTATTCCCCCTCTCCCACATGAGTATTTCTATGAACTTAATTTAAGCGTAAATCTTACCATGTCACTTGCCTGTTCACTTCCTCTTCATCAGTGTTTCCCAAGGTGGGCAATACTCCTAACCAGATGGGGTGCTGGGAAAGCAGGTACCTTTATTTTATCCGGGATATGGGCTTATGGTACCAAAGATTTTAATTGACAGGGGTCGGGGATGTTGAGTTTGTTAACTTGTTTGTTTCTGAAAAGGAGGCCGTAGGTCAGATTTTTTGGGGAACCGATTCTTGTAAAGGTCCTGTCACTGTACTTGGTATGAAATATAAAGATTTACATCAATTGAGAATCTCTGCTCTTGCCTAATCTAGTTATTCTCAAGTAGGCCCTGTCTTTTTCTGCTTTAGGATTTGCACCTGGTGTATTTCCCACTCTCATTAGACTTAAATTTCTGCCCACAGACCATCTCTTTGAAGAGACTTTTTCGCTACCACCACCCCACCCCTGTCTCCCTTTCTCCTATGGCTTTATATTACTAGCCTAATGTATATATTTGTTTATTACCTGTGTACTCTTTAGATGTACTCTCCTTGAAACTTCATCTTATTTACCATTGTATCTTCAGTGCCTATTATAATCGCCTATTAGATAAATAGTGAATTTTGAGTGCATTTTTGCTGTATACGTTTTAATGGTTTCGTGGTTTAACATTTATATGTATGCTTTTTAAAATTCTGCCATCTCCATAATAACTTGGAGTGTGATGTAATGAACATCCCAATAAATGAATCTTTCAGAAATCACAGTTAATCTGTGATTAAGATAATGAAGAGAGGAGAGGACAGCATAATGTTTGAAGAGCAGGGGCTCAGAACCAGGTTGCCTCGGTTTGAATCCATGCGCTACCACTTGAGCAGGTGTCTGTGTCCTGCCTGATCCTTGATTTCCTCCTACACACAATGGGGAAAATAGTAGTACTTGCTTTGTACTGATTTTGTTAGGCTTACAGCAAGTATTATTTATAATGCGCTTAGTACTATGTGTGTAATAAAACCTAAGTACATATTTGTTGCATTGAAAATAACTGGGGAGGATCTAAAGTTTAAAGCAACAACTTCACATGTTGATATTAGAGAAATTCCATTTCATGCAGGCCACTATGAGTCTGAATCTACTGGATGACAGCGATTTTGGTTATTTGGGAGGTGGGGAAGGAGGGTTAGTTCAATCATTTCAGAGTGAGGGCAAGTTTGCATCACCTTACAGGGCCAGTAGGAGTTAGTTGCCTATAAGCTTGGGATGTAACTGCGTCCACATGATTAGTGGGTGCTGCACTCACACAGGTCGGCAGTACCCTTCCAGAACTGTGAGTTCTCTGGCCAGAGACAGAGACCTTCTTCAGAGAAATGTGTATGCACCTCCTTTGCCCTTATTTTATTTGAATTAAGCTTTTTATTGTTGGGTTATGAGAGTTGTTTATATAATAAGCTTCAAAAGAGTTCATGGAAAAATAGAATCAAAGATATTAGATGTTTTCCACAAACTTTCTGATGAAGCCCCTTGTATTCTGGATACAAGCCACAAATCTGATACAGAATTTGTAAATTCTTTCACGGTTGTGGGTTGAAAGATCATGGTATGGGATAAATTCACTTTTTTTAGTGTTTTATGAGGGAAGCATCCAATTTCTTTCTCAACCTCGACATTATCCCAGACTTATTTATTGTCACACCAGGCTTGAATTAGAAATTTTCCTTCCTCACTGCATGTATTTATTTTTGGTTCATATGATTTGAAAGTGGCTGGGTATATAGCAGAAAGCTCATTGCACGACAGCGTCTGAAGCTGCAGCAGTGGGCTCAGCAGACTGAGAGTGGTGCCGGGCAGGCACGTTGCCTTCTGCTGTCTGTAGAGGTGCTGTGCATTGGAACCAGCTCGAGGGCACCTAACAACAATATTCTGCCTCGTTAAAAACATGAGGATCCATTTTGTGTATTCTATTGATTGTGGCGGCTTGTTGAGGCTAGCCACTGTTAATCTAAGTTTTATTTTGTTGTTGAGAATATTTGTACACTGATTTAAGTTTCTCCTTGTACAATTCAGTGATGTGGATTCCATTCTTCCAGTGTGTGTGCAACCCCTCTCTCCGTTTTTGTCTCAGTTGTCCTTCCTCAGTGATCCAAACTCAAAAAGAGTCCCGTGTAGTCTGCTAGTACTGTGTACACTCCCGCTTTGTTTCTGTTGGTGGCCTTCACTGCGTGTGATTCCATTCTGCGGGTCCTGCTCCGTTTCTGAGTTGCTCCTACCTCATGAACGCTGTGGTCCCTGTGACCCCATACCCATCTCAAAGAGCAGCAGGCCTTGTCTACTGGGCGAGCTTAACTAGTGACTGGTTTTACGGTGACTTCAAGGGACACTTTGGCTTACAGTGTCAAGATTTTCTCAGAGTAGTAGTTGCAGGGGGCAACTATCCATCCGCCCTGCCTCCACGGCTCCTCCAGAAAGTGCAGTGTATGAGAAACCTGCTCTGCATGTTTCCCTTTATTGAGCAGGGCTCTTTTGTGTAATGATGACTATTTGTTGGGCTGGGACTCCGAGCTGCTTCTCCCTAAGGCCTTCCTCCAACCTGTTTGTTTTCACACAGCCTGGTAGCTGGGTCTCAAGAGGAAGTACCCTAAGACAGTGGCAGAAGTACACTGGAGTGTGCCGAGAAAGAAGCTGCTTAGAAACTCAGAGGCACGCTCTTAATTGGAGCTTGTTCCATAGGCACTCTGCCTAGCACTTACCACGAGTGCAGGCTTCCCGAAGGAAACAGGTCGGCAGGACAGGCTGCAGTGTTTGCACAGGTTAGGCACAATGAGCTACTCTCTTTCATTTCAGAAATCCAAGTTCCCAGGTGCCAGGCAAGGGCCAGCCTTATAAACAGGTCTATTTAAGGACAGGAGTTTTCAGCCTATGTTAATTCTAAGAAAATGGTCTCTAAATTGTTTTAATTAGCCCCTTCAAATTGTACATTTTTGATTAATGTTGGCAGTTAAAGATACAATACCTATAACTTTGGTATTATGTTTAAAACCCAAACCAAAGGTTGATTTCCACCCAAAGGCAATAACTTCCCAATAGTGTTTCCGTATAATGCTAAAGGAAAGATCCCTTCCACCCACCAGTAGTAGTTGTTTTCCTCTCTGTAGGATTTCCCTTAAGGAATCCGTGACATAGATTAATAGTAACTGTCCACATGATCTTTCTTTTGCTTTGGAGTGCTTGTTTAATTTTTCTGTCATTCATATTGGGAAAGGACTGGATGTAGCTATTTGCTATATCATGCTTCTAGCTAATACCCAATTTATACTGGCTCTTCCTGGCTTACAGAGAATCCTCACTGTACACAGAGCAAGTGGGGAGTTGAGGAAGTAAAGCGTCTCTGTGTGTGTGTGTGTGTGTGTGTGTGTGTGTGTGTGTGTATGTGTGTGTCCCCTCTGAGGATAAACTTGCAGAAACCCAGAGAGGCTGTTATGAGTCAGAATCAACTGGTAATGGGGATAATGGCAATGTACCCACATTGTGCAAATGAATTAATATCTGAAATGTCTGCCGAGCCTTGTTAGCTACTGTATCATCATTCCATCTAGATAGCGGTTGTGTTTACTGGAATGAGCACATGCTTAGGAAAACATTGATAAAATTCTGTGCCCAGTAGCTATTCGGTTGTAATCCCGTTAGAGTCCAGTGCGAGTTGGCATAGCTTACTGTAAAGGTCAGATGCAGAAGTCTTGGGCCTTTAGTACTAAATGAAGGAGTCATGTTGGCATAGCAGTTTAATCATTCGAACTGCTCACCCCAAGGTTGCCCAGTGGTTCAAACCCACCAGCTGCTCCTTGGGGAAAAGGTGAGGCTTCCAGTTCCTGTCAAGTTCAGAGTCTCGGAAACCCTAAGGAGCCATTCTGTTCTATCCTTTAAAGAGCCCTGGTGGCATAGTGGTTACACCTTGGGCTGCTATCTTGCAAGGTCGGCAGTTTGAAACTGCATCAGCCGCTCTGTGGGAGCAAGACCAAACTGTAAAGAGTTACAGTGTGGGAAACACATGCTCCTCTGTTCTTCCCTGCTCTCTAGGACCAGCCCTCCTCAGAATCCGCTGTTGACCCGGAGGGAGGCAGGGATTTGGGTTTGGGTTTGTAGGGTCAGTTTGCCAGAATTTACTCCATGACAGTCTGTTAGGCGGTGCATAATCCTAAATTAATATAAATCAATACTGTAAACTCTTTATGGAATAGAAAACCCTGTTTTTCTTCCTCACAGAGACTGGTGGTTTCAAACTGCTGACTTTGTGCTTAGCAGCCCAAGCTCAGCCATCAGGGCTCCTTGTCTCTTTCCAGTTTAATAACTGGCAGCACCAGGCAATTCAATATTTTCAAGTGAACATAATTTATATGCCTATCTAGAAATGAGATAATTTTTGGTGTTCATTGTTGCATACCTATCTAATAATAATTGATTAGGAATGTTCAGTAGAATTAACAGCTTAGTGGAAGTGGAAAAATAGTGTTCCAAAATCATTATTCACTAGTATAATGAGTACAATACGCTTTCTTTAGAGGAAAGAAAGTACACTAGGCGTTCCTTAAATGAAAGAATGAAGTTAATATTTCTAACATTTTTCCTTAAGGACCAGTGTAATGCGGAACAGCACGCAGATGGAATTATAGTAAGTTTAATCTAATCTCTTTGTTTCCCTTGACTTCTGCAGCACATTTAACCAGTCATGTCAGCAGAGGCCTGAGTTTCTCCTCATTTTCAACGCAAATTCCTCTTTCCACTTAATCACTGCTTTTTGTTATCGACTGTTGCAATCTTCTTTTTGCTCAAGTGACCATCTTTCAGCAATCACTTGGAGGGAAATGACAGTCTTAAATTTGTTTTCTGAGCATTTGTCCCATTTAAATCACTTTGCATGTGTTAACTCGAAAAGTTAATCATGGTATAATAACCTCAGCTTTTGTGACTAAATCAGGCATAATTCACAATGCTACGTTTCTTGGCAAGCCTTTTTCTCAGATGCAAGCAAAGGGGCAAGGGCATAGTATTGTAATGCATTATATCTAAATCTGTGTACTTATTTTTCTCTTATTTCTTGATTTTGTGTATTATCAGCACTCATTTGTGTGGTGTAACTCCATTTTTCTTGGAATTACTTACAGTGTGAATTCTCTCACTTTTATGGCCATTTGCTTATTTACTCTTTCTTCCTTTATTACTTTATTGACCTTATAATCTTCCAGCTGGAAAGTTAGACTCTGAAGGTTTGGAATGTGAGTGCTTTAGTTTTATAGGAACCGAATGATTGATGCTTAGACGGAAGTGGCCTATTTTCCCTGAGATGTACCAATCCCTGAGGGGTTAAACTGGCCTACCTCTAAAGCCGGGATGGGTAAGAAGTAGCACTGACTTCTGTACATGTGGAAAAAAATCTTCAGAGCCAGCTCGTGATTAGGCTTCAAAGAATGAGCATGTTGAAATGAAAAACAAATCTTTCTGGTTTGCATTACTATTAAACGCATTTTAACATTTGAATTAAGAGCATTGGAATTTTCATTTTTCTGTTCAAAGAGAGTTCAACATACAGTATAATACAAATATATAATATAGATATAACCTCTCTTCCCAGGCAGCATTGGATTTTATGTAAGCCTCACAGGGAAAGGATTGTATATGGTTTGTCTAGTTCCTACAGTCTCTTAAGGAAAATTGAAAGATTTTTTTATCCTTTAGTGCAAAGTTCATTACATTATGTTTAAAAATGGGTAATATTTTATAAATCATAAAAATATTTGAAAACGTTACAATTGGAAAATCTAAACTTGTAGTAAACAAAATCCTTGGATTATTTGATCAGAAACTATAGGGTTTTCTTGGTTGAAACCCTTTATTTTAAAGGAATTGTTCCTGATAAAAGCCCTGGACCAGCCTGCCTGGGTATAACTGCGCTGCTCAGTAGCTGTGGGCCCTTGGACAAATTACTGAGCATGATCTCCTCATCTGGAAAAGTGACTCGTTTACCTCAGAGGTTGCTTGTAAAGAATAGAGCATCTAGTAGTCAGAAAATAAATGCTAGGTTTGCGTACACATAGATATTTATAATTATTACATGTTATACATGGCAATGTTGTATACTTGTAAATTTTATTTATTAATGTTATCCCAGCAGATTAGCATCAAGGGTTATTATTTGCTTGTATTTTTTAGGCTCTGTATACTCATTTTATAAGCAAAATTAATGTAATTTGACATATTATCCTGAAGTTGTATGGCCATGGATTGTAGACTGAATACAGAATAAGGGCATGTTTTCTTTCTTCCATTTTTTAAAAAATTAAATGCTTATATCTTATCTGCAAAACAAAAGATTTTGTCCAAAATAGAATTCTGGTAACAGTTACTTTATTTCTTAGTCTCTTCAGTGATTTTCCTTATATAAGTTTTCATTCCTTTGGATCAAAGTGTTTGTGGTGGGCTTTGGTGTTTTTCAAGCATTTGTACAACACAGGATTAGCTTTAAGAATAGCTCGGGGGCTTGCAGAGTCACTGGTTCCCTTATTACAGCTGCTCTGGCATCTGGAGGTCTAGTTTTTGAATGATCTTATTTAAGAATTGGAAAGCCACAAGAGAGAAACTGAGGGCCGTCTATAACAAGGACATATCAAGGTCTGGATAGAGCAGTCAAAGAAACTGGGAATGTGGTGGGTTCCAGTTTCTGTGCTCTTCGTTATGCTTCAAAGCCTGCCTTACTTCACATTACTAACTTTTTGATTACTAGTATTTTTAGTTTATTTTCTAGTGTCAATATTTAGGCCAGGCATATTATGGTGACATGAATCAGAATTCTTGTGTTGGAATAGCTTAGTCTAAAAGATGTAATTTAATGATTTCAACATAATATGTGTAGATGGTTACTTACTGTGTTTTAGGTGAAAGATTGTATAGCAAATTAGGTTCCAGTTGATCAGGTTTCTGCAGACGGTTCTGTGACATAGTTAACTGTTTTCACGGGTTGTCTTCCCATCATCTCCAGTCTGTGTTTCCATTCATCTCCCTTCTGCTCCCTTCCACCTTTGTTGTGGGTAAATGTGGACCACTTGGTCTCAGAGATGATTATTTTAAGGAAGACCTTGTTCACAGGCATTGTTTCTTTTATAAACCAATCTACTATTTGGCTGACAGATCTCCGGAAGTGGCTTTGTGCCAGTCTCTACAGCAGGGCTCCTCAAACTGTTTAAACAGGGTTCAGTTCACTGTCCCTCAGACCGTTGGAGGGCCAGACTATAGTTTTTTAAAAAAAACTATGAACAAATACCTGTGCACACTGCACATACCTTATTTTGAAGTAAAAAAAACAAACGGGGCAGAAACCCCCGGCGGGCCGGATCAGTGTCCGTGGCGGACACAGTTTGAGGACACCTGCGCTTCAGGTTCATTGTCTAACGTACACGTTCAATGAGGCTGTTACAAGACCAACTTTCTCTCAGTTTTCATTGTAGGCACTTCCAGGATTATACATATACATTTTGTCCTTCTTCATCAAGTATTTCCTTTGAAGCCAAGATAATGTGTTGTTTTCTGCCATTAAACTCTACCACATATTTATCTGAAGCTCAGTGGCCCAGATCCATGAATAATTGAAGAACTCTTTTTTTACTTTTCCCCCTATATTTATTTCATGGTTTATGTCCTGTTTAGTTTGAAAGTGGTAAAACCCATAGTTTGAAATTCTGCTGTTTCCTCCCCATCCCCACTCCATGCACCCCTGATTAAAAAAAGCATAATCATTTTTGAACTCTTGTTTTTAAAATGTTGTCATCCATCAGAAAAAATTTTGCCTTGTAATTAAAGAAATGTATGCACCCCTCTCCCCAAAATTGTACATACACGTTGTTTAGGATGTATATTTTTCATGTTCTAAATCTTCCGACAGAAGGTCTCCCACTCTTAATTAGGAAGTACATCTTTTACCTCTAGTGACCTTAAAACTGGGCTCTGGGCATAGCACAGTGCTGAAATAGATAAGGAAAGTTAAGATCCTATTATGCAAGTACATTAGCTAGTACTAGGCTAATGTTCATTAACACCAAATCAAGAGAAAACTTCTCCATGTTTAATAGACAAACCACGTGTGTGGTGAATTAAACATTTTGAGAAGCATTGCATTGAAGCAAGAAATGATTTGATTGGGCTTCCTAAAGACTCCCCACACCTTCTAAAGCTTCCTTACAGGATTCCCACTCAGCTTACCCTTCTTCATGCTATGTGATGGAGTTGAAAGAAATTCTTAGACTTGTGTTCGAAAGGATGTTTTATGTCTCTCTTGCATCTTGACCGACATACCTCGATCGCTACTCTCAGGATTTTGCTGACAAATGTGAGCTTTTCATAGGTTTGGGAGGGTCAGCTTAAAACAGACACTTAATTAAAAGTAACCATTCTGTGTTTCTTTATCTCAGAGCACTATCAATCCTGTAGATGCAATCTATCAACCTAGTCCCTTGGAACCTGTGATAAGCACAATGCCTTCCCAGACGGTCTTACCTTCAGGTGTAGTATTTGTAAAAAATATTTCATAAGATCCATTGATGAGAAAAATTAATGTGTGTGGCTATCTTTAAGAGATCTTTTAATCTTTTTTAAACAGGAATCATAAAATGTGTTTGAGGGCGATCAAAGAGTATTGCTACGAATAGTTCCCATCTGTCCAACCTTTCCCTCCCAGTGAATTCTGCACTTTTGAAATTACACCCTGTCCAAATATCAGTTTTAGCATCCTTGAGGAGAGACTCAAATTGTCTTCCTTTTAAGGTGCTTTGAGTTTTCCAGGTGGAGGGCAAGAAGCCAGACGGGACCGCTCAGGGTGGATGGGGTAAAGTTTCCCAGTGAGATTCTCCGAGGACAGATCCCTGGCCACCATCAAAGAATGAACAGGCACGTTGTCACGATGGAGCACTTCCTCAGCCCAGCTCTCTTGGCCATTTTCTCATTAATTCAACTTTCCAGTTTCTGTGAAAATTCATAACAAGCTCCTTTGTTCATCCTGTGTCCTTGGAGAAAATCTGTCAAGAAAAGCATTTGCCATCACATGAACGACCTCTCCACCGTGAATTTAATGGGCCTAGAAGATCCCCTCCAAATTGCTGTTTTGATTAGATCCGCCCCCACCCCGCCCTTTTTTTTAATGGCACTTTAGCCAAACTTCCCACAAGTTTGTTACTGAGAGAACTTGCTGACAGCCAGCAACATGTCTAACACTTTAATAAATAAATCAACCCATGAGTGCATGAGCTGGACTCCTTAGTAGCAATACTGCTTGTCCTCCTGTCGTTAAAAATGAACTGGCCAAAAAATAGGTGTTTTTTTGGCATTGACTTTTGAAATACTATCAAAGGAGTTTGCATTTTCAAACTGAGGTAGAAGAGAAATACGGTTACTGAGATTTGAATTCATTGTGGGCCAAAATTGGGGAATAATTGATGTACCTTGGTCTACTTGAATGTAATTAAGGTACTCATTATTTAAGATGCCCTTTACATATCTAAATAATATAAATGGTTTATGTATATTTAAGAGAAAGGACAGAATGAAATGTGTGCGTGCTCAGTGATCAAGTGTGGAGACCCTGGATGGCACAATGCCTCTGTTGCTGACCACAAGGAAGAGTCAAGCCCAGCCAGAGGCCTTTCAGAAGAAAGAGCTGGCAGTCTTCTGAAAAGGCGTTACTAAAGACCCAGTGTAGTCCCACGCTGATCTGAGGGGCAGGGGGGCCCTGAGTCCAGGATGCCGCCCTGGCACCGGCCCCCTGTTGTTCATTCAGTCAGTTCAGCTTGTAGCAGCCCAGACAGGGCTTTCTAAGATTTTAAGTCTTCCCTGAACCAGATCACTTTATCTTTTTCTCCCTTGGAACAGCTAAGTGTGTGCTTAGCAGCCCAGTCCCTAACCTGCCTCTAACCTGCCTCACCACCAGGGCAGGGCTCTTTACAGAGGGATGCATACTCTATCGGCATTGGTAAAGAGGGTCTAACACTCCACACGGTGGCTCCTTTTATCATTTCATTTCAGCCTGCATTTCTGTGTTCTTAACAATGAGGTAGTTAACATAAAAGAGCAAATATTTTCAATGAATAGTTAAAGTTTGTCTTTTAAAAAAAAGTTTTATTTTTTTTACGGCTTTAGAGTGAACTTAATCGTTCACAGGGGATCATAGAGTGGGCATGTGCCTCATCTCACATTTTCCGTGGTTGAGATTCGGAAATACGCTGTCAGAGCATTTGTTGGTTTTGTAGAGCTGTTGCCAGGCTGGCTGACCTTAGCTAGTCGCTTGGTGCCTTGCTTATATTTTTACACAGTAATCTGTAGCACATCATCACTGAGAGGTCAGAGTAAAGAGTAACATGGAACTTGGCTGAATGGAATGTAATTTCAGAAATTACTGATCTCTAGGATTTTATATCCCAACCAATCATAGTCAGTACTGTGTGTATTTTGCTGTTTCTCTTAACATTTTTCACTTGTCCACATTTTCTAGAACCTGCTCAGTTGTGTAAGTCAGAGCAGCGTCCATCCTCCCTACCAGTTGGACCTGTATTGGCTACTCTGGGACGTCATCAGACTCCAACGCCAAATAGTACAGGTATCAGATTTGTGTGATTCTTTTACTTCTCTTAATCCCTAACTAGCATTTGAGATTTATGATGGGGAAGTGTGTTGTATACATTTGTTGGAAATATCTTAGTTTTATCATTATACTTTGACACAGGAAAACTAACTTTGTAAACCAGAAACTTTTAGTAATTAATTATAATTTAAATAAAAACACAGCAGGTCTGAGGATTTTATTTACCTGTAAGATTTATTTTGGAAATCCATATTGACTTTTTGAAAAGTCAGACTTGTCTATATCTGGAGATTCAAAAAGTTCATGGAAAAATTCTATTAACTTTTAATTCCATTTTCCCATGAACCTTTTGAAGCCCTTTGTATACGTCTTGTAGAAAAGGCAAGACAATAGAGAAGCACACAAAATAAACGCTGAACGTCCTCTTTACCCCCCCCCCCCCTGCATTTCTATTCCCAGATGTCCACATACACCTCTGTGCTGTGTGTTTTTATTGTTGTTTTAACGTAAGTGAGCTACTTTAGTTCCCATGTTGATACACTTGGCTGCAGGATTCTTTTGACTAGGTGTTACTGGGAGCCCTGGTGGTGTACTGGTTACACTTGGGTCTGCTAACCACAGGGTCACCAGCTGCTTCATGGGAGGCAGAAGGAGCTTTCTACTCCTGTAAAACGTTAGTCTCAGAACCTCACAGGGGCAGTTCTACCCTGTCCTATTGGGTCACTCTGAGTTGGCATTGATTCATGGCAGTGAGTTTTTGTTTTGAGGCAACGCCTGTTTTGAATATTTTTCTATTATAAGCAATGCTTTTGAAAGAGGAGTACAGAAAGCCCCTGGGTTACCACTCCTGAGACCCGTTCCTAGCTGTATCTTTAAGAATTTGTAGGTCAAACCAGATGCCTAGAGTTCTGTTTGCTTTCTTCTTTGGAATAAAAAGGTCTGAAGCCTGAAGCAGCAAGTCAATGTGATTGTGCCTAGGAATTTATTGCTTGTAGGGATTGGTTCAATCTTTTCCAAAAGAGGGCAAATTAACAGAACACTTAAGAATAGCTTCAAAGATAGCTACTCCCCCACCCTAGCATAGTGAAACCACAGTGCTTTGAATGTGTGTGGCTTTCCACAGCCTTACCAATAATCGGATCACCTATCTGTGATTTAATCCATAATTCGGTTACTGACTTGAAGGAATCACCCAGGTTGTAAAGGTTCTAGTTCCAGTTTAAAACCCCGCATTAAAAGGTAAGTCCTCGTCAGTAAATTGGCGTTTGTAACCTGGAGACCAACTGTATTTCTTTAGGTTAGATGTGTGCCTCTTTTACTGATTTGCCAATTTTTATAAAAACCAAGATGCTGCATCTTAATTTATTTGTAATTGGTGTAAACAGCTGCAAACCGGATGCTGTTGACTCCTCATGCTAGCTACGTAGGGGAGGTTGTACTACCCTAGTGGACCCCAAAGCTGTATGTTGATAGAGGCACATTGCAATGGGTTTCTCATGCAAAGCAGCTGGTGGGTGTGAGCGTGGAGTTTTCAAGGAGCAGTCAGGTGATGGAACCAGTGTGCCACCAGGGCCCTAACTGGCTTAGACTTGTGGTCTTTATTTTTCTTCTAATTTACAGGGATACACCATCAGTGTCAGCTATTAGATTTATTTCTTGTTTTAAAACTAATTTTATTGATACTGAGTTACCTATACAGTGAAAAACCAGGGAGCAGGGGGAGCATCTTTGTCTCTATCTTTGGGGACCAAAGTCAGAACTATTCTTAGGGAGGTAAGGGATAGATAACACCTAACACCCTGACCCCAACCTACACATCGGGCAGCCTTAGCACTGTCTGTCCTGAGTAGAGCTTATGTGGAGTTAGGGAAAATCACCATGTGGTTTCAGCTAATAGCCCATTGTAAAATTTGAATTAAGAAAGATAGTCTTATTTTTGGTCTTTAATACTTAACAGTGTAAACAGTTTGTCTTAATTTGGAAAGGAAAAAAATCAATTGCTGTCTTGTTTGAAGTTCTTGGGAAAGTGTTGATAAAGCAATTTAAATAATGAAGTTTAAAACTTGTGTGCGGTATAAAACCAGAGGCTTGTCATCTGGCGCTTAGTACCCACAATTGACTGCCCAACACTAGATTTCCACATAATTTACATATAACTGAGCGCTTCCTTCTTCATGTAGGATAAATTGATCTTTAGCTATGGAATAAGGACAAAGGATTATTTCATTTATTTCGAAGGTGTTGTCCCTATGCATGCATAATATTTGCCCTTTGCTAAAGGTTTGGGTTTCTTTACAAAGAAGAAACTTCTGTCATCTTAATGAAATGTCTTTCCCTCTACCACTGTCATTTACCCCTAATGAAGACCCTTTTAACTCCTAGGCAGCGGACACTCACCACCTAGTAGCAGTCTAACCTCTCCCAGTCATGTCAACTTGTCTCCAAACACAGTCCCAGAGTTCTCTTACTCTAGCAGTGAGGATGAATTCTATGATGCTGATGAATTTCATCAAAGTGGCTCCTCCCCAAAGCGCTTAATAGAGTAAGTAGATGAACAAAGTATGTATTTAAATGACTCTCCTAGTTTTTAAAAATGTAATTTGATTTTGAGACGGGTGTTAATGACAAAACTGCTCTAATAGCTGTTATTTTGGAAAGTAAAAAAAGACAACTTCGTTTTAATGGGCACATTGAGTCCGATCAGTTCAGTGTAAGGAGTAGTTTTCCTTCTGCCATCACCCAAATGGACTAGGTAGTGTCTTCAAGGATGTCATGTGCTGACCTCAGGCTAGTACTCTCCAGCACCAACCTTAGGAGCAGGTCCAATGTGAGGTCATTAGCTGGGAAGCCACTGTAGTGACAAAGAGCTAGTCCCTGTGCTGTTGTGGGAACAACCTTTATAATAGTCGCTGGAGTAAGGATAAGCCCAGAAAGCTTTGGGAGGATTGTTAAGTGTTGAGAAGTTAGCGCAGCATCTTGGTGCCTCAAAGATAGAATCCTAAGGTGAGATGTGTGGATGAGTCGAAAGAGGAGGAATGGAGGCATATAGGGAGGAAACCTGTTTCAGAAAGAGAAAGGAGCTTGAACTTTTTTCCTTTTTTAAAGGTGAGGGAATACATGCAGTGTATTGTAACGTTTGCATGTTATGTTTGTTTAAAAGAAATGAACTAAAAAATAAAGTGAGATCAAATGGGTTGAGAAAAGCCGGATCATTAAAGGTCTTTTACTCTAAACATTTTGAACGTGTGAGTGATAGCAGTTGCTGGTTAGATTTGCATTTGAGGATGACAGTTTTGCTGGAAGCAAGGAGCTCACCAGTCCCTCCATGGGGGAGAGAGGGAGATAGGCAGTCTGTGGAAGGGTCGACAGCCCTGGAAATGCTCTGGGGCAGTTCTGCTCTGTCTTGCAGCTTTGCTGTGAATCAAAACTGACTTAAGAGAGGCAGTATTTGGTTTTTAAATGTAGCACTGAGTGCCCAAAAAAGCAAAAGCAAACCCACTGCCATCGAGTTGATTCCAACTCACAGGGAGGAACCTTCGATAGGGTTTCTGAGACAGCTCCTTCATCCACAGCATAAGTATAGTGATGTGAAAGTAGAGGTAGAAAGAGGAGCCAAAACCTAGTAGTATATTCAGAAAGTTGGTGAGCCGAAATCATAGCATTAGGTTAGAGGGAAATGCCAAACTAATTCAGATGCACAATTCTTGTGCATTCTTCCTTATTCATGGTTCAATTTATATAATCACATCTCAACTACTCGAAAGCCATTTATAAGGAAAATGACTATTGGTTCATGGCTTTTGTTTTTTGTTTTTTTGGCAGCGCAAACTCAGCTTTCCATTGGGGGAATGTGGTCTAGTTGAATGCATACTGTTAAATGGGTATTGAGTTAAGAAATGAAGGTGTCAGCCTACAACTTCAAGGTCAATTTAACAGAAGGGATTTGGTTTAGCTCATTGGTTTCTTAATATAGTGTGATGGGAGGGAAGTAAACTGTTATGACATCACTGTTAACAATTTACTAATAGAAATTTTGTAGGAGCAGTTGTGTAAGGGTTACACATTGGGCTGCTAACCACAAGGCCAGCAGTTCAAAACCAATAGTAATTCCACGGGAGAAAGATGAGGCTTTCTATTCCCATAAAGATTTACAGTCTGAGAAACCCACAGGGGCAGCTCCACTCTGTCCTGTCGGGTTGCTATGAGTCGTAACAGACTTAATGGCAGTGAGTTTGGATTTGGTTTTATTCGTTGGACACATCACATCTCCCACCCCAATACTTTGCACTGGCTGGCCCCTCCTGGATCTATCTTCCTCCAGGTTTTCCTTTGGCTGGTGCCTCCCACCTGGCAGGTCTCTGCTCAGATGTCATGGTCTCTACTTGTGAGTTTGATGGTTGTAATTTTTAAGTGGTAGGACAGTTAGCTCCCCAGCTGATCATGGAGTTGACATAGACTAAGGTAGAGTTTTGTTCTGCTGTGTGTAGGTCCTTGACAATTGCTAACAGTAATAGACTACTCCAATTTTGAAAGTTTTTTTTTCCACTTAGTACTTCTAGTTCATTATGAACTTTTTATTAATTTTTTAAAATTTTGTAATCAGTTTATTGAGGGCTCTTACAAATATTTTAACAATTTGTAATCAATTATATCAAGTGAACTTGTATAGGTGCTGCCATTATTTTCAAACATCTTTCTCCTTGAGTCCCTTGATATCAGATCCTTTTTATTTCCTCCCTCCCCACCCTACCATCCTTGTGAACCCTTAATATATATTTATTTTATTTGATATCTTACACTGTCTGATGTACCCCTTTACCTACAGTTCTGTTATCCGTCCCCCTCAAGGGGGGCTATGCAGCTTTCATTACTATCAGCCCCCCCCTTCTCGTACCAAGTGCTGCGCCCTGAGTCACGAGTCTCTCTATGCTCTCTTCTTTTCACCCCACTGTGAGGAGGGGGTCAGACCAGACACGCTGCCCGCTTGGTGTCTCCAGTGTTGTCCTGTGTAGTGTTTGAATTTTTGGGATAGTGCAATTATTAATGGCCTTTTTTTGTTCAACAGAATTAAGGGCAAGTTTCTATGCTAGACTACTATTATTCTGAACAAAGTACTATCATAAATAGCTTGCCAGGAAATTTACTACTTACTTTATCCTTCCTCTAAAAGTTATTTTAACAGTATTCGGTGAAAGCGTGGTAATAAGGCCTGGTACATCTCTGTTAGTCTCTGGCTCCAGTGTCAGGGTTTTTCAAAAAATCCTTATGAAGTAAATGCTTGTTTTTTAATGCTTACCCTTTGTACATACAGTGGGCTTGTCCACAGTCTTTCAGGCGATTCCCTTTTCTCTTTTTCATGAAGCTCTTCTGAGCTTCAGTACCTGTCCTATAGCAAATACCCAGTTCACAGACCTCCGTTCAGTCAGAGGTAACCCATTTTATGTCCAGTTAGTCCCAGTGGGTACCCTTTCTCCCTTAATCCCTCTTCCTTTCTGCACTGATCCAGATTCCCAAACTGGTAGGGGCTAAAGATGTTTTATGTGGTTAGCACCATGTTTTATTAATTTATTTACTTTATTTCGTTTTCAGTGAGCCTAAATTCTTTCTAATCAGATACACTGGCTCTAGTTCCATAATGTCTTACAACCTGGCCTTGTTCACATATTTATGTTTTCTGCTTGCCCTCTACAGGCATTTGAATTTCTGACACTTGGAGGGCCATTAGCTGCCACCCCACTAGTTTTCTATTTCTCAGTGTCCTCTCTCTCTTTCTCAACCCACCTCCGTCCCTGAACCACACATGCACACTGAGGCAGTTGTACCTATTGGGTCGCTATGAATTAGAATTGAGTCACCGGCAGTGTTTTGTTTTTTAATGTAATGTGGAGTACTGGAAACCAAGCCCACTGCCATCAGGTTAGCGGCGCTCTCACAGGGACCTCATATAGGGTTCCAGGCGAGGATCGAGATCCATGCATAAGTGTTTGGCATCTATTAGGTACTCAATAATTTGTTATTTTTTGTAACTAAGTTTGAAGCTTTAAACTTTTTGGTGGACCTTATTGATGATCTTGATTGATCTTATTGATCAATAAAGATGGGTCTTTGGCTACATGAAATTTTTGTGGTAAATGAAGTCATGTGGTGACCTTATTTAAATCACTTGGCCTGAATGAGTTAATTTACAGAATGTCTGGGAATTTCCTATTTACATGGTTTTTTGTGTCCAAACACCCCTCCATTTGAACCTATGAAACATTTCTTTCACTTGGCCTAGCTCTGGGTTCAAATCCTGGATAAGGAGGAAACACAGCAAAAATAGGTCTGGAATTGCATCTAAAATAAGCATTACGTTTTATAGGACATGGGGGTTTAGAGCAATTTATTTAAAAGATTGATTCTATTTTGATGATGTGTCAAAGAGCCACAAAACAGTTTAAAGACAATTTTCCTGCAGCCTTGGTCTTTAACAGTCGTCTGATTTCTCTTACCTAGGTCTTTTACTCATATTCCCATTGGCTCTCAAAACTGGTGAGGTAGACATTAGTTACAGTGCCTTGTGATGTATACTGCTAAATTATCAAAGAAGCAATATTTAGTTACCTAAGGATTTTTGAAAAATAGATCAAAAGAAGGTAAGTAACCAGGGCAAACGATGTTTTCATTAGTATACATAGTAATGTTTCCCACCTATAGATTTGTACCAAGCCTGATTGTTATGTTTATGTACTGCTCCAAATAACACCTGTAATAGGAGAAGTTTGGTTTCTATTTTTATACATAAACGATTTGATTTTCTGATTATTATATTTATATGTAAATATTAATCCTCACTCACTGCCATTAAGTTGACTTTGGTTCCTAATGACCCTATAGCGACCCTAATCCTAGGAAAGTTATATAACAGGTATGACAGAGTACAGAAGACGATTCCCTAGATCTTGTAAACCAGCTTACAATGCAATTTGTTAAACATTTAGTTGTAAAAATTGTATGTCTTCTTGTTTTATAATTTCAAATGCAGTTTTTTTAATGAGTTGGAAGAATGTTAATTCCATGGGGAACTTTTACCAAAGGATCTCAAAGACGTAAATGAGACTAAGTCATAGGCTGTTGCTGCGCTGCGGTTCTGCAATTGTTGCCAAGAACTTTCACATAGCTATCGTTAGGTAATAGAACGCAATAGCTAACTTGAATTTTTAGTTTTAAATACAGAGGGGAAAATCTTATTTTTAATGAACTTCATGACTTGCCTTTGCAGTATGGCATGGGGTGAGTACACACTGTGCACAGAGCACGTGACAAGAGATCAGATCACCAGATTTTACACCAATCGACAGTCCTGGGATGAGGGTGGCACTGGGAGGGCAGTGGAGAACATAAGTGTGAGTTTATGTAACCAGCTAACTCTTCAGTGTCTACTGTGTTTCTATCTGCATACCTTGCTTTTAAGTAGCTGTGAGAGCTAACATTTTTTGATGATTCTGAATCTCCTAAGAAATTGGTTATTTTTTTAGTTCCTCTGGATCTGCTTCAGTCTTGACACACAGCAGCTCGGGAAACAGTCTGAAGCGCCCAGACACCACAGAATCCCTTAATTCTTCCTTGTCCAACGGAACCAGCGATGCTGGTAAGTGGTTTTTGAGAACTCAAATTTTTCTTCCCCTTAAAAACTTCTCCAATTCATCACCAATCTTAGATTTGTTTTATTTTAGACCTTTTTGATTCCCATGACGATAGAGATGATGAAGGGGAGGCAGGTTCTGTGGAAGAGCACAAGAGTGTTATCATGCACATCTTGTCCCAGGTTCGGCTTGGAATGGATCTTACTAAGGTAAGAGTCAAAAGTGGGCATTTGCCAACTCAAAAAAGTATTTGTGGGGGTTGGAAGAGGTCGTGTCATTACACTGTAATGGTCTTTTTGAAGCCCCCTTGTGTGTGTTCAGGAGATGCTGTGGTCTGAACTGGAATTGCAGTCTGCACCTCTAAAGAAGCCCCACTTGATCTGGAGGAAGAGGGATGTGTGGTGCCTTTGAACCTCTGCCTTTGTGCTAGAAGCCTCATCCTCCCATTGATTTTTTTTTTCTTTTTTAATAATTTTATCGGAGGCTCCCATTGATTTCTTACCACAGGACTGAAAAGTATCTGTTACTGTTAACTCTATTTTATAGGTCAGGAATTACAGTGGTGATTAGACTCAAGATCCTATTCTGTGGGACAGAACTAAGATTTCAGCACCTGCAATCTTGTCACTTGTCAAGGACCTTTCAGCATCAATAGCTGCCATTCCTATTTATTTAATTAAATATTCATTTAGCTGTAGCCGCTTTCAAGTTTTAAACACAATTTAGGCTCTTTTGTTCTGCCCAATGGGCGCTCGTGCTAGATGTCGTCTTGTTATCAGTAGCGAGCTTCGTTTGGGCTTTGTATTTAGAGTACCATTCTGAACAATTACTGACCCAGAACA
This sequence comes from Tenrec ecaudatus, assembly GCF_050624435.1. NCBI lineage: Eukaryota > Metazoa > Chordata > Mammalia > Afrosoricida > Tenrecidae > Tenrec > Tenrec ecaudatus. The sequence continues at coordinate 76,984,551 of NC_134530.1, forward strand.
CTCTCTTGCAGCTGTCTGTAATGAAACATTTTACCCCAAACTAAATGAGGACAGAAACACCAGGATAGTATTACATTTTTTAAAAGTCCAACATTCTTGCCAGGAAGGCACCAGGAAAGTGTTCTGCAGGAGGTTGTCCCAGAATTGTTTCAGTGATGCTGAGCTTACTTAACTGGCTAGAGCAGAATTGTCGCTTCAAAACTTCAAAAGCTATTCTTTTTACTTCCTGCTAAGTTGGTTTTAGTCCCCAGTGTCCAAGACCAATCTAAAAGTTGCTTAAGCAACACTGAGCCTGCTATGATGGGAGGCCAAGAGGGAGACTAGTTCCATCCAGCATTCAGTTGGTCAGCAGCAGTGTGAGAAAGGTTTTGTTCGGGAGGTTTTCTGCACAGGGTCCCCAGGTCCAAAGGATATGTACTCTCTGCTTTAAGTACTTCTTGATGTAGTAAGGTCCCCCTCAACAGACACAGTCATTTAAATTCCCAAAAGGTCACTTAATCTTTTAGGGTCTTGCAGTAGCTAAAAAACGCAAATTCTGAACAAAAGGGGTTAGCAAACACACCAGCTGCTCTGTGGAGAAAGATGTTGCAGCCTGCTGGTGTTGACAAAGAATATTAAATATGCCATGGCCCACCCAAAGACAGGACAGATCTGGCTTGGAAGAAGTACAGTTGGAATATTCTTTACAAGGGAGGATAGCAACGCTCTCACACTTTGAAGGTGTTATCAAGAGGTACCAGTCCCTGAAGGACACCAGGTTTGGAGCGTCAGAGTTTAAAAAAACAAACCTCAAGCTGGATGGACACAGTGGCTGAAACAACTCAAATAACCATGAGAAAGGATAGGCAACATTTCATTCCATTGGAGCCAGGACAGCAGTACACCATGGCACACTAGAGCCGCGATTTAGAACTAATAATGTGTTCTGTTAGCAGCTGAGAACTTAACCTTCGGTGCCACCAGAGCTCCTGTGTATGAGTTTCAAAATGCTCTGAAAAATTTTCATTGCTATTTCATTCTGTGTTTCCATGAACTTTTTGAAGCCCTTTCATGTTTTCCATCTATGGAAATATTTTCTTATGTCTTACTCCTTTTGGAAAGACAAACTTTCCACAAACATTGTAGTGTTTGGGAGACCTGGGACGTCGCAGCCATTTATCTTACTTTGTCTTCAGAACAACTCAATGAAGCAGAGCAATTAACTGCTCTTCCTGACAGAAGCGAGAGCACTTGAACCAGTGAGAGACAGCCTACTCCAGTGTCCTTTCCCCACTGTTTGAGCCGCTTTTTCAGAATTGACATGACACAGTGTAGTGCTAAAACTACAGTTGACAAGATCCTGAAGATTACTTTCTGAATGACTGTACTCAAGTATAACTTTGTGTGTGGGATGTTTTTTCCCTTTGATTATAAGTGAAATGGAACTCTGGTGTGTATATACTTGTTCCTTCTTGTTTGAGCATTGCCAGTTCAATTCCTGTTTTATTTTTCTATTAGCATACCATCGTTTTACTCAGATATCAAGCGCTCTGTATGTTTGTCAACTGAATGTGTCTCCAGGAGCGCTGCTATGCCCAAACTTGGCTTACTTAGTGCACTCACAGAAATCCCTCACAGAGTAAGGAGATTCAGGCAAATAGGCATCAGCGGGGTGCACTGTGTGCATTAAAGTATGGTAGGCACCATTTTTTGTTGAGTTTTGAGGGTTGTGTTTACAAGTATTTTTCTCTATTGCATTCAAAGAAACAAGCCTCTGGTTTTGTTCTTTTGCATTCTTACCTTGGTGGTTTATAGATTCTATGTTCTTTAAAAGTTGTAGGAGTCAATCCATAAGTTTACCCACCAATCTAACCATATTCCGGTTATGCATACCCATGTTCTATGGAAGGAAAATATTTACTGGGTATAGCAGTGATGGAACATACAAATTTCTGCTAGTTCTTTAATGCATTTCTCCCCCCCCACACCATTATCATGATCCCAATTCTACCTTATATAGCCAGCTAGACCAGAGGATGTACACCAGTATAGATAAGAGCTGGAAACACAGGGAATCAAGGACAGATTAACCTCTCAGGACCAATAATGAGAGTAGCCATAACAGGAGGGGAAGGTGGGGTATAAAGGGGAAACTGATCATAAGGATCTATATATACCCTCCCTGGGGGGACGGACAACAGAAAAGTGGGTGATGGGGACGTCAGATAGTGTAAGGCATGATAAAATAATTTATAAATTATCAAGGGTTCATGAGAGAGGGGTTGCCGGAAGGGAGGGGAAAATGAGCTGATACAAAGGGCTCAAGTAGAAAGCAAATGTTTTGAGAATGATGATGCAACATATGTACAAATGTGCTTGACACAATCTCTCTCTCTCTCACTCACACACACACACACACACACACACACAGAGAGAGAGAGAGAGAGATTTGAAAGCTGATAGCTTTGGTATCTGTCCTCCAAGCATATCTTTCTCCCACCAGCACTCTCTCTATATCCAGCCTCTTTAGTCCAGTGGTTAACGCCATTCACTCCCCATTTCTAGTTCTTTTGTCCACCAACTGGTAGAATGAGCCCATTGCAAGGTTGGTGGTTCAAACCCACCAGCTGATCCATGAGCAAAAGACCACATTGTCCTGTAAAGATTTACTATTTTGGAAACCCTATATAGGGTTGTTACTTGGAGTCTCACTCTTCCATTTCTCTAATGCCACCCCAAGGAAGAATCCTCCCTCTGCCTCATTCTAAGAGAAGCAGTGACAATTTACGTGGGTTACCATGATGACCACAGGGTTAGCAGATCAAAAACTACCAGCCACTCTGAAGGAGAAAGATAAACCCATCTGCTCCCATAAAGATTTCTAGTCTTGGAAAGCCACCGTCAGAGTGTTACTATGAGTCCGAATTAACTTGCTGACAGTGAGTCTGGTTGTTTTTTTAAAAAGATTTTTAAGACCCCCTAACACAACATGATCTTTCCCTCTCTTAAACGTTCAGATCACTTTGAACATCTCTTGCATGATGCCACATTTAACTTAAATGTAGGGATTATTCTCACGTTTAGCTCATAGCTTTTAACGTTGGGCCCTAATTGATATCTAACCTTGAATTTAGTGGTCCGCTGTTTATTTCCAACTGGGCAGATGAATGGGAAGTTAAGAATCCCGAACCATTTGGAAAGTAGCTATCATAGTAAGTCTGGCTATACTGGGTGGGTATGACTGATTACTATGAATTTTTAAGAAAGAGTTAAGCAGTCTGTCTTTAGTGGGATATCAATGTTAAATTTATGTCTTTTTCAGGTAGTTCTTCCAACATTTATTCTTGAAAGAAGATCTCTTTTAGAAATGTATGCAGACTTTTTTGCACATCCGGACCTCTTTGTCAGGTATTTGACTTATCACGGTACTTTCTTATTTAAGATGTTTCTCAGTTGTTTTCTTCTTACATAGAACAGACAAATTCCTTATCTTTTGTCTGGATAAAAGTAACGTTGGATTTTTTTTTTTTGCTTATATAGGTCTCCACTTTTCAAAAGCACATCTTACATGACTTTTATAACAGACTGACAGTTAGGACCTGTTATCATTAACAGGAAGATAATGAAGATGATTTCTGCCTTTCTAAACAGGGAAAAAAAGCAAACGTAGCATTCAATGAGATCCAAATATTCTGAAACCCAAATGAAAGAAGAATCCTAAATGCCTGTGCACACAGTAGCAAAGCTTTAAAGGACGCAGAACAAAAATTGAATAAAAAAAAAAAGAAAACATCTAAAATTATAGTTGGAAATTTATCCATAAGGAACTGATTAAATAAATAGCGCCCTCAAAATTTAAAAAAAGAAAAAAGAAAAGGCAGGAAGACTAGAGAACATTTGAGAAAAATATCATCTTGACTCAGTTGACCCTTCTAAACATGACACTTAACAACTGTAAAACACAAGCTTCTTCCAAATACATATAGAACATTCATCAAGACAACTCATGTACTGGGCTATAAAACAAGTCTTAAAATGAATGCAATACTATAGAGTATAAGAGTATATGTGATCATCGCAAAGGGCCAAATTAGAGGTCAACACATTAGAAATATCTAGGAAATCCCCAAATGTCGGCAATTTAAAAGTACATGAGATTCTGGAACAAGCAAAAATAATCTCTGGTACTAGAAGTCCTATGCAATAATTGTCACAAGGTGTAAGGATTGGGAATTGCTCGAATAGGGGCATTCAGAGAGACTTTGCAGCAATGGAAATAAATCCTATCTGGAGTGGTTATTAATTTCATTAATAACTACATGTATTAAAACATCAAACTTAGGGTCTGTGCATTTAACTGTATACATATTAATTGCATGTATGTCTTTTACAGTAGAAAGTTGGAGGTTCCACCTGTCCTGGCACCTCTGGCTAGCACAGGGGAATGAGGCATAGGCTTGGTTACTGTCCAAAGCAGGGCACTGACTTTTTCTTTTCTACTTAAGCATTAGTGACCAGAAGGATCCCAAGGACCGTATGGTGCAGGTGGTAAAGTGGTATCTCTCAGCCTTTCACGCAGGAAGGAAAGGGTCTGTTGCCAAGAAACCATACAACCCCATTTTGGGTGAGATTTTTCAGTGTCACTGGACGTTACCAAATGACACTGAAGAGAACGCAGTGAGTACTACATATCATTTTAAAATTAGCTTTCATTGTATACTGATTCAAGATTTAATTTCATTTGCAGGCACATTATAACCGATGTAGGCAATGATGTAAATATGCTCACTGGCCATAGAGCACTGTTGCTGGATCAGCATGTTAACAAAATAGTGAGCAAAACAAAAGGGCGTCAAGAGATGAGGGTGGTGATTTTTAAATGAGATCTTGCAGGGCATAATGATAATTTAATGTTTTGTCAGTTTTGTTTAGAAAACAATAATATGATGGTTTTGGAAAGGGGCAAAAACCCAGGAGACCATAGATATGGCGTTAGCATGATTTCAAGAGAAAGCTGGAGATAGAACCCATAGATTGGAGGAAGTAAAGGAAAAGCGGGTGGGGAATCAGGGATGAGGTCTTTGCATGGGCCCTTTGCAGTAGGTGCCATTTACTGAAACTAAACGATTCCATTTGGGGAAGGGAAAATAAAGAGTATTAATGCGAAGTACAAAGCATGAAGAATCTTTTAAACATAAAAGTGGGGATTTCAAACCAAGAGTTGTCACCTAAGCACTTCAGGAGATCTAAAGTGTGTGTGGATACGGTTTTCAGAGATTTTTGTAGTTTTTAATGCCATTTAAGTCCTGTGCTTGGATGATATCACATCAAGAAGATGGCGCATTACTGAAGAGTAGGTAACCCAGAACTGAGCCCCAAAGCTCCCAAATTTAGAGGTTTAGTTTCAGGAAGCTGACTGCCAAGACCCAAGGAAATTATTTAAAAATTAAAACCCTCTAACTCACAGTGCCTGGTGTCTGTCAGTACCATGAAGCCCCACCTTTCCTCTTCTGAGCCCCATGTTTCTAAAGACAGGTGCCAGCTGGGTCTTCCTATTCATTTGGTACTCTTTGGCAATTGCCCAGTACTGGGCCCATGAGCCGTCCTTTCAAGAATCGCTCACGTCTAGTCTAGCCAGTGATATAATCCAGTGCCATCATATGTATCTGATGCTTTGGAAGTGTGATGGGAGAAATTAAAGTTACCTTGGGAGCCAGACTCAGTGATTTGAGTCTCTGTAGTGTTACTTTTGTTGCTATGTGAAAAAAGAAAATGCTATTTTATTTGCTTGCAGGAACTAGTTTCAGAAGGACCAGTTCCCTGGGTTTCTAAAAACAGTGTAACCTTTGTGGCTGAACAGGTTTCCCATCATCCACCCAGTAAGTTACAGAGTGCCTCTACTCTCAAAGTGTGTCTAAAATAGGTCATTAAAAGGTCCATAGTTGAGATCAAGCAAGATGGTTATCAAAATAAGAGGGGAAATCCCAAATCAATTTTTATTGCTTTAAAGCCATCTTACACATATGACATGTATGAGTTATACCCTGTAGAAACCTCAGCAACATTGAGACCGTTTGTAAAGTTGAGGTATAGGTCCTGCACAGGGTATATACGTGTATTCTTGGTGTAATAGACATAGTACATACCATCAACACTGTGTTGGCTCAGTCTGGTGTTAAGGCCCCAGGTTCAGGTTGGTAAAGGGCATACTTGCTGCCCAGGAAAATCTTTAGTAGTCCTTTTGATTTTAAGCCTCCTGGACTGGCCATTGCCTAATGTTCCAGGCAGCTCCTGCCTACATGGCCTTGTGTGAATTCTTGTATTGGATGCAAAGGCATTAATGATAAAGGATTCTCTATTTAACCAATTTTTCCCAGGCTTAAGGGAGTTGGGAAGGTGGCAATAGTTGTAGAGTGCATTAAGTGAAAAGAATTTTTATTCAGTTTCAGCTTTTTATGCTGAGTGTTTTAACAAGAAGATACAATTCAATGCGCATATATGGACCAAGTCAAAATTCCTTGGGATGTCAATTGGGGTGCACAACATAGGGCAAGGTGAGTCTGTGGATGTGGTGTGGACGGCAGTTATTCTAGTATATGCTGAACACTTGTTTAGTAAGAGAAAATGGCCCCAGAGTTTTATGTTATTGTTATATATACATGCAAATATTGGGATAAGGGGGTAAGATTTGCTGTCCTTAAATAGAAAAATATCCCCTCAACTGAACAAAGGAAACTTGCCTCCTGTTAATTCTATTCACCAGCGATTCTATCCCTTCTCTCCACAGGCTGTGTCTCTTGTCTAGACTATGATGAACACTACATTCTCACATTCCCCAATGGTTACGGAAGGCAAGTAGTGAGTGCGGTGTCTGCCTCCTCTGATGACGAGCAGTTCCTACTTCCACCCTTCTTCTGAACCACCATTCTTAATGGAAACTTGTGACTTTGCAGGTCCATCCTCACAGTGCCCTGGGTGGAGCTAGGAGGAGAATGCAATATTAATTGTTCCAAAACAGGCTATAGTGCAAACATCGTCTTCCACACTAAACCTTTTTATGGAGGAAAGAAGCACAGAATTACTGCTGAGATTTTGTAGGTATTTTGGTTTTCTGCCTTCGCTCTCTTCTCTGAAATACTTTTCCTTTCTCTTGACCTATGACTTCTATTAGAAATGGGCTGTTTTAAAAATACTGTCTGTAAATTTCCTTTCTATCATGCATGGCATTTGTCCTCCTAATGTCTGGATTCAGAACTGGGGTTCTTCTAACCAGGAACTTGATGTGCAAATGGGGAACTAAAAGGGTTTTCTCCAGGTTAGTGAACTCCTTCCTAATTAGTTTCTAGGAGTAAATGGGCAAAAAGGATCAAAATGAAACGGGAGGAATACTCAATGTCATTGAGTCATTTCTGCATAGAAGTAAAAGTTTGCTGAATATAATTCAAGAATACTTGCAGCAGGACATTGGCAGGGGATTTGCCAGACCAGACTTTCAGGCTGGAATTACATTCAACAACGTGTATCATAATTTGTTAGAGATAACACAACAGTGTCAATTCCAAAACACTGAATTGTGCTCATGCTGAAGCTGTGCATAGACAAAGAGGCTATTGTTCAAAGAGAACTGATGTGACTTGAAATCAGGAAAGGTGTGTGTTAGGATTGTGTCCTTCCATCGTACATACGCAGTCTGTAAAACGAGCTGTTATTCTGAAAGGCAGACCTACATGAATAATTCAGTATCTGAGTTAAAGTCTCACTAGCCTACAATATGCAGATGACGCAGCCTTGCTTGCTTAAAGTGAAGAGGATTTGAAATACTGATGATCAACGACTAAATCTTTAGATTATTCCACAGCATAAACAAAAATCCTCAACTGGACCCGCAAATAACAAATCCGGTTAGATGGAAAGAAGATTGAAGTTACCAAGAATTTCATTTAACTTGGACCTACAATTATAATGCTCTTGAAGCCCAGTCAAGAAATAGTGTCATAAGCATTGGGTCCATCTCTTTATAAAAGTTCTTTTAAAATGTAAAAAAGCAAAGATAATGCGTCGAGGACTTGGCCTAAACTATCTTATTTGCAATCAGCAAAAGCTAGACAATGAATAAAGAAGAGGATCAAGATTGAATATCTTCGCATTATGATGGTAAAGAATATCGTGCAAATCTTTCTTGAAAGACAGACAGCCAGGAGCAGGTGACAGTCCCTTTTTCAGAGGGCAGTCAAGCTTTAAGTGGAGGGTCAGTGTGAAAGAGGTCTGTCACGGAGATGGACTGACACAGTGGCTGCACCAATGGACTGAAACAGGAATTCCGAGGATGGCACAGGACCAAGTCCTGTATTCTGTTGTGTACAGATTTGGAAATGGCACAGGACCAAGTCCTGTATTCTGTTGTGTACAGATTTGGAAATGACTCGGAGCCACTCACAGCAACTAGCTAACATATAGTTCATGAGTTCCTGGATCTTTTTGCCAGATAAGACCATGAGCTAGTCTTTATAATGAAGTTTATGACACACACTTCCCCACCCAAACTTCATAGCCATACTCACTGCCCCTCATCTTTGCCCCTCTCCCCTACCCCCTGCCCAAGCTGCCACTAAAAGCTAGTAGCCAGCATACCCTGCAGGCAATTGCTTGGCTCTGTTTGATGCTCTTGGGCCAGAAAAAAAATTAAGCTGTCTGGGCAACTAGTTGGACAGGTTCCCTGGAAAGGGGGATATCTAGGTCTCTAGCCCATGGGACTTTGCTTTGCCCTGGAAGGCCTTTTTGGGAACGTGTCTACATGACAGACATGCAACTGGTTTTCCAGGGACACTTTTTGTATGAGTTAGGATCCAAAACAATTGTACACACACACACACAAGAGGAATTTTAATAAGGACCAATTTAAAATCTAGAAATTTGTTATAGTCAGAAAATAGCAGGACTTAGAGAACAAGCAGCACAGGTTAACCTCCATAATGTAGGTGTGCTCCCCCCACTTCACTGCCCCCACCTCCAAGCAGAAGATGGAATAATTTCTAGCACAGAGGCATGGGCATGTCAGCTTTGCAGTGCTCCGCGTGACAGGAGAACGTTCTACCAGAACAATTTAGTGAAAAGGGACCCTCAAAGGGCTGTGGGTTAGAGGCCTGTACTTCAGTACCTGGTTGCACTAACCCAGTCTCTCCAAGCTTTTTTATGAGTCTTTTCTACTTAAAATCTATTAAGGACCACCAATGACGTTGTGTGTGAATTACATGAATATTTCTGTATTATAAATTAGATATAAAATATTAATTCATATAGAAGTAGCAAAATAGTACTATGTACAGATATTTTCTAAAACTTTTTGTAACTGCGGTGATGGAGATAATGTCTATTTCAGATATCTAACAGCTGACTTGAATGGTACACCATTCAATTCTTTCATTTAAATCTTGCTGTATCATGTGACATAGCCCCAGCAAAGCACTGTACAGATGACTGTCTTAATATTATAAAAATAGTTTTGATTTTGTAGACCTCTCAAGATGCTTGTCTTGGGAAACCCCAAGAGTTAGCCCATTTTGAGGTCCTCTATACTAGATAGTCTCTCCCTCGGTTCCTACTATTTTATTTCCCTTGTCCCCAACTCTAGTCATGGAGGACATTTGCATTTCAGCCAGTCATAGCCGCTTTCCTCCCTCTCCCCCATTTGTCTCTGACTTCTTTCTGCCCTTTGTTAATATGCCTTGCTCTTCCTAACCTATCTTTTGATGTAATAATGCTTTATCTTATCAAATTCAATGACTGCTGTAATATCCAAGTTGAAGCCTTTCAGGGCTATTAAGGAAGGGGGGTGGATCTTCTCTTAGGGAAAGGGAAAGAATTCAAACTACATCATTTGACCTAGTTTCCCTTTCAACGTGAGCCGGGTACACCTGCATCTAACATTACATTCTTAAACCAAGCCTTCTTCCGCAGTAGCAGTTTGGGCTTTGTTCTCCAGCACCCACATATGCTTACCACAACACTTACCATAGAGTCTTAGTATTTCCTCACCCAGGTTTTATATAGTTTAAGGGCAAGGACCATACCCAGTCTTTTATGGCCCCAGCACAGGGCTCTCTTGCCCAACCCATACCACTGTGTTCATGGGGCCTAGAGTTCTTTAGCATCTTGCCCAGGACCTTCATTCTAACCACCGGTTCTAAGAAATTACATTCTGTTAAAGCCACGTTTGCCAAAGGCTTCGTGGTTGCTCTTCTACTAATTTTCACATGAGGGAGTTTTGTCCTATAAGTTTGCTAATGAGTCAGCGTTGACTCAGTGGCAATGCGTTTGGGGGATTTTTTTTTTTTTTTTAAGGTCTGGGTAGGCCACCCTGACAAGCTTCTTCAAGTAATTCTCAGTTTGAGACTAACATGAATGCTTCCCTTTTTGTTTAGTCCTCCAAATGATAAGAAGTCTCTTTGCTCAATTGAAGGAGAATGGAATGGTGTCATGTACGCAAAATATGCAACAGGGGTAAGAATCTGTACTTTGCCCACATTTTTTAGGCCGCCTTGAATTGTAAGTTATCCCTTCCTCTGGTTCCTTCCTTTAACCTGTAAGACCGTCTTTAGTGTCATCTCTCCAAGGCAGTCCCTCAACCCCACCCCCCCTTAGTCAGGTGGAATTTCTTGTCACTCCACTGCTTACTCTCGAAACACTTTACAATGTGTCTAACATAGAAAGTATTCGATAAATGTTAGCTCGATCATTAGGTGTCATCTGTTTATAAAATGAAATGTTTGTTGAAACTCATTGTTTACATATGTGGACCTTCATTATTAGATCTACTAAGAGTCTGGATAATTTCTGTTTCCTACAAAAACAGTTTGAATAAAACATCCATCTACCTCTTTTCTAGGAAAATACAGTCTTTATAGATACCAAAAAGTTGCCTATAATAAAGAAGAAAGTGAGGAAGCTTGAAGATCAGAATGAGTATGAATCCCGCTGGTAAGGAGTAATAGTAACTAGACGATTGCAAGCTGTCTGTTGCGGTGCTTACCCTGTTGCCTGCATACAGGACAGGGGCAGCTTTTAGAAGTGGGGTGCATTACCTCCACTCCACTAGTTCTGTAACAATTAACTAAGTCACCTCACTTCTGATAATGGGGGAAATTGGCACTAACCAAATTGTGAGGACTAATGTTTTGTTTAACACCTTAAATCATCTGTTACCCCTAAATATTTCTGTACCTGTATGATTAAAAATTCACTATCATGCATTTTATAAAATGTAATAATACTGATACCAGTTATCTAATTGTCATTTAATTTTCCTATTCTCTAAAATGTTAGAAAATTTTCTTTCACTTTGTTTGAATCAGGATCTAAGTAAAATCCAGAGCTTGCTTAAAGTTCATGGGAAAAAATGAATTAAAAATGGAATAGTTCCACAATTTTGGTAAGCCCCCTCATTGGCAGTATGAGGAGTCATGTGCTAAAGTTCCTATTTTGAGTGTTAAAGGATCTCTTATGTGAAGGGAGTCTGACAAATCTTTACACCACTTCTTGTTTCTTAATTTAATAGTCTTTATGGTATCTCTATGTCCACTATCCAATATACATGTCATCCCTATTTCTTTCTCTGGGGTCTCGCCCATTGTTCATCTGAGCTACAGCACTGGAAGCTACTGGCTTTAGGTTTTCTTTCTCAAGATTGTAACTTCTCTGTTCATCAGGTTCTTAACACCTTGATTTCTTTTCTTTAGCCTTTGGAAAGACGTCACTTTCAACTTAAAAATCAGAGACATCGATGCAGCAACTGAAGCAAAGCATAAGCTTGAAGAAAGACAAAGAGCAGAAGCCCGGGAAAGGAAAGAGAAGGAAGTTCAATGGGAGACAAGGGTAAGTTAGTTTGAGGGAATTAAACTTTAATCTCCCAATCATTTCTCCCACGCACCCCCCCTTCCCCCGGGCCCTGAGCTATAACTTATGATGAACAGGATGAGCTCTGGTCCTACCTGAAGCTTATTTCAAGAAGGAAGGGAGGTCGAGAGAGAGAGAGTGTGTGTGTGTGTGGGGGGGGGGGTGGTGGTGGTTGTGGATACAGAATAACAAGAGTAATGGAATCTTTCTTCCTTTCTCTTACAGTTATTTCATGAAGATGGAGAATGTTGGGTTTATGATGAACCATTACTGAAGCGCCTGGGTGCTGCCAAGCACTAGATTGGGAAACATTTACCCGTGGTGACCAGGGCAGTAGGCATAATGAAACATCAATCAATCTTCCTTTGGGAGAAGCTGTTCACTCCCTTCTTATTGCAGTGGTTCCTATCTCAGGGATACTGGACTTGCCGAAGCAGATGAACAATTTAAAGCAAGAAAAGCTCTCTTTGACAGTTAGGATTTTGACTTCAGTCCTGAGAAGAAACTCAGGCGACATGCCTAAGCTTTGAAAAAGCATTTATAATCCTATCTCAAACTCTGCACTCTAGTACTGCTATTGATATGACGTTTCCTAGTTCATATCATCTTGGTTATAATATATATATATATATATATACACACACACATATATATATATACACACAAAGTATACTTGATGCAAAATTGTGCATAATACTCCATCTGTAAATAATGATTCCTCTGTTTTAGAAAATTAGTGGTTATTAAAATCAAGTGTTAGGAAATTTCATGAGACTCATCTATAACTTTTATTTTGGAATTGAACTATTACATTGTATCTTACTCTGGATCACAGCTTAATTATATTCAGTGCTACTTAAGGCTTCATAAAGTAACTTTTCCAATCTTTTAATGTGTTTCTTTTCTTTTAAACATCAAGCCAATTATTTTGCAGAGCTAGCTTGTCATCATAATACATCCCTGACCCTTTCCAATAGCGCTGTTTAATGGATTCTGGGTTCTTTTACCCCTACACCAAGCTGTTCTCAAGTCTTCATTGAGCTCACCACCATTTATTAAAAAACACAGCATCTTACTGCTTTACAGGGTTCCAGAAGAGATATTGTAGATGCTGTTTCCAACGTCACACTTAAAAGAATAAGGAATGCAAAGGAAGCAAGTGGCTCATTCTGATGGAGAAATACAGATACAGAACTATCTTTATTTAGAAATACATTTAAAAGAACAAGTATTAATGATTAGTACCGAGTAGCTGGGTGTTAATAATTTAGCTGTTCAATAGGGCTCCTCCAGGATGGCCCACACAACTTGATTCTCAACTGAGAGGACACAGGCCAGGACTCTTGTGGGCACACTGCTAATTTCTCTTCCAGCTGCTACCCTGGATCGTTAAGACTCTACAGAAAATGTGGGGACAAGCAACTGCTTTGAAGCCAGTGCAAAAATTCAACAGAAGCCCTGAGGCAAAGTAGTGTAACTGTAAAATACAAACACATTTTTAAATACACATTGCTTCAGGCCAACGAGACTGCAGTTTATTTGACTATTTTGTGGTAGGGGAGAAGGTTAAGTCTTGATGTGAAAGCCCTGATGTCAGTAATGGAGACGGTGGAATCTGCCAGCAGAGGAGAGGTTGGCAGGTAGGTTAGCTGCATCACTTCACCATCAGAACAGTTGGAATCCTCGCCAGAGGGAGCATTGTCATCTTCCAGCTCATATTTCCCATACCCAACAACCTGAAAGGGTTCAAAGACTCAAGGTGAGAACAAAGGCCTGTTTCAGTTCCCTGATGAGTGCTAAGTGGGCAAGGTGAGAAATAGTTAAGCATACTCACATGAACACTAAGCATTTTACTTCCTGCTCTATGAGTCTTGAACCAGTTGACCAGGTCTGATTTTGAGAATGACTTCAGTGCTTCAATCTTAAAAGGGGCAGGGTAGTAAGACAAAAAGAAACAGAAGCTATAAAACGCAACTGGAGGGCATCTTTTTTGAGAGATCAACCGGGCAAACCTGGTACTGCTCGCTTACTTATTCTCCCAAGTTTGAACTTGTCCCCAACCTTCTAAAGAAATGATCCATCAAAGCAGATGAGCAGGTAGGTTCCGTACATGACTAGGAGTACTACTAAAAGCAATGTGAGCCACCTTGGTGTCACCTCAGTTACATGGTAACTTACTCAAACAGATGAAGACAACTTTGTCCTGCTAATGAAACTGCCTTACAGTGAGTTAAGATATTAACGCCTCTGTACCTTACAAATTTATGTGGTGTAAATTATTAATCACTAATCAACATTATCAGAGCTATATGTATTCTTGGAGGATACCAAGACCCAGAACTCTTGGGAGGGCTCTACAGCTGTGGTAAAGGACAAAGTGAGAGTGCTTTGCCTCGAGATGGGGAGAAGGGTGTAAGGTTGAACACGGCCAGTCTGAAAGCTCCAGATTGCCTTAACAATTGGGAAAGGATTTCTCTTCCACACATTGCTGGTTGGTTTTGAAAATGGCGTTACTACCTCATGGGCAAGGCGTTCAAAGAGATACTGCTGTGTCACCACTTCGTTCCAGTTCCTATCTACTTCTTCTCCAAGGTGTGTATCCTCACACTCCTTCAGCTTGATCAGAGCTGTAACCTGTTGTCACCAGAAAGACAGACCTTCAGGCAATGGCATCACACAGCTCCCACAGGAAGACACTGGTACTGTCCAGGCTGGCTTGTGATAGACCCACAATAGAGGAAGTTTGGGAGATGACAGATTATAGGGGGCCATAGGTTCCAAAACAGGTCAATATAGTGCTTTTAAAAAGGTGTCCAGTACTGATGCGCCAAGGGCCAAAAACTAGACCTGGGTGTTAAATGCCTCTTCGGTGAGATTTTCAATCTTCTCCTCAAAGCTAGAAAGAAACTCTTCTATCTTCTTATCAACAACTTCAGAGCTGAAATAAAACATTCAATTAAAAGTCATCAGAGACCTGGAGCAGAAGGCAAAAGAGAGTTAAGGCTTTTTCCAGGAAAGTAAAGGTGTATTCCAGCAAAGAGTTATTTTAAAATGTTTTCTTTGCAAGCCTCATTATTCTGCTCCCAGGCTGGTAGAGAATGGGGAGGAATTCTTACCCATATCCTGCCCAGTATCTGGCAGGCCCTTGCCCCACACAATGACCACAAGACTTATGTCCGCCCCTAGGGGACTAGGCTTAGAGGCCAGCTCATATAAAAGCCCCAAACCAGGGTTTTAAGGTCTTGAGTTTATACCATAAGTACATGTACCCTCTATGTATTAGAGTACTCCGGAATAACAAATTGGGCCCATATAATACTCATTTACTCACTTGTATTTAGTTGCCTGAGTCCCAACGGTGACAGAAAATCCTAGAATCCCAGATGTGTTTCTACAGGTAGGGTAGACATGATACCTACAGCCAGAAGGATAAATTCTATAAGCTCAGGACGCTACCTTTAAAGGCAATAGAAAAGAGTGAGAAGAAGGTTTCTGTATGTCCTTCCTAGATTTGAAGGTCTTGAGAGAGGATCCCGTTTATACCTGAAAACCAGAGTTCTATATGTGAACTTTTTTTTGAAGGTATACTCTCATCAAGAATCACAGACTAGCCATTTTCTCTTGCTAATCTTGAAAACTAACCAAATCCCAAAGTTCTAACTACCGTATATACTTGAGTACGCTGAGTTTTTCAACACATTTTTAATGCAGTTTTTGTAGTTAATATTAGGTGCCTCGGCTTATACTCTCGGTTTATACTCGAGTATACATAGTAGTAGGCACAACTAAAACATGAAAACACCAAAGACTGAGTGAAGCTGCTCAGTTATTCAAACAAGCTTCAGCCCATAAAGCCAACTCTAGACTCATTATTTGAGCACAGTTGTCCTTGCTAACAAGACTTACCCAAGTGTCTGCTTGGTTCGAAGGAAGTCAAAACAAGGCTCTTCCATGTGCATCTGTAATTCAACATATTACCCATCAATTAACTCTCCCCAGCAAAGAAACCTGTATGTCTTTCCCACAGTGCCCCACCATCTCTAGCCTCCCTTAATGTCTTCCTAAGTGGCCTATGCGCCCTCTCCACACTTGACACTAGGTAAGAATACTAAATGACCACCTGACACACTGAACACTATTTTCCTCCCAATCATAGCACTCTGACTACCCCAAGAAGTCCTAACTTCCAGCCTGAAAGGCCAGGCTTCTAACAGCATGATTCTTAATTCCTCACTTACCACAAGCAGCTCCATAAGAGTGTATTCTCTCAGACTCCTGGCACCTGACTGAAAGGAGAACTTGATCAGAACACCTGAAAAAGTGGCTAATAGGGTTTTTAGATACGGTGTATTCTTGTGTCTAAGCCGAGTTTTTCAGCACATTTTTAACACAGTTTTTGTGGTACAATTACGTGGCTCGGCCTGATCTTCAGGTGGGCTTATACTCGAGTGTATACGGTACTCTAGCTATTTCTGGGAACCACACATTCAAGCATCTTTACCACCACCACCTTCACTCCTTCAGAAGAGTTAACCATACCCTCAACTGCCATATGTCACTATTTGGTTCCATATCTGCTTCCCTATTAGTCTGATTATCTGTGAAGTCATGGATCTTTCTCGATCATCTACATTCCCAATTTAGCACAGAACTGCAGGTAGACATGAAGGTTAGTCCAGTAATCCTAGACCTCTCAACTCTTGTCCTAACTCTTATGGGACCTGTAACTCTTAGGGGACACATTCTAAAATCAAACACTTTAAAGTTCAAAGTCCTAAAGGAGGAAAGCAGGAAATATTTGGGGAGGGATCATGAATAATATCTGGATCCATTCCTAGGTGGGGAAAGTGAGCTGCTGCAGTCACACACGTGGGCCTTAAATCAGCTGATAGAAGGGAAAAACACTCCAGGGCCTAAACCTACTGGTTGCCCTGGAGGAAAGAGCAAATAATGACCCCAGAATGAAAGCAGACAGGAAGCCAACAAAGTTATTGCTCATGCATTCCAGTGTCAGCGCCTCTGGCACAGACTATTCCTTCCTACTTCAGAAGTGTCTTAGATGCCTTGACTGGACAACACAGAGATTTCCTGTTTGACTAATTAAAAGGCCTGTGATAAAACCAGTCAAAACCCTGTCAGAAAAGTTCACAGTTTAAACTGCGGTGAGACATGGTTTGCTAAAGAAAGCAGTTTGTATTAGAAACTACTAATTAATTATCATTAGGCAACATCTCCATAGACATTCTTGTAGGAAACTCTGGAGAAGTACTCTTCTTTGGGTTGCAAGCAGTCACAGACTCTAGAAATGTAAGCCAGGTTAAGAAGAGCCCCAACTGAGAGCACTGAGTTTAAAATGTGATCATCTCAACTTCAAAAAAGTGACTCCTGAAAATAAGGATTCATTAAGGCAACTTGGACACAGCTAAACTTTGATGAACAGTATTTGCTTCTGACACTCGAACCAAGACAAAATGAGGAAAACACTCAGGAACAGGGTCAGAAACAACAAAATGATGAGGAAGGTGACAGGCTAAGTAAAAACCAAACCCACTGTAATAGAGGCCATGTAGCTGTGACCAAAGTCCAAACTAGGGGTTCATTACAGAACCTGAAAGGGTAGTGCAGGGAAAGTCGTACTGTAAGAGCAACTATAGTAGCCCTGAATTTTAGAAGTCTGAGAGCAAGCATACAATTAGGAAAGATACTCTTGAGTCCTATAAGTGGGTGGGGCTAAATACAGCTTACACGAAGGTTATGGGCTAAATTGAGATCCATTGGAAAAATCTTACGTCCCATCCCACCCTTTCAGAATGTTAGAAATGTTCAGAATGTTCAGGTGTGGAAAAAGCACAGGATCTAAGGGCAAAAGGAGTAGAGTTGCAGGTGATAAGACCTCAGGCAAGTAAGGAACTAAACCTCTGATTTATCAGCCAAAAACATAAGTCACAATACTATCTCTCAGGTGCTTTAATTATGATAGCTCATCTGTCTGTTGTCAGAAAGGGCTTTCTATTCTCATAAAAAGGAACAGTCTCAGAAACCCAGAGTCAGCTCTACCCTGTCCCTTAGGGTCACTATGCATTAGAAATGACTCGATAGCAGTTGACTTTGCTTTTGGTGGTATATACTTTTGTCTCTTTTTTTCCCCAAAAAAATATGCTCTGCTGCTTTTCATCCACATTTTGCCCTCTGTTCCTCTGATCAGTGGTTAGGTGACTAGTAAAGCAACACCTCATTGTGACTGAAAAGAACCTATTTTTCACTTACAGGAACAACCTTTTTAAATGTAGCTGCTACAAAAGGACAAATAACCTGAAACAAAAGGCCTTGAGGTGTACTGCCTCCCACCAGGCTTAAAAGCATCCATGAGGATGGCTGGGTGCTATGGGGCCAACTGACCTGGTAGTACACAGTGACTTCAGAGTTCGCATCACCCTTGTTCAGGGCTTTCACTTTGCATATGTGGTGTCCACGGGGAAGTTCTACCACCTGGAACTGCACAGGCATCTCCTGTTCCAGAGGGATGAAGTTCAGCTTGCTGCAAGAGAATCAGGGTGGGTCTCTGAGACTGTGCCTTTCTTTTCTAACCCACACCCACAGGTTGAGAAGGGCCAGCCCTTCCACCATTTCTTCTGAATCATACATCCTCAAGAAAATCTACCAAAAGAATTATCTCAATTGCAGGTTTAATACTAATTAACTCAGTAGTAACTCAATGAATCCCACTAGTAAGAACACAAAACTCCCAGAGAGAAAATTCAAACTAATACTTACTCAACACCGTATTTCAGGAAATCCATAGACTCCTAGGAGGGAAAGGAAAACTAGATTAGGTCATCCTTACACCCAAAACCAACTACTATTAATATTTTAATGGTTGAGGAAACTCGTACAGCATTAATACACTAGGCAAGTCATTCATTGATTGGGCGAGTCATTCACTGACTCAGTGTTGATTATATTTGCTGAATATTAAGTAGCGTTTAAACTAAATAGCTCCTTCTCTGTGTCCTGTTCACCGATACATTGCAATACTTCCCCCACTGGATCAACATAATTGTTGAGTGCCAGTTTACCTCTTGGACAATTGTGATTGTGTCTTTTAGAAATCTGGGCCTATTATTATCAGAGGCTGGCATCAGCAGTTTGACTCCACCAACCATTCAGAGGGAGAAAGATCAGGCTATCTTCTCCAGATTTACAGCTTCAAAAACCCTAGGGGCTGAGTCAGGATTAACTTGAGGGCAGTTGTTGGTTTGTCTTTTTCTAAAGAAATCAAGGGACGACCCTCTTAAGTGGTTTCAACTTTGGACAATCCATCATGACGTCCTCTGGTCCAATAGTCTGTACCTAGGATGTCTTCAACTTTCCTAATGCTGCGACCCTTTAATATAGTTCATGTTGTGGTGACACCCATCCATAAAATTATTTTCATTGCTACTTCATTGGGCTACTGTTATGAAAGGGTCATTCGAACCCCAAAGGGGTCGTAACCCACAGGTTGAGAACCACCGTCCTATAGGATCATTAAGTAAAGTCAGTATTAACTAGAAGGCAGCTTTTGGTTTGTCTTTTTTTAAAGAAATGGAGAGATGACCTCATCTCTTAAGTGGTTTTGACTTCGGGCAAAATTCATCTTATGATGTCCTCTGATCCAATAGTCTCTGCCTAGAATTATCATTATGCTCGAAGGAGCATGTAGTAGTTCCTACACTTCTTTCTGTGGGTTTTTAACTTTTTTTCTGTGGTTAAGTTTTAGGAAGTGAGAATTTTAAGAAAGTGGGAAGTATTGCAGCCATAGTCTCAAGTGATCATTTGTATGTTCTAACAAAAACCCAGTACTGAGACACTGGAACACCATGAAGTAAAATAACCAACTACCAAAAACCTTAGAGAGAGTACCTTCTAGCCCAAGCACTCTTGGTTAGAAGAGGCTTGTTAGCTACATGGTCCTAGATATAAACCCAGCTCAATACTTGACCAAACTCCACATTCCTAATCCTTCACCAACCCAATAGTTTAAGTCAGAAATCCATGCACCATCATAAAAGTCTTCCTTCTCCATTATTACTTTATCTAATCAGTCAGTGAGTTTCGGCCACCTTCTATACGTCATTATTTCTTAAGCACCAATTTTTCCTTTCTTTTACCTTAGACCAGGCTACATTTTCACTTCATCTGTTTTAAGTCTCTTAACTGGCATCCCTGTCATCTTTATTAATCAAAAATCTATAGGATAGAGTCAAAGCTATTTGGCTTGACACACAAACTTATCACACAAAGGAGTTTCAAAAGATTCACGGGAAAATTCTATTATCTTTTAATTTTTTGCCCTTATTTGTTTTGACATACAGCTTTTTCCAATTTATATACGTATGTTTCTCTCACCAGTGCCCCCCCCCACTTTAACCTTTGCTATATTGTTAGTTGTCATCAAATAGATCCTGGTGACCCAAATGTACAGAGGAGATTTGCTCCACAGGGCTTTCAAGGCTGTGAGCTTTTGCAAACAGATTGCCAGGCCTGTCTTTCAGGTGCCACTGAGTGGGTTTAAACTGATAATCAATCTGCTAGTACTTAATGTCTAAACAATATTAAACTGTTTTTGGCTTCCATACACAATCTTCAATAAATAGCATATATTTGCCTCATTTCACTCAAAGTCTTGGTCCGTTATTGGCACTCTCCTTCAGTAACAGGAAGTTTTGTCAGAATAGCCAGGTTGCCTCCTAAATAGACTCAAATAATATTGCCTGCAATAAATAAAGAACTTCTCCTTTGGGAAGAACTAAGGCAGTTCCAGGACCTCCAACTGCCTTCAGACCTGGCTGAGAGCAACAGAGCACCTCACACTCACTGTGCCTGTGACATTCCCTTGTACCAGGCCCTCAACAAAGAACTGGGACTTGAACTCTTTGACGAAGCTCAGCAGACACTCAAGGGAGAGGCCATCCATCAAAGCTCGATACTTATCAATCATAGACCAACGGGAATATTCCAGGATTAAAAGCCGCACATCTCTGTACAGAGGTAAAAAGAAAATTAGTATTTGTTATAAGAAACAAAATTTCAGAATAAACAACTATTTGGTCAACTTCCTGTATATAATCTGTTTCAAAAAAGACAATTTCCATCACAATTTAAGATGGGAAAACAATATCACCAATTGCAAAAAAAACAACCCATTTTAAATTACATGCTTTCTCTATTGATCTGTTCATGAATACTTGTAGCAGTGAAAAAAATCAAAGTAAAATGTTAAATACAAGAGTCAAGTTGCCAGAAAAATCAAGTTTGCCCAGTCATACACCGATTTAAACTAATATCCTTCTGTACTCTTAGCTTCTTACTAATTCCAGCAGGTTGCTTTCAGCAGTCCTACGTACAGACTAAGTTGGAGTTAGAAAGCCAATTAACTCTATGAACTAAATCCCCAAACAATAGCCCAATTCTAACATGTCTGAAACCAACGCGGAAACTGCAGGCCCATCTCCCGCACTAAACCCCTCAAACAAAACTCAAAGCCTGACATCAAGTCAATTCTGACCAGAGTCGACAGCAGCACCCCTAAGGGCAGAGTAGAACTCTGTCAGTGGTAGGTTAGAACCATCAACATAAGCCCTTTTTGGCACCAGGGCTCCTGCACTGACCTTAGGAAGACAAATACTTTCAGGCCCTCATAAGTTGATACCATTTATACTCACTTGGCCAGAGTTTCCGGCTTAATGAGGATGTTAAAGTACGTCTTCTTCAACTGTTCCGTTATCATCGTAAAGACAGCTGGTGTGGAACTGAACTCAGCTAAATAGTCAATAATGAGCTGGAACAGTAGCTAAGAGGAAAAGAAAGAATCATTTTAAGTGGTAAAATATGGAAATCCAGTTTTATGAGGGAAAAATGTTTCCCTTTAGTTTTACCAGGGGATCCCACATGGGTCCAGGTGTCTGGGGGGAAAAATATCTTCAAAAAACTGTCAAATTTCAAAGCAGGTGCATAAGCAAATGTGATGAAGAAAGCTGATGATGCCCGGCAATCAAAAGAAACAGTGTCTGGAGTCTTAAGGCATGAAGGTAAACAAGCGGCCATCTAGCTCAGAAGCAACAAAGCCCACATGGAAGAACACAACTTGTGTGATCGCGTGGTCTTGAAGGGATCAGTTATCAGGCATCAAAGAATAAAAAATCATATCATTGGCTGCACACCTCCATGATACGATCGCCAAAGACAAACGGGTGCATAAGCAAATGTGGCGAAGAAAGCTGATGGTGCCCGGCTATCGAAAAAGATAGTGTCTGGGGTCTTAAAGGCTTGAAGGTGAACAAGCGGCCATCTGGCTCAGAAGCAATAAAGCCCACATGGAAGAAGCACACCAGCCGGTGCAATTACGAGGTGCCAAAGGGACCAGGTAATAAGGCATCATGCAAAAAAAAAAAAAAAGAATATGTACATATATATGCATGTATATATATATGTGTGTATATATATATATGTGTATATATATATACCATAGTGAATGAAGGGGGAAGTGCAGAGTGGAGACCCGAGGCCCAAGTGTCTACCATTGGAGATCCCCTCATAAAGGGGTTTAGGAGAGGAGATGGGTCAGTCAGGGTGCGATGTAGTACCGATGAAGAACACAGCTTTCCCCCAGATCCTGGATACTTCCTCCCCCAAACTACCATGATCTGAATTCTACCTTGCAGGACTGGATAGGGCAGAGGTTGTACACTGGTGCATATGGTAGCTGGAGGCACAGGGAATCCAGGGTGGACGATACCTTTAGGACCAGGGGTGTGAAGGGCGATGTTGGGAGAGTGGAGGGTGAGTGGGTTGGAAAAGGGGAACTGATTACAAGGATCCACATGTGACCTCCTCCCTGGGAGATGGACGGCAGAGAAGGGGGGGAAGGGAGACTCCGGATAGGGCAAGATATGACAAAATAACAATCTATAAATTATCAAGGGCTCGTGAGGGAGGGGGGAGGGGGGAGGAAAGGAAAAAAAAAAAGAGGACCTGATGCAAAGGGCTTAAGTGGAGAGCAAGTGCTTTGAGAGTGATTAGAGCAAAGAATGTACGGATGTGCTTTATATAATTGATGTATGTAATGTGTGGATTGTGATAAGAGTTGTATGAGCCCCTAATAAAATGTTTTAAAAAAACTGTCAAATTTAAAATAACAATTTTCCCCTTTAAAATAATTTTATGGGCATTTCTTTTCATATGAACTTTTAAAAACTCATCTGTGGGATATGATAGAACTATTTAATTATGTGACATGTAAATTATTTGCCAATCAAACTGTGGGGGGGTGGGGGAAACTCACTGTCATCAAGCTGATTCTAAACCACATAGGACTTCTAAGGCTGTAAATTTTTAAAAAGTTGATCGCCATATCTTTCTCCTGTAGAGAAGCTGTTAGATTTGAAATACCAACCTGTCAGTACCACGAGGGCTTCATATAGGGAGAAATACTATTTTTTGATATATTGATTCTAGCATCCAGATATATCACACCAAACCCTCTTTAAAAATTTTAGTAGAAAAAAAAATTTTAGTAGCACCACCTTATGTTTTCTAGCAATACAATCATATAATCTGCAGTGGAAAACACATTTTCTCTTCAAAAGAAATTACCAAACATTTCATTTTATTGAACTAGCCTACACCACGCCCCCCCTCCCCCAAATGTTGGATGAATAAAGGATTCTGTAAGTATTCTTGGCTTGTTCCTGGCATTAACATTCAGCATTTCAACACTGAGTGTAATAGGTGCAACTGTGATTTCTTAATGAAAAAAAATTTTTTTTAGTAATTTTAGCCTATAGCGTAGTTTAATAAATATATTAAGGCTTAAGGTAACCATTGTTTTATGAAGAGGAGGGTAGTTTACATCCTAGTACATCCAAAATATACTAGTTTACATCAGAATCTTTGAAAACAAAAAATTTACCGTATTACCACGAAGAAGAAAAAACACGGGTTTGACCAAGTTTTTCATTGAATATATTTGCTTTCCACCTACATATATCTGGTGGACAAAGAATGACCTCAGTTTTCTGATGAACAGGGGGGGAAATAGTTGAATGGTCTAATCTGAGATGTTTACTTTTTGAGCAAAAAGCCTTCACTGATTTGCTTGGACAGTTAGTAATGCAGCTTACAAATAAGTACAGCTGAACAGTGACTTGGAAACTCATTTAAATAGTAAGACTCGCTGTAAAAGGTCCTGAGGAGAGAGAACCAGTGAAATGTTACTATTCATACATCCAAACCTTGAGGCAAGAAGGTGTCCAACAAGTTGTAAGGAAGTTATCCGGCACAATAACCACCCTAGTCCAACACCCACTACTAAGGCAGATTGGGGAGACTCTCATCAATGTATCAGATGATTCCCAACAAGATGCAGTCACAAACACTGATGGCCAAGTACCCAGGTCCGCCTAAGCAGAAACTCCAGCCATCAAGCAGATTGCCCACGTGTGCTAATGGAGAGGGCATGCTCACTTATTAACCTGGCAGTATCCAACCCACAGGCTATCCACTGGAGAAGCACAGAAGGGCCCCGAAAGGTGTATCTATAAGAGGAGAAGCAAGTACTGATGTGTGTCCAACCATAAGGTTTCCCCCCAGTCACAGTTCTGAGGAACTTAAATGGATTCCATGATCCAGTCACTGCTGGACATGGGCGAGATCGGCAACATCCCATCCGGAAGGACTTCCTGCTCCTTGCTATCACTGAGCTGGTTCTGCTCCTGGAAATACTCTTCCTCTTCGTCAAAGAAGCTGTCTTCAAATTTGTACAAGCAGTCTGGGCTGGAGGCTGCCTGGCATGCTCCTTTGTACTCATGAATTGACTCATAGAGGCTGTAGAGTTGACAAAGCAGGGACATGTCCAGCTGAGGGAGTCCAACCATCTCCTGGCAGAGCAGCGCCAAGGCCATATCCAAGTTGGGGGGCTTGGCCAGCGTGGCCGGGATGCACGACTTCTGCACGCATAGCCACTCCAGATGCTGCTAGCCACGAGGGCGACGCACGCCCGAAGCAGAGTGGAGAAGCCCACTGAGGCTCTTGGGCAGCAGTGGCAGCCCGTGGACCCGCAGACCCTGCACACCTCCCGGGCCATCTGCGCCCACAAACGCTGGCAGTGCCCAACTGCTCATCCCGCTTCCACCTGAACTTGCCAGAAGGCGGGCTCCACTGCAAGCCCCAGCTGTGGCGCCTCTAATTAAATGTTTTAAGTACCATATATACTCGAATATAAGCCGAGGTACCTACCGTATATACTTGAATATAAGCTAACCCAAGTACAAGGCAAGATACCTAATTATTACCTGGGAAACCAGAAAAACTGATTGACTTGAGTATAAGCCTAGGATGGAAAATGCAGAAGCTATTGGTGAGTTTCAATAATCAAAACAAACGAAAATAAAATTACTAACAATTGAGACATCAGTGGGGTAATGTATTAAATATTTATTTTAAATAAAAAATATAAATAAAATGACAAGTCATTTAACATTAGTAAACCAGCACAGTAAGTGGAAAATAGGTTCAACAAAAACAATAAGGTATCAACAATGATACCTTAAGAGTACTTATTCCCTGAGCTCAATCAGCAACCAAGCTAAAATGTAATAAGTTAAAATCCTTTAAAACTGGATTCCTCATCATCATCCGTATCCCAATGCAGAGCTTCAGCTGCTGTGAAGTCATTATAGACACTGTCCTCACTGAGATCGCCGTCATCACCATCACTGCTGTCATTTTCATACAAAGCGCAGTCTTCACTGCCATCCATAGCATTACTAATGCTATATTTCTGGAAGGCACATCGCACCATGTCTTCTGGAATGTCTTCCCATGCATCTCGAACCCACTTTGCTATTAACTCTATGTCAGGCTTCCTGAGATTTCCTCCTTTTGTTAGTCGGCCTTGACCAGATGACATCCATTCATGCCACATCCTTCGCACGTGGTCTTTAAAAGGCTTATTCAAAGATACATCCAGAGGCTGCAGTACAGATGGAAGCCCACCTGGAATAACGGCTAAAGTAACTTTACTAGCTTTTGTCAATTTTTTTTATGTAATCCGATAGGTGGGCTCGGAACATATCCCAAACAAGTAAGGATGGCTTTTTCTTTTAAGGTTGCTTGGTTTTGGTCGTCGGTTCCAAATTTCTTCACTCATTTTTTTGTTCAGTCTTCATCCATCCAGCCTTTAACATGTGCACGCACAGTAATTCTTGGTGGGAAATTGGTCTTTTTAGGCAAGGTCTTTCTTTTAAAAATAATGACAGGACGCAGCTTAGTTCCATTAGCCAAACATGATAGAACAACTGTAAAGTGTTGTTTTTTTTTTTTCATTTCCTGTGGTTCTGAGAAAAATGTTTTTTTCTCCTAAACTTGCCACAGCAGTTCTGTTGCTTGGAAGATCAAAAGTCATGGCAGTTTCATCCATATTCCCAATACCTTCCAGGTCATAATTATAAACCCTTCTTTGTTTAATAATAAATGACTGGAATAACAATTTTTTCTTCAAAGTTTTGTGGCAATTTCTGGGAAATCTTTGTTCTTTGTCTCAAACATAGTAGGCCAAACCTATTCATGAAGCGGGTACACCATCCTGCTGACGCGGAAAATTTTTCAATGCCTGGTGCTTTATATTTGTCATCCTTAGCCATTGTAGAGCACGGATGCGGATTCCCATGCGTGTTACGCAGTAACTATTTTGACGACACTCCATAACCCATTTATGCAATTCACTCTCTAGAGCCCCATAAAAAGTCGTTAAACCATGATGAGCCTTTTTTAGCTTTTGGAATCTGTTCCAAGTCAGCCTTCATTTTCTGCCACTCCCTCACTTGCTTTTTGTCAACACAGAATTCCCTACTTGCAATACTGTTATTGCTCTCGTCTGCTCTTGACACAACCTTCATTTTGAAACCAGCCTCATATGGCCAGCGTTTTTGTTCTGGTTCAAGAGTATCCATTTCTAATAGGATAAAAGAAAGACTTTGAAAAAGTACTTTCATGGTAATGCCCCCCACCCATGTTAGCGGGGATGAGGGGGGGACAGGGGGATGCAGGATGTGAATTAACACAGAGACCAGAGGGGAGAGACAGAGCGCAGCCACAGACACATCCTTACCAGTTCAGCTGCTGGCTAAGTGAATCACTACGGATGCTTCTGCGAATTGGAGCCGTCCACATCATAGGACGGCTCTGATTGGTTAGATGTGAGTAAACAAACATTCAAAGCTCTGCAGTGTCAGCAGGGTTTTGAATGAACAGCGGAGAAATGGCAATCACCCACGAGATAACGGGAGCTCATCCCATTATCTCAGGGGACCCCAGTAACATGTTACACCTCACTGGGTACCACTGACCCATGTATAAACTGAACCCCATTTTTTTTGTGCTGAAAAACTTGGCTTATACACGAGTATATATGACAATCTCTTTCTACTACTCTTTCCTTACTTATTGGGAATGGACACTGAAATTTACTAAATTATATTTCACATTTGTCAGTTTATGCATATTGTGTTTCTCCTTTAAACTGCTTTATAATGAGCTATGTTCATCAATTTCCTAGAATTGAATCACTCTTGCATATCTGGTCATGGTGAATTAATCTTTTTGCTATATTGTTGGATTTAATTCTTTTAAAATGTTTGCATCTACATTCTTTATGTGAAACAGCACTCTTTTTTTATCTAGAGGTTTTATTTTTACCAGTTTTTATTTACATATGATTCATGTATCACATAATCTAACAGGTTAAATATATTAAAAAGAGTTGTGCAATCATTATCACAATCCATTTTAGAACATTTTTTTCTTGGTTTTAGTAGCTTCCATTTCTCACCAAACTAAAAAACTGTTCATCTAATTTCTGTCTCTATAGGTTTAACTATCTGAAATTTCACGTTAAAAAATAAAACCCAACAACAAAATATGACATTGAAAAGCCTCAACCCAAAAGAGAACAAAAAGCAATAAAACCTGAACCAAGTTAAAAATGGGCCAAAGGGGAAAACAAATGGTAGGATGTTAAATTCTAACCTAACTAAATCTGGGGACAATAAAATTCACATCTTGGTCAAAGACTAAGTGAATTCAATGGTGGCTTAGTCCGTGTAGGGACTCTGTAAATGGATTTTGGGCTTTCACTGTTAGCCATACAGCCTTCTACAAACTGGATGCTCAGAATTTAAGTGCTAATATAGCTTCCCCCTCTGATTTTGGATTTTATAGTTAATATCCTTTAATGACAGTGGCTGCTGTGCCTTTTCCATACAGACTTAGCTGACACGTCACTTAGTGTCAAGGGTAGGTAAGATTCATAAAATGAACCATATTAATGGTCTGTATTTTTAAAAAGCTCTCCCAAGTAATTTCAAAACATACTTCCCTAAATGACAACTACTGTATTAAGCTTCTACTTGGTTAATATCTTAAGTCACATTATATTTAATGAATGTTCTTGTTAGGTGCCATCAAGTCAGTTCTGATGCATAGCACCCTATTTATAACAGAACCAAACACTACCCTGTCCTGCAGCATCTTCACAATGGTTTAGTCTGAACCCACTGTTGCAGCTACCATGTCAATCCATCTTGTCAAAAAATTTCCTCTTTTTAGTTGCCCCTCCTCTACTTCACACCAAGCATCACCAGTTCCTGGAACTGGTCTCTCCAAAGTATGTGAGAAAAAGTCTTGCTTTCCTTGCCTCTAAGGAACATTCTGGCTGTTATTTCGTCAGTCCACGGTACTTCTGATATTGTTCACGACACCATAATTTAAATGCATTGATTCTTCTTCAATCTTCCTTAGTCAATGCCTAACTTTCACATGCATATGAAGCAACTGAAAATACCATGGCTTGGGTGAGGTGCACCTTAATCCTCAAAAGAACCTCTTTGCTTTTCAATAATTCAAATGAATAACAAATAAGTACATTATATTGGCAAAATTAAAATAGTCTATGGTGCTGCCTCCTCCTAAGACTAATCTTCGTTTCCTGGAAAAGAAGTATTTTTATTAAGGTGATTGTTTTACTCTTGTCTATGGTTTTTGGTAAAATATAGAACTGATCCCCACCTAGCAAATGTCTAACTTCTGGCAAGGTCCTTTCCACCTAGAACTTTCTTTCAGGTACAAACCTAGTTCCTCAAACATTAATACAATAACTATTTACTCAAGAAACCTAGGTAATAAGTTTATTTGTTGAATACAATATGTTATTTTACCTGGAATTTGATGGTCTAAGTTTCTTAGTACACCACATATTTGCTTTCTAAACTTTTACGTTTTGCTTGTTTGTAAGTTTATAGTGTGAAGTGGGTGAAGGTTTAGAGAGCAGATCATCATCTTTACATCTAATACAATTTTTGTTTCATTCTATTCATTGAAATTCTCTCAGTGTGCCATCACTTATCCCCCTCCTCCCTTCTTTCCTAACCCTTGCACAAGTTGTCCTTGGGTGAATGCTGCCCTTTTGATTTTATATACTTGACTATTCTAAGGTTTGCATGGCCCACTCAAGTTATTGTTCCCCTCAGAGGTTTGCCTGCTCATGAACTTTTATGAAGCATCTCTCGAGCTCATTTCTTGTCAAGAGATAAATTTCAGACAAGATAAAGATATGCTTTTTAAAAGGCTCATAAACTTGTTGGAAAAACTAAATACAAGTACTGAAAACAATGGGGGAAAGTACAAAAAAAACATGGAAATGAAAATGTTAAGTTTAAATGAACATTGGATATAGTAGAACTGCTTCTACCTATCGATGGCTGTAAACCTTTATGGAAATAGGTTGCCACATGGAGCAACTGGCGGATTCATACCATTGACCTTTCGGTTAACAACTGAATGCTAAGGTACTTCACCACCAGGGTCCCTTATTAATACCGCAGGTACTTTAAATTTATTGTTGCATGGTATGAAATTAAATTCAAACCTGTCCTAAATATCTGTGTTGGCTTCACTGATAGGAAATAGAAGTGAAAGTAAGCCAAAACCAGGGGCTATTTCTGCATGCACTGCTAACATTTAATGAAATGTATGTCATGTACTGCCCATAAAAGTGAGAACAGCTGTCAACGGTCAAGAAAACTCATGATATCCACATTAAAGAACATTACCTTTTACTTCTTGCCATTCTTGGTGCTAGAAAGTCAGCAAATGTATCTTAGAGCTCTATATAAGGGAACAGAGCATTTGTACTTACAGGTAGTTTGTGGTTGAATCCTTTCACTCGAATAATTAAACCATGTTCTCCAGCTACCAGTTTATACTCCAGCTGTGCCACATCTGCTTCATAAGCTGGTTCCGCAAGATTGTGGGTAAGGATGTTGACAAAGATATCAAAGAGGACCACACTGGGAAGTATAAAATGGGAATAACATCAGCAGTTGGTAAGAAATAAAAAAGACGTTTTGTTTCAATTTAAAGCAAGAAATTTCACTTTTAGAAAAGTTTTAATTTTCTACTCCAGTATATAAAACTGTAAACTAAGAGTTCAAAGGTAAATGCACCTTACTCAGGACTAAGTTCTAGAACTCTACCTTCTGCAGGCCTATAAACCCACAGGGACAGTTCTATTCTACCCTATAGGGCCTCTATGAGCTGGAAACAACTCGAGACGTGCTGTAGTGCTTCCCAATCCTTTCCATGCTATACCTACAGAGAAAATGATATCTGTACTACACAAAGGAGTAAACAAAACTCCATTAATGTTTCATGTCAATGTTTAGTACACAATACACAGAGCTTTGAGGGAAAAGTAAAAACAAACCAGTAAGCAATATAGCATTAACAATGACAAGAAAAAAGTATAAGTCAAAATAAAACAAAACAAAATTTAGTTTTTTAATAAAAAATTATTTCCTAGAAAATAAGGCAATTCCTCCAGGAACAAGAATGGGAATAGCTAAACCAGGAGGGTAGGGGGAAGGTGGGAAGAGGGGGGGAACTAATTGCAATGATCAGCACATAACCATACACGCATTATCTCCCATTCCCTAAGGGGATGAACAACAGAAACCGCAGAGGAAGGGAGAGACAGTGATTGCTGTAAGATATGAAAATAATAATAATTTATAATTTATCAAGGGGTCACTAGGGTGGGGTGGGGGGAGAGGAGCTGATACCAAGGGCTCAATAGAAAGTAAAGGTTTAGAAAATAATGATGGCAACATATGTACATATATGCTTGATACTATTGATTTATGAATTGTCATAAGAGACCCCAATGAAATGATGTTTTAATTTTAAAAAAAAGAAGCCAATTCCTTACTTTGCTGCAGACTTCTGTATCAAAGGTGAGATCAGATGAAAACGTATATATGCTGAGAGAAAACAGAAAGTCAATAAGAAAACATAATAATGCCAGAAAAGTTATAGCAAGCCTTTCCAAGAAAGCGGAATAGTTATGAACACTTTCAGAAACTTTTGTAAGCTAGTCAGGAAATATTAGAAATACCTTCCAAATTCAAGATGTGTTTGAGATTGTAGATATCCAACAAATGGCATCAAACCACATTTTATATAATTCCAAATTGTTTAAATTTTCATTTCATAAATAAGAACAGAAAAAAACCCAAAAAAATAGAAAGCTTGAACCATCATGATACATGACTAGGCCTTTTAGAATCCATTTAGCTATATCCTAAACTTTTAAACTGCAAAGAAAAGAGGTAGAGGGTAACAGGAGAGAGTTCACATTTGTAGTGCTGGACTAGACTATAATGCCTAAGAAATATTTCCTTTGGGATGCATTTATCATAGCTGGTTTATAAATAATGCTCAAATAACACCACTAATTCTTTAAGATCGCCTGATACTTCAGTCTACTTTCATATAACTGAAAGAAAAATAACAGAACATAATTTCATTCTAGGTTAGAATCTTTAATCTTTTAATGGAATCTGGAGTGTCTACACGAATTTCTGTGACAGTAAGGGAGCAGCATGTATCTGGATAAATAATATAGATAAGCCTAGAAAAACGTCTTTATTTCAAATAGAAAAGGAAGGGTAAAAGGGTAGATAGATACAGGGAAAGATCTGCTATGACATACAAAAGATTTGCTACACTCATATCACTTCCATAAGGAAAATAAAACCTTTTTTTACCTTTGGGAATTTTGAACTTGTTGTCTTTCTTATACCACAGGCAACCTTTTGGTGTGTTCACAATTTTAACAGGGTATTCTGTCTCAGGGCAATCAAAAGCCTTCAATGTGAAGTCCGTGGCTACCAAAAGAAGAGTAATTATTAATTCAGGTATTTCAAGAGGATTCCCATGATTTATATGGTTTCAGAAGTCTGGCTTAGTCTTTGTGACAAAAATAAGCAACTCAAATACTGTAGTTCAATAAATTAGTAGAAAAATTATCTGTCCTTAAATGAACTCTTGATAGTTCATAATTTGTCATGTTGAGTCACCTTTCACATTAAGTTTCGCTCCCTTTCTCAAAGAAAATATTCAGAGAATGACTTTCTTTGGTCAGGACAGTTGTATGGTAGGACTTCAAAGGGTTCACAGAAAATTTAATTATCTTTTAATTCAATTTCTCCATGAACTCTTTGAAGCCTGGCCTCATTGAGCAATTTAAGAATGAATACACTCTTGAATGGGAATGTCTTCTGGCAGCTACATGGCTATTTTGAAAAATTAGAAATGGTTGTCTCAAACCCCAACTTGGCATTTCAATTAATAAAAACAAAGTGTTTCATCAACATTTATGGAACAAAAAGTTAATGTAGAGAAACATAAAAGCAAAGGAGGGGAGCTGTTGGCTACGTTTATACATTAAAAAAAGAACTGGGTCACTTAGGATTGAAGTCTAAGAAATGAATTGTATTATCTATAAATAATTTTTAAGAAAAAAATTTAATATGGCAATATACAACTTTGAATTATTTTATCTAACTCAGTGTCTTCCTTTTTTTTCTCTCTAGACCACAGTTAGTATAGGTTCTACATTACAAAATAGTGGAGAGATAACACACATATAACCCATCTAAAACAAAGTTCTTTCCCCCTCAGGATGATTTTAAATGACTTTATTATTTCCCATGTGTGACAGTACACAAAGCACAGGGTATTCTTTCTTCTTTTCCTAAGTTTTAACCTCTAATTTTATTGTATTATTTTTCAAATCACTTTTAAAAAGCATTTTATTGGGGGTTCTTCTCACAATCCATATATACCCATTGTGTCAAGTTTGTATATAAGTTGCCGTCATCATTTTCAAAACATTCTTTCAACTTGAGCCCTTGGTATCAGCTCATTTCTCCCCTCCCCCACCATCATGAACCCTTGATAATTATATATTTTTTTCATGTCTTACACTGACTTTCCACCTTTCACCCACTTTTCTGTTGTCCATCACTCTAGGAGGGGGTTATATGTCGATCACTGTGATCAGTTCCCCTTTTCTCCCCCGCCTTCCCCTTCCCCTCCTGGTATTGCCACTCTCATTGGTCCTCAAGGATTTATGTCCTGGATTCCTGTGTTATATGAGATCTTATCTGTACCAGTGTACATGCTTTGATCCAGCCAGATTTCTAAGGTAGAACTGGGATCATGATAGTTGGGGCGGGGAGCATTAAAGAACTAGAGGAAAGTGAGTGTTTCATCAGTGCTAAATACTGCACTCTGACTGGCTCGTCTCTTCCTTGTGACCCTTCTGTAAGGGGATGGCCAATTGTCTACAGTTGGGCTTTGGATCTCCACTCCACCCTTTCCCTCATTCACATTGATATGATTTTTTTAAAACAAAGTTCTTAAAATAATATCCATTCAATATATGAAAGAACTTTAAAAAGTAATTGATAAAATAAAATTACAAACTAATGGGATTTGTCCACATAGTTTTTGGAGTCCCTCCCACTCCACCCCCTACAAATCTGTACACTCCTGCCCCAAACAATGAAACATTCTGCAACTTTCCAGTCTAGTTGGGTTTTTAAAAATACTTTTCATACTCAATTACATTGACCTTAAACATTATTTGTATAACCCATTACAACTGGTGACCTGGCTGACGGTTTGGTGACCTGCCTTGCTGTTTGCTGTATGTGCTGGGATAGCCTAGCTCTCTCTCTCTCTCTCTCTACAGAGGACAACCTGGAAGCTCTCAAGACTTGAAAGACTGCTAGTGTCTCACAACTCTCTCATGGGAGTGAGTTGCACTGAGCCATTTTTACTACTTTATAATTTAACTATTCATTTCTTGTATTATATATCTAACTATCTATATACAATTTAACAGTTCATTGCTTGTGTTAGCTATCTTTATAAATATATATATAATTACAAGCAATCTGGTTTTATCTCTCTAAAGAATCCTATTTAATACATTTAACCCCTTTAATGGGGTTACAAACAGCAGTTTTAGAAACACTAGAATAAGTTGATAAGATAATTACAATTCCTAAGGAAAGTTGCATATGGGAAGGGATCATCAATGATGGGGAAGAAAAAAATTTGAGTTTCGCAGAATCTTTGAATTAGGTTTTAAGCCCTGATTCCTCAGTTCATCAATTCAATAGTCTTGGACAATCACTTTGCTTTTCTAAACTTTAAGTTTCCTTATTTGGAAAAGTAAACAACAAAACGAAACAAAAAAATTGAATTTAACAAGCTCAAATATAAATTTTATGAATTTACATTTCATAAAACATAATATATGATGTAAGTGGGTGCTTTTCAGTATCCAGATGGTTCATATGAAATGATTATTATTTCACTGACCTATGTACTTGTTTTCAGCTGGAAGATGCAGCTCTGAATTCAATTCAAAATTACTACTCCACAGTTCAGTCCAAGAGGTTTCAATTTCTGTGGAGAATTAAGAACAAAAAACTGACCTAGTAAAAGATGCAATTATCTCTTAATTAATAACAATCCAATCATCAAAAGGCCTTCACAAACCAATTCTTTTGAATAAAATCTTGCTCTCAAAGTGTGGTGCCTATAGCATTGATAATATCTTGGAGCCTGTTAGAACTGCAGCATCTCAAGGCCCACGCTAGACCTACTGAATTGGATTCTATTTTAATAAGGTCTTCAGGAAATACATATGCACACTGACATTTGAGACATTTTTCTCAGTAAATAGTTTTAAAAATTCTGCCACGAAAAAGTCAAGGAAACAAACAGAACCTTTTCACTCCTTATATGTTATATAAAAAGAGTAAAAACCAAGTTACTTCAAAGTAATACAAATAGTTTTCATGTCAAAATACATTTTTTAAAACTTATACTTTTGTTAAGGTGTAAAAATTATTGCAATGTGAAAATTCTCGGGCGAGTCCGACACATCTAAGTGTAGGAAAATTGTTAAACTATTTTACCTTGCATACTATACTGAGTCCCAAACCACTTCTCCTTAAGGTCGCATTTTCCCTCATTAGCACCAGACAGAAGAACAAGATTTGCTTTTTGAGGAACTAGCTGATTAAGGGCTTCGGCAATGACCTAATATATGGGTAGAAGAGGACCCAAACACAAAACAATTTTAATCCAACACATTTCTATCTGAATGGTAAAGCCAAATTATGTTACGTAACCCCAAGATCTTAGCAACTTGATCTCATAGTACCTATAGTCAGGTGTTCAAATTCTCAAAGCTTCATAAATATATCAATGTTTTCATATTTCATAATAATGCTACACAAACAGGGTTCAACTCAAATTCTACATACCAACAGTATTAGCAAAAACTGTCATTTACTGAACCTTTGCTATATACCAGGCAGTATTTAGCACATGTTATTTCATAAAATCCTAAAAATAAAAAAGCCTAAGGTATACTCATTTTATAGAAAATGGCATTTGGCTTCAGAGGTAAATGTTGAAATAATTAACTTAAAGATTAAGTTGAACAGAACACAGAAGTGGCAAGAATATAGTTCTACCTAAGTTTTAGATACTGGTTTTTTTTAAAAAAGACATTCTTAACCACTATATATTATTTATGTATTTTTACTAATTCTTGGGTATGTACAGGCAATTTCTGGGTTACAAACTCTGACTTCCATATAACCCAAGTTCTAAACTAGACCCTTTATGTCTCTCCTCAGTGCAAATCAAGGAGTGGTGCAAAGGAAGGGGTGGAATGGTGGCCTAACTCCAGACTCAGCCAGCAGCAGATAAGCAGATGCTCTCTGAACCCACCTGGTCCCTACCCCACTTCAGAGGCAGGGGGCCTACTGATGGGCACACAGGACATGTAATGCAGGCAGTGGGTTGGCACCTCTCCCACAGCTGTCATTCTAGGCCAGCTCTGGGATGGCAACACCCTTCCTGTGGATGAGTAGTAAGCAAGGTGGCAGGCAAGGACCCAAATTCACTATGAACTACTTGGCCAGGCAACACTTTACCACAACCAAGAGGCTGAAGGAGATGGGTCTGGTTGTTCCCCTGCCTAAATTCAAGCCTAAACCTGATACCAATTTTTTGGGTTACCAAAAATACTTGGGCAACATATAATCAATAGTAATAATAAATGATTGTTACTTTCTAACACACGTCAAAACATTATTATTATTGTATTATTAGTGTTTTATATCTCTAGAAGTATTTTTAATGCATAGAAAGGTACACTATATATGATCCAGTAAGACAAACATTTGACTAATGAAGATATGAAATGATTCATCATAAAGATTAACTTAAATATTGAACTTGTAGATTGAAAAACAAATTGACCTTATTTATAATCTGGATACTGCTTGTACCTCATACTTAAAGATTAGAAAAAATATTTAAATCTCAAATTGAAAGCCTTCCTTCAACAATCTCTTAATTATGAAATGAACTAAACTCAGGATTTTATGGCTTAGATTTAGATGTCAATGACCATGTAACATTATTTCATCTAGAAAAAAATAATGGTGGGTTTGGAAGCAAAAATGTAGAGCCCTGGGCACAACCATTTGGGGGAATAATGTGTCTTCCTCACTTTAAAATAAAACCATTTTGAATCGCTTCTCGGCCTTTTGGCTAAGATCAAGTGTAAAATAAAACCATTTTGGAATACCTTACACCAAGGTTTTTCAGTCACAGCACCACTAAAACCTGGAGCTGAATAATTCTTTGTTGTGGGGGACTATTTTCTGCATTGTAAAATATTCACCCTTTACTCACTAAAGGCTAATAGCACCCACTGAGGTACATCTACCTAAAATTATCCCCAGACATTGACAAATAGTTCTTTAAAAGGTAAAACTATCTTGGGTGGTCTTTGGCCCATAATGAGGAATATTTTAAAAGTTCATGGAAAAATAGAATTAAATGATAATGAAAATCTTCCACAAACTATTTGAAGCCATTCTTATGAAGTAATATGACCTACTCCTCGAGTGTAGTGAAGACCCTGACCAACTATTTCTAATTCAGAGTTGGTTTTTTTTCTTTCTTATTTGATAAATATCTTCAATATGATTGTTTTACATTCAGATTATTCTTAATCTCCTCTTAAATTAAAAGGTAAATTTAAAATGCTGTTGAGTATGATCAACTAAATCGCAAAATTCTTTTGAATTACTTTAACTATTTTAGATATTTCAACACTCAAAAAGAAAATTTGATTTTCCCCTTTTCATACTAAAATGTATCGTGCAAGAATCATGGAAACTAATCCATAAAACTATTAATAGTTCTTATACTCATGAAAACAAAATAAACTGGTTAAGCATAAGCAAGTTTTCGTCATTTCATAGTTCATAGGTACGTCCCTATACTTTTCATCATCCTCATCCCTAAGAGCAAATTTTAGAAATTTACTTACATCTGGATGATATTCAAAAAGAAGTTGATCTCCAGTGAGAAAGTCTTGCATTGGGTACAGCTGCATGTTTTCACAAATATTTTCCACATACTCAACTGGATCTGTCTATAAAGAGGGAAACTTATGTCACAACAGGCCCTTATAATTATACATAAATTACAAAGCATTAAACAAAACCTGAACGTTTCCAAATAAATATAACCAAATACCTCAATAGTTACAGCTTAAGAATCTGATATTAAGAATTAAACAGAGGATAGTGAAATAGATCAATGTGTATATATTTATTGGTTAGTATTAAGGTAGGGCCTCCACTCAAGTACTCCCTCAATGTAAGAATACTTTTGTTCTATTAAACTGGCATTCCATGATGCTCACCTTCCCAACACGATCGCTGAAGACAAAGCAGGTGCATAAGCAAATGTGGTGAAGAAAGCTGATGATGCCCGGCCATCAAAAGAAACAGTGTCTGGGGTCTTAAGGCATGAAGGTAAACAAGCGGCCATCTACCTCAGAAGCAACAAAGCCCACATGGAAGAAGCACACTAGCCTGTGTGATCACGAGTTGCCGAAGGGATCAGTTATCAGGTATCAAGGAACAAAAAAATCATATCATTGTGTGCTCACCTCCCCGATACGATTGCTGAAGACAAATGGATACATAAGTAAATGTGGTGAAGAAAGCTGATGGTGCCCGGCTATCAAAAGATGGGGTCTTAAAGGTAAAACAATTGGCCATCTAGCTCAGAAGAAACAAAGCCCACATGGAAAAAGTACACCAGCCTGTGTGATCACGAGATGTCGAAGGGATCAGGTATCAGACATCAAAAGAACAAAAATTCAGATCATTATGAATGAGGGGGTGTGCAGATTGGGGACCTAAGACCCATCTGGAGACAACTGGACATCCCCTTACAGAAGGGTCTTGGGGAGGAGATGAGCCAGTCAAGGTGCAGTGTAGCAATGATGAAACATACAACTTTCCTCTAGTTCCTAAATGCTTCCTCACTCCCCACTATCATGACCTCAATTTTACCTTACAAATCTGGCTAGACCAGAGGATGTACACTGGTACAGATAGAAACTGGAAACACAGGGAATCCAGGATGGATGATCCCTTCAGGACCAGTGGTGAGAGTGGTGATACCAGGAGGGTGGAGTGGAAAGGGAGAACCGATTATAAGAATCTACATATAACCTCCTCCCTAGGGGATGGACAACAGAAAAGTGGGTGAAGGGAGACATCAGACCATGTACGATATGACAAAATAATTGATAAAGTTATCAAGGGTTCATGGGGGGTAGGGAGGGAGGGGGAAAAATAAGGAGCTGATGCCAGGGATTTGGATGGAGAGCAAATGTTTTGAGAATGATCAGGGCAACGAATGTATAGATGTGCTTGACACAATTGATGTATGTATGGATTGTGATAAGAGTTATATGAGCCCCCAATAAAATGATTTAAAAAAAAAGAATTAAACAAAAAACATTAGCTATTAACTTAAGTTTAACCTCCTTACACCCAGTCTGAATTCTATAAGACCCTAGGTTTCAGATATGTCACAGCCTCTTCATGAAACAATTACCATATTCAAGTGTAAATACATGCCAAGAGCCCCTACAGGGCTGTGAAGTACCCAACACGGGGTCTTCAACAACAAATTAGTCCTATCGCCTAAAAACCTTTTGTAAGCATGAACCAAATAACTGTATCTTTTAGAGTATTTTAGAGTATTTTGAGTATTTTGACAGTCATAAAGAGCATATTGTCTTAATTTAAAAGTCAGTGACTATAAGTTCTCTGACTTAAAATGAAATTATTCACCCCATAAAAGTAATAATTCAAGTATTGACTGGGTTCCCAGATACACAGAACCTTAAAATGACAGGTCTTTCAGAAATCAAGGACCTAATTCTATGATTCACAAGTGAAGGCATACACGCAGAATGAAGTGATGTGCTAAACAAACACTAAAATTCTAGTCTCCTAAAATAATCAGTTAGTTGGGAGCCCTGGTGGCCTACGATAAGCTTTGGGCTGTTAACTGAAGGACCATCAGTTTGAACCCACCAACTGCTCCACACATGAGAAAGATGACACAGTCTGCTTCTGTGAAGAGTGACAGCCTTGGAACACTGTGGAGTTCTCCTCTGTCTTATAGGGTACTATGAGTTCAAATAACTTTATGGTAATAGATTTGGCTTGGTTTGAAAGTAACAGCAAGTGCTCTTTCCATGACACCACAATGCCCAGTTAGACAATGTGAGTTGTTTTCATCTAATAGAAAAATAGCAAAGTTACTCTATTCATGAAGAGATGAGAGGTAAACTAGAGGTCATAGGTACACATTAACTACTATACCATATAAGCACATTAAAAAAAAACACAACCACCACTAAACCTCCATTGCCATTGAGCCAATTCCAACTCATAGCAAGCCTATGCAGTCTGTAAATCTTTCTCCTGTGAAGCAACTAGTAAGTTTGAACAACCCAACTTGTGATTCGCAGTCCAATCCTTACCTGACAAGGCCACCAGATCTACTTATCACCAAATAACAGAGTAATGAAAAAAGTAAGGAAAGATAAGATTTACTGCTACTTTTTGGGTTTTGCTGGTGATAGGTTTTCTGCTCTATTTCAGTAAACATTTCTGAATCAACAAGTTAACTAGTAATTAATGTGTTAGTACTTTCTAAAATGACTCCTATCCTGTTCTAATTTCTTTGACCAATTATTTTCAGTAGTCATTTCATTCTACATTAACTGCTCTAATCAATATGCTATAAAACTGAGATCAAAGTATTTCCTATAAGAAAACACTAAAAACCCTCACCAAAAACAGATATGTAGTGCCAAGGCAATGGAGAAGACATATTGTGTGTGGGTGGTGTGGTTCAATACAATCCTTTGAGAAAAAATTAAAATACTAAAATTGACTTACATTCAAAATTATGTATTTGCACCAATTTAACAATACTTTCAGAATTTTCATCAACCCAAAAAAACTCTGTACCCATAAAAAGTCATTCCTATTCTCCCCTTCACTCACCCACTGGTAACCACTAATCTATTTTATATCTCTATACATTTTCCTGTTCTGGACATTTCACATAAATGGAATTATATAATCTGTGGCCTTTTATGCCTTGCTTCTTTCACTTAGCATGTTATCATGGTTAATCCATGTTGTAGCAGAATGACCCATTAATTAATGATACTATGTTGCTGCCACTTTTACCTACTATGAATAATCATAGTGCAAATTATGAATAATAATGTTAGGGACACTTACATCAAGATTTTGGGTAGACATAAGAGTATGCTGTCAATCCTCTTATTGACATAACTAGAAATGGAAGTTGTGAGTCTGAAGAATTGCCAGTTTCCAAAGATGCTGTGCCAGTTTATATTCTTTCAAGTAATGTGTGAGGGTTCTAATTTCTTTACAACTTTTCTAATACTTGTTTAATTTCTAATTTTTTGTGTTCATTACAAATTCTCAATGCCTTGTATTACTAATTACTACATTATTATTCCTGCTTCTCTGCCTACTGAAAAGTACTAAATAACTTTCTCATCATTCTCTAGGTTCAAATAGCTTATTACTACTACATGCAGCTGGAAGAGAAGCCAAGTTCCTGTGGGAAATACAACTTTAAAATTTCTTAATTGAGAATTAATACTATAGAATAGTTTGAATAACACATTCCTATTTGCCTTTATTGCTGAATGCCAGAAAAAAGTCTGGAGAAATTCTTAAATTGCTTCACACAGAAATTATAAAATAGAAATGTTAAGCTACTGTAGTGAATTTAATGTTTCATGCAGAGAAAGATTCTCCTAATTTGTTCTAACTTTCTAGTAATAGGCTTAGCTTATGAAGTTTTGCGCTCATTCTTTTCAATGAAGGTCCGTAGTAAGGGATACTGTAGACTTGCAGGGGAGTTGGGAATTAAAAACTACTAATGAGGTGAAGTCAATAAAGAGACCTTGAAATGTCTTACCAAGAAGGAACTGGAGAGACTCATCCAACAGAGGAGACAGCACAGGAGTGAACGGCAACTGGAAGCTTAGTTTTGACCTTGTTTTCATGTAGTAATATGTATTCAGGGAATGGTCGCCCGTGATGAGCCATAGATATGTGAATATGCTTTATAAACTGGTTATAAACCAGGAGTTCATAATCGAGAGACTATACACAGCCACATAAAGTTGTCAGTGGACAAATTCAAGGGGTCATTGAATTTATTGGGAAGAAATTACATTTTTTATTTTCAGTGACCTCTTATTTACTTATTCTTTTGTTTATGAATATAAGCAATAAACCATCGTATTAGTTGTATCTGTGACTTTATTGCCAATAGAATCAAAAATATTTTTGTATCATAATGTATTTGTAGCAGTTATCTTAAAACATCATTTATATTCAGTGCTATTTCAAAATAGTGATAATGATTAGGCCTACTGCTAGACTTCAGGGAAAATTATCTTCTTTCCTCAAATCCCAAAATACACTGTTTCTAACACTACATATGGTAATAAATAACCTTGTGGAATATCTTTAAAATATTTTAATTCCCCAAATATCAAATACCATAGTCAGTCTTCATAAATATTTAATGCAGGGATGAGCAGATGATTGTCACACAATATGATCTATGTTTATATGCTTAGTCCTCTTACGGATATGCAATATAAATACTCAAAACACAAGAGTTAACACTTTCAAAAAGCCTTATGGTTGGCTTGAAAATAACATGACAAGAGAAGCAGAATTAAAACTCCAGTGAAACTTCAAAAGGAGAGAAACAAAGTCCATCCATACCAGTTATACATTTGATAAGAACTTGATTTTCAGTACCTGTTCTTGGTAATGAAATTCATTATCCTCAATTTTCTGAATCTCTTCAAAAATTCTGTGAGAGAAGTAAAATTATAAATGGCAGACATATTGAAGTTTTTCCCTAGAATCATCAGCGAGAGGTATGAAAATATAAGAACGAACCAAGTAAACAAAATCTTTAGTGCACACTCACATGTCGAAAGGTAAGGATATAGAGCTGGTAAATAAAACTGCCTGAAAACCATCAAGGCTGGATAAGTGCATGGCTACTGACAGTCTTAAAATTAAAAAGTACTTCCTGGCTTCATTTTAAGAGTATTTATTACCTTTTGTCTGGGCCTAGCGTCTGTAGCATTTTTAAATACTGGAAGACAGTATGAGCAACCTAAAAACAAAACATCTGGTTAATTTTCTATAGTGTGACACCTATAAATTTTTTAAACCCTCCATTTTACTTATTTACCTCATAGAAGTGTTCATAACCTTCATCAGTCAATGTTATAGAAATGCTGAACACTGAATATGTAGAATTTTGCTCAAATCCCGTCTCACCATTTCCACCAAAAAGTGCAAGAGCCCAGCACCTACAGAAAGAAAAAAATAATCTGGTTAATATATTGGGATTGATAAATCTACAAACTCTTCAAATTAGAAAATGGATAAGCTGTCTATATAAAATCTAGAACCCAAAGCCTTTGATGTAAAAATCTTTTTGACAGTAAGTTTAAATGGACAAATAGAAAAACACACAAAGCTTCCCAAGGAACTGTAGTAAATACAAAAGCCAGCAGAAATTCCTATTTGTTTAATGGAAACACTAATACTCATTATGACAAAGTAAAACATTACCAGTTTTATGAAGCCATAGTAATTCTTGTTAACAAATGAATAGCAAAAAATACTAATAATATCGCTGGGAGGCATTTTAGAATCCTTTTCTGAACACATCTACATATTGCAGATTGTGCCTAATGCCACATTTTTCTCCATGTAATGAAGCTGCTCTGATGATTTGCTCAGCATACAAATTGATTAAGTATGGTGAGAGGATACAATCCTGATGCACACCTATCAGGATTATAATCATGCAGCATTACTTTGATTCGTGTACAGGTTCCACATGGCACAGGAATGGAGTGCTCTGGAACTCCCATTTTTCTCAAAGTTATCCATAGTTTGTTATGTTCCACACAGTTAAATGCCTTCGCAGAGTTAATAAAACACAAGTAAACATCTTTATGATATTGTCTGGTATCAGCAAACATCCTTCTGACAACAGCAATGCTATCCCTTGTTACAAGTCATCTTCTCAAGCTTGCCTGAACTCTAGCAGCTCCGTCAATGTACTGCTGCAACTGTGGGTGGATGCTCTGCAGCAAAATTTTACTTATATGTGCATCAGTGATATTGTTCTAGAATTTGTATATTGTTGCGTCACCTTTCTTTGCAATGGTTACAAATACGGATCTGTTCCAGTCAGCCAGGTTCAAATCTGCCAAATTTCTTGTCATAGATCAGTGAATGCTTCCAGTGTTTCAGCTAGTTGAAACATTTCAACAATCCTGTTCTATCAATTCCTAGGGCCTGTTTTTGGCTTACGCTTTCAATGCAGCTGGAACGTCTTTCTCTAGTATTGCTGGGTTTTGATCACATACTACCTCGTGAAATGGTTGAGTGTAGACTCTCTTTGGTACAGTCATTTTCTTTATTCTTTCTATCTGCTTTTGATGCATCGGTCAATATTGTCGCCATAATCTTCCAACATTGCAACTCTAGGCTTGAATTTTTTCTGTAGTTCTTTCAGTTTAAAATTGAGAACAACAAGGCTTTTTAAGGAATAGCTTTAAAATACTTCAAATATCTAAATACCTTTCCTATTTAGACAGTCAACTGAGTTCCTTGAGACTATCACTAATGGATAATATAACAGAAATTCAAAAATCGAATGAAGTTCAGTAAGGTAGAAAGATAGGGCACAACTCAAAGTATTTTGTGCAGTTTGTATAAGACATATGTGCGCTCAGTTTTCTTTGACATGTTCTAATATACATCAATGTTTCAAAGTATTTATTTACATTACTAATCTATCTTTAAATACTCAAATTAATTCGTGCATATAAAATCAAGCAGCGAATCTATTAGTCTTAATCCCAAAGTTATATTCACTTATTTCGCTACAGACAACTTAAGTGGGTGGTACTCATATGCATTAGGAAATACTCTGCTAGCATGTCTGCATAAACTGTTTGCAGTTTCACGAATGATCTGTTCAGTAAGGTCCTGAAGGGATCACCTGTCCTGGATTCCCTGTGTTTCCAGTTCCTATCTGTACCAGTGTACATCCTCTGGTCTAGCCAGATTTGTAAGGTAGAATTGGGTTCATGGCAGTGGGGGGGTGAGGA
This sequence comes from Tenrec ecaudatus, assembly GCF_050624435.1. NCBI lineage: Eukaryota > Metazoa > Chordata > Mammalia > Afrosoricida > Tenrecidae > Tenrec > Tenrec ecaudatus. The sequence goes on from NC_134530.1 coordinate 77,029,474, forward strand.
AGCATTTAGGAACTTTCTTAAGACATGTTGTAGGTTTCATCATTCCTACACGGCACCCTGACTGGCTCGTCTTATCCCCGCAACCCTTCTGTAAGGGGATGTCCAGTTGCCTACAGATGGGCTTTGGGTCTCCACTCCGTACTCCCCCTCAGTCACATGATATGATTTTTTGTTTTTTGATGTTGATATCCCTTCGACAACTCATGATCGCACAGGCTCGTGTGCTTCTTCCATGTATACTTTGTTGCTTCTCAGCTAGATGGCCGCTTGTTTGCCTTTAAGACAAGCTGTACCTTTTGATCACCAGGCATGATCAGCTTTTTTTCACCACATTTGCCCATGCGCCTATTTTTCTACAGCAATCCATTGTATGAAGGAAGTGAACATACAATGATATGATATTTTTGTTCTTTGATGCCTGATGCCTGATCCCTTCAATACCTCGTGATCACATAGGCTGGTGTGCTTCTTCCCTGTGGGCTTTGTTGCTTCTAAGCTAGATGGCTGCAGGTTTACCTTCAAGCCTTTAAGACCCCAGATGCTATATCTTTTGATAGTAAGGCACCATCAGCTAGTCTAGGCTATTAAAGTGACTGAATTAAGCATTAAATTTTATTCTAGGCTTCTTATCATATAATAAAAAGAGAATAGAATGACTTACATATAATAATATTGTTTAATATTTTCTGAGGAGTCTAAACAAAAAGTACTTGTTAATTGAAAACTTACTTTTTTCTAAGATAAGAAAGAATGCTGCCTTTGCCTTCATGCCCAACCAGCCAAGAGATATAATGAAGTGGTTTCACCCTTAAAAAAAAATGTTAAGGTCAGAAATAAAAAATTAAGGTAAAAATGCACCATAAAAATGTTCTCCTTAATAAAATATATTTGAGAATAAAATAAATTTACACACAAATCCATTTAAACAAAAGTTTAATAATTTATCAGCAAGCTAAAATTAGAAAAAGTGGTAAACTTTAACTTCCTTCATCTGAAAAATGATTCCATTTGTCTGCAAAGACTTCTAGTACTGTAGGCTCTATTCTATGGTCATGTAAAATGTCTGTGCTGAGTCAGAAAACCTAGATTCTAGTTTTAGTTTATTTTCCTTTAAATAAATGAAAGATGTGGAATAGGAAATTTAATCTTTTTCTTCTCTTGCCTACCTACTCGTATAGTTTTTATGAAAATGCTTTATTTTATGTTCTATAATGGTTCTGAGTAGCTGTACATATATTATTCCAAATGTCTTTTCCCATTGGCTTCCACTATAATTTTGGAAATGCATGCTTATTAAAATAGAAGTGTCTCAAAAACTAAAGTTTTTAATCTAAGCATTCTTAAATTTCAAAATTAGGTTAGAGAATTAAATTCGATAAATACTTGAAAGTCAAGATATAATATTATGATTTCAATTATTTGAAGTGATTCCAAAAGCTTACATAAAATTGCTAAAATAGAAGTGTTAGTTATATATGTACCAAGACTAGTGTAAAAGAACAAAGAATATGATGAATGAACCTAGACATACAATGATTATATCTGAAGGAAACTAATTTTACTACACAAAATAACTTTGGAGGGATGAACACTGTGTTTCTTTGTGGGGGAGGGTGAATCCCCCAAAATCTATTAGAAATTCACACAATTGGGGATTCAAAATGGCTTCACGATAAAAGTCATGTTAAACAAACAAAAAAATCCCAAACAAAACAACAATCCATAATAGCTTCACTTGAAAAGAAAACAACAACAAAATTATCGTTTCATTTTTTTAAAAGTTAGTCTGATTAGAAACACACAAAAATGTTAAGCATCTTTGGAGAGAAGAATCATGATTTTTTTTTCATCTTTTTTCAGCTTGATTGAATATTCCAACATACAAGTAACAAAGTTTTTTTCTGGGCTCAAGTAATACATAGTACTCTTTCTTTGTACATGTGTCCTTAAGTTGTTACTGGTAGTAGTTTCATAAATTGTTACAGATTTTTATTAGTGTATTCAAGTTATTAACATTTTTCTCATGAGAAAATCATCTTTAAAAAGTTTATAGAAAAAACACCATTTAGAATTCGGTCTCTAAGAATGTTTGAAGTCCTCTTTTAATAGATAAATTAAAACATTTTCCTAATTTTTATAAACCTACCCTAACTTAAAAAAGTTCTTGGGATATATATTCCAATTGTTTGGCAGCCTCAAAACTACTCAATTTTACTGTTGATAAGATTAAATCAAATGGTTGCCACTGTCAAATCGGAGTTGTTAGGTACCATTGAGTTGGCTCTGACCCATACATAGCAACCCTAATAAAGCATTAGTTAATATTATGTTTTTGTACTGCCAATACTAAAGAAAATAACTTGCAACATTAGTATTGACAATACGATACTTTATTTCAATGTGAAAAAGGCAACTAGTTTTAAATAATGAACTTCTGCTATAAAAATTAAAATATATAAAAGCTCCAACAATAGTTAAGTCCTAATTAATCAAATTACCTACATCTATAAACTTAGAACCCCCAATTTAAAATATTTAGCATGCTTTAAGAAAACTACTGAAGTAATAAACATGTCCTTGAATACTTACCTATAATGTTGTTGTTGAGGGGGAAGTGCCCATGTGATTGTCAGAGCATGAATTTTTCTGATTGGAACCACTAAAAAATATTTTCAAGAAAATAGATATAAGTATTCCTCTATTACTTTTACTGTATTGCAGAATGTTTCCATTACCTTCTTCTAATTTATTTTGTCCACCATTACACAGAAGATATACATACAATGCACTTATTATGTATTTCAAGTTGCCAATTTCCCAATTTGAATGATGCAATTTTTATAAAATTCTTTTAGGTGAGTAGAAGCAAGGATTAAAGAACTATGAGAGTATATAATGCTGTTAAGAGTGGATATCTTGTTGCAAGAAAGAAGCTGGCACCAAGAAAGAGTCTGGAGACCCAGTCTAAATCCTGCCCTACAACCATCTTACTGTAGGGGCTTAAATTACTTTAAGGAAATCCCTTACAATGAAATGTTTCTGAATCTGTTCCTTAAAGGCGTTGGGCTAAATTATCTCTAAGATTCTTCCCTGTGCAATTATTCTTTGATTATATAAGTATGAAATCCAAAGTTGTACAATCCAGGATAAGGTTGTCTCTGGGAAGAAGCCTAGAAAGAATGGACTAGGACTGATGTGACAAAACAGTCCTTGATCAAAGGAAGAAAGTGACAGGCAACAGGAAGAGGTGAACAGCTAGGCAATTGAGGGAGAGACCAAAAAGTGCCATAATTGAAGCAGCCTCAGACTGTAATAAAGTTATTTCAAACAATTTTAAGGCTTTGGGGATTTTTTTTAAACGAACCTCTATAAAGTTTGTTAAATGCTGGTGTGTCAAATGGATCCATTAAATGGCCAAAGTTTGGTTTGGATAACCCACTGGAAAAAAAACAAACAAAAAGCAAATAGATTACAATTAACAAACACCTTTATAAACATTATCTTTAGGGATATCTAGCCAACAGGTATTTAAAATCTATTCTATAGATATACAGCTTGAAAGTATTCCAGGCAGCAAATTCCTCAAATCCTTACTCCACACCTATTTTTAACTTCAGTCTCAATAACTCAAGTGGCTTTAAAACATAACGAAGATATGGATTGATGTGACCTACTCAAGATTTACTGCATTTATAAGCCCCTTTCAACTATAGTTTTCCTTCCAGTTATTTCCCAAAGAAAACATACTCTGGAAGGGAAAAATGTATTCAATAAATAGTTATAAGGTATAAAGCACAATATGAAACATAAAGCGTTATCTTGGGTCCTCTGCTATCTAAAAGATTTGATCTCTCTCTAAAAGCACTTCCAATCTGATTGACAGATATTATAACTTTAAAATTTCTTCCACATAAAAAACACAAATTATTATCTGGGAAAAAAAATACAAATTAGTATTAAATATAGTAAACAATATTGGAGAAAAAATTTAAATGCTCATCAGGGATTACAAGAGTCTAATGAAGCCTGCTATTAAATGTACCTCTATAGTTTTATTAGTAAAATTTCACAGTAAAACATTCTAATCTGACATTTCAAATTTCCATGAGTCATATTCACTTTCTAGTAAAAAAAATAGCACACATTGGCAAAGTTTTCTTTACTTTTCTATACATAAAAACGTCTGCCAAATATTAGTATGAACTCACATAAAACCAAGAAAATAACAACCAATCAAGTGTTATTATAAATTACTCTAACTTTTTTTTCCTTTAATTTGAAATAAAATATATCTTACAATAAAGAACTAGTAAAACTCACAGAGGTAACTTATTTATTTTACTAAAACACAAACTGCTAAGGGTGAGAAGAAAGTTTTTCATGATGAAAAGTTGTGTGTACTTTGTTAACAAAGATGTAGCAGTATGATTTTGATTAATAATTTGAAGTTAACAAAGAAATACTTAATAGTATAGGAGGGAATAAAGAGGAGCTGATATCAAGAGGCTCAAGGAGAAAAATGTTTAGAAAATGATGATCACAGCATCTGTACAAGTTCACATTATATAATTGATTTATGGATTGTTATAATATCTGTAAGACTCCCCAATAAAATGATCAATTAAGAAAAACACTTAATAGTATTTTTTTAAAATCATTTTATTGGGGGCTCTCACAGCTCTTATAACAATCCATACATGCACATTTGTACATATGTTGCCATCATTCTTTTCAAACCATTTTCATTCTTCTTGAACCCCTTGATATCAGCTCATTTTTCCCTCCCTCCCTCACGAACCCATAATAATTTATAACATATTATTTTCATCCCACTCTCTCCCTACAACCACATTTCTGTTGTTAATCCTTTTGGGAAGGGGCAGTTTCCCCTTTCTCCCCCCATGATCCCCCTACCCTCATGGGTATCATTACTCCCATTATTGTTCCTGAGGTGTTTATCTGTCCTGGATTCTGTGTGTTAAGAGCTCTTATCTGTACCAGTATGCATGCTCTGGTCTAGCCAATTTGTAAGACAGAACTGGGATCATGATAGAGGGGGGAAGTGTTAGTTACATAATCTGGTGTCAATATGAGGATTAAGAGTGTAAGGGGTAGAGTCTAATCTGTCAATAGGGTCATAGCCAATGAGGCCTCTGTGTGGGCATGGTCTTCTCCTGAGGATTCTGGGAACTCCTTTATTTCTTCCTTGGAGGCAGGAGACACTCTCTCTCTAGGATCACTCCCTGTGAGACATTTCTGAAGAGAAGGTACCCTGAGGCAGACTTTCAGAGCTGAAGGAAGCACTTGGAGACCCCTGCCAGTGCTGAGATAATTACAATGCCACTGTATCCACAAGACCTCCAACCTACTGGCCTGTGATATTCCTGCATTTGGTGGCAGTGCATGTGACTTCATAGATTGGTACTGCATATGGGCTATTATCAGACTTATGGACTTGATGTTTTCTTAATATTCAATTCTTGTATATAAAGCTCTTTTTTCTAAGTTTTGTTTGGTTTGTTTTATTAGGGGCTCATACAACCCTTATCACAATCCATACTTATATCAGTTGTGTAAAGCACATTTGTACATTCATTGCCCTCATCATTCTCAAAACATCCGCTCTCCACCCAAGGCCCTGGCATCAGCTCATTTTTCCTCTCCCTCCCTGCTCCCCACTCCCTCATGAACCCTTGATAATTTACAAATTATTATTTTGTCATATCTTGCACTTTTCAATGTCTCCCTTCATCCACTTTTCGGTTGTCCATCCCCCAGTGAGGTTATATGTAGAACCTTGTAATCGGTTCCCCCATAAAGCTCTTTCTTATACAAATATGAGTGTCCATGAATGTGTTTCTCTAGTCTACCCAGACTAACACAAGGAGGAAGCATGAAGGAACTAGAAGAATGTTGTATGTTCCATTGGTATTATACTTTACCCTGGCTGGCTCGTCCCTTCCTTGTAACCCTTCTGTGAGGGGATGTCCAATTGTCTACAGATAGGCTTTGGATCTCAACTCTGCCCACCTCAAACCCCTCCCCCCCATTGTTTTCATAGACATGACTGTTCTGGGTCTTCTGATTAATGATCCCATCGAGTTCTCATGAGCACACAGGCTGGTGTGCTTCCTCCATGTGGACTTTGTTGCTTCCAAGCTTGATGGCTGTTTGTTTATCTTCAAACCTTTAACACTCTAGATCTATATTGTTTGATAGCTAAACACCATCAGCTTTCTCAGTTACATTTGCTTATGCACCCATTTTGTCTTCAGCAATCGTGTCAGGAATGTAAGCATCACACAATGGCAGGTTATTAGAACAAAGTGTTCGTGTGTTGAGGGTGTACTTGAATAGAAACCCAAGGTCTATCTGCTACCTTAATATTTAACATATATTTACAGATTTATGTCCCTATCATTATATATATATGTTTATAATGATATATGTTTACATATGTACGTGCCTGGATTTATACCTCTATAAATGTCCTTTGCCTCCTAGTTCTTTCCTCTATTTCCTTTTACTTTCCTCTTGTCCCACTAACATGCTCAACCTTCATTCAGCTTTCATTAATTGCTCACAGCTACAATGCACTTGAGCAAGTACCTCCAGGCATCCTAAGCCATCCTTGCCATCAATTTTAGATCACTTGCTATTCTTTATTTAATAGTTTTCATTAGAAATGATTTCTAATGAAAGGTAATTTGGTATACCTAAAATGTACTATTCCACAAAGTATGGAAAATCAGCCTTCACCTATAAGATTAATGCTTTGAAGGAGAAAAGTGTTAAAAGTTCCCAACAACTGACTTAATAAAATATGTTATTTTATTAAGACAAAATGTTAACTATAAGTTTAAAAGTATATTATTTTTGAATTACAGAAACTATTAAAGAACATCACTAAATCTAGGATATCCAAGTTCGCGACTTAGTTATCTCACTCAAAAGTCATGTGATCTTTAGGTACTAATGTTATTACCCATTTAAAAGACTAAACAAGGCAAATACCTTTAGGGTTTATCTAAGACACACACTTAGCTGTAAAGGTGTGAACTTTATAAACATAAATGTCTTACTTGTTGGGTATTTCAGAGAAGATTTCAGTCACCCATTTTTCCAAAGTATCCAGAGTTTCTTGGGATAGGAAGACAGGGAAATATATCATTATTCAAAGTACGTAAAACATTAGCTTTTTCACAGACCTTCAGCTACAAAGCAAAGGGGTACTTTAACTTGGGAATTTTTTGCCATTTCGTAATCAGTAATGAGTAACAAGAAAAGCTATAAGCAGGTAAGAAATTTTAAGACAAGTAACACTTGACTAGCATAGTCAGAAAAAGCACACAGGTAACAACAAAAAGCAACATATTATAAAAAGCTTTTTAGCATTAAATTGAAGGGTTAACCAATAGAAAGAATATGTCACCATACTCCTGCACCTATTCTAAAACTCCCTCAAGGAAGGCTACTTCTGACTAACGCGAGACTGACTGCTCCTCTTCACATGTCTCTCAGCAGCAATTTCACATTTGCATTTGTTGATGTCTTTCTCCAAAAAATGTTTTTATGTACATGACTCTACCTCCTTTTGATACGTTTCTTGTACTATCTAAGAAACTATTTTGCAATGTGTGGTGAAACATGAACCAAAAGGAAAACAAACCGCTCATCCCAGAGACTCATTAATATTTCTGGAAGTTCTACCAGGCACATGAATTTTATTAATTCTCAATAAAGAAGAGCCATTGTATAAGATGCAAATTATACTACATATAAAGCTATACTATTTATATATAGGTATTTGACTTAAATGGCACAATAAATGTTAAAACTCCAAATTCTATTCTATCCAGATTATACAAAGTTCTTTTATCAAAAATAAAACATGAATTATGTAAGAAATTACATAATTTCTTAGAAATTAGGGATTATGTAAGAAACGCTAATAATATCTTGCACTTGTCATCACAGAGGAAGAAACTGCAAAAGAAATAAAATACCTACTTGAACAGAAATACATGTGGCTAAAATTATTCAGAAACATAATTATAAATTAACATTACATAAAGAATATATACTTCTCATTTTAACAAATATTGCAGAAGGGATCTAAATATGCATCCAACATTTGAACACAGTAATCTACCTTGCATATCTACAACTTAATATTCAAGTCAATTTTGGACTCATTTTGATCCTAAATGTAAACATGTTTTATATATTTGTCAATTCAGTTTTTATCTCAATTTTGACAATGTACAGGCAAACATTTAGAAAACTGAGAATCACATTAGGATAAGAGGATTGTTCCTTTTTAAGTGCAAACTATAAAGAGGGTATGTAAAAAGGAATAGTTTAGCAATCAACTGAATTTCAAGAAGTTGAAATGTTAAAAGAAAGTTATGACTCCTTTCTAGAAAAAAAGTCGGCACGACAATGAAGAGAATGATAAAAGAGGGCAAAGAGTGGTAGCATTTATCATTTACATTTAAGATACTGTCGTCATCGCCATGATTACAGCAATTACTCATGCTATTTTACTAGGCCTTCGGTAAAGAAGAGGAGTCAGATGTGCCAGGGACAGTTCCAGACAGTAGAAATACTGCTGGGAAGAAGACAAGAGACAATGTCTGGGGTTAGAGGAGGCTCTGCATGAAGGAGCTAGGTAAGGGCAAATGCTGTTTAGTGTTATTGATTTCATTCTGGCTCACAGCAACCTTTTGTGACACAGCGAAAATGTCCCAAGTCGCATTTGCTTTAATTCCAAGGGCCACTACTGATTTACCTTTAGACTGAACCACTAACGTCATATAATGAGCAGAGTAGTAGCGCATCCAGAATTCTCTTAGTCTAGCATGTGTATCAATATTATTCCGTTTTGGTTCATGTTTGAGAGTCTCAGCATTTCCTGCAAAGAGATACAGAAATAACTAAATTCACTTTGTTCAAAGTTATCTACATCAACAATGCATAATTTAGTACAAAAAATAACCAATGAAATAATCCAAATGACTCAACAATATTGAACCAGTGTGCAATATTAATACTACCATAAAACAAAAGTTTACTGGGGTCAAGAAACAATTCTTAAGTATTTTTTAAACACATAGGATTAATTCTGGTTGATAATGCCTTAACAACAAATTTAATAAATTAAGCATTCCTTGTTTAATAATCATCTAGTATTCAACTATTATTAACACAGGATTAATTCTGGTTGATAATACCTTAACAAATATAATAACTTAAGCATTCCTTGTTTAAATAATTATCTAGTATTGAACTATTATTTATTTGGTCATTTTAATATTTTTCTTAATTTTTAAAAAAATTAAGAAGCCATACGAGATGTATGGAATTCCACAAAATGTTATTTAAAAAAAAGTAGCTGGGGTAGTTACACAATCTGTTGTCAATCTGAGACTATTAAGAGTGAAAAGGTGGAGTTTAGCCTGTCAATCAGGTTGGAGGAGTTAAGGAGATAAATAGTTCGCTGGAGGTGGGACAGAGACATACTCCCTGTGAGACAATCCTGCTGACAAGACACATGGAGCTAAGCAAAAGCCTTGGAGCTGAAGGAGCCATGGGAAGCCCGCACCAGCACTGAGAGGCTTCTGCCACCACTGGATCAACAAGACTTTCAACCCACGGGCCTGTGATCTTTCTTCCTACATTCAGTGGCATTCCATGTGCAGCGTGAATCTGAAGAATTTATAGACTGATAATGGACATATGGGCTAATGTCAGATTTATGAACTTGACCTGATTGAGCTGGGATGGGATGTTTTCTTAATGTACAATTTTCCCTTTGATATAAAGTTCTCTTTTATACACGAGTGGCTATGAATTTGTTTCTCTAGTCAACCCAGACTAACACAGTTGCCATCAAGTCAATTTTAACTCAAGGCAATCCTATAGGACAGAGTAGAACTGGCCCATATGATTTCCAAGGCCACAGAATTAAGAGAAGTAAACTACCACATCTTTCTCCTGAGGAATGGCTGGTAGGTTCAAACTGCCAACATTTTAGTCAAGTATTCAGTCAATGTGCAAGCCGGGTTCCTTACAAAATGTCCAGGAAATAAATATTCCTTTTGAATAATGTACAATTTAGAAAAATTAATCCTAAACTCTACTCTATGGTTAAGAAGATTATATTTATAAAGTACATACATATAGCTAATATAGATAACTGAATTCTAGGAACCCTGACAGCAAAACCAGCAGTTTGAGACCACCAGTGCAACTCCATGGGACAAAAATGAGAGGCTTTGTACTCCTGTTAAGAATTACAATTTAATGGAAGGCTCAACATAGTAAAGATGACAGTCCTATCTAAAGCACTTTACAAGTTCAATGCTACACCAATTCAAATACCATCAACCTTCTTCAAAGAGGTGGAAAAACTGACCACCAATTTCATACGGAGAGGGAAGAAACCCAGAATTAGCAGAGAACTCCTCAAGAAGGACACAGTTGGAGGACTCGCTTACCCGATTTTAATGCCTATTACACAACTACAGTGGTCAAAACAGCGTAGTACTGGCACGACAGACACTCAGACCAGTGGAAAAGAATAGAAAGCCCAAGAGTAAAACCATCAGCATATAGACAACTGATCTTCGACAAGGGTCCCAAAACCATCAAGTGGGAAGTGGAAGCCCTTTTTAACAAGTGGTGCTGGAAACAATGGATATCCAAATGTAGAAAGATGAAAAAAGACGTTTGCCTCAACCCATGCACAAGAATAAACTCAAGGTGCATCACAGACCTAGAAGTTAAGCCTCAAACCATCAAGACCATCAAACTGGGACTAACCAAGCTCATAGGCTCAGTGCAATAGGGAAGGGTACACACACAGGTGAACTGGAAATCGACAAATGGGATTTAATAAGAATAAAGCACCTGTGTACCTCCAAAGACTTCACCAAGAGGGTGACAAGACAACCCACAGACTGGGAGAGGATTTATAGTAATGACACATCAGAAAAGGGCTCATTACTGAAATCTACAATACCATCATGACCTGCAAAAAGAGGAAAACAGTTAACCCCCTAAGGAAGTGGACAAAAGAACAGAAAAGAACTTTCACTTGAGAATGATGATGGCAACAAATATACATATGTTCTTGACACAATGGATGTATGTACGGATTGTGATAAGAATTGTATGAGCCCCCAATAAAATGATTTAAAAAAAAGAACTTTCACTAGGGAGGAAACCTATATGGTCAATAAGCATATGAGAAAGTGTTCCAGGTCCTTAGTCATCAGAGAAATGCAAATCAAAACAACCATGAGATATCACCTAACACCCCTGAGGCTAGTCCAAATCAGCAAACCAGAGAGCAACAAGTGTTGGAGGGGCTGTGGTGAAGTAGGAACCCTCCTTTACTGCTGGTGGTCAAGTAGATTTGTACAGCCACTGTGGAAAGCAATCTGGCAATACTTAAAGAAAATGGAAATTGATCTACCATATGACCCAGCCATCCCTCTACTGGGCATATACCCGGTGGAAGCAGCAAATAAAACACTACCACTCATATGCGCTCCAATATTTATTACAGCACAATTCACAATCGCAAAGACTTGGAAACAGTCTAAGTTTCCATCGATAGATGGGTGATTTGTAAACTTTGGCATATACACACATTGGAGTACTATGCAGCACTGAAACGCACGGACGAGCACATGAAACACGTTGTTTCGTAGGAAGAGCTGGAAGGAATTATGTTAAGCGAGGTAAGCCAGACTCAAAAGGACAGGTATAACATGAGTCCCCTGAGGTAAGTACAATCAGCATGCCGGGAATAGAAGAATAAACATCTATCTCGCAATAAATAGGTGGAAGCATATATAGTTGGAGGGAGGGCAGGCCACACCTAGGGAGGTACATGAGAGCCCAGCATAAAGAAGAGGAAGTGGGGCAGATGGAGGGAGAAGCGGGGTGGGGAGAAACCGAGTGGATTGCATGGGGGGAACAAGGTACTAACTCACCTGGGGGAGAGTATTGGTTGTATCCCCACAGAACTGGAACAAGCATATGGACCCCACCATGACACGCCAAACCAGGAGGGCAACGTAAAGTGCAGAGGAATATACAAAGAGACTGGACCACACGCCAACCCCAACCAGAATTAGTCTGACCCCCACAATCGAAGGGAATACCTCAGAAAATGAAAATTGATCGTCTGGTGTGGGAAAGGAACTACCCTACCACACCACACCCAGAAGGAAGCTAAAGCAAAGAAGGAGGAAGAACGGAGCGGAGCACACCTGGGCCCACCAAGCTCAGAGGACGATAGCCCAGCTCAAAGGGCCCATTGTACAGAGAGGACCATACAGCAGGCCCCACGGCAAGATGTGACATCCTGCACTGACCCATGGCCCTACACAGGACAGCACCTGAGACACAGTGGGGGATGTGCGACTGAGATGACTCCACCACACTGAGGCAAAACACTGGGGGAGTGCAATGGAGCGTCGGGGGAAGCAGAGCAAGGAGGTCCTGATGGAGTATAAAGAATGGACTTTGGGGATGGACAAGGCACCCCATCAGACTCGTCTGGAAAACCCCTGAAGGTCAACAAACAGACCTCGAACTGCTAACAGGTTTTTGTTCTGGGTTTTGTTCTGTTTTTTTTTTTGCTGTCTTTTTGCTTTGTATTTTTCTCTTCTTTTAAATTTTGTATGTCAGTGGCTTTTTTGTTTGTCAGCGTGTCAGTGTTGCTTTCGACGCCATGTTCTTATGTGCCACTTGGGTGCTGTCAAAGCCATCTGCATTTTTTTGCACATATTACTATATCTGCAGGTCCACCTAGATAAGATAGGCTGGACAAACAATGTGAGAAGAAAACAGTGGGAACAACAGTCCTGGAGGGACATGAGAGTGTAGGAAGTAGGGGAAGGGAGGAGGTATTGGCCAACCCAGGGACAAGGGAACGACGAGTGGTTCAAAACCAGTGGAGGGAGGGGCTAGGAGGATTGGTAGGGAGTGACCAAGTGCTAGGTAACAGAGGAATTACTGAAACCAGAATGAAGGCAATACATGGTAGTGGGTGTGGGGGGAGGTCAGACACTTACAGACATCCTCCCCAAGCACAGTTAGTCACCAGACTATATGGCAGGCCTCACTCCCTGCTACTGGGGACAATAAACTATTCCTCTATGAGGCCTGCGACCAAGCGTTCTCACCCTACCAATAATGATCTCTATCAGCTGAGTCAGGAAACAGGCCAAATTGACTCTGTGACATCCAAAGTTAAGTTATCCACCCATCTTATCACATGTATTGCATGTATGTCCCTAGACCACCCCCTCTCATTACGATATTACCAATGGCACAACCCCTCCCTGTGAAGTATGTACTCACCTGTAATTAGGGGGATTGTACATCCCTGGAGAATATAAAAAGCCGGGGCTAGCATTAAAGAGAGCTCTCTCCCTCCACGTGGACCATCAAGCGGGGCTGAGGTGAGCATGCTACCATGAATCGTGTCTGACTCCATTTATTTCAATACTTCACTTCTATCTCTCATGCTCTCTGTAACTTTACTATGATCTTTACTTATTATCGCTGTACAATTGCGCCTACCCGACCCGTAATGATGTGTTAGGGACTGGCTTCCCCTGACAAGTGGGACAGGAGGAAAGAGTAAGGAAATAGAGGAAAGGAGTAGGAGGCTAAGGGCATACAAAGAAGCCTAAATACAGACATGTACATATGTAAATATATTTATGGTTATGGGGGAAATAAACCTATGTGCATATATTTATAGGTTCAGTAGTAGGGTAGCAGGTGGACATTGGGCCTCCCCACGAACACTCCCTCAATACAATAGCACCTTGTACAGCTAAACCGTCATTCCATGATACCTTCCCAACATGATCACTGAAGACAGACGTGTGCATAAGCAAATGTGGTGAATAAAGCTGATGGTGCCTGGCTATCAAAAAGATATCGCATCTGGGGTCTTAAAGGCTCGTAGGCAAACAAGCGACAATCTAGCTCAGAAGCAACAAAGCCCACATGGAAGAAGCACACAAGCCTAAGTGAACATGAGGCATTGAAGGGATCAGGGAGCAGACACCAAAGAACAAAAACCATCACTGTGTGATCACCTTCCCCACATAAACGCTGAAGACGAATGTGTGCATAAGTAAGTGTGGTGCGGATGTGAGGGCGATCTGGCTGCGACATCTGTCACCCCATTGATCGCCAGGGTTGATTCGGATATCTGGCTGGCTAGGCGGGTGTCCCCTTCCTCCCTCACCGCTCCATGTGCGTCCCTCCCGAAGCTGCGCGCTCGGTTGAAGAGGACGACCTTCCCCGATAAGAAGGAAGACCGTCCTTCGGTCAAGGATAAATGAATAGCTGCGCTCCCCTGCTAGAACCTCCAAACAAGTCTCAAGTAAGTGTGGTGAAGAAGGCTTATGGTGCCCGGCTATTGAGAAATACAGCATCTGGGGACTTAAAAGCTTGAAAGAAGCAGTCATCTAGCCCAGAAGCAACAAAGCCCACATGGAAGCAGCACACCAACATGTGTGATCATGAAGGGCCGAGGAGACCAGGTTTCGAGCAACAAAGGCAAGGGGAAAAAAAAATCTCATCACCGTGAATGAGGTGGTTGCATGATGGGGACCCAATGCCCATCTGTAGACAACTGGACATCCCTTGCAGAGGGATAGTGGGGAGAAGTTGAGTCACTCAGGGTTCAGTGTAGCAACAATGAAACTCAAAACCTTCCTCAAGTTCTTAAACGCTCCCTCCCCCCAATTATCGTGATCCCAATTCTACCTCGCAAACCTAGTTAGACCAGAGGATGCACAGCGGTACAGTTGGGATCTGGAAACACAGGGATCTAAGACAGATGAACCCCTCAGGGCCAACAGAGAGAGTGGCGATACCAGGAGGGAAAGGGGTGTAGAAAGGGGGACCGATCTCAGGGATCTACATATAACATCCTCTCTGGGGGAATGGGCAACAGGAAAGTGGGTAAAGGGAGACGCCGGGCTTTGTAAGATAAGATAAAATAATAATTTATAAATTATTAAGGGTTCATGAGGGAGGGGGGAGCGGTGAGGGAGGGGGAGGGAAAAAAGGAAAATGAACAGATTCCAGGAACCCATGTGGAAGGTGAATTTTGAGATAAATAAGGGCAATGAATGTATAAGGGTGCTTTACTCAATTGACGTATGTATGGATTGTGATAAGAGTTGTATGAGCCCCAATAAAATGATTTATAAAATTTTTTTAAATTAATTTTGGGGAAAGAATCATTACAATCTCAGAAACCCACAGGGGCAGTTGTATCCTATAAGGTCACTATGAGTCAAAATTGATTCAATGGCAGCTTAAATAATTCTTAATAAAAAGTCATAATAATAATAGAGCTATCAGTTAAGCAAATAAAAATTAGGTCATAGATAAAAACTATTAGAGAAATCATTGCTACATCTTTGTTGATAAATACAAATGCTCCATAATAAGAGCATCAGAGGTTTAAATCCCACATTTACCACTTACTATCTGTGTGATTTAAGCAACTTACATAGCTTCTGTAAACCTGTTTATCTCTAGTGCATATAATAATGGAGTCTATTTCTCATAAAGCTGTTGATAATCAAATGAGATAATTAACATTGTGTTAGAATATAGCTAGAGCCTTAAAAGCATTAACCCACCACATCCTAGGTCAGGGGTCCTCAAACTGTGGACCGCAGAGGACACTTATTCGTGCCACTGGGTATTTTTGCCCTGTTGTTTTTTAATTTTACTTCAAAATAATATATGTGCAGTGTTCATAGGAATTTGTTCATAGTTTTTTTTTTAAACTATAGTCCAACGAGTCTGAGGGACAGTGAACTGGCCCCCTGTTTACAAAGTCTGAGGAGCCCTGCCCTAGGTGCTATTTTTGCTATTTAAGAACCCAATGCTAATTGAACCTAATATAGGCAGGCTATCTATTTGAAGATCTATTAAGGGATTAAAACCAGGAATAGAGTGGGATAGGGTAGGGGGAAGGAGGGAGGAGGAAGAGCGAAAGGGGGAACTGATCGCAATGATCGACACATAACTATACACCCCTCTCCAGAGGAAAGAACAACAGAAAACATGGGGGAAGGGAGATCATGGTCAGTGTGAGAAATGAAAATAATAATAATTTATAAACTATCAAGTGGTTATAAGGGTGGGAAGGGGAGGGAGATAAAAAAAAGGAGCTGATACCAAGGGCTTGATAGAAAGCTAAATGTGTAGAAAAGAATGAAGGCAACATATGTACAAACACACTTGATGCAATCGATGTGTGGATTGTAACAAGAGTTGTAAGAGTCCCCAATAAAATGATCTTGTAATAATAATTTTTTAAAAAGTTAAAACCTAGCTAACTACTTTGCTTTGTTTTTCAATTCTTTAATCAATTTTTTTTAATTCTCAATCTTCCTAGCTAGAAAACATGACAACAGGATCATTTTTATAGCATCTTACCCCAAAAAAATTTCCCCATAGGATGTCCAGGTCTAGCAAGACTTCCAAACAACATTTCTTTTCTGTTTGCATCAGAAGGTCGGGCTAGTTGATATTCTGTCAATTTTAAAGGAACAGTATTAATAAAATGAAATTTAGCATCTGCTTTATTACCTAGAAATTCAAGTTTATGGGATGTAAAGCAAGAAAATAATAAAAGTTAACTTGGTGAAAAATATCATAAGGCTAAAATGGAGAATTTGATCTAAGTAGCTGACTGTATGATTTAACACATTATATATCTTTGGGAAGGAAAACTCACCTTCTAGGGGTTTCCGCCTATCTTTCAAATGAAACAAAGTAGTTAATATCTAAAGATGTCAGCTTTAAGTTGCTATGTCCAAGACTTAATTATAAAAGTGTTAATACTATGTTAAAGCAAATTCTTTAAATTGGGAACTTTGTTATATACTTTGTTAAATTTCCTCCAAAGCCAACTATGTTGATAATAAAATGACAGTTAAAACAAAAGCTCTGCAGCTGTGCAAAAATTTGGCAGTTCCTAAAAAAGCTAAACACAGAACTGCCACATGACCCAACAATTCCCCTCCTAGGCAAGTAGTACCCAAGAGAATTGAAACCAGTAATGCAAATAGACATAGATACAACAATGCATATTGCAGCACTAATCCCAAAGCCAAAGGGACTAACAACCCAAGCATCCAGTAACAGATCAATGAATAAACAAACTACAGTACACATATACAATGAAATACTATACAGCCCATCAAAAAATGGAGTTTAGTTCTGATATATTACAACATGAATGAATCTTAAAGACATATTAAACAAAATGTACCAGGCACAAAAGGACAAATATCATATGATCCTTATATAAAATGTCCAGTAGATTAGAGGTTACCAAAGGCTAAGGAATGAACTGGGTTACTACTTAAAGGTTACAGAGTTCCTTTTCTTAAGATCAATAGTGATTGATATACAACATTGTATTAAGATAAAAAAGTCTTGCTACTGAGGATCTTATTCATGTATTTATGGGTTTACTCCAAACAAAGCAATCAGTGAATGGGTTATAGACAAGTTCTCCCAGTAATATACTTGTTAAGGGTGCCTTCCACCAACAACAAAAAAAATGGTGGCTTCCAAAGGGATATACTTGACCAGTTAATGTCAAAGCAAGAGGTCAGCTCACAAAGTTATGGCCATTGTTTTGGGTTTTTCTTTTAAGAAAGCATAGTCCTTGACTTCAAGGAACTAATAGTTAGGAAAAGTCTAAAATCACCTTATTGCCTTTAACAAATACATTTACAATAAATTAAGGCCCAAAGACAGTAACAATTTTCTAAGTACAACACAGATCTGTTGAATTCCTGCTGCTTTTTCTAGCTATCTATAACTTAGTGAATATAAATACATCATTTAGTATGAGGCAACTGATCTAGTCAAGAAGAGAAACAGTACAAAAGGAGGAATAAACACAAGTATTTTGCCTCGATTTGAATGTCAAAAGTCTGCTCTATATAAAGTGAAATCCCCACCACCAGCACATAAAGTATGGCATGTATCTAATATTAAAATAAGGCAAGCCAGGTCAACCTACAGTAATATTACATATTGGGATTCTCTAATTAGAGAATATTAGTAATATAGCTCTAAATGAAGCCTCATCAGTAATGTACACCATTTTTCCTTATGATCATCATTTTTTCTATCCCAAAGAAAAAGGAAACAGCCACAAAATAAGATTAAACGCATTTTCTGGTCATGTGTTTAGTTTCTTTTCTTTTATAAATCATTTTATTAGGAGCTCTTACAGGTGTAACAGTTCATAATTCAATTAGATCAAGCATAATTGTACAATTGCTACCATCATCAGTTTCAAAACATGTTCTTTCTTCTTGAACTCTTTGATATCAGCTCCCCTTTATCCCCCCTCTCACCCTCACGCTAGCCCCCCCAACCTTTATTATTATATTAAATATTATTATTATTATATATATAGATTGGGGGGCATATCTTACACCATCCAATATATCCATTTAGCTGCAGGGGTTTAGTTTCTTCATTTAACCTTTACCACAACTATTTTAAAAAATACCAAAATTCAAGCCACACAGTACCAATACATACAAGTAACAAAGAATAAGCTATAAAATATCAAGATGGTACTTAAAAGAAAGTCTCCGGGTCTGTCTAAATACGATAGGTTGGATGAACAATCTGGAGGAAAAAACAACGGGACCAATGGTTCCGGGGTGACACATGGCAGAGGGGGAGGTGGAAGGAAAGGAAGTGGTGTTAATAAACCCAGGGACAAGGAAACAAGTGACCCAAATTGGTGGTGAGGAGGGTGTAGGAGGATGGTAGGATGTGACCAAGGGTAATGAAACCGAAATGAAGGCTGAACATGATAGTGGGACGAGAGGAAAGTAAAAAGAAATAAGAGTAAAGAACTAGAAGGCAAAGGGCATTTATAGAAGTCTAAATAAAGGCATGTAAATATATTTATATATGAGGATGAGGAAATAGGTAGCAGATGGACATTGGGCCTCCACTCACTTGAGTACTCCCTCAATGTAAGAACACTTTGTTGTATTAAACTGGCATTCCATGATGCTCACCTTCCCAACATGATTGCTGAAAACAAAGTGGGTGCACAAGCAAATATGGTGAATAAAGTTGATAATGCCTGGCTATCAAAAGATATAGTATCTGGGGCCTTAAAAGGCTTGAAGGTAAGCAAGCGGCCATCTAGTTCAGAAGCAACAAAGCCCACATGGAAGAAGCACACCAGCCTGTGTGATCACGAGGTGTTGAAGGGATGAGGTATCAGACATCAAAGAACAAAAAAGCAAATCATTGTGAATGAGGGGGAGTACAAATTGGGGACCCAAGATCCATCTGTAGGCAACTGAAGGGTCACAGGGAGGAGATGAGTCAGTCGGGGTGCAGTGTAGCAATGATGAAACATACAACTTTCCTCTAGTTTCTAAATGCTTACCCGTGCCCCTCCACCACCATCATGATCCCATTCTACCTTACAAATCTGGATAGACCAGAGGATGTACACTGGTACAGATAGGAACTGGAAACACAGGGAAACCAGGACTGATGAACCCTTCATAACCAGTGCTGAGACTGGCGATACCGAGGGTGGATGGAGGGTGGGGTGGGAAGGGGGAACCAATCTCAAGGATCTACATATAACCTCCTCCCTGGGGGGTGGACAACAGAAAAGTGGGTGAAGGGAGACATCGGATAGTGTAAGATATGACAAAATAATAATTTATAAATTATCCAGGGTTCATGAGGGAGGGAGTAGAGGGAGGGGGAAAAATGAACTGATACCAAGGGATCAAGCAGAAAGCATTTGAGAAAGATGATGGCAACAAATGTACAAATGCGCTTTACACCATGGATGTATGTATGGATTGCGATAAGCTGTATGAGCCCCCAATGAAATGATTAAAAAGAAAAAAGAGAGTCTCGGAGAAAATCTCTCTTCTACCAAAAAAGTATAAATGAACAAAAAGTTCTGACACCTAGTATAGTTTAAAGAATAATGTCTCCCCAAAAATTAGACATTATGGTAGAACCCTAAAAAAATTAGAAAACTATAATCTATCATTCTTTTGAGTGACTTCCATTACATTTAATGGTTTCATAAATTAGACAATGACTTCAACAATAAACATGGCCCATATAGTCCAATCCAATCCTTTAAGATATAAACAAATAGTTTGGAGTAAGAAAGAATGGTAAATCTGTTAATGAAGTTCAATAAAATTAAAAGTTATGGGAAAACATAAAGCATTTCTCTTACCACTATCAACAGCTTCAACTTCCCGGTCAATTGCATCTCTGATCATTAGTGGATGGATGAAGAATTGGGCCCACCTGAAAAAAACAAAACAAAAAACCCTGAGATTTCTTTTTCTGTTCAGTAAAAGCCTCTAATCAATCAACATCTATTTTTTATAATTAAAATTTTTTATTAAGTTCAAGATTTTTTAAAAAAAGCCTACAGGAGCTGATACCAAGGGCTCAAATAGAAGTAAATGTTCAGAAAATAATTATGGCAACATATGTACAAATATGTTTGATAAAATTGATGTATGGTTTGTTGTAATAGCTGGAAGAGCCCCCAATAAAAAAATAATGATCTTTTAATTAAAAAAAAAAAGCCTAAGTATAAATGTCCGGTGGTTAAGTGGTTAAAATATCTATCTGCCTGCCTGCCTGCTAATATAATGTCAACATTTAGAAGCCACCAGTCACTGTGAGGGCGACTGCTTGTGTGAAGATTAGAAATCATAGGTTTCTACTCCATCCTATGGGTCGCCGTTAAGATATTCAAGGTAGTATTATATATAGTTATTTATAGGCAGGGACATGTTTTATCTTGCTGTCCAGAGCAACCGAGGTAAACTGTCAGGAGGCCGTGATTTAAACTTTGGTTAAGGGACTTCTCTGCAGTGTAATCCCGAGTGTGGCTCGGGGTTACCACTTCTGACAGTTAACATTTACCCCAAGCCACACTCAGGATTACCGTCAGGGAGGTTAAATTGTACCCACAATCTCCACCCATCAGCTCATACAATAGGAACAAGGAAAGCCAGGCTATCAGGGCAGAGTTATGAGAGAAGTCCTACAAAAAAGGAAGTAATGTAGTTACTCTCCAGATTGACATTGAACTATATGTCTACCTTCACACATCTTCAGACTGTATGCTTATGGACTCATTTTAAAAAGAAATCTAAAGTTTTTACAGCTTCCAGGTGACAGGAACTGGAGAGCAGGAATTCCTTTCCACAGTTCTGAAACAGGTTTGTTCCAGGACACACTGTTCCAGCATTGGTTATCCCAGGCTTGAGTGCACCACGTATGGCTATTCCACACCTGGCTGCTATTCTAGGTCTGGTTGCTCCAAGCCTAACTATTCCAACTCTGGTCATTCCAGCTCTGATTGCTCCACATTAGAAGGTTTCCAGAAAGCAAGCATCCTTGGTGGTGGGAAGTACAGAGATCTAGGTATTCTGTAGTTGAAGAGACCTTCTGAGTCACATCATGGTCATTCTTTGACCAGGTGGTAGTTTTCTGCCATCTTTTACATTTCATTCTCAGGACTTAACTTGTTTGTAGCTAAGATTCAGAACTTTGGAAAGTTCTTTTATCTGCCGGAGGCTGAAGAACATCTGTTTCTGAAATTGGCCTTTGAGTATACACAGCTGGGTATAAAAGAACATAGTTCAGACCTTCTGTTTCTTGCCCTTACTTTCCTTCTTCACTGGGCTCTTCTCTTCAGTTGTACTCTGGGACTGGTGAAGGATCTGGGCTATCCTGAAGAAGCAGGCCCATGGAGGAAGGAAGAGAAGAGATGGCAGTCTCTGAGTAGGTGCCTCAGCAGATGACATCTGCAAGGTTGTATAATTTTCTTCAGCTCTCAAAAATCATAGTTATTGGTGGAGTCTCTAGAGTCAGAAGCTTCAGGAAGGCTTTGGGGAGAAGCTCCATCCACATTGATGGTGCTGAGTAGAAGGAAATGAAAGAAAGAAACCCAAACAAATAAACTAACAACCAAATTAACACTCTAGACTTAAAGGCTTCCTGGATGGATAATATAAAAATCTCCAAATAAAGCATTAAAGAGCTGAAAAATGAAGAGAAAATGCCTCAACAGCATCAGGATCAGTCCAATCCAGGGGAAAAAAAGAGCTTCTTAAGGAGCCTGTCCATATACTTTTTCCTAATCCCAAGCCCCCATGCAGTTTTAATGTTATATACTGTTTATATACCGTTTATGTATCAATGCTTTATACTTAAGTCAAAAGCTTTTTATTTTTTTTAAACATTAGGGGCTCACACAACTCTTATCACAATCCATACATATACATACATCAATTGTATAAAGCACATCTGCACATTCCCTGCCCCAATCATTCTCAAAGCATTTGCTCTCTACTTAAGCCCTTTGCATCAGGTCCTCTTTTTTTTTCCCCTCCCTCCCTGCTTCCCTCTCCCTCATGTGCCCTTGGTAACTTATACATTGTTATTTCAAAAGTTTTTTAATGTAAATAAACATTTAAGCTATCAAAATGTTACAGCTATTAGTCTTTAAATTTATGGCTACAGCTATATTTTCTGAGCAATGTTATAAAATTTACATAGATTGAGATGCATATCACATAATCAGATTACTCATTTATAGAAATGTTATCAAGTAGGTTCCAACTCAAAGTGAACTTATATACCACATAAAGACACACTGCCCAGTCATGTGCAAACCTCACAATTGTTCTTGAGGGCACTGTTGAACACACTGTGTCAATCCATCTCATCATGAGTCTTTCTCTTTTTTGCTGCCCTTCCACTTTACCAAGTATGATGGCCTTCCCCAGGGACTGATCTTTCCTGATACTATGTCCAAAGTATGTGAGACAAAGTCTCACCATCATTGCCTATAAGGAATACTCTTGGCTGTACTTCCAGGGCAGATTTTTATTCATTTTGCAATCCATGGTACTTTCAATATTATTTAACAGCACGGCAGTGCATCAATTTTCTTCAGTCTTCTTTATTTACTGTCCAACTTTCACATACATATGAGGCAACGGAAATTACCATGGCTTGAGTCAGATATATCTTAGTCCTCAAAGTAACCTTGCTTTTTAACACAGTAAGCGATCTTATGCAGATTTACCCAATACAATGCATCACTTGATCTCAAATGCTGCTTCCATGAGCACTGATTGTGAATCCAAGCAAAATTAAATTCCTGACTTTATTCTCAGTTTATTATAATGTTACCTATTGATCCAGTTGTGAGGACTTTGGTTTTATTTATATTGAATTGTAATCCACACTGAAGACAGCAATCCTTCATTAGCAGATGCTTCAAGTCCTTGTCATTTTCAGCAAGCACGATTGCGTTATCTGTATATTGCTGATTGTTAATAAACCTTCCTCCCATCATGATGCCATATTCTTCTTAACACAATGAAGCCTCTCTGATGATCTGCTCAACATACATATTGAATAAGTGTGGTGAGAGAATACAACCATGATGCACATCTTTCCTTTCCTGATTTTAAACCATGCAGTATTCCCTGTTCTGTTCACACAACTGACTCTTGATCCACGTGTAGATTACACTTAAGCACAATGAAATGTTCTGAAATGCCCATTTTTCTCAAAGTTATCCATAGTTCGTTTTGATCTACACAGTCAAATGCCTTTGCATAATCAATGAAACATATTAACATATTTCTGGTATTCTCTGCTTTCGGCCAAGATCCATCTGATGTCAGCAATATTTTAAAAACTTGCATATGTATTAATGATACTGTCTATAATTCACACATTCAACTGGGTCACCTTTCTTTGGAATGGGTAAAAATAATGGGTCTCTTCCACTCAACCAGGTAGCTGTCTTCCAAATTGCTTGGCATAAACAAGTGAGTACTTCCAGTGCTTCATCAGCTTGTTGAATCATTTCAATTGGTAACCTTGTTTTTGATGAATACTTTTTGAAGCTTGGGCTTCTTCCCTTAATAACATTGACACTTGCTTATATGCTAACTCTGAAATGGTTGGATGTCGCCTAGTTCATTTTGGTACAGTGACTGTGCATTCCTTCCATTTCCTTTTATGCTTTCTGCAACTTTCAATATTGCAACCCAAGGCTTGGATTTTTTCTTTGGTACTTTCAGTTTAAGATATGCTAAGCATGTTCTTCCTTTTTGGTTTTCTAACTCTAGGTCTTTGTACATTTCATTATAATTGTGCTGCCTAAATGTTTTATAATTTATCTCTAGGTTCTAATATCCATTGCAATGGCTAGACAGGGCCCCCAAGTGAACTAAAATACTAGCATATGAGGTACTCTCAAAGAGATGTCCCTAAGTGACACAAATGAGCAGCACTCAACTATTAGCCAGAATGCTGACAGTCCAAAACCACCCCCAAAAGCCTCAGAAGACAGACATGCTGAGCTTTGTCTTAAAAGTCACAGCCTTGAAAACTCTATGGAATACTTTTGCTGTGCACATATTATATCTGTCATGAATCAGATATTGACTAGCCAGTAAACTACCAATAATGTTTAACTTCTGCTTGATATGAAGTAACAACTAGCTGCAAGGTAAATGGAGTCCTGATGATATACAGTGACCTGGTGAGTGGCTCATTAGGCTGCTAACAACAAGATCAGCAGTTCAAGCTCAACAACCATTACACAGAAGGTTGCTTCCATAACGATTTACAGTCTTGGAAATCCACAAAAGAGCAGTTCTACTCTGTCCTAAAGGGTTGCTATGAATTGGAACCAAATGAATGACAATTTGGTTTTGGAGCTACTAGGTAGTCATTCAGAGTCGGCTTTTATGCAAGTGATTATTGTAATGATTAAATGAATAATCGTGAATAAATAGTATAGTAACTGTTTTTATTTAATTCTCAAAACTCGTCACATAAGGATCAAATACACAACATCCACAAGGCAGCTAATGACATCTAACAGGCACATGCAGACCATCTTTTTCCAATGATTTCTAGGGTAAGTAATCAACAGAAAGTAAGACTAATCTTGCAGACATCCTATATTATTGTTCATGATCTCAAAAACAATTCAATGTATGTGGTGTTCATGTCATCAGGGAAAACACAAAGAGAAAACATATACTACGTAATAAAAAATTTTGTCAGGTAGTAATTTTATTGCTATTTCAAGAGAATGACAATCTCAGGTATATGTGGCCAAAAAGAAAAGAAAAACACACACATATTTTTTCCATCAAACTTCTTCAAGAAAAAGTTTAACTTTGGCAAATCGACAAATATAATGAACTTAGGCAATGAATATACAGATGTGCTTTACACGATTGATGTATGTATGGATTGTGGTAAGAGTTATATGAGCCCCTAATAAAATGATTTTTCAATGTAATGAATTTTTCATTTTCATTTAATTATGAGTATTTTTTTTAAATCATCATTTTTATTTCTTTCATCTGAAATGTCTTTTCATATCCTTGGCAATTTTTCTGACTATTTTCTCTCCCTGAATTGGCAGACCTATTTTCCTATTTTTTTAATGTAATGAATTTTTCATTTTCATTTAATTATGAGTATTTTTTTAAATCATCATTTTTATTTCTTTCATCTGAAATGTCTTTTCATATCCTTGGCAATTTTTCTGACTATTTTCTCTCCCTGAATTGGCAGACCTATTTTCCTATTGTGTGTATTAGCTCAATTTTTAGTTTTCCTGATGTTATAGCAGCTTTCACTACATCAAAATTCAAAATTTTTATTAAATTAAAATTTTAATTTGTCTAATGCTGAGCTCTGTCCCTGAGCAGTGTCATTTCTGCATTCTGGCATAAGAACAGCTTAGAAAGCAGATGCTATTATGCCAGTGATTTAGTATCAGAGAATTGGCATGGTCATGCTTTCAAAGAAAGCATCATTCTTTTTTTCAACAGAAATTAAACACATAAAATCCTGTTTTTGTTTAGATAAATTTCTAAACTTACTTACAACGAGATTTTTAAAGGCTTCCTGCTATTCTAATACCAACGAGTATCCCATTAATGTTGCTCATTTTATCCTTTAAAACATAGTTATTTATAAAAAAAGGAGACCTGGTGACTTAGTGGTTACAAGTAGGGCTACTAACCACAAGGTCTGCAGTTCAAAACCACCAGCTGCTCCTGAGAAAAAAGTTAGGACTTTCTACTCCAGTAAACAGTGACAGTCTCTGAGATTCAGAGACATAAATCTTTATATCAATTTACAAACCCCCCTAAAGTATATGAGTACCACCTTCTTCACACCTTTCCTAACACATTTAATAATAATCAAAGTATTTGTACCTGAGAGTTGAAAAACAGTAATGCACTGTACTCTGTATTTCATCAGTTTAAGTAGCATTTTTATATGAACTGCATATTCATGTTCTTTTCCTATTCCAATAATATGTTAGGTTTTTGGAGGAGGCGTTTTGCCTTCTTTATATGTGGATATAGCCCTAAAAGTTCCTCAAATGTTTCCCTTAATGTTTTAAGAATTCAACATGGCTACTGCTTAAAATTAGTGCACACATATAAAGACCAGTCGTATAATAGTTAAGCTAACTGACAGAGTGGCAGTTCAAACCCACTCAGTAGTTCCACGGGAAAGTTCCAACAAAACTCTGGGGAAGTTCTACTCTACTCTGGCACACAGTTATTAGTGGAAACCATTGAAAGGTACCTACACAAGAGGCAGTTAAGAACTAAAAAATGAAAGCGCACACGCTATGATCTGTATAGTTATGTAGCTAATTTCTCCCTTCTTAGTATTCCTGATCTTCTAAAGATAATGTGAAGCTTCATTTTCATTGCTTTCACTGGTTTTGTCTCTGTACTTGTTTGGTATTTTGAAATTAAAAGGTTTAATTGCATAAACTAGCATCAAATATATCCCTAAGCATACAATCCACAAAGCTATAAAATAGTTGATTGAACACACTCATAGAATAACTGATGAAGAAAAACTGCCATGTTTCTTATAAATAATATTATCAGTACAGGTGTGCCAATTTTAATGAGGTTCTGTGATGTTTTAGCATGAAAAGTGGGAATGTGGAGGTTCAAAAACCCATGAAAATTTATTCCATTAAAAGTAATGCCAAAGGGGAGGGAGGGAAAAAGGAGAAGCTGATACCAAGGGCTCAATAGAAAGTAAATGTCTAGAAAAAAATGACAATATTATGTACAAATATGTCTGATACAATTGATATATGGATTGTAGTAAGAGTTGTAAGAGCCCCAATAAAATTATCTTTAATAAAAAATAGTGTAAGTAACATTAGAATAATCTATTTTTTAATTATATAAAACATTAAAAAGAAAAAGACATGTCAAAAAGAAGCCTTGATATTATGAAACAACAATTTGCAGACCCAGAACTTGAGTCTGAATCTTACTTGAGGGGTTTAACAAGGAAATGATCACTTTTTCTAATTCTAGAAATGCTAACTATAGCTTCCAGAGTAGCAAAAGAAAAATTTTTACAAACACAAAATCAATCAATTCAAGATAAGAAATTATGTGTTTTTTTCTTAACTGTGAGCATATATTTCTTACCAATTTTATATGGGAATACTTTAAAGTTTATTTAATGTTAGTTTCCAATGAAGGAAATTACAACAAATTTCTCATAGCACAGGTGAATTCAAAATTTTCACTTCTCTATGTCCTTATTCATTTTTATGGACTCTAATTTGTTATATTCAAGAAGATAGTTAATTTTAGTTATCTTATTTATTTAATATATGAATTTAAAGTTTGTTGTATATATTAACTTAATAGAAAATGGATCCATCTTGAATATTTTTTCTAAAGTAGAAATAAAATATTTCAGGGTAGTATGTGACAAAAATAATTTTATGTGCCAACTAGGCTACAATTCTCAGTGGGTATATGAAACTGATTGTTGTTCTGTAATGTTAATCGAAAAAAAACATAATATATGATAATCTCTGGGGGAAAAAAAGATAAATAGCACACCCTTTCAATTTATAGGAACTCATCCAAAAGATTTCTCAGAGTAAAATTAATTAATCATCTTTTAAAGGAAGAGGCAATTAATTTCTGTAAGAAATTAGATTTTTGTTGTGCCTTAAAAAATGTTTTGGTGATTTTGTCTTGTGATTTTATACTAATTTTGCTACAAAGAAATTATATTAATTTGAGTACCTACCAAATTCTCAATGCTATAGAGACAAAATTCCCGTGCTTAAGAAACTTATATTATGATGATCAAACTCAAGAATTCGTTTTATATTCCAATCTTACAATCATATAGAATGCAGTATAAAGTCATTCCTTTCTTTTTCCCCCAGTGTACACTATGTTCTGCAAACTTGTGATAAGTCTGTGGTAATTCACTCCACACTCACTGCCATCAAGTCAATGCTAACTCATAGTGATCCCCCTGTGAGTTTATGAGATTGTAACTGTTTAAAGGAGTAGAAAAACCTGTCATTCTCTCAAGCAGTAGCTGGTAGTTTCAAACTGCCAACCTTGTAGATTAGAGCCCAACTCGTAACCACTACACCACCAGGGCACCTCATATAATATAGATACAATAATTTAAAATATTTTAATAGTCATTTTTAAGTTTTTAATAGTTACATAATGATATGAGAAAATGCTCTATGAGGAAGCTTCAAAAAGTTGTGGAAAGACTAAAAAGATATGGGAACTTTTCCATGGACAATTTGAAGCTATGGTACCTTTCTAAAAACACTGGCTCCAAAATATACTAAAAATATCATGATTACATTAAAGAGATATAGGTGGCTACATACCCAAAAAACCAGGATGGTACAGTAGTTAATGTACTCAGCTGCTAACCAAACATTCACTAACTGGAACCCAAGAACACTCTGAAGGAGAATCTGCTTCTCAAAATATCTACCATCTTAGAAACTCGTATGGGAGAGTTATCTGTTCTATAGGGTTGCAGGAGTCAAAATCGTAATTGAAGGCAATGCATTTTATTTTGTTTTGAATATTACAAAATGAAGTGACAGTGATCGGTGGCTGGAGCCCACCTGAGGTTCTATGGGAGACAGATGTGGCTCTGCTTCCCAGAAAACTATATGGGGCAATTCTATTCTATCCTATGGGGTGCTATGAGTCAGAATCGACTTGAGAGTATGGTTTTTTTTGTTTTCCTTTGATGTAGCAAAACAGTAACCAAGGTTATCTCTTGATTGTAAAGTTAGTAGTAATCTTACTATTTTGCTTCTGTTTTCCACATTTTCTACTAAATTAGGAAAAAAATAACTCCAAAAGGGAGTCCACAGAGAATAGATTTTCACAACTCAATGATTTATTATATAATTAAGTAAAACTAGAACAAAAGTATTTTAATAGTTTGCTCTTTCCTTTATGTATTAGTATTCCTTAAAAAGAAAAGTCATAGCACAAATGTATAAATGTTCTTGACACAATAGATGTATGAATTGTGATGAGATGTACGAGCCAATAAAATGATTTAAAAACAAACAATACATCCAAGATTTTTATCTGTAAGTTATACTAGAGAATTAAAATACACTTTGCATGTCTATCTAGATAAGAATAGGTGGAATAAACAATCTGGAGGAGAAAACGGGACCAACGGTTCCGAGGGGACATTGGAGAGGGGGAGGTGGGGGATATGAAGTTAACAAACCCAGGGACAAGGCAACAATAAGTGATCCAAAATAAGTGGCAAGAAGGGTTTAAGGGGCCTGGTAGAACTTGATCAAGGGCAATGTAACCAAGAGGAATTACTGAAACCCAAATGAAGGCTGAGCACAATAGTGAAGCAAGAGGAAAGTAAAAGGAAATAAAGGAAAGAACTAGGAGGCAAAAGGCAGAAGTCTAAATAAAGGCATGTACATATATAAACATATTTATATATGACGATAGATCTATGTGTATATATTTATAGGTTTAGTATTCAGGTAGCAGATGGACATTGTGCCTCCACTCCAGTTCTTCCTCAATGCAAGAACTTTGTTCTATTAAACTGGCATTCTGTGATGCTCACCTTCCCGATACAATCACTGATGACAAAGCGGGTGCATAAGCAAATGTGGTGAAGAAAGCTGATGGTACGCAGCTATCAAAAGATAAAGTGTCTGGGGTCTTACAGGCTTGAAGGTAAGCAATCGGCCATGTAGCTCAGAAGCAACAAAGCCCACATGGAAGAAGCACACCAGCCTGTGTGATCACGAGATGTTGAAGGGATCAGGTATCAGACATCAAAGAACAAAAAATCTTATCATTGTGAATGAGGGGGAGTGCAGAGTGGAGACTCAAAGCCCACCTGTAGGCAACTGAACATCCCCTTACAAAAGGGTTGCAGGGAGGAAACAAGCCAGTCAGGGTGCAGTGTAGCAAAACTGAAATATACAACTTTCCTCTAGTTCTTAAATGCGTCCTCCCCCACACTATCATGATCCCAATTCTACCTTACAAATCTGGCTAGACTTAGAGGATGTCCACTGGTACAGAGAGGAACTGGCAACACAGGGAATCCAGGACAGATGAACCCTTCAGGACCATTGGTGAGTGGGGATACCAAGAGGATGGAGGGAAGGTGGGGTAGAAAGGGGGAACTGATTACAAGGATCTACATATAACCCCCTCCCTAGAAGTAGGTGAAGGTAGGCATCAAACAGTGTAAGATATGACAAAATAATAATAATTTATAAATTATCAAGGGTTCATGAGGGAGGAGAGCAGGGAGGGAGGAGAAACAATGAGAAGCTGATACCAAGGGCTAAAGTAGAAAGCAAATGTTTTGAGAATGATGAGGGCAACAAATGTACAAATGTGCTTGGCACAATGGATGGATGTATCGACTGTGATAAGTTGTACAAGACCCCAATGATTTTTAAAAAATAAGAAATTAATTTTGAATTCGTTACCTATCCAAGGCTTCTTTGAAATACTTCCTCTGGACATCAAACTGGAAAACTGTACGTTCACAATCAGTTGAGGCATTGTCACTACCACCATGTTTCTTCAGGAAGGCATCAAACCCATTCTCATCGGGGTATTTCAAACTACCCATGAATACCACTAAGTGGAAAGAACACAAAGTCAAAGACACAAGACACCATGATATTTTATTAATAAGTATGAACTTTCTCAAAAATGTTCAAGTGCTGAAAGGAAACAGACTAACACATTAACAGTGGTTTTGTTTCCTTATAAGATCATGAAGGGGAAAAAAAGATCGTGAAGAATACTTACTTCATTAAGTTTCTATATGGAGAGTTTTTTATAATGCTCACATATTACTTTTAAAAACCAGTAAAAGGAGATATGAAAAGGCAAATAAACATAAAACTTATTTGTAAAAAGATTAAAATGTAAACAGGCATATATTCAGATTAAATTGCTATTATAAAGCATAGAAGGTAAAAAGCTTAACCCTCAAGTACCTTATAAAAATGGAATACACTATGGTTGAACTACTGAAGTATATTATATGGATTATGTGACAATAAAACTTTAAAACAGAATAAACCAACAACAATCAAAAATGAATACAAAATTCAGAAAAACAAATATAAATTGAAATATTTTAGCTGTATTACACTACACAAGTTTTATTCAGGTATATTTGTAATTAAATTGAAGGAGCCCTGTTGGTGCCTTGAGTTAAGCACTGGGTAGCTAACCACAGGCCCATAGTTTGAATCCACCAACTGCTCTGCAAGAGAAAGTTGGGGATGGCTATTCCTGTACACATTTACAGTCTCAGAAGCTCTATGGAGCAATTCTACTCTGTTTCTCTGAGGCAGTAGGGTTTATACAGTAATTAAACTGAGGGTTTCAAATTTTGTTTTGTTTTCTAAATGGCTTCATACTAATCCTCACTTAATGCAAATACTCAAGAGTTTTAAAGTTTTCAACTATGATAATCATAAATGAAAGGTTTTTTTCTTAGCCCTCTTGGTAAATGTACCATACCTCTACCAATCAATTACCTATCCTTGAAATCAATGTACCCAAATTTGAGGGGGAAAACAATCTTGGGTATGACATTTTACAAAGATCTTACTGTGCTCCAAAAAGTGTGCCAGCCCTGGCAGGTCATCCGGATCAGCAAAACTCCCAACTCCAACACAAAGTGCAGCTGCGGACTGGAGTAAGTAGAACACATACAATGAATCAGTTCTAAAGGACTAATATTGGCATCTCATTCATTTTAGGATCTGTTTAGAGATGGATGATTTCCAACAGAAACTAACAAAAATCTTTCCCTGAGAATCAGGAGGAGCAGCAAAGTGAAACTCACCAGAACTGTGTCAGTTTCACCCTGCTGCTCCTCCTCTTGCCATCCTGCCAAATTCTGAACAGGTGCAGACCTAATGGAAAAAGCAGAAAGAGAAAGCAAAAAGGGGAAGGCAGACTTGGGGAGCCCACCCAACTATCATTTTCTGTCAGCACTTCGGAGTCTGAATCAAGTTTGTTCCCTAGATTAGCAAGATTAGCAGATTGAGGAAATCTGAAGAAGTAACAAGATTATCTCTGAAAGTCTCAAAGCAATTAAAAATTCTGTGTTAAGTAACTTAGTTACCAGAAGAGAAATCTCTCAACATGTTATTCAGAAATGTTTATTGTTTAATTAAAGAGTAAAGTAACATTTCAAGGAAATTATCGAACAAAGGTAATAATAAATTAATGGTTAGAAAAGAAAATCTTTAGCTATTAAAAAACTAAATTCTAAAGAGGCTTTTTAGTTCTTCACTTCTTACTGATGATATAATATAAAGCATACAGTACTTATCAATAGATAGTCCTCCAATATCTTGGTAAAAATCAGTTTTAAGTACAATAAAACAAATGGGCAAGCGCTGCTCCAAGCTGTACACTTAAAATGATTAGGACATACCATTACGCCAATGTAAATCAAAAGGCACGTGACAGGAAGGGGAAAAAAGTCAATTTGGATCTTTCAGCATAAGAAGTTGAATTATTTTTTCCAATTTTATAAATGTAATTTTAAAGGACTAACAGATTTAATGAAACAGATTGTTTAGGTAAATGGTTACACTCGTAGGAAAATAACTTTTAAAAAGGAGCAAGTATTTAAGAACGTCTAACCATGTGTCAGAAAATGAAAAAATGTCTTTAGAAGAACCAAACAGCCTCACTTAAATAGACCATGTCTTGAAGACTTGGGTCCATAAACTCATTTAAAACAAGAGAAATATTCACTTCTTCAAACCACAGTCTAACCTGTTCTGTGATGTTTTTAATAGTTGCCTAACCTGCTTTCAGCTCCAACTACCCCATTAAGTTTTCTTGTCTCGACCAGCAGGGTTGAAGACATTTTTGTATAAGTTGACTTAAACCAGAGTATATCAGTCAGCTTTGACCACAGCAAAAACAGGCTCTGCAATGGCTAGAAAAGAAATTCATACTTGAGAATTTTCTACCCAAGAAATTCATACTTGAGAAGTTTATACTTGAGAATTTTCTACCCAAGAAATTCATACTTGGAAATTAAGAAAGCCCTGAACAAGTCATATATACCGTATTTAAATTTCAATCTGGCTTTTTCATCATGTTTTTGTGATCAAGAACAACTTCCTATCAGGAGCAGGGCAATGGAGGAGGATTAAACAGATAGCTTAGAAATTAGTTTATGTCTTTAGTTAAATGACTCCCAGAAACTCATCAAAATTGTTTTCTTCTCATTTCCTTTGCTAATTCTCATATTTACATTACACAAGGTCTACATTTTTCAAAACAAAAAATTAAATCACAAAATCACTGCAAAAAACCTGTACCATTCTTAGAAGAAAAAAATCCCAAACAGCTGCCACCCAACTGACATGATGACATGTCATTTGTGACTCACAGTAATCACATATGTCTCAGAGTAGACCTAGTGAGCAACTTCTTTGTAGCAAGGTCTACATGGTCTTGAATCACCAATTTTTCAGTTAGCAGCAAACACATTAACTCAACCCAAGGACTCTGATACCACTCTAAAGCCATCTCCTATTTAGACTAATGTACTTTTTCCAGGTGATTCCTTAGTCAATGTGTAAAAACTGTTTTCTAATGTTAAAATCATGACTCTTTACTAATGTACCCGACTTTTCACTAATGTGCCCACTGCTTCTGAATCACAACAATTTGATCTCCTCTTATTCTACTTTAGGTTCCACCTTTCCTTTCTAAATTGATCCACAAAATTCGCTATCAATAGTTTATAAGGAAAGATATAATAATGAGTTTTCTGAAAGAAAAGCGGCAACAACGCCTATTTTTTTTTTGCTTGTTTTTATCTTAATGGTCACTAGAATCGACCTTGCTGCTTTATGGAAGAGATAAAGTTCCAGATTTTTAACAACCTAGGCATATAAAAATTAGTACAAAGAAAACTCAGTGTGTGAAGGGGCTTCAAAAGGTTCATGAGAGATACAAATTACAATATAAATTTTAAGTGTTTTATTGTGTTAGCCAAAAACATCTGTCAAAACAATTTTAAAATCTTATACTGCCAATGAAATGTTTAATCCTACAACCTTGCTTCTTAGTTAGCAGGAGATAGAATTAATTCCAAAGCCTAGAAAAAGTTAACTTACAGATGAAAAGAAATTATTAATAGATTGAAAGATAGATACAGAAGCTAATAGGAAATATTAGGTTAAAAGTTATAATACAATTAGTATAATAGACCTCAAAAATTAAATAACTAATCCTCTTGTTTTAGAAGTGAAAAAATGAGAAGATATCATTTAGAAAGATAAGCACAGAATTCAAATTCAAATCTCCTCATTGTCTGTATGTGTACTTTCTATTCTGTGACTTTTGCTTGCTAAACTAAAATCACTTGGCCAATCAACCTATACAAAAACCTATACATATATAATATGAGTAGCACCGGATAATTAGCTTCTTATAAAGCTGATTTAAACCCTCCAACAGCTGAATAAAAAATGTGGCACAATTTTCCATAAAAATATTTTCCAAGAATAATGACATCAAGAGATTTATTTTAAAACAATTACATTGTTTGCACATCCCTATATCCTAGCATTGACTACTTTAAAGTGTAATCCATGAGATCTAAACTTTAGTCTTAATAATCTGAATTTTTAAATCATATATGCCATCTGAAATGTTAAGTCCTACATGCATAGCTCTATATATAGTGAAGACTATACATGTTGAATGTAATATCAACATTGAAAATACTAGCTTTAATAAATATATGCTCCTAAGTTCCACTGCACTGTCTTCCAAAATATTGTCTTCTAATATAGATGTTCTGAACTGCAAAAGAGGCATTCTTCAAAATACTTCTAAATAGAGAAATTCCCAATATCAAGCCCTATTTAACTATTCATTGATTGCTATTATATGTCAGACTAAGATCAATTCCCCCTTCTATTTCTGTGCTTCCAATTTGCTCTATTAGTCTGCCCAGGCCTTTGTTGCTCTCCCATTTGAAGAGTAAATCACAATTGTTTACCTACATAAAAAGTACCCTAGGACAGGGGAGGATTCTACAGTAACATTATTCTTTTTTCCAGTATCTTCAGGCATAGCACTGTGTTCTTGGCTAAGAATCATGAAGTTCCTCACCTCCCTCTTTAAACTTTCTCCATGACTTTGTTTTTAAAACATATTAATATGTAAAAATGCACATAAATTTAGATATTATCTGTGATTACCTCTGAGAAATGGAATTATAAGTGATTTTCATATTTTTTTCTTTACTTTCTATTAGCTTCTTTAATAAGCATTTTATTACTTTTATAATCAGAGAAAATGGTTTTAATTGATCTGTTACTTAAGATCAAAAGGTGCATCCTTTTTGTCATTAAGATATAAAGCATGAGTATAGAATTTATCCCAAATTAATTCCAAAATCAGAAAAAGATATAGTGGACATGACCCACACCTGTTTTTCAGTCGTTTTCTTTCTAGCTTCTGCTCTGTCTTCTAATTCTTCCAATTCATTATCCTCAGTAACAAGATCATCATCATCATCATCATGTTCATTGTCATCATCAAACTCATCTTCATCATCAAAACCCTCTTCGTCATCTTCTATTTCAGCTCCAGAATCTTCATCTTCATCATCATCTTCTTCTCCTTCTTCTTCTTCATCTTCCTCTTCATCATCTGTTGCATCTCCTGTTTTACCTTCCATGTTACTTAGGTCTGAAATCAAAAGTGCCTGCAAGCCATTCTTTAATTTGATGTATCTAAGAAAAGATCACAAAACATTTTGAGTCAGTCACTATACCATCACGTTATCAGCTTAGAGGAATAAAAAATCCAAATACACAGAGACTCTTCTGAATTAATTTGTGTCCTTCAAAATATGTGTTAGGCAAGAACACTTTGTTCTAATAACCTGGCATTCTGTGATGCTCACCTTCTCAACACGATCGCTGAAGACAAAATGGGTTCATAAGTTAACATGGTGAAGAGAGCTGATGGTGCCCAGCTATTACAAAATATAGTGTCTGGGGTCTCAAAGGCCTGAAGTTAAATAAGCAGTCATCTATCAGGGAAGCAACAAAATCCACATGGAAGAAGCACACCAACCCTTATGAGCACAAGGTATCGATGGGATCAGGTATCAGGAATCAGAAGACCCAAATCAACCTACCACTTTGAACAAAGGGAGTTGGAATGGAGACCCAAAGACCATCTGTAGATAATGGGACATGCCCTCACAGAGGATCACAAGGAAGGGACTAGAAATACACAACATTCCTCTAATTCTTTAATGTTTCCTCCCTCCCCACTAACATGACCCCAAGTCTACCTTACAAATCTGGCTAGACCAGAGTATGTACACTGCTACAGCTAAGAGCTCTCACAGAATCCAGGACACATAAACCCCT
The DNA here is from genome assembly GCF_050624435.1 of Tenrec ecaudatus. Classification (NCBI taxonomy): domain Eukaryota; kingdom Metazoa; phylum Chordata; class Mammalia; order Afrosoricida; family Tenrecidae; genus Tenrec; species Tenrec ecaudatus. The sequence continues at coordinate 77,066,393 of NC_134530.1, forward strand.
CAGGACCAATATTGCCAGTAGTGATACCATGAGGGTAGGAGCAAGACTGGGGGAGAAGGGAGAAAAAGGGGAACAGATCGTAATGATCAACATACAACACCCCATACCCCCTTATACCAACAACAGAGTAAAATATTAAAATAAAAATAATTTATAAATTATCAAGGTTTCATGAGGGTGGGAGGGAGGAGAAAAAGAGAATCTAATTGATACCAAGAGCTCAAGTAGACAGAAAATGTTTGGGAAATGATGATGGCAACAAATGTCCTTGATACAATTGCTGTATGGGTTGGTTTAAGAGCTCTAAGAGCCCACAAGAAAATGATTTATTTAGACAAAATGTGTTGGAAGCCTAGGAACAGGCTGCCTCATCTTTCTCCCTCGGAGACTCTAGTGGTTTAAAGCCTAATGCATAATCACTACACCACTGGGGCCCCCCTTGCAAGTAAAGGGGAGTTATAAATCTAGTCACTTCTGAATTATACAAAGAGCAGATTAAGACTCATAGATAAAAATATATTTAAGATCATCTACAAGTCAAGGAACCAACTTAGAACCTGGTTTGGAATTTTAGCCTCTAGAACCATGGGTAAATAAATCTCTGTTCTGTAATTTCATCTAACTGTGGTATTTGTGCTACATACAGTCAAACTAGGAAATCCAGACATAGACAAAAGCAGTGCTCTTTTTAAAGTAATAAAAGTGGTTGCTCCTGGGGAGAACCTCCAAGGCAATTTCTGATTAAAGAGAAAAGAGAGGGAGACATTTGATCATATATTCATTTTGCATTTTTTGAATTTTGTACTATGAATACATGTTCACTTATTAAAAAATAAAATTTTAGAAGAAAAACAGTAAATGGACCAATTCCATCACTTGGCCTCCAACCAACCATACCAGAACATTTAACCTAAGAAAAATGTACCCTTCAACATACAATGTGGGAAACAGAGCAATTTCTCATCTCCCCCAAATATATGCCTAACTTAGCTGCTTGCTACATGTGGTGAATGACTATACACTTGAAGGTCAACAGAAGTAGGTCAAGGGTTATTCTCCCTAAGTGTTATCAGCCATCCAGAGCAAGCAGACACCAGTGTCCAGGGAGGTCAAGCCCACACAAGGGTGACCAAGGTTAGCCCACCATCATTAATATAGGCTCCTGCGGGGGATTAGAACAGCTATCCCGCATCAAGCTGGCTTCGAAATGAGGCGTGCGGATGAAAGGAAAAGAAAGAGATATATACAAAGCATGGGCTCGGGAGGACTTCAATCTGATGGAGTATATTCAAAGCTTGGTTTTTATACTTCTTACATGGAATTGACTACAAAACAAACATCAAAGAACTTAAAAAACATTCTTAACTATGCAAATGTTACTTAACTAGTCACAGTTTCTTAACCTTAGAATAATAAAAGCACTAGGTTCAAAGACAATCACACAGATATGTAAGATTCAAGAGAGCCTCAAATAGATCTTAAATAACTGAGTTATCTCTCAATGTTTTTAGCAGCAAAGTTACAAATAACAGTCATTTTGCAAGGCTTTTGTCTGCAAAGACACAGAGGCACCAGGAGACTAAATGGTCACCCATTAGTAAACACCTTGATCAGCAGGATGCCTCCTACAGGCTCCACCCATCTCGTCACATGCATACCTCTAATCTCTCCCCTTCCTATGTGCACAGCCCTAGCTCATCCCGTCACTCTTATGCCTATTGTACATCCCCTTCCTATTATGGATATGCCTACTGTACTGCCCCTTCCTGTGACATGTGGTTACCTATAATCACACCCCCAAGTCCATATAAGCCTTGGTTAGCAATAAACGGGGTCTCCGCCCCACCTCGCATTGACCCACACTGTGTGCGGACCTGGCTGGTAGGATAATGGCCATCCAGGAGGTGAGCATGCTACCATGAAATGTGTGTGACTTCTTTATTTTACTCTCTCCTATCTCGTGCTCTAAGACTTTATTGCAATCTTTAACTCAACTGTATAATTGCACCTATGGAGCCCGCGATGAGTTGGGAGGGGCTGGCCTTTCCCCCACACAATACAGTCAGATCAGTTTTTAACTGTTAAGGCAAAAAATCTCATAAACTAAAATCCTGTTGATTCCCTTTTCTATAAAGTGTTGTTTTTTATCAGTCTTCAAAGTTGCTTTTACAGCCTAAAGAAACAGCTATGCCTCTGAGAAGATATAATTCCACAGGCTGGGAGCCCTGTAGGTTATCCTAATTAGTAAAACTCTTATACCAGTTTGATAGTCGAAAGTCAATTATAGATTGCTTCTTGCTTCATTCTACTCATTCTTTCTTTTTTTTGTATTTAAATATTTTAAAATCAATTTATTGGGGGCTCACACAACTTATCACAATCCATACATACATCAATTGTGTAAAGCACATTTGTACATTCATTGCCCTCATCAGTCTCAAAACATTTGCTTTCCACTTAAGTCCTTGGCATCAGCTCCACATTTTCCCCCTCCAGTCTACTCATTCTTTCATGGATTTATTCATTAAGCATTTGCCAAATACTTTAATACAATAGTAAAATGACATTCTTCAGTACCAGGCACACAATTTTATGAGACAACCAAGCCAAACCAATACAGTATAGGACACAGGTTAGGAAGCAGAAGTCTCGGAAGGTTTGTGAGAGAAAGTATACTTAACTTGAGTCCTTAAATTGAGAAAAAGTGAACCAAGTAAAATAAAAATAACATACAAAGAAAGACACAGAAGGGTACCTTTGGCTCGAGATGGAAGCACTACTCACAGAGATTATCTTTCTATATCAAACATCATATTTAAATGACAAAAAATATCTTCATGGTTGTGGTAGTCACCTAATCTGGGGTCAATTTAAGGATAAACAGGAGTGGAGTCTAGGCTGCCAATCTGGAGATAGCCAATGAGACTTCTGTGTGGGCATGGCCTTCTGAGAATTCTGGGAAATCTGGTACTTTCTTCTTGGAGGCAGGAGACACCTCTCTCTCTATGCTATTCCCTGGGAGACATTGCAGAAGACAAGCCACATGGATGCAACCAGACTTCTGAAGTCAGAGAGACCCCTGTCAGCGCTGAGATGCTTACAATGCCACTGGACCCAAAGACTTTCTACCCACTGGCTTGTGATCATCCTGCATTTGGCTTCATTGCATGTGTTTCATGAGTATGAAGAGGACTTTATAGATTGCTATCGGACATATGGACTAATATCAGACTTATGGACTTGATCTGGACTGGGCTAAGATGTTTTCAATTGCTCTTGTACGTAAACCTCTTTCTTATACAGATATGTGTGTCCATGGATTTGTTTCTCTAGTCTACCCAAACTAACACAATGATTCTTTGGGGATTGTTTTTAATATCCTAACAGAAAAATGCTGTTAACAGACATGAAATTTAGAATACAACATGCAAATTTGATCAGATTAATAAAGAAAATAGGAAGACAAACCTAAACATGTGATAAGATACTGATTTTTCCTGCTAGGCGGAATCTCCAGATCAATAAATAAAATGAGGAGGGAGAGCCTCAAGACATTAAGCTCAATTATTAATTAAACTGAAAAGCAACCCAAATGTCCACAGAGAGCAGAATGGAAACACAGCAGCATGTTCACAAAGGAATTTCTTTCACACAATACTATACTATGAAACAGATATATATAATTCAGCAACAAGCTACAATCTTTAAAATAATGAATGCAAAACTCACAGAAGACTATATGCCATATGAGTATCATTCAATAAGAAATAGAAAAGAGAATAAAGAGCTATAACAATCCTAGAGATTGCCTCAGTAACCAAATTCCTACCCCACTGTTAATAGAATATATTCCAACTCATAGTGACCTGTACGATAGAAAGGAACTACTCCTTAGGATTTCTGAGATTGTGAATCTTTATGGTAACAAATAGCCTCATTTTTCTGGTGGATTTAAATCACCAACTTTGAGATGTGCAGTCTCAATAGTAATCCCACAGCATCATCAAGGCTCTTGCTGTAATCAAAACCAAAAAACCACACTCACTGTCCCTGAGGGTTTCTAAGACTATAACTTGTTACAGGAGTAGAAAGCCTCGCCTATCTCTCGAGGAGTGGCTGGTGGGTTCTAATTGCTGACTTTGTTGTTACCAACCTCTACGCATCCCAGGGCTCCTTTCTGTAACCAAGAGTTTCTCCAAAAAGAAAAGCCCAAGACCAGAAAGTGTGACAGGTGAATTCTACCAAGCATTTAAAGGCAAATTAACACCAATCTTTCTCAAATGAAACCTGGTGGTGCTGATAGGTAAGTGTTGAACTATTAACTGTAAGGTTGGCAGTTTAAGTTATCTGCTCCCGTAAGATTTACAGCCTTCGAACCCTATATAGGCTCACTATGAGTCAGAATTGCTCAATGGCAGCGGATGGGTTTATTAAATTCTTTCTCAAATGAGGAAGAGTACTTTCTAAATCATTTTACGAAGCAATACCTGAATAGCAAAGCCATTCAAAGACACTACAAGAAAACTAAAGACAATTAAGAGATTGAGAAGACAAAATTATAGAAAATTATTTTCAAACCATATACCTCATAAAGACTTTAGTACGCAGAATCTGTAAAGAATGGCTATACCTCAAAAACAAAAATCATAACAGCCCAATTAAAAATAAGAAATTAAGATTTTTCTCCAAAAATATACAAATTTCCAACACATGAAAAGATGCTCATCAACATTAGGCACTCAAAAAAAACCCAAACTCACTACCACCACGCTTACTCAAAGCAATCCTTTAGGACAAAACAAAACTGCCTGAGGGTGCCTGAAACGTAACTATAGTATAAAACCTTATCTTTCTCCCCTTGAATAGCAGATGGTTTTGAACTGCTGACCTTGTGGTTAGTAGCCACTACACAGCCAAGGCTCCATTAACCATTAGAGAAATGCAAATGAATGCCACTATGAGATTCCATTTCACACTAACTAGGGTAGCTATGGAGCCCTGCTGACAGTGGATTATCTACTGAGCTGCTAGTGGCAAGGACAGAAATTCAAAACCATCAACTGTACTTCAGGAGAAAGATGAGACTTTCTATTCCTGTAAAGATTCACAGACTTAGAAACCCAGAGGGAGCAGTTTTATCCTGTCCTATAGGGCCACTATAAGTCAGAATTAACTCGATGGCTGTAAATTTGAGTTTGAGGGTAGCTCACTTCTGAGAAGCACAGGAGTGTCCCTTAGAGGTAAGGATGGCAAGACTTCGTCTTACATACCTTGGATATAGTGTCAGGAGAGACCAGTTCCTGGAGAAGGACGTTTGGTAAAGGGGCAGCAAAGGAGAAGGTGGCCCTCTGGGAGATGGACTAATGCTGTGGCTGCAACAATGGGCCTCAGCATGGGAACGGTTGTGAGACTGGTACAGGACAAGGCAGTGTTTCGTTTTGTTGTGCTATGGGTGGCTTGGAGTCTGAACTGACTTGATAGCACCTAACAATAACAACATATTTTTTTAATATTTAAAAATAAAAGAAAACCACAATAAGCATTAAAGATAGGGAGAAATTAAACCCTCATTTTTTGCTAGTGGAATTTAAAATGGTACATCTACTGTGAAAAACAATTTGGTAATTCCTCAAAAAGTTAAAACACAGAATTTCCATATGACTCATCAATTCCACTGCTAGATATATATCCAAAAGAAATGAAACTAGTAACTACATCAGATGTGTATGCCAATGTTCATATTATTAATCATTAGTCAAAGGTGCAAACAATCCAAATGTCTGTGAAAAGGGATACATAAAATAGAGAATACACACAGAATGGAATTATTCAGCCACATAAAGAAATTATGTACTGGTGCATACAACAACATGGAGGAATCTTGAAACAATGCTTAGTGAAATAAGTCAGCACCAAAAGGGCGAATACTTTGATACCACTTATATGAAATGTTAACAATAGGCAAATTCAGAAAGACAGAAGTCGACTAAAGAGATACTAGGGGCTGCAGTGAGGGTTGTATAATATGGTGAATATAACCAATGCCACTGACATGTAAAAATGTTAACACACAAATGTTCTATAACACAAAGAGCCCTGGTGGTATAGTGTTTAAAGTACTCGGCACTTACCCAAAAGATCAGCAGTTTGAACCCACCAGCCCACTCAGTGGGACAAAGAAGTGGCAGTCTGTTTTCATAAAGATTACAGCCTTAAAGACCCTATCGAGCGGTTCTACTCTGTCCTTTAGGATCATCATGAGTTAGAATCGATTTAATGGCAGTGGGTCTTTATAACATATATATTTGCTACATTTTCAAAAAGTTAAAATGACAATATTTTATGACAAAAAAGTTTTTGAAAGTGCAAATTGAATGCTCTAACATATAAAATATGTGCACAAATATTAGGTTGGAACAAATCACTGCAAAAGATATTATCACCTAGCAAGTAGTTACTAAAATCAAACCTATTAGTAATAAAAAGTTTGGCAACTTAGTCAAAATACAGAACTATAAACAAAAACAAATAGCTTTTCTATACACCAACAGTGACCAACTTTTTTTCATGAAAGAAAAACAAAGATGCTATTCATAAAACTAACCCACGTACTGCCACTGTATCAATTCTGACTCATAAGAACTCTATGGTGCCTTGGCAGTGTAGTGCATTACACACTGAGGTGCTAACCACAAGTTAGCAGTTCCAACCCACCAGCTGCTTCCTAGAAGAAAGATAAGGCTTTCTTCTACTGTAAAGATTTACATAGCCTTGGAAACTCAAATGGCAATTCTACTGTTTCCTATATGAGTCAGAATCAACATAATGGCATTAGAATCTTTATAGAAGTAGATTTCCACATCTTTCTCCCCAGCGCTGCAGGTAGTTTTAAATAACCAACTTTTTGGTTAAGAGCCAAGTGTTTAACCACTAAACCACCAGAGTACCTTGAAAGTCAAATATCATCTAATTAAAATTGTTTTTGTCAGCAAGTTAGCAAAAGATTTTTCATTTTATTGCTATCCAATGCTGAAAAAGGACCCTCAACAAGATGGATTGGCACCGTGCCTGCAACAATGGATTCAATCATAGCAGTGATTGTGAGGACGGTGAAGGAGCAGGCAGTGTGTCATTTTATCACAGGTCAGGGAGGGTGGCTATGAATTGGAACTGACTAGATAGCACCTAACAATCACATAATCATCTCCCTACAAACAAATATCCTTTGTAGTCAATAAAAATAAGGGAAAAAAAAGGATCAAGATATTTTTATACATTCTCACTAAGATAGTATTTAATAGAACATGGCAATCTTAATTTAATATAAATTCTACAGTTTAATAATTTCTCAATCTATTATGAAAATGCTCTCACATATGTGCAAAAATATGCCAATAAAATTTACTACAGCAATGTTTATGATAGAGGAAATAGAAATTTCTACCCATCAGGTAATACGCAAATTATAACCATGCCAAGGAATACTAGTCTTCAAGACCTCGTTTTCAGACAGACAGATGTTTGTTTTTAGTCTTCTAAAATGTCATTTTCTAAGGATGCCTGTCACCTCCTCCAGTTAAATCAACCTGTCTCCATTTATTGTTATTCTTCTAATGCTCCTGACATAACAGTAAAGACCAAATCCTATTTTTCAAATCATACCCAAGATATAAGTATAGGTATTACTCTCTTTATAATAAAGTATCCCACAACAAATCACTTTTGTAAAAAAGGCACTTTCAGTCACTAGAATTTAAAACCATGACGGACTTGCGTAATTAAATGCAAACATACTTAAAGTCAAAGGGTTGTTCGAGAGAAGTTACATAATGACAAAGGGAAACCCCACAGTGCCATCTTTTGACATAACAAAATTGTGAGGAATAGTGTAGGGCTAGGCAGTGTTTTGGTCTGTTATGCACTGACGCAATAGACACCAAACAAAATGCAAGCCTTGAACTAGTCAGTCTTTTATGGCCATGTTCTGTTACTAATCACTTCTATAACATGTTTGGAACTTCAGCCTAACAGACCTGGATGAAAATTTAGGAAAAGCAAAAAAGGGCAAATTCCTTAGTTTCACCAATTATCCCAGACCAACTACAGCTCTGAATTTAAAACAACCCACAAAATAAAGCCAATACAGCCTACAGAGAGCTGGCAAGTCTTCTGACTCACAAGTTGCAGTAGTTGTTGGCTATCAGTCAGTCCATACAACTCTTTAAATAAAACCCTCACTATATGGTAGAATCCAATTCCTACTGTGCCCAAGCTAAAAAGACTCATGTACCTCTCCACTTGTTAAGCTAAAGGCCAAGTCACCCACCAGCGACCCATTAGAAGCCAAATTTGCTCTCCGTGGACAGTTATTCCCCATTCCTCAAGAACCTTTATCTATGCCACTTTAAACATATAAAGTATATAAATTCAAAATGCACAGGAAAGCATATAGTCACAATTTATAGTTCAGAGACAAGTATATAACTCACCCATTCTCTAAACTAGCTATTTCAAACCTTCACCACTCCAGGCTTCTCCTGTAACTTCTCAGAGGACCACTGTGTAGAAATTAATGCCTACTTTACAGAGAGAGAAAAGGAAAAGTCTATAAACTAATCGCTCCTTGTATGTCCTTGATTCTGTCACCTCACTTCCACCTACCTTGCTTTATTCGTTATCTTCAGTATCTCCATCTTCCCTCCCTGATTTTCTCAGGCAATAAATATACTTGTTTTTTCCATCTTGGATAAAAATCCTTCCTTTGACCTCTGTACTGCTTTATCCTATAACCTCCATCCACTCCCCATTAAAACCAAACTTTAAAATGTCTACCTCCATGCATAAAATTTCCTGCTTTCTATTCACGCCTTTATCTGTATGCATTTTGGCTTCTGCCACTCTAGCATTCCTTTGAAGTTAATTTTACTACTGACCAATTAATTTTGCTAGGGACCAATTTCTTGGGTGCTATCTCCAAGAGACATTATCACAATATTGTGTAACAATGATCACTCCTTAAAGCAATATAGTCCAACAGTTCTTCATTTGAAAAAAAAAAAGGGGGGTGGGTGGGGCAGGGGAGACACTACCAGCTGCTTTTCTCTTGCTGCTTCCAAACTGCCTGTTTATAGGTTGCTCTTCTTCTGCATTCTCAATGGTCCTTAGCCTTAGAGAAACGTTAGCCAGGTCGAGGTCATACAACTAGTACATAGGAAAAGAGGTAGTCACACAGGTGAGTATAAATGCACAACTGCACACATATCCTATTGCCTATTACATGACATGCATTTTAGATTCAGTAGCTGCTCCCTGACAGTCACTTTAGATTATAAGCTTCTTACGGCAAGAGCACTTATCATTCCTCCGTAATGTTTTGTTAAATCTTGTTTTTTGAATTAAAAAGAATTTTTGTTAAGAATGATGTTTTGTTTTAATTTTACCAGTAGTGGAAGGAAAGATTAGTTCTGCCTGAAGCGACTTCGTAGATAAAACAGCTGAGTGAGTCCTGGAAGGATAATTCAGCTTTCTGGCTGCAGATGTCTCATACATTTCTGGTCACAAAGAACCAAGGAAATAAAATTACTGTATAAAGTATAAGCCAACACGAATATCAGCAGAGGCACCTAATTTTACCACAAAACTGCACTAAAAATGTGCTGAGAAACTCAGTTTATCCACGAGTATATATGGTACGTTGGAGTCTATACGGTAGGCTAGATAAGTCTTCAAACCTAGTCCTGAGATTTTTCACCTTTAAAGATTCAAACCCATTACTTTAAAAATCTAATTGGAATGCTAATATATAAAACAGGTAAAAGTAGATCTGCTCTTTTGAAAAGAGGTTTATTGAATAACTTCTCTATGCTAATTAACTCTCTTCATTTTAAAAGAAAGCTTAGACTCCAAAAGGAACAATTTGATCATAATGATAGAAATACAAAAACCTAGGTTATGTAAAGGACACTTTGGAAGCATCATTTCCTCTTTAAGTCTTCCCTAATTTTCTTCCCAGATGGAATTTATCATTCCTTACTTTATTTCCCAATATAGTTAGTGCATCCTTCTAGGATAGCTTCTAGAAAACTTTGGTGCCCTAATTTTACTTTTTGTGTGTCTTGTATGTGTTGTTCTGTTACATTGTTAAGTGCCTTAAAAGTATGTAGTTTTAAGCATATTTGTTTATCTAGTGCCCAGGATAATTTCAGATTTAAGATAGCTCAGCACCTGAAACATAGAGAGGATTAGTATCTGCCAACTAAATTTGCTGAAAATTTTAATTCAGTGAATGAAATAAAATATTGAAAGCCATTAGAACAGTATGAAAACCACCACCACCACCAGAACAGTATGATATAAAGTACATAATAAGAATTAAGTTATTTTTGTAGTCTTATGGTGGGGGTAGACATTTTAATCTGGAAAGCAAAATCTTGGCACCTTTTATCAAGTTTATCATGCTCATTTATACATTACCAAAAAGCAAGCCCAAACATTAACAATCTCCTGACCCTGCAGTCTGAGAAAATAATAAGAGCTGTGTACTGCCCCTCTCTAGATGTGGAGTGAAAGAAGAAACTGAACTGGTTTGAAACTTCAAATTCACTTCTTTCTCAAGCTGGATTTTTGTTCAAATGAGATGGGGAGTAAAAAGATGCTTTCAACGTTTCTTTCCTGTTACAACACTGTAAAGCATTTTAACAAATTCAGACCTATAATCCTCCTCCACCTTTCCACTTAATGAATACGAACTTATAAATGTATCATTTATTTCAAATACATTACAGTCTACATTCTGTGAAATAAGCTTCCTCTTCGGAGAGTAACTCAGGTAAGGAGTGAGCCACCAGTTAAAGATGTTTGGATGATTTCCTATATAAATCTCAGAGAAGGTCAGCACTGGAAGAAACTAACGAAGTTTCTGGGGCTCACCCAACTGAGACCCCAGGTCCTCTCCAACATATTCCTGGGAAGAGATCATCCAACTGTCTGGGGGTTAAATTAACTCCATGGAGACAATATCCACTTCATCTTCTGCCAACTAGGATCCCAAACGCGGCCCCTCAAAGCTTTGTGAATTTTAAATCTCCTCTTCGCCAAATTTACAATCTGACTCCTGTGCCCTCTCCTCATAGCATCCTAGGACTAAGACACCCGCCCTCCCCACAACTAGCCGCCCTGCCTTCCTCCCAGACAGCTCTATTCTGGCTCCAACGAATGTCCAAGCTACTCGAACGGCCCTTCCCAGTCTGCCTCTGACAACTCCCCGTGAAGCCCCAGAGCTTCCCCTTGTCCATGTGGCACCACCTGGAAGCCTCAACTGCCCTTAATCCCAACACCCAAGAAGCATGTGGGTTAGGACCCCTCGCTCCTTCCGCAGATAAGGAGAGCCGAAGCTAGGGCGGCGACAGGCGAGGCGCCCGCACCCTTTTCCGCAGCCCCACGCCACCTCCCTCACCGGTATTGCTTGGGGTCGCTGGGGGACTTGACGATCTCTGGGTCTCCGGCATTACTGACAGACCCCCTCCGTCCCTCCTCCTCAGACTCATCGGCTCCTAAGCGGGCAACCCGGCCGCTCTCGCCCACATCCTCTCCATTGGGCTGCAGGTCCGGACAGCTGCAGGTCGACTTCGCCTTGTTCCTTCCAGGCATGGTCAGAGCACGAGAGGGTTTGGTGGCGGTAGAGTCTTCGCACCGACCCCGCGCTTCGATTCTCCTCAGTGCTGCGAGCTCCCGCCCGGCCTCCCACCAGAACTTCTTCCCGGCGGCACGAACTACAGCAACGGTGACTCTCCTCAGCATTCACCACCAGGCCGCCTCGCCCGGCATCCCTCTTCGCAGGGTCCTCCCCTTCCTCTGACTCCCCAGCCGCTCCTCCCCCTCCCCTTTTCAGAGGCGGTGGCGGCCGGCGCTGGTGCTGCCGCAGCCGCTGAGGAGGTCAGGCCTGAGCTCCTCCCCCAACCCGGTCTGCCTCACGCCAACTTCCTCCCTTCCCCGCCTCCTCCCAGTTGCCGATGACGCGTCTGATTTTAGCCAATCATAAAGCAAGAGAGTAGACAAGCGCACATAAACAGCCAATGGGAAAAGGGACGAAGGGGAACGGAAGGGGCCAGGCCGGATTCTGGGAGCGCCCAGAAAGCGCTTCGAAACCTAGGGTGGGCGGGGAGGGAAAAGGGAAGAAGAGGCGGGGAATGGAGCGGAGGACGACGGGAAAAGCGCTCCTAGACGGCTGCGCAGCATTTATGACGTTTGAGGGGAGGTGGCTGGAGGCAGCTTCCGTCTGAGAGCAAACTGTTCTACGGCAGAGAATATACTCTAGCTGAGAACTTCGAGAGGCGCGTGCAGACAATGCATCCCCACTGCGACACCCCCCCCCATTTGTGCTGTGTTTTGGGCACTTTTCCCCCTCAGACTCGGAGCAGAATCTTTGGCTTAACGTGAAAAAGCGAACACCGGAAGTTTCCCTGCCCGTCCGGGCGGAAGCTGTTCTGGAGCTGACCTGAGGTGAGCGCCGGAAACAGCTACGGTCCTTATAGCTCTGGCTAACCCTCCTGTTGTTCGCCCTTGGTACTTAAAAAACCTGAAACCGGACATGTGCCATCGAATCGATGGCGACTTCACCAAAGTACTTTAAACTTGTGTCTTCTAACGTTGCTCTACCAACATTTATTGAACAGCTAGCTACCTTAGGTCAAGTTATTGCCGCAAGTACCCTTTTCTAGATTTTGATGAACAGTCACGTAAAATGTGACCTAAACTTGAAACACACATTTCTTTGACATGTGTCAAAAGCATCTTGAGGGAAGTTACTTGGGCACATAAAAGTTATATGTGACTAAATGGGGGAAAACTTGAAGCAAGAGATCTATTTGGGGTTATTCCAAGTTTGTTAACAAACGCCTGATTCAGCACCTATCAGTCAATAAACCTCAACCTTACACATCTCTAACTTACATGTCCTTTGCGGTCCATATACAGGAAATAGGATGGACAAAACAATTATTCTTTGTTGGAGTTAACATTCTAGTGGGGGGGGGGGTAAAATAAATTATACAGTTAGTTGATTTTAGGTGTCCAATCAGTTCCAACTCAAAACGACCTGAGATACAACAGAAGGAAACACCATCCTCACAATTGTTGCTGTGTTGAGACCATTGTTGCAAACACGAGATAGATAACTTCGCAAGGGTCTTCCTCTTTTTCACTGCCCCTCCAGTTTACCAAGCATGATGTCCTTTTCCAAGGATTGGTCTCTCCTGATAACATGTCCAAAGTAGTATATAAGTAATAGTAGAGTCAAAAGCTATAAATGCTATGAAGACAAAATGTGTGATAAGGATAAGGATCTGGGAAATTATTAAAATACTTTGTTAATTGAAAAAGGATAAGGAGTTGGAAGGAGGGAAGCAATGATGAAAACCTGAACTAGAGTGGTAGTTGAGGTAAATTAGTTGGGAAAGAAAAAAATGAGTATTTCAGGTTAAATTTCCAATTATCCTTTCAAGAAGCTATCATTTTTCAGACTAAGCAACTCCCATTAGACTGCTTTTCTTCAGAACAGTGCTTTTCCTTTGTATTTCTAGTAGCATAGCTTCTCACTACATAATTAATCAGTCAGGCAGTAAATGTTGAATAAATACATGAAATGACATACTATAATCTGTACTTTGAGTTTGTTGCTTTCTTTTATGGTCCAAAGCAGCAATGCCATACGTTCTTAAGAAATCTTCAAATTCAGCCAGTCATTAAAATTCTCCAAGTAGACATGGTGAGAGGCTACATCCTTAGTATGACCTGTTAGTATTTCCACTTTAAAAGGACACCTCTAGGTCGTACAGAAAGGATTACCAGGCTACAGAAATATGATAAAGCTCCATAGAGAGCCATTAATTTACTCATTCAAGCAACAACTATGTACTGAGCTCTGAGTATGTGCCAGACACTGGGAATAGAGTATTGGACAAGGTACATATGACCCTGGTCTGTGGAACTTCCAAAGGACTTCATGGGAGAGATGGACAATAAACAAGCATAAGTTTTTGTTTTTAATTTATAATTATAAATCCTTCTAGAAGGAGCAATATTAAAGAAGTTAGAGTAGTCAAGAGAGTGCCTCTTTTGGGGGGCGAAACATTTAAACTAGCATTTGAATATATAATTTCTTTTTTTAATTTTTTTGAATATATAATTTCTATAAGATCATTCTATATAGAAATTATTTCTAGAAATTATTCTATAAGAATAGAATTGTTCTAATACTCACCTTCCCAGCATGATCGCTGAAGGCAAATGGGTGCATAAGCAGATGTGAAGAAAGCTGGTGGTGCCCGGCTATCAAAAGATAGCATCTGGGGTCTTAAAGGCTTGAAGGTAAATAATCGGCCTTCAAAAGGCTTGAAGGTAAGCAATCGGCCATCTAGCTCAGAAGCAATAAAGCCCACATGGAAAAAGCACACCAGCCTGTGTGATCACGAGTGTCGAAGGGACCAGGTATCAGGCATCATCAGAACAAAAAAATCTTATCATTGTGAATGAGGGGGAGTGCAGAGTGGAGACCCAAAACCCATCTGTAGACAACTGGACACCTGCTTACAGAAGGGTTGCAAGGAGGAGACGAGCCAGTCAGGGTGTAATGTAGCAATAATGAAACAACTTTCCTCTAGTTCTTTTTTTTTATCGTCTTATTAGGGGCGCATACAACTCTTATCACAATCCATACATACATCAATTGTATAAAGCACATTTGTACATTCATTGCCCTCATCATTCTCAAAACATTTGCTCTCTCCTCTAGTTCTTAAATGCTTCCTCCCATCCCCACCCTGACTATCATGATCCCAATTCTACCTTACAAGTCTGGCTAGATCAGAGGATATATACTGGTACAAATAGGAACTGGAAACACAGGGAATCCAGGACAGATGAACCCTTCAGAACCAGTGCTGAGAGTGGTGATCCCAGGAGGGTGGAAGGAAGGTGGGGTAGAAAGGGGGAACTGATTACAGGGATCTACCTATAATCTCCTCCCTGGGGGATGGACAACAGAAAGGGGGTGAAGGGAGATGTTGAACAGTGTAAGATATGACAAAATAGTTTATAAATTATCAGGTTTCATGAGGGAGGGGGTAGGGAGCTAGGAGGGAGGGGGAAAAGCTGATACCAAGGGCTGGCTCAAGTAGAAAGCAAATATTTTGAGAACGATGAGGTCAACAAATGTACAAATGTGCTTGACACAATGGATATATGTATGGATTTGTGATAAGAGTTGTACGAGCCCCAAGAAAATTATTTTTAAATAAATAAATAAAAATAAAAACACCCTAAAAACAACAACAAAAAAAAGAATAGAGTTGTTCAAAGGCTGTGAAAAGTAGACTTGTATGTCTAAACTATTGTAAGCTTGGAACAATGGATTATGGTATTAGTGGCCAAGATCATATAAAATATTCCTAAGAATAAAAAGTCACTGCTTTCCCTGTTTTGTATATCACAGGATTCACAGCATCCATAACAATGTCTGTCACATTATAGGTACTCGATATATGAATGAACAAATGAAAGGGGGAGACATAACTAAAATTGTTTCCAACTAATTTATAAATATTAATCATGTTGGAGGGAGGGAACAAAACTTCAAGAGAAAAGTAAAGAGGCTATTAAAGTAATAACTTAGTTTTGAAACATGAATGTACAGATCGAGACGATGTATGTAGAAAGTGGGGGTTGGACAGTGATTTCTTTGATGGGGTCGGGGATGAAAAAGACAGAATTCTGAGTAGACAGATGATGATGCCAATATCTCTAATTCATTGTTAGAATGCCTTACTGACAAAGAAGCAAGTTCTGGGGAAGAAGCTTAGCTCAGTTTGGGACATGTTTTGTCATCTGTAAGCCACACACATGAAGATCAGTTCTGGAGCTCAGAGAAGAGGCCTAAGTTTTAGATTTAAGTCTGAGGTGTATGGGTTTATAGGTGGTAGTGGAAGGGGAAAAAAGCCCAAGGACTGAGCCACAAGGAACTCGTAGAAGTAAAAGAATCCTCACAAGAATTTAAGAAGTTTTCCTTCTTAAGGTGGTAGGTGGAAAGCCAGAGGAATGTAATGTCACTTTTAAAAAATGCAGTTCTGATCCCATAATAAATGTAAGAAATGTCTGATTCCCTGTTTAAAAGTTCGCACCTAGAAAGACACCACAGAGGTACTCCTCTAGTCTATCTCCATCAGATATCAAGATAAAGACCTACTCAAGTGAAGTCCACCAGTGACTTCAAGGCACAGCCAAACTGTCAAGCTAGAATTAATGTTTTCCACTGAAAATGATTTAGAAATTGCCACACTCTATTTGAGTACTTACATTTTTGGGAGAGAGTATTCCTTAAGAAACAAGAAACAAACAGTTGCCATTCTTTAAGAAATCGGCATACTAGAAACTTAATAAGATCTTGAGATGTCCAAGAAAGTTAAAGACTATGAATTATAATTTATAAACTTTTCACCTAAATTCTTTTAGAATATTTAAATGTTTGGTTTTTTCCCATCTGCATTCCAACTTTAAAGTTGAAGATACCCTTTAACTCTTCCCATCATAGCCCTACAGGGCAGACTAGAACTGCCCCTGTGGGTTTCCAGAGCTGTAAATCTTTATGGGAACAGAAATCATCATCTTTCTCCCATGGAGTGACTGGTAAATTTAAACTTGTAATACACTATGTCACCAACCTTCCCATTTTTACTTTAAGGATTTCCCTCCCATCAAATGTGATAACTGATCCCTCCTTACAATGTTAGTAAAGGTCATAAATCACAAAAATTAAAAACCTATCATTTCTGTTAGAAGCCTACCTCTGAAACTTACTTTAGACAATATAGTATCTGTCTACCTCCCAGAGTGACGAATCTGAGGGTTATGCCTAAAAATTCAAAGGTAAATTACTCGTAACCCCATTTTCCACTTCTTTATACTTAAAAATCAGATTAAATCAGGAATATTGATTCCAGGTTAAATAAATTGGGAGTGGTATGAGTTCATTAAAATCTCCAGCCCCAAATTATCTCCCGTACGTTTTAATTCCTCCATTAGTGATTCATTTTCCTCCCTAGAACCTCTCCTTAAATTCCAGTAACACCCTTGGAAGGAGTGAAAAGTTAACCCCATTTTATGAATGGATTTATTTTACTTCCTCTTTTTGAAGCAAACACTGGACAACGTGAGATAACCATGAGCTTGGGGTGGTTGAAGAGGCTGGTAATTGTGACTGAAGGAATAAAAAGAAGAGAAATCTAGGTCACAATGTTGTCCACAACCCACACACACTCTTAAGAAATTATACCTTTGGTGTTCTAGTCATTAAGTGTTGCACCCATTCATTGCTCTCTGTATTTGAAAACTTTGTATCTAGGTCAAGAAGCAGGAATGTAGATGCAGGAATGTTTTTAATGGAGTACTTCTCTTGAAAGGCCAAGTATGTTCACAACAAACTAAGAGGTTAATGTGATTATAAAAACATATTTCGATCTTTAAAAACATGTCAAGTGAATTCTAACTACAGGTCAAAGTAGAACTGCTTGATATGCTTTGCAAGGCTTTATATCTTTAAGTAAACAGTGCCTCAGCTTTCCCCCTCAGAGCCGCTGGTAAGTTTGAAATGATGAGTTCTGATTAACAATCCCAACACTTAACTCACTATGCCATCAGGGCTCCTCACATTTCTGCTTACTAAGCATACTCCTTTAGAAAGAATTTAGGAATCCAAGTAGTACAAGTAGTTTGCATTCAGCTACTAGTCTAAAGGTTGGTGGTTCAGCAGTAACACAGAAGAAACGCCAGGCAACTTGTTCCCATAAAGATTACAACCAAGTGCCTACTTCAGTAGCACCTATACTAAAATAGGAACAATATAGAGAAGATAAGCATGGTCCCTGCACAAGAATGACATGCAAATACATGAAGTGTTTGGGGTTGTTCTGTAGAAAAACCCACACTCAACAAGAAAATGGTTGAAAATAATTAAAAGATTTGGTGATGTGGCAGGCTACAAGATTAACATTCAAAAATCACTTGGATTCTTCTGTAGCAACAAGGAGAGCTCTGAAAAAGAAATCAAGAAAATAATGACATTTATAGTAGCCACACAAAAGATGAATAACCTAACCAGAAAAACAAAAGACTAATACAAAGAAAACTATAAAATACTACAAAAAGAAAAGAGAGAGACCTTCATAAATGGAGACCTACATAAATATTCCATGTTCATGGTTAGGAAGACTTAACATTGTGAAAATGTCAATATGACCCAATGCAATCTATAAATACAAGGGAGTAACCCTCCCCCAAACAGAATTGTGCTGGAAGGAGCGGAGCTTTCGTAGTATGCATCCTCACTCCCCCCACCGCATGGCAAGCATGGAGCAACTCACTCTGAGATAGCGCACCCAGTGGCATCACTTGGGAAGGTTCTTTCTGGTCACAGTGAATTTTTTCATAAAAGCCCGTTTTTCCTGTCCTATAGGGTCGCTATGAATCAGCATCAACTTGATGGGAGTTTGCTTTTTGTTTGCTTAGGGGTGCAAAAGATATCTTTAGAGTATTGAAAAGCAAGAATGTTACTTTGAGGATTAAAGTGTGCCTGACTCAAGCCATGGTAGTTTCAAGGCTCCATATACATGTAAAAGTTGAACACTGAATAAGGAATACCAAAGAAGAGTCGATGCATTTGAACTTTGATGCTGGAATATTGAAAGTACCATGCATGGACTGCCAAAAGAACAAACAAGTCTATTTTAGAAGAAGTACAGCCAGAGTACTCCTAGAAGCAAGGATGGCAAGGCTTCATCTTACATACCATGGACATGTTGTCAGCATAAACCAATCCCTGTAAAAGGCCATCATTCAGTAAAGTACAGGACCAGTGAAAAGGAGGAAGGCCCACAACAAGATGGCTTGACACAGTGGCTGCATCACTGGACTCAGAGGTCCGGGTAGTATTTCATTCCCTTGTGCATAGGGTCTCTGGGTTGGAACCAACTCGATGACACCTAACAACAACAATAACAAAGACTGGAAGTGGAAGAGAAGGAAGAGAAAATAATAGGGTAGAGGGTAGACAGGTGCTAATTTAGTGAAGGGGACAATAATTCAACATTCACTGCCATCACATGATAGGACAGAATAGAGATGCATCTTTGGGTTTCTGAGACTGCAACTATTACAGGAATAGAAAGTTTCATCTTTCTCTGGATCAGTGACTGGTGGTTTCAGACTGCTGACCTTGAGAGTAGCATATCCAACCAAAGAGAGACGGGGGGCGTGGGGGGGGGCAGAAGTGGGGCAGTAGAGTAAGTTATTGGTAGACTTGATACTTTGTTAAAGTAGAAAACAAAAAGTATGATCTGATATAGAAACCACCACCTAATTCACAACATAAAATTTTGTTTTGTCTTTTAAGATTACAGTCAAGAAATGCCCATGGAACGGCTCTACTCTTAACATGAGGTCACCACGAGTGAGCAGCTGACTCAGTGGCAGCTAACAATAACAATTTAATATTCAAACTTCAAAATAAATGAGTGACTCTGAAAAATACTTAATGTCAAATGAAAGTTTATTTTATCTCAAATCTAGCTAAGTGCTCTTCATCTCAGCTCTGAAGACACAAATTTAGAGATCCTTGCTTGAGTAAGAAAGTGTAGAAACACAAAATGATTTCTAAAATTATAAATTAGGTCATATCACTCCCTGTTTTTCTTTTCACACTTGTAATAACATATATTTGCTTGCTATGGCTAATAAAGTTCAGTGATTTGTCTATCTACAGTTACAATCTCACCTACCATTCTACACTCTACTCCAGAACAGGGCCTTTCCTAATGTCCTTCACACACTTAGGTGGTCTGCCTTTATCCCATTACTTGTGCTCCTCTGCCTGGAATGTTCTTCCCTCAGACTTTTCTTAATCTTTATTTTCTTGATTTTCTTAATGAGTCCTTCTCATTAGTCATAGCTCAACTTAAATGACCCATTAAGAGAGGCCTTCTGATGAGGACAACAAATTTGCTTGACACAATTGATGTATGTATGGATTGTAATAAGAGTTGTATGAGCTCCCAATAAAACTATTTTTTAAAAGAGAGGCCTTCTTTGACAATTCTATCTAAAATAGTACCCACTGCCTAAAACTATATTATTTCTTTGTCTATTAGTTTATTGTCTACATACCTATCTCTGCTGTAAGAATTGGAACTTTGTCTTTCTTATACCTCTCCATATACTCAGAATCAAAAACAATTACTGGTATATGGTGGGTTGTGGTTGGAGGGGCCAGACCCCACAACTAATCGCGGGTTCAATGGGCACTATTGTATGGTTGAGATATGTAAATATTATATTAAAGTCATAGAGAGCATGAGAGATAGAAGAGAGATTGAAATAGTGGAATCAAACACATTTCATGGTAGCATGCTCACCTCAGCCCTGCTTGGTGGTCCACGTGGAGAGAGGGGGAGGGGAAGGAGGACAAAGAGAAAGGGAACAGGGAGCGGACGAGAGGAAAGAGGGAACTGACAAGAGACCAAGAGGGGTGCCCTTGAGAGCTCTTTATTGCTTATACCCCTTTGGGGGAGTGCAAACCCACTAATTACAAGTAGAGACGTCACAGGGAGGGTTGCACTATAGGTTTTATACCAATGAGAAGGGGGACAATCAAGGGATATACACGCAATAGGAGGAGGAGGGACTAGGGGTAAAGATGTGACAAGATTGGGGGATCCTAGATTCAGGATGGCAGCCTAACTTTGAATGTCATTGAGCAGGTTTGACCTGCCTTTAAGGAGAAGTAGCCCATTGTTCACAACAGCAGGGAGTGGGGCCTACCTGTAGTCTAGCAACTGATTGCCTTCAGGGAGGTAACTTGACAATCATTTATCATTAGCTGCAAGCAGTGTCCTAAGTCTAACACATATTTAGGAGAGACAACTTGAGAGAAATCTTTCTGCTTCCCACAGTGGATATTCAGTAAGTACCTATTGAATGAATTAATGGTACCAAAAGAGGGGCATTTGATGTTGTTAAGTGTTGAGACAGAGAAAGAGGTTAGTCTTAGAGGGGAAACTTTTATTATTGGGCCAGCCAGGGAGGAAGAGACACAGGTCCAGGTGCATGCAGCAAAGATTTTAAATGGTGTTAGGAGGAAAGAGCAGGAATTTAAGAGTGCCTGTCTGACAGCCCCCAGCCTCCATTTTCTCTTTGAAATATGATATAACATCACATGAAATTTGTGATACAGTTCCTGGAATGAGAGGGTTTTGAAGACAAGCCTAGTAGCTTTCATTTCCAGAGTAACTAACTCTTTGAACAAAGAAGTTTACTTGGATTAACTAATTTACTACAACCCATGTCTCTTACACTCCCTCAAAAAGGTTAAATAACTTGCACAAAATTGCACAGCATGTAAATGTCTACCAAAATTACCAACCATGTGTATCTCATTCCCAAAATTATATTCTTTAAACTTTTACATGCCGGTTATCAAGTACCTAGAATAAACAACTCTTGATAATTAATTTGATAATGGTTTCCAGTTATGACTAATCACAGTCTAGCCTTTAAATGCAATATACAAAGCAGTAAATGCCATAATTAACATATCTCGGAAATAAAATTCATAACTATCATTGAAAGAACATCTGGTTCTCTGCTTGCCTGCTTGCTTCTTTCTGAATAGTATGTCTAACAACTATTAGGTGGTAGTAAGCAAACTGGGTACCTGCTCCCAGGTTGTAGAGGAGCAGTCTGATGAGGGGAGTTGGAGCATGACCGGTATGAGGAAGGCGACCATGTATGTGAGATTATAATACAGAGTGTCAGCTCAAGCAGGATGAAGACAGCAGGGTGGGAAAACAGGAGTAAGAGACCAGTGACAATAGGAGGGTGATTAGATACAAGGATGATTTATATATATATATATATATATATATATATATATATATATATATATATATATATATATATATATATATATAGAGAGAGAGAGAGAGAGAGAGAGAGAGAGAGAGAGAGAGAGAGATACTTTTACAGTTTAAGTTGCCAAAAGAATTTTTATAAGAAATTGTTTTTTTAACCAAATCATATCTTGAAAATTGTTTATATATAAAACCCAGGGAATAAAGTGAACTGTTTATTGTGGAAGGCCTTAAATTACATTATAGTAGAAAATGCAGGAGGTAAAAGAACTGAAAAGACTAATGCAACATTAGATTCCAATCTATAGCTCCTGTAGCTACTTAAAACATGGTTTTAGAAATTAAACCCAACATTTCCAGTAACCATAGAAACAGTTAAAATAAAATTTGCCATGAAAGCCCTTATATCATACTTGATATAAGGAGGTAGGAAGATGTAAAAACCAGGACACATGAGACATGACATTTTATCAACAATTCCTGTTTGCTTTACTGAGAACGTAGTCTCAAAATTCAGTCACCTTCTTCAGCTTCAGACTCAGATTCTTCTTCAGCATTTTGAGCCACTCCACAAACTTTTTCATTTGCTCAAGGAAGACACTTGCCCCTTTGCAACATGGGCATCCTTACACCACTTCAGAATGGGCTCTTCACTCAGGACTTCAGCTTTATTAAAAAGCACCACTATTTTCTGGAAAGCTTTCGTGACATGAATGTTGTCATAGCAATACTCCTGAAGCTTCAGTAGCAGTCAGCTCCGACTGATCTTGAGTAGTGAAGGCAGCAAGGAGAGGGCTGTATTGCTTCAAGTGCTTGATGGCCTGCTCTGCTACAGGCTCCTCTTTTTTTGTCCATTCCACAGTACTCATCACACTTGACCAGATTATCCCGATGACAACTGGTTCTGGGGCGTTGTTGTTTTTTCATTTCCTCCTTGACGTACAAAATTATATCCTTAAACGGATCACCATGGGACATCTGTTCCTGAAGTTCTTTCTGGAGTTCCTTACGAGCTCTTATGGTTTGCTGATTACGAACATATTCTGAAAGCTCTTTCAAGCCTGCCTCAGTGACATACTTTGTGAAGTGTTCGACGCTTTGCTTATTGGCAGGAAAAAATCCCACCAGTCTATTGACCATGCTGACTTTCCTAAGACTGCAGCTACTGCACTGATATCTTTCTCATTTATCCATGACTTGAAAAGCTTCACGGCAAATGCAGCTGAAACCCCTTCTTTAACCAAATTCTCATTAGAAAGGCTATTCAGAATAGATGCATTCAGTGTTCCATTAGCCAAAAGAATACCAGTCAACATAGCCAGCTTGTTCCTCTCTGATTCAGAAAAACCCTTTAAGAACAGAAGCAGCTTTTTAACTTCATCTTCAAAACCTTTTCCCAGGTATTTGTAGCACTTAATAACTTGTTTTTAATTTTAACAATTTATTAGGGACTCATACAACTCTTATCACCATCCATACATATACATACATCAATTGTATAAAGCACATCCATACATTCCCTGCCCCAATCATTCTCAAGGCATTTGCTCTCCACTTAAGCCCCTTGCATCAGGTCAAGGATAATTTCTTAAAGAAGTAAAGATATTGAGGCTATTGGTATCAAAGTTTCTCACTGTGAGGAAAGGGAGCTACAGATATGGAAAGGGTGGAAATTAGATTGAATTCTATGGTTCTGGACTTAGAATTGGAGTTATCAAGGTAAACTCATAGTTTTCTCTAGATAGATATCAAACCAAATATGGATGTGGATGCATGTGAGTGTGTACATTGTTGTGTGAATCTGTATACATGCAGATTCTCCTTATTTGTGAGCCATGTTCTATAAAGTCACCACACACACTGAATTAGCAAATTCTAAGCCATTGCTTCTAGGAAAAACACTGGGTTAGGTTTCTGGGAATTTCTATGTGTCTTAGCCTAGGTTTTTAAAGAAAAAAATTGTAAAGCTTCTATATGCATATATAGAGAGGTTTGTATTAAGTAAATGATTCATGCAGTTACAGAGGCAGGCAAGTGCAAAATCCATGGGTCAGGTGTCAGGCTGGAGACGTCTGACTCACATAGCTGCAGGAGCTGATGAACCCAAGATCGGTACGTGAGACAGCAGGCTTTGACTGCAGAGTTGAATGTATCCAAAGTTAGTAAGTAAAATGTCTGGCTGTCCAGGCATTATAGCAGGCTGGTCGCTCAATCCAAAGAACTGGAGGTCAGATGATGAGCAAGAAGCAGGATCTGGATCCAATAAAAAAGCAAGCAAGTTTTTCCATAGGAAGCATTTAAATTAGAAGCAAGCCATACCCTGAAGGAGAAGGTTACTATATCTTACATACCACACCACTGAGAATTTTGACTCAGTCTAGTGGACACAAAACCTTAATTATCACACCCTGCTTACATTTTTGTCAACTGATCAATAATGTAACTTTGTTTTACTTTACGATAATATAACTTTGTATTTCTGTGTAAAGACAATTTAATATATATTGTAAATTCGTTAACATTTAACTTATGACTAACAGCACTATATGCCTGAACAAAACATATTTAACGTGTGTTCTTCCACAAGGAATTTCACAACCTCTTGCCCTTCGGAACACTAAGTAGTGCTTGTTATTGTTGTTAAGTGCCATCAAGCAGGTTCCAAATCACAGAGACTGTATGTACAACAAAACAGAAATACTGCTTAGTCCTCTACCATCCTCACAATTGTTGACATGTTTAAGGCCATTTTTGCACCTACTGTATTGGTTCATTTCACTGAGGGTCTTCTTTGTTGCTGGCTTTCTACTTTACCAAGCATGATATCCATTTCTAGAGATTGGTACCTCCTGATAGCATGTGCAAACTACATGAGACAAGGTCTCCACATCTTCATTTATTGAGAATTCTAAGGAGTATTCTGATTGTACTTTGTTCAGACAAAACAGGTTTTAGTCATTCTTCTGACACTCTATGGAATATTCAGTATTCTTTGTCAACATCACAACTGAAAGGCATCAGTTCTTCTCTGGTCTTCCTTATTCATTGCTTGGCTTTCACAAGCATATCAGATCATTGAAAATATTAAGGTTTGGGGCAGGCACACCTTAATTCTCAATGTGATATCTTTGCTCTTAACACTTTAAATATGTGGTTTTCAGCAGATTTGCCCAATGAAATCTCATTTGATTTCTTGGTTGCTATTCCCATGAGCTGTGACTGCGGATTTTAATCCATCACCACTTTAATCTTTTCTTCATCACAGTTTTGTTTGTTGGTCCAATTGTGAGAATTTCTGTTATGTTTATACTGATGTATAATCCATACTAAAGGCTGTACTCTTTGATCTCCATCAGTGTTTTAAATATTGTTTCCAGCAAGTGAGGTATGTCCTCTGAATTTATCACACGTTGCTAATAAGTTTACATCTAATTCTGATGATATATTTTTCTTTATATAGTCCAACTTGAAAATTTGGATTCCAACTTCTTGGATTATTTACTTAGAATTCAATCTAAATATGTATGGTGAAAGGATATAACCCTGACACACATTTTCTAATTTTAAACCATTTAGAATCTCTCTGTTCTTTTTTATTTTTACTTTAATAAATCATTTTATTGGAGACTTACAATTCCTATAAAAATCCATACATCCATTGTATCAAGCACATTTGTACATTTGTTGCTATCATCCTTTTAAAAACATTTTCTTTCTGCTTGAGCCTTTGGTATCAGCTCCTCTTTTATTTCCCTCCGTTTCCCACCCTCGTGAACCCTTCATAAATTATAAATTATTATTATTGTCATATCTTACACCATCTTCTGTCTCCCTTCACCCATGTTTCTGTTGTTCATCACCCTGGGGTGGGGGGTGTCGTGGTTATATGTTCATCATTGTTCATCATCTGTTCTTTTCAAATGACTGCCTCTTGGTGTGTATATGGATTTCCGCATGAGTACAATTAAGTGTACTGAAATTCCCATATTCACAATGTTATACATAATTTGTAATTTTTTTATTTTTAAAAATAATTTTATTAGGGGCTCATACAACTCTTATCATAATCCATACATACATCAATTGTGTAAAGCACATTTGTACATTCATTGCCCTCCTCATTCTCAAAACACTTGCTCTCCAGTTAAGCCCCTGGCATTAGCTCCTCATTTTCCCCCTCCCTCCATGTTCCTCCCTCCCTCATGAACCTTTGAGAATTTATAAATTTTTATTTTGTCATCTCTTGCACTGTCCAACATATCACTTCACCCAATTTTCTGTTGCCCGTTCCCCCAGGGAGCAGGTTATATGTAGATCCTTGTAATCATTTCCCCCTTTCCACCCCACCCTCCTTCCACCTTCCCGGTATCACCACTCACACCACTGGTCCTGAAGGGATCATACTCCCTGGATTCCCTGTGTTTCCAGTTCCTATCTGTACCAGTGTACATCCTCTGGTCTAGCCAGATTTGGAAGGTAGAATTGGAATCATGATAGTGGAGGGAAAGAAGCCTTTAGGTACTAGAGGAAAGTTGTATATTTCATGGTTGCTACACTGCACCCTGACTGACTCGTCTGCTCCCCGCAACCCTTCGGTAAGGGAATGTCCAATAGCCTACAGATGGACTTTGGGTCTCTACTCCACACTCCCCCTCATTCACAATGATATGATTTTTTTGTTTTGATGATGCCTGATACCTGATCCCTTCGACACCTCATAATTGCACAGGCTGGTGTGCTTCTTCCATGTGGGCTTTGTTGCTTCTGAGCTAGATGGCTGCTTGTTTATTTTCAAGTCTTTAAGACCCCAGATGCTATATCAATTTATTTTATCTAACCAATTGAATGCCTTTGCATAGTAAATAAAAATACAAGTGTACTGGCATGAAGCAGGGAGCCAATAGAGAGGTCTGAGGGACCGGATCCAATCCCAACTACATGGACAGCCCCCTTTCCCCACAGAAGAATTCACTTCAGAGGACAGCACTGAAGCTACAGCTCAGGGAGAGGGACATGTCTGATCAAGCACACAGGATCAAATGAAGGGAGAGGAAGAAAGAGTAGAACACATCCTGAAATGATTTGCCTGCTCAGAGCAACCAATGCACAGAGAAGGTCATAAAGCCGGCCCCACCATGAGACACGACGTCCCTCACTGACCCATAGCACTATGGGAGACCACACTGAAGACAGTGCGAGAATTTTGCCCAATCTGACCCCACCACACTGAATCAAAACACTAAGGGTATGCAACAGAACAGCAAGGGGAGGAGAGCAACCAAGTCCCCAGGGAATACCGAAAATACACTTTGGGGCCAGAACGTGGCACCCCATCAGACTCAACCAGAAAACACTCCTAACAGTAAAAAAACAGATCTTGAACTATTTACAGGCTTTTCTTTTTTTGTCATTTGTTTTTTGTTGTTGTTTTCTTTTGTTGCTTTGTTTTGCTCTGTCTTGTTTTTTGTGCATATTATTATCTCTGCAGGTCTATTTAGATAAGATAGGCAGGATAAACAATCTGGAGGATAAAACAACAGGACCAACAGTTCCCGGGAGACATGGGAGATGGGGAAAGGAAGTGGGTGTTAACAAACCTAGGGACAAGGGAACAACAAGTGATCCAAAATCGATGGCGAGGAGGGTATAGAAGGCTGGTAGGGTGTGATCAAGGGTAATGTAACCGAGAAGAATTATTGAAACCCAAATGAAGGCTGAACATGATAGTGGGACGAGAGGAAAGTAAAAGGAAATAGAGGAAAGAACTAGGAGGCAAAGGGCATTTATAGATGTCTAAATACAGGCATGTACCTATGTATATGTAAATATATATATGAGGATGGGGAAATATATCTATGTGCATATATTTATAGGTTTAGTATTAAGGTAGCAGATGGACATTGGGCCTCCACTCAAGTACTCCCTCAGTGCAAGAACACTTTGTTCCATTAAACTGGCATTCCATGATGCTAACCTTTTCAACACGATCGCTGAAGACAAATGAAGCAAATGTGGTGAAGAAAGTTGATGGTGCCCAACTATCAAAAGATATAGCATCTGGGGTCTTAAAGGCTTGAAGATAAACAAGCGGCCATCTAGTTCAGAAGCAACAAAGTCCACATGGAAGAAGCACACCTGTGTGATCATAAGATGTTGATGGGATCAGGTATTGAGCATCATCAGAACAAAAAATAATATCATTGTGAATGACGGGGAGTTTAGAGTGGAGAACCAAAACCCCTTGGTAGGCAACTGGACATCCCCTTACAGAAGGGTCACAGGGAGGAGATGAGCCAGTCAGGGTACAGGTTAGCACCAATGAAACATACAACTTTCCTCTAGTTCTTTAATATTTCACACACACACACACACACACACACACTATCATGATCTCAATTCTACCTTACAAAACTGGCTAGACCAGAGCATGTACACTTGTACAGATAAGACCTGGAAGCAAGAGAATCCTGGACAGATAAACCCCTCAGAACCAATAATGAGAATAGTGATACCAGGAGGGGAAGGGGATGGTGGAAGAAAAAAGGAACCAATCACAAGAATCTGCATATAACCTCTCCCTGGGGGATGGACAACAGAAAAGTGAGTGAATGGAGAGACATTGATCAGTTTAAGACATGCAAAAATAATAATTTATAAATTATCAAGGGCTCAGGAAAGAGGGAGGATAGGGAAGAGAGGGAAAAAATGAGGAGCTGATACCAAAGGCTCAAGTAGAAAGAAAATGTTTTGAGAGTGATGATGGCAACAATTGTACAAATGTGCTTGACACAATGAATGTATGTATGAGTTGTGATAAGAGTTGTACAAGCTCCCAATAAAATGATAAAACACACACATACACACACAAGTAAGCATCTTTCTAATATTCTCTGCTTTCAGGTCTTTTGATGTCAGCAATGATATCCTCCTCATTTAATATCCTCTTCTGAATCCAGCACGAATTTCTGGCAACTCCTTGATCACATACTATTTTCAATTGATTTTAAATTACTTTCAGCAAAAATTTACGTGCATGTGTTATTAATAATACTGTTTGATAATGCCCCTATTCCTCTGGGTTGTCTTTCTTTCAAATGGGTACAAATATGATGTCTTCCCGTCGGTTGGCCAGGTAACTGTGTTCCAAATTCTTGACGGGATAAGTGAGCACATGTAGTGCTGCGTCTGGTTCTAAGACATCTCAATTAGTATTCCATAAATCCCCGAAGCTTGGTTTACAAATGCCTGCAATGCAAGCTGGATGACTTCTTGATCATGTGACCTCTTGTATATTCCGTTTTGTTTTTTTAATGACTTTGATTGCAAATGAAGTACGGGTTCACATTTTATATCATCAACTCTATCTTTGACATTTTAAACTAACTCATCAGCCCCTCAATAGTTTGCCCTTCACCTGTTCCTTGATTTTTCTTCTTTCTTGTGGACTGTCGTTCACTTCACCCAAGTTAATATTTGTCAACAATCCAGTCCATTGTTTTATCTTCCCTCCTTTATTCTCCCTGTTGTCTTTTGATGCTTCCTGTATTGCTCAATATTTTGACCATAGACCTCTTCAATATTTTAAATTGAGGCTTGAATTTTTTCTTCGATTCTTTAAGCATTGTTCTTCAAGACAAATCATGAAATAATCTTTTTGACAATTAATGTGATGCCATTCCTCTTCAATTCATCAGTGTTTAAATACTACTAAATTGACTCAGGGGCCATTTTAAATAGCAAAATAACCAACAAAAAAGCACTAAAATGTGGCAGGAACTAGACCATGAAACACACCTGTTTACAGTATGAG
The DNA here is from genome assembly GCF_050624435.1 of Tenrec ecaudatus. Classification (NCBI taxonomy): domain Eukaryota; kingdom Metazoa; phylum Chordata; class Mammalia; order Afrosoricida; family Tenrecidae; genus Tenrec; species Tenrec ecaudatus. The sequence continues at coordinate 77,096,156 of NC_134530.1, forward strand.
AGATGAAACAAGAAGGCAGAGCAATATCATCTTCTGCCTCAGCTGAGAATATGCACTTTGGGAGACTCAAAATTTTTTTTCAGGCTGTTCACCTATGCCCATAAAAGTGCTGAATGTGTTGATTTTAGGGTTTACAAAAATATTTTTAAAAATCATTTTATTGGGGGCTCATACAATGCTTATCACAATCCATACATACAAACATTGTGTCAAGCACATCTGTAATCTGTTGTCATCATCATTCTCAAAACATTTTCTTTCTACTTGAGCTCTTGGTATCAATTCCTCATTTTTCCCCTTCCTCCCTCTCCCCCCTCCCTCATGGCACCAAAATATTTTTGTAAATCATTTTATTGGGAGCTCATACAGCTCTTATCACAATCCATACATTCATCCAGTGTGTCAAGCACATTTGTACATATGTTGCCATAATTTTCAAAACAATTTTTCTTTTTTAAAATACTTTTATTGGGGGCTCTTACATCTCATCACAATCCATACATTCATCCAGTGTGTCAAGCACATTTGCTGCTATCATCATTTTCAAAGCATTCTCTTCCCACTTGAGCTCCTGATATCAGCTCCCCATTTCTTCTCCCTCCTTCCCCCTCCCGTCCTCCCTCACGAACCCTTGATAACTTACAGATTATTATTTTCATATCTTACATTGTCCTCCGTTGCCCCTCACCCACTTTTCCATTATTTGTCCCCCAAGTAGGGGGTTATAGGTTGATCCTTGTGATCGATTCCCTTCAACCCCCTAATTCTCCTGATATCTCTACTCTCCTTGTTGGCCCTGAGCGGTTTATCTATCCTGGAACCCTGTGTTGTGGGCTCTTATCTTTAGCAGTGTGCATCCTCTGGTCTAATTCGATTTGTAAGGTTGAGGGGATGTCCAATTCTCTACAGATGGGCTTTGGGTCTCCATTTTATGTGCCCCCCTACCCCGGCCCCATTCACATTGGGTATGATTTTGTTCTGGGTCTTAGATGCCTGATACCTGATTCCATCAACATCTCATGATCACACATACTGATGTGCTTCTTCCATGTGGACTTTGTTGCTTCTCAGCTAGATGGCTGCTTTTTTATCTTCAAGCCTTTAAGACCCCAGATGCTGTATCTTTTGATAGCTGGGCACCGTCGTCTTTCTTCACCACTTTTGTTTATGTACCCATTTTGTCTTAAGTGATCGTGTTGGGAAAGTGAGCATCACAGAATGCTGGATTGTTAAAACAAAATGTTCTTGTGTTAAGAGAGAACGTGAGTCGAGGCCCAATTTCCATCTGCAACCTTAATTCTTAACATATAGATATGAGTATATAGTTCTATTCCCCTCTCAAGATATGTATATATGTACATATACACACATACATATATACATATATACATGACCCTTGTCCTCTGCCTTGCTTATACAATGTTGCAAAACTTTTTAGTGCTGCTGATAAATCCCATAGGACACTCCACTGTGCTATAAATCCTACCCAGAAGGTGTTCTGCTCTAACTTCGTGGGTCATCGAACTTAGGTCCCTAATTAAGTGCCTGGAGGCACCTCACTCTGTGAGGGAGCCTCTTGCCTGAGACAGTTAGCTTTACTGGCTCTGGGGACTGGGAAGTCCATTGCTCAGTCTTGTGTTCCAGGTGCTGCTCCCTCTGCTCATACCATGTCTCATAGCTCTGTCTCCTGGATTAAGGAGCTACAGTAGACAGGATCTCTGGGACCAAAGAATGCACCCAATCTGCATAGTCCCCTTCATTCATTTGGTGGAAAAAGAGAAAGCTTTTTTGTTTAATGAAGTGCAAGTGGTAAATATAAAAGGGATTAACTATAATTGTAAAATTAATTTAGCCTGGAACTATCTGTCTACTTAGATATTTAGTGATGATTTGAAGAAGAATGTAATATTCACCTAGTCTCAAGTATTTTTTCAACAAACTACTTATTAGTTACTGAGGTGTTATCAATTGTTACAGCCCTTCGAACCATAATCCTTTATATGATGTATTACCAATTCTGGTCTCTGTGCCCGTGGCTTCAGTCCCATTTTGTAAGGAGTTCTATGCTGTGATAATGGACAGGATTAAGATGAGTTTAAGTCTCAACCTTAGTTGTTGTTAGACGTCATCAAGTCAGTTCCAACTCATAGCAGCCTTATGCACAGCAGAAGGAAACATTGCGCAGTCCTGTGCCCTTTCACCATTGTTCTTATGCTTGACCCACTGCTGCAGCCATTCTGTCAGTCCTTGAAGGCCCTCCTCTTTTTTGTGCTCCTCTTCTTTACCAAACATTATGTCCTTCTCCAGAGATTGTTCTTTCCTGACAACACGTCCAAAGTACGTAAGATGAAGTCTTGCCATCCTTTCCTTTAAGGAGCACTATGGCTGTACTTCTAAGACTGATTTTTTTGGTCCTTTTTGTTCTCTTTGCAGTCTGTGGTACTGTCAATATTCTTCTCCAGCACCACAATCCAAATGCACTGTTTCTTCTTCAGTCTTCTTTATTCACTGTCCAACTTTCACATACATGAGGCAATTGAAAACACTATGGCTTGGGTCATGTACACCTTAGTCCTCAAAGTAGCATTCTTGCTTTTCAATGCTCTAACAAGGTCATGTGCAATGTGTCTTTTGACCTCTTGACTCCTGCCTCCATAAGCATTGATTGGAAATCCTTGATAACTTCAATCCTTTCTCCATTATCATGTTATCTATTAGCCCAGTTGTGAGGATTTTGGTCTTCTTGGCATTGAGGTGTAATCCATACTGAAGGCTGATATTCTTGCTCTCCCTTACTAGAGGATCTGAATCGAGTCACCCTTCTTTGTTTCCTGTTGAAAGACAAGCATCATACTTCCAACAAAACCATTTCTTTGTGTATAAGATCTATCTCAGACACATAGAAAAGACCCACGACCACAAAGGAAGGAGAACCACTAATGGAACGTGTTTGTTCTCTGAAGTGGTGGAGGCTAGAGGCTGCAACTCAGAGACCACAGGACAGAGCAAAGGAGCCAGGCTGATACAGAAGGCCAAAGCAAGGAGACCTTGAGGTAAAATAGAGGAGCAGTACCAAGACTATAAGACTGTGAGACCAGCAGGCTGATTTCCTGGACCACAGAGGCAGAGGCCAAGGAACTATATGCTGAGAAACTGAGGACTACAAAGAGACTTAGCCATTGGCTGAGGATAGGCACTGCAGTGGACCAATGTGACTGCACCCTCATTGTTTACTGATGCTGACTTATTGTGTATCGATAGCTATTAACTTTCCTAATAAACCCCCATAACTTGGCTCTGCCCATTCCTAGATGTGTGCCTTTGAGAATATTACTCAACCTTTTAAAACCAACCAACCAAACAAACCCATAACCGAATTTTGTCTGCGTGACCATTGCTACGAATTACTGAACCTTATAGGACAGTAGAGTGTCTTGGGAGTAGTGGCTGGTGTCAGAATCAGGTAAAGAAGAGTGGAGGGTAGAGGCATATCTGACCTCTGCCTCATGGCAATAAGGAAGCCAGAGGAGGTCAGATATGACACCTTCTGTGACGTCACAATTACAAAGGGGAAAAGAATTACGATGGAAAGACCTAGAAAATGCCACTTAATCTATAAAAATGATTAATGTTATGGGTCAAATAGAAATTGTTACCACCTGATAGTGGTATAAGGCTATAAAGAGTGGTATCTGATGTAAGGAGAAAAACAGCAGTCTCACTTCTGTGCAATACTTGATAAAAACACATAACCTGAGAGAAAAACAGCAGTCTCACTTCTGTGCAATACTTGATAAAAACACATAACCTGAATCATCATTAGGAAACATCAGACACACCCAAAGTAAGGGGCATGGACAAAATAAAGGGAGTCCTGGTGTCACTACCCGGTAAGTGTTGGATTGCTAACAGCAAGGTCAGGGGTTCAAATTCATCACCTACTCCACAAGTGAAAGGTGAGACTAACTGCTCCCATAAAAAAATGTACACCCTTGGAATTCTTATAAACAGTCATGATAAGTCAGAATCAACTAGAATTGGTGACACAAAACAAACCAGCAAGGTCATATAAGCAAAATAACACAAAAGAACTTCTTCATTTTGAAGATAAATGAGGCGCCACGACTAAGGCATACTGTTCAAGTCATTATTGGGACAATTAGCTAAAATTGAATGGTGTCTGCGGATCAGATGTTAGTAATGCATTGATGCTAATTTTCTGATTGGAAGTACTCAGGTGCGAACCAAACCATTGACAGTTTGAACTCACCAACCATTCTGTGGCATAAAGATGTGGCGGTCTGCTTCTGTAATGATTATAGGCTTAGAAGCCCTACCAGAGTAGTTCTACTCTGTTCCTATAGGGTTCCTTTGAGTTGGAATTGAGTTGACAGCAATGGATAATATGATTATGAAGGGGTAATATGATTATGAGGGAGAATATCCTTGTAGGAAATGTACACTAAATAATTAATGGGTGATGAGTTATGTCAGCAACCTACTTTCAAATGATTTCAGGAAAAAAATCATTAACTTTTTTGTACTGTTCTAATTTTTCTGAGGTTTGAAATTATTTTCAAATAAAAAGGAAAAAAAATCACCAAAGAAAGCAAAAAGAGTACCACCTGAAATATTGGAGCTGATTATCGATGTCTTTTTTTTTTCACTAGAAAGGAGCTTGGATTTTATTCTTCATGCAATGGGGAACTGTTGGGTCCTAAGCAGAGGAGTACTGTGTAGGATGAATGGAGAATTAATATAGCGCAGAGAGAAAATGTAAGAATTGAGTTGATAGAGGCCCCAGTTCTGTGTCAGACAAAGGGAGCTTTTCTGTGATTTGCACAAACTTCCCTTCTTCTCCCAAAAGAAGTGACCTTTTTATTTCAGAAGACTGATGATTAAACCCCATGCCTATATTGGTAGAAATTTTAATATTTTACACCATTTAAAAATATTAGCTCAAACCCCCACATTTGAGCTCAGGCCCCCTAGCCAAGTGGTGTTCAATCTCTAGGTCACAACCCCTTTGGGGGTCGAATGACCCTTTCACAGGGATCGCCCAATTCATAATAGTAGCAAAATGACAGTTATGAAGTAGCAACGAAAATCATTTTATGTTTGGGGAGGTCACCACAACATGAGGAACTGTATTAAAGGGTCGCAGCATTAGGAAGGTTGAGAACCACTGCCCTAGACCAAGGATGAAGGAATGGATGTGGTCATTTGATCAGCCAATGGTTTCTGAGGCCCCACTGGAATTCAGGTGCTGGCTGAACATTGAGAGTGAGAGAGATGAGTGAGCCTGGACTCTCGCCCACCATCTTCTGGGGAAGACAGACATGAGCAGGCATTGTTGTAGTGCAGTGGCAAGGCCTCAGATGCATGCACTGTGGGTGCCCTGGAAAGATATTCACCAACATGAGTGAATGAAGCAGACAAAGAAGCAAATTTCCCTGAGAGTTTCATGAGATTTCATTGAGAGCAAATGATTAAATTCTGTGTTTTCCATTCTGACTAGTACAAAGGGCCTAAGAGTGGTGGGCATGAAATTTCAGTTATCAACACTTGTGATCACAAAACTTTTTGTGAAAAACATATGCACACACGGACATCCTTGTGCCTGGAGAAGAATGTAATTCGTGTTGTGACCTACTCCTCACAGACTAAAATAGGCTCTTGGGTTTTTTGGATGGAATATCCCCCCAACTAAATACATAATTCTTCAAAATGTGAAGAGAAAAGAGGTGGTAAATAGACAACAAATATTAGCAATTGCTTTCCATCTACCAACATCTTCCAAGATAATACTCAAGGCCTGTCTGCTTCTGGAAATCTTTGACAATTCCAGCCCATGCCTTTTCCATACCAGAACTCAGGGTGCATATGCTTTGTAACTCTTCCTTGGGACATGATCATATATTGCCTTTTGATTTTTTTTGGTATTATTATCTGATAAATCTTTGGATTTTCTATGTAAATCTTCTAATAACTGTGTTATATCCCTGATTATACTGTCAACCATTTAAAAACAAATGCTACATATGATTTCTTTCTCTCTTCAAAGTACCTAGCACAAGTTTTGCAATCACATAACTACCTCCCAAAGTCTGCCAGAGAATAACTCACCTCATTTAGCAAATATGTCTTGCATGCCAACTGTGTAACAGGTACTATAAATATTAACTCCTTCTTGTTGTTGCCATTGCTTTTTCTGACTCATGGTGGCCCAGAGTATGCAGAAGAAAACTGCTCCATAAGGTTTTCAAGGCAGTGACCCTTCTGAAGTAGAACACCACACCTGTCTTTCAAGATACCTCTGAGTGGGTTCAATCAGTCAGTCCTCCAGCTAATAGTTGTTTGACCCACCCAGAGCATAGACAACATTTTTTACATTCCTATAATGTTTTACTTTATTAACCACCTCTAACCAAACCCAGTGCTGCCTTGTTGGTTCCAATGTATAGCTCCCTTCAAACTAGAGCAGACCTGTCCCTACAGGGTTTCCAAGGCTGTAAATCTTTAGAGAAGCAGATTACTGTATTTTTCTCCCACAGAGTGGTCTCGGACTCATAGCAACCCTTTAGAACAGGATATAAGTGCCCCCTGTGGGTTTCCAAGACTCAACTCTTTATGGAAGTTGAAAGCTCCATCTTCCTCCTAAGGAGCGGTTGGTGGTTACGAACTGCTGACCTTGTGGTTAGCAGCCCAATGCATAATTCACAGAGTGGTAGGTGGGTTCAAACAGTGGATCTGATTAGCGTCTGAGTACTTTAATCACTTCACCACCAGTGCTTTGAATTAACACCTACACATGCACTATCTCATTTGTGCTTCATGACAATTCTTGATAATTTATAAATTATTATTTTGTCATATCTTATACTGTCCGACATCTCCTTTCACCCACTTTTCTGATGTCCGTCCTCCAGGGAGGGGTTTATATGTAGATCCTTGTAATGGGTTCCCTCTTTCTACCCCACCCTCTCTCCACCCTCCAGGTTTTACCACTCTGTGCACTGGTTCTGAAGGGATCATCTGTCCTGGATTCCTGTGTTTCCAGTTCCTATCTGTACATCCTCTGGTCTAGCCAGATTTGTAAGGTAGAATTGGAATCATGACAGTGAGTGGGGGTTAGGAAGCGTTTAGGAACGAAAGGAAAGTTGTTTCATCATTGCTACACTGCACCCTGACTGGCTCACCTCCTCCCTGCGACCCTTCTGTAAGGGGATGTCCATTGCCTACAGATAGGTCTTGGGTTCCCAAACTGCACTTCCCCTCATTCACAATGATTTGATTTTTTTGTTCTTTGGTGCCTGATACCTGATCTCTTCAACACCTTGTGATCACACAGGCTGGTGTGCTTCTTCCATGTAGGCTTTGTTGCTTCTGAGCTAGATGGCCACTTGTTTACCTGCAAGCCTTTAAGACCCCAGAAGCTATTTATTTTCATAGCTGGGCACCATCATCTTTCTTCACCACATTTGCTTATGCACCCCTTTGTCTTCAGTGATCATGTCGGGAAGGTGAGCATAGTGGAATGCCAGTTTAATACAACAAAGTGTTCTTCATTAAGGGGGTACTTGAGTGGAGGTCCAATGTCCATTTGCTACCTTAATACTAAACCTATAGATATATGTACATAGACCTATTTCCCCATTGTCATATATAAATATATTTACATATGTCAATGCCTTTATTTAGACCTCTATAAATGCCCATTTGCCTCTTAATTCTTTCCTCTATTTTCTTTTACTTTCCTCTCATCCACTACCATGCTCAGCCTTCATTTGGTTCCTCTCGGTTATATTACCCTTGATTATGCTCTACCAGGCCTCCTACACCCTCCTCACCACCAATTTGGATAACTTGTTCCCTTGTCCCTGGGTTTGTTAACACCACTTCCTTTCCCCCCACCTCCCCCTCTCCCATGTCCTGCTGGAACCGTCGGTCCCGTTGTTTTCTCCTCCAGATTGTTCATCCAGCTTATCTTATTTAGAAAGATTGCGGAGATAATAACACACACAAAAACAAGACAGCAAAACAAAGCAACAAAAGAAAACAACAACAACAACAAAAAGTCAATGACAAAAAAAAAACAACAACAAAAAAGAGAAACCTGTAGTTAGTTCAAGAACTGTTTGTTGACCTTTAGGAGTTTTCTGGTGGAGTCTGATGGGGCGCCAAGCCATAGCCCCAAAGCCTATATTTGGTTTTCCCTGGGGACTTCATTACTCTGTTCCCCTTGCTGTTTTGTTGCATGCCCTTAGTGTTTTGCCTCGGCATGATGGTATCAGATCAGGCACAATTCCTACACTGTGTCTCCAGTGTTTTCTTCTGTAGGGCTATGGGTCAGTGAGGGATGTCGTGTCTCATAGTGCCTACATGGTCCTCTCTGTGCATTGGCTGCTCTGAGCGGGAATATCATCCTCAAGGCTTGGTGGTCAGGATGTGCTCCACTCTGTCTTCCTCCCCCTTCATTTGCTCCCATGTGCTCTGATCAGACATGTCCCTCTCCCTGAGCTTTGCTTTCAGTGCTGTCCTCTGAAATAAATTCTTCTGGGGCGAGAGGCAGGTGTCCACATAGTTAGGATTGGGGCCTGCCCTGCAGACCTCTGCACTGGTTCCCTACTCCATGCCGGCATGTGGCATTCCAGATGCTGCTCACATTCTTTGGCTTGTGACTCAACTTCATAATCAACATTACATTTTTTTCTGTGTCTTGGTTTCAGGATTACATCTTCTTTTGACACCCTCTTCCACTTTTAGGAATATTTGTGATCATGTTGATCCCACCCTGCTAAACCAGGATACTCAATTTTAAGATCAGCTGATTAACCATCTCAATTCCATCTACGATCTTAATTCACCTTTGTCACCTAAAATAGTCACAGGCTCTGGCAATTGAGATGAGGACATCTTGGAAGAGGGGCAGTATTCTGTCGGAACTGGTATGTTCTTCAAAGTTTCAGCTTCCTAAAAGATTTATTGAAGGCTTTCATACCTTGAGTCACCATATAAGCAGTTCTTTCATCTACTATAAATTAACCCTCAGATGCCAACAGAAAATTTTGTTTACTAATGTCATTAACTTTTGCAATTTTATTTCTCTGAAAAAAAAGAGGTTTTTTTCTGGGTGGGTGGGGAGTGTCCAGATTCTAAGTTTCATGGCGGTGCAGGCCCCCGCACATCTTTCTGCTGTTCATGGGTCACAGGGCTGCTCTGGGGCCAGGGTCTTCTGCTCAAAGGCATGGATGTGCTGAATGCTGAAGCTCTTTAGTGAGCCATGCATTCGCCAGCCAGTATCTCTAAGTAGCAGTTTCTCCTCGGACTTAGAGAATGCCACCAGGGCTTGGACCACGTGCTCCACTTAAAAGCTCTCACTGCTGCTTCTCCTGAGGCTACTCAGAGCTGAGTTCCATTGCAGCAGCATAGAGCAGGCGGCAGCCCAGCGGGGATAGCACGGCAGCCCAGACCTGGGCCAAAGGGCTTCCGCACTTACTCCAGAGTTTAAGTTTTAAATCATCAGCATTCTCTAAGTACACTGGGTTTTCATCCAACAAATTAAACAATAACAAAAAAATAAAGCCCCTGACATTAAGTAACTTGCCCAAGGATACATAGCTAGTAAATGGTAGAGCAGGAATTCAAAGTTCAGCCCCATGCGCTGCTCATAGCTTTTCCATTACACAATTTCTCACAGGTAATAGCTCCTCTTAAGACCCATATCTAATGCCTGCAATTTCAATATTAATTTGTTCTTCTAAATTGTCCAAAGCTTATGAACTGCCTTGAAAATGCAAATCTTTGCAGTGGAAGCAATTCCATTCAGAAGAGCTTTGGCATTGAATAGAGTTAATCTTAGTAGTTTTTATTAATTAAAACAATGATAAAGTCTCTGAATTGGAATAATTTTTAACAATGCTAAAATGCAAATTTAAATCATGCATTGTGAAGGAAATCAAGAATACCTGGAAACAACTTATCCAAAGGACTAATGGACCATGTGAAGCTAAGCCTTCACAACCAGAAGACTAGATGGTACCCAGCTACAAAACTCAAAATAATAAAAAGATGAGACTTCCTGGTCTAACAGACTGGTGAAATCCGAGACTATGGCTCTTAGGCATCTGATGCCCCAAAGTGAACTCAATGTTGTAGTTCAACTTTCAGTACCAAGTTGGCCAGTACGGTTAACAATAATGCCAGAAGAGTACATACGTCTTGAACAATCAATCACACCAGACTAAAAGAGCAGCGTTTGCCCAGGGATGGAGCTCAGAAGGCAAGGAGGATGATTGGAAGTAGGAAACACAGGAAGGAAGTGAAAGGTACATTGTGGGGATTTACAATCAATGTCAATGAATTGTTGAATCAAAAACCAACTTGCTCAAAACGTTCACTCAAATCACAATGAAAGTTTAAAAATAAAATAAATTATGCACTGTGGTGCTAGTATCTGAGAAAGTTTCCCTTAACATGGCTCATCTCCCAGCATCCAAGTCTTCTCTTTGTTTTGTACTTTCTTCATTTGTGTATGTGTCTTATTGGGAAATCATATTATTAAAAACAAAACAACTTTAATGTGAATTAGGTGATGTTCACATTTTGCTTCATTATTTTTATATTCAATAAGTTAAGCAGCTTATTAAAATGAAACTTTCTGATAGCTTACCCTGAGCCTTCATCCTTTTAAAATACCTTCTCTCTCCTGTAGTTATTGTCTTCCTCCTTCACTTTAGTCTGTCCTGTAGCCCAGTGTTTCCCAAAGTGGGAAATACCGCCCCCTGGTGGACACTGGAACAATTCAAGGGGGTAGCAAAAGCACTTTATCCTGGCTTATGGGCTCTCCTACTCAGTTTTTAATTGCTCTGGGGCGCTGAATTTTTTTTTTTTTTCTGAAAAGGGTTGGTAGGCCAAGTAATTTGAGAAACCTATGCTTGCTTCCTCTTCCCTTTCTTCTCCTCCCATCTCTGTTAGCCATGATAATCTGTTTCTTTTGGTACGGAAAGCACTTCTTTTTTTTTTTTTCCTTCTATAATAACAGTGATCTGCCCCTTAGTGGTTTATTAACTTCACTCAGCATAATGTCCTCCAAATTCATTCACGTCATGAGGTGTTTCACAGTTTCAACATTATTCCTTAGGGATGTATACTATTCTATTGTGTATATGTGTTGTTGTTGTTAGGTGCCATAAATTTAGTTCTGACTCATAGCCAGCCACCTTATGCACAACAGAATGAAACACTGCATGGTCCTGTGCCATCCTCACAATTGTTCTTATGCCTGAGTCCATTGTTGCCGCCACTGTGTCCATCCAGCTCCTGGAGGGCCTTCCTCTTTTTCGCTGCCCCTCTACTTTACCAAATATGACCTTCTTCAGGGACTAGTATCTCCTGTCAACATATTCAAAGTATGTAAAAAGGCTCACCATCTTTAATTCTAAGGAGCACTTTGGCTGTACTTACAAGACAGACTTGTTTGTCATTTAGTAGTCCATGAGACATTCAATATTCTTCTCTAGCACCATAATTCAAATGTATCAATCCTTCTTCAGTTTTCTCTATTTCATATCCAACTTTCACATGCTTTCATATAAAGCAAGTGAAGATTCCATGGCTTGGGTCAGGTGCACCTTAGTGCTCAAAGTAAGATAATTGCAGATTTACCCGATGTAACTCCCCTTTTGATCTCTTGACTGCTGCTTCCATGAGCATCAATTGTGGATCCAAGCAAGACAAAATCTTTGACAATTTCAATCTTCTCTCCGTTTATTATCATGTTACCTTTTGGCTCAGTTGCGAGGCTTTTGGCCTTCTTTACTTGAGTTGTAATGTGTGTACCAAAGTTTATTTGCCCATTCTCTCGCTGATGGGCATTTGAGTTCTTTCCATCTTTGTGTTATTATGAATAGTGTGTGATGAATATGCAGGTGCATATTCATCTCTGTACCGTGTCTCTTATTTCTTTAGGAACTATCCCCAGTCGAGGGATTACTAGGGCATGTGCTATTTCTACTCCTGATTGTGTGAGGAAGCACCACACTGCTTTCCCACTAGCAAGGTGTGAGATGACTCCCATCACTCTGCACCCTCTCCAGCCTTTATTTGTTTATTTATTTTAACTTTGCTTGCAGTGATGGTGTCGGGTAGTATCTCATCATGGTTTTGATATGCTTATCTCGAGTGGCTAGTGACCTCAAGCATTTTTTGATGTTTGTTGATCTCCTGGATTGCCTGTTATCATGTCCTGTGCCCATTTTAAAATTGGATTATTTGCCTTGCTCTTGTTAAAGTGTTATAGTTTTCGGTAGATTTTAGAGATCTGTCCTTTGTTCAATATATTATTGCCCTAATTTTTCCCTCAGACATTTAGACTCTCTTATGATTCTTTTGATGAAGTATTTTCATGCACCTTAAATCTTTTTTGTTTAGAATGTCTCAGTCCTCAATTTTTTGTGAGTGTATGGGACATTTGTTTGTTCGTTATATTTGATAGTGTGTTTATTTCACATATCAGGTCCCTTAAGTTTGTCTTCATTTATTTGTTGATGATCTTTACAGTTCTGGTGTCTACATTCAGGTCTTTGATCCACTTTAACTTCAATTTTGTTTAAGGAGTGAGGTATTAGTTCTGTCATTTTTCTGCACATGGATATCTAATTTTGCCAGCTCCATTTGTTGAAGAGATGACTTCGACCCCAATTGATGTATTGCACCCCGTTGTCAAAAAATCAATTGTCTGTAGATGGGTGAACTTATTTCTAGGTTGTCTACTCTGTTCCAATGGACTATATAGCTATCATTGCACCAGGCTGTTTTTGACTACTGTGCCTTTTGAGGTCATGTTCTCATTTAGGAGTACTTTGATTATCTTGGGTTTCTTTCCTTTCTGGGAAATTATATTCTGTAATGACACAGCTTAACTTCTTTTTTTATGCATCTTCAGATAAATTATTTAATAACATAAAGGATCTAGAATAGTGAGAACAAGTCAGGAGTGATCCCAAGGCAACTTGAGAAATAACATATTATAGTAGTGGCAGGACTCTATTTAAGAGTCATGATCTAGGGCAAAGTTATTTTATTTTTCTAAGCCTCAGGCATATTCTTACTTAATAGCATTCTTATGAGGATTGGAAAAGATGATAGTTGTACAAGTATATTCTAAAAGGAAATAAAAATATATATGACTGGTGTTTGTGTGAGTATATAGACAGGCAGTTGTGAAAGAAAAGAAAAACTTAAAAGGGATTGGGTTCAAGTCCTAGCTCTTCCAGTTGAGTGGTCTTGAACAAGTCTTAAGTTCTCTTACCCCACACTTTCTTAACCTTGGCTTTCTCCTCAGTATAGCATATATCCTTCATGTAGTTGCTGTGAAAATTAAGTGCAACAGTGCTTGAAGAGCCTGACACAAAGGATATGTCAACTCTGAAGAGTAAATGCTAAGACCACGAAAACCTTCAGTATCAACCCTTGATCCTGGAATGGAGGATTTCCTGATCAACCACAAGGTGGAGATGGAGACATAGGAATTAATATACTGTTCTTCAACAGGAGTCTGGACTTCAGGTAAAAAGGGAAGAGTCTTTCAAATGGGGTTTTGCCGAAACAAGTCCTATTTCCCTTTAAGCCACTGCCATGCTCTCCCATAAGAGAGCCTTTGTTTTTCCCAGGAATGGGGTGGTGTGGGCATGGGGCTAGGCATAGGAGTGGGGTTGTTTTTGTTTTTCCAAGATGTCAGACATATACAAGCATACCTTTAATACCCCAAACAAATCCATGAGCTGTGGGGTCCTATTCATTTTGACCCTGTGGCACAGAGTGGAACTGCTACTTAAGGTTTCTGAGAATTGTACCTCTTGATAGGAGCAGATAGCCTCATCTTTCTCCTATGGACCTATGGAACCGCTGGTAGGTTTGAACATTAATCTTATGAAAGCAGCCAAATTTTAACCCAAAGTATCTCTATGGTTCCTTAAACAGTCAATAGACATTTTTCAATGAATATCTCCACACAACCTATTTTAAAAACAGTTTTATAGACATATAATCAGCATATTATATAATTCAGTAGTTAAGTCATATAAGAAAAGTTGTATCATCATTACCACAATCAATTTTAGAATATTTTCTTCTCTCTTGTACTCATTTTCCCAAAACTCTTCTGCCCTACCCGCAAGAAACCATTAATTCATTTATTGTCTCTATAGATTTGCATATCCTGGCTTTCATATACAGAAAAACATACAAAATAACCCCCCAAAACTAACAAAAATAAGAAAATAAAATAGTGAAAAGCCTCAATAGCAAATAAAGTAGAAAATATTAAAAACTAGAACAATTTTAAAGGGAGATAAAAAACTAAGGTGTTAAATTTCAATGTAACTACGTGGGCCATTCCCCACTCTCCATGCACACTACATGATAGCAAGGCTATTCACGTGTGCACATCCCTGGCTATGGTCAAAGAGAAAGCACTGGGGGCTCAATTCATGTGTACTTACTATGGAATGATATGATAGCTATATTAACTCTCAATTAATAATTTTTTAAATTCATGGTATGTTTGCCATTTTTTAAAAACTGAAAACATTTAAATAGTTAGATTAAATTAAATATATTAATCTAACTATATCTTCAATAATCAAATAGACATTCTTTAATAATATGAATGTCACTTCTCTTTAGAGAAAATGTGCAGATAATTGTGTGGTTATGAGTCCCAAATTTTAATATACTTTATTTTCTTTTCATTCTTTAATCTAGAATTAATAATGAATAACAACTAACACTTGACCTTTCTACTCAGAAGCCAGGGGAAGCTTTTTGTTTACTCTTGCTCATGTGTTCATGCAACTGACTTTTTATCTCACAGACCCAGTCATCTCTTTGAAAGGCATACTCATCATTTGTCCCAAGAATCCCAAAGGATCTCATTCAAATGATCAACCCTAGTGAGGTCTGTAATTTCTGACAATGTTCCGATTCTTTGCATAAGGTTTTCAGCAGCTACTTCCTCCGAAGTGACTAACCAATTTTTGCTTCATAGTCTGTTCTTAGTCTGGAAGCTCTACTGAGACCTGTTTACTTTGAGTGATCCTGCTAGCATTTGAGATACCAGTGACGTTGCTTCCAGCATCACAGCAGTACACAAACCACGGCAGGATGGCAAACTGACAGACAAGTGCTCCTTAGAGGCAAAAATGGCTTAATTTCATTTTAAGTACTTTGGACATGTTGTCAGGAGAGACCAGTACCCAAAAAAGGACATTATGTTTGGTAAAATAGAGGGGCAGCAAAAAAGAGGAAGGTCTTCAACAACAGTGGCTGCAACTGTGGGCTAAAGCATAAGAACAACTGTAAAGCTGGCACAGAACTGGGCAGTGTTTTGTTCTGCTGTGCATAGGGTTGCTATGGGTCAGAACCAACTCAATGGCACTTAACAACAACAACAGATCTTAGCATCTCAGTATTTCCAGGATATACCCAAACTCCAAATTCACTCTCATCAAATTGATTTTGATTCATAGTTACCCTAAAGGACAGAATAGAACTGTCCCGGCCATGGAGACTGTAAATTTGTACAGGAGCAGAAAGTCTCATTTTTTTTCTTGTTGGACTGCTGGTGGTTTCCACTATGTCACCTAAAACTTAAATGTGGCCCATACAGGAGACCACATCTTGACCTTGATGTTATCAGTACCGCCCTCTAACCATCTGAGCTAACCAAGCACTTGTTTCTTGAACATAAATAAGCCTTAACTGTTTTCAGAGAACCACTTTGAAGGAATATTGTGAGAATCACTTTGAAGGAATATTGTGATAAGTTCTTAAATTTTTCCACTCTATTACTTTCAAGCGTGATCTTATAAGCTATGTGCTTATTATGATTAACACTTGAAGAAAATCACAAAAGTCCACTTAAAAGATGATGTTGTTACCAAATATCAGCCTCAATGTGCCACCACTTACAGGTTGCAGAAAAGTGTTGCCTCAGAAATAGAGTTTATATTTCCCAAAATCCAACTGAATAACAAGGCCCTGTTCATTTCTAAGGGTAAATAAAGGCTGCATAGGTCTTACTCAAGTGAAAGGGAATGGAAAAAGAAAGGTCATTTCCAGGACATCAAAGGGCCAAAGAAAACACAACACGCCTCTCCCTCTTCTGGTCTCTGATGCTGAGAGCAAATGTGTTGGCACAGACATTGCAGAGTCCAAGAACCACACCATGTACAACCAATCCTTGAAAATGGCACAGAAATGGCATCAAAAAGCCCTGATCACAATGCTATGCATCTCTTAAAAGGGCGGAACTCAAGTTGCTGAGGAACATGTACTTTGCCAAGAAGCACAAGAAGGACCTGAAGAACATTCAGGGCAACAATGCCAAGGCCATGGATGCTCACGCCAAGGCGATTAAGGTTCTTCTGAATCCCACAGATGTCAAGGCTAAGATCCAAAGGGCAGCAACCTCAAGCTCAATCGACTGTCCTACATTGCCCAACCCAAGTTTGGCAAGCAGGCTCAGGCACATATTGCCAAAAGTCTGAGGTTCTGCCAGCCCAAGCACAAGGCCAAGGCAAAAAGCAAGGCTGACACTCCAGCCAAGGCTCCTAAAGGTTCCCAGGCTCCCGGTCAAGCTCCCAAAGGTGCCTAGACTCCGGTCAAGCTCCCAAAGGTGCCCAGGCTCCTGCAAAGTAGAGTTCTCCATCTGAGGATGACCCCTGGATACTGGTGTGACTCCTGGGCTGCCATCTGCATGGAGCTGGTGTCCTCCGGTGCTATTTGTACAAATAAACCTAAGGTAGAGAGAAAAAAGAAAAGAAAGAACACAATACCCTTGTAGATTTAAATGAAATTACTTGTGGCTGGAAGGCAGAAGAATGGAAATAGTTAAAATTGGAAGGCAATCTGGAGATGTCACTAGGCCTTGCATTTCAGGTTAAATACTATGGACCTTATCCTAAGAGTGATAGGGGTACTAAGATGGGGTAGGACATGATCACTTTCATGCTTTAGAGAGATCATTCTGGCTGCAGGTTAGGGAAGGGAGGAAAACAAGGTTGGATGGAAGGTGTACTGGAGATTTTCTGCTTGTTTCTCCACACATACTTTCCATCCTACTCCACTTATTCTTTATTTCAGAAGGCTGAACTTTTACGGCTCCCAACAGGCTCTTTGGCCTCTGGCTTCCAGTTGAGTTTAGCTTTGGGAGATCGCAGCAAGTATCAGGGGTAAAGAGGGGTCTACATATTGATCCCCTGGCTTCCTCACTGTGGGCTCGCTATGTGATGATCTTTGTCTGCATCTCTGAGGAAGCCCTCTCCATACATCTACCCTGTCCACATTCTAGTCATTACTCCATCCTGTCAGGCCTTGGAGAAGCAATGATTTCTACTTGGGGACTTAATGTCTCTTAAGGGTTTCCCTAAATCCTGTACACTTTTTGTAAATATGATGAGGCTTTAAATTTTTCAGTTCCCTCATCTGTAAAATGGGACCAGGAACAGCTACCTCATGGAGTTCTTGTGAAAACTGAACAAAATAACTTAATATGTGATATGTGTGGTACATGTAGTTGTAACTTGGAGTCCATTAAGCTCTGACTCATAAGGACCTGATGAATAACAATGAAACATTGCCCAGTCCTGCACAAAGGAAATATTCAATAAGTAAACCCTGAGGGACAAGGGACAACTCCATGGATTTAGGAATGTTAGCTCCCTATGTTATTCTGTGAAGAGTCTGATTAAAGACCCTTGCACAGAATAGACTAGCCTTCCCTTCCCTTCCTTTGGGTGTCTGCCGTACTGTGGTCATCTTTATGACCATCTTTGGTCGTTTTTAGCCCATCCTGATCCTGCTCTTCAGAACTTTCCAGGTTGTGACATTTTATAAGGAGATGGCCAGGCCTATCAGCCAAGGTGTCTTTGGATGAGTTTAAATTGTCTACTTTGGCATTAGCAGTCAAGCACTTAACTGTTTGCATCAGCCAGACACTCTAATATTAGATTTAGAGGTTTATATATATCTGTCCCCTTCAATATCTACTAGTCAGGAGAAGTGTCTTCGAATTCTGTGTCATATCCTTATCCTGGCTGGAACAGATAGTATTGTGAACTGCCATGCAGCAGATCATGAGAGACTGAAATTTAGAGCAAGTTGGGGTTAAGTCTTGAGAAGCAGCAGGGAAACTTAGTCCCAGAGTCAATGATAAAATCGATCTGTTAATAACCTAGTGCAGTAGTCTGCAAAATGGGCCTAGGAATTTAATACTCCCATCTCTGCCACCTTTCCTGTTTTTTCTTAAACCTTCTGACATTTGAGACTTAATCACAGTTTAATGCTCCTAAGAAGTGAGGATAGTGAGACTTTATCTCACTTATTTTGGGCAAGTTATCAGAAGAGACCAGTCCTGGGAAAAGGACATCATGCTTGGTCAAAAAAGAAGTTCAACAAACAACAGGAAGACCTTCAATGAGATGGATTGACACAATGGACTTAAACATAACAACAGCAGAGGTTGACACAGGACTGCGCAGTGTTTCCTTCTGTTGTGCATAAAGTCGCTATGGGTCAGAACCACCTTGATAGCACCTAACAACCACCACCACCACCATTTATCTCCACAGCCAAATGCATTGCAATCCCACACTAGATATGTTCTCATTGTTTCCTGTGCCAGGTAACACGCTTACTCCTCTCCTCTCACCTTGGGCAATTCCTCAGCCTGAATTCTCCCACCCCACTCTACCCACAGCCCACCTCCCCAGCTTTTGTCCATTCAAATCCTTCTCACCCATCAGGATGAATGATTTCCTCATCTGCTTTCATCATACACACGTCCTCAGCAGCCCTCTTTGGCTGCCTTAGTTAGATCTGTCTTCATTCTGAGAAAAAACAAACACCTCTCTCTTCCCTTGCTTGTCCATCTGTGATTCCCTCAAAGGGCCACTTTAAGATTAGAAAGCTTTCCTCTAGTTCCTAAATGCTTCCTTCCCCAACTACCAT
Organism: Tenrec ecaudatus; assembly: GCF_050624435.1. Classification (NCBI taxonomy): domain Eukaryota; kingdom Metazoa; phylum Chordata; class Mammalia; order Afrosoricida; family Tenrecidae; genus Tenrec; species Tenrec ecaudatus. The sequence continues at coordinate 77,115,167 of NC_134530.1, forward strand.
GATCCGAATTCTACCTTGAGAGTCTGGATAGAGCAGAGGATGTACACAGGTGCAGATAGGAGCTGGAGGCACAGGGAATCCAGGGCGGATGATCCCTTCAGGACCAGTGGCGTGAGGGGCGATACTAGGAGGGCAGAGGAAGGGCAAGTGGGTTTGAAAGAGGGAACCGATTACAAGGATCTACATGTGACCTCCTCCCTGGGGGATGGACAACAGAGAAGTGGGTTAAGGGAGACATCAGACAGGGCAAGATATGACAAAATAATAATTTATAAATTATCAAGGGGTCATGAGGGAATGGGGAACAGGGAGGGAGGGGAAAAAAAGAGGACCTGATGTCAAGGGCTTAAGTGGAGAGCAAATGCTTTGAAAACAATGAGGGCAAAGAATGTACAGATGTGCTTTACACAATTGATGTATGTATGGATTGTGATAAGAGTTGTATGAGTCCCTAATAAAATGGTTTTTTTTAAAAAAAAGAAACTTTAACTGAACAGATTTGCTTCAGGTCATAAAGTCAAACTATTTAGCACTAAAAAAAAGGATTCAAAAGAAAAGTGTTCATAAAAACTAAGGTCTTGATGTATGTATATGTATGGATTGTGATAAGAGTTGTATGAGTCCCTAATAAAATGTAAAAAAAGAAAAGAGGAGAAAAAAATGATTAGGGCAAAGAATGTGCGGATGTGCATTATACAATTGATGTATGTATATGTATGGACTGTGATAAGAGTTGTATGAGCCCCTAATAAATTGTTTTAAAAAAAAAGAAATAAACAAGATGGTGACAGGCAAAAGAAAAACAAAACTAAGGTCTTTCCAAGTTTATTTTCTACAAAGCATCTATCTGAATTCAATAAGCCAAAAGGGTTATGAGTACAAAGATCTTGCTTCTTATTCAAAAGTTACATCATGTGAGTCCTTGGGGACTCACTTAACATGCTCTATAGCACAAGGAAAGGTTAGATTGATGTCTACCAATTGGCATCTCAGACAAAAGGGTTGTAGTGACCTGCTTGCTAAACAAAATCAATCACCCATTGAAATCCCTCGAGAGCACAGTTCTTCTACCTGACACACAGGCGGTCACTATGAGATGGAATGGACTCAAGAGCAATGGTACAATGTTTTGAGCTTCTCCTTGAAATTAAAGAGTCCATGTTATTTTTAGACTAAAAATGAATATAGTAGTCTTAAGTATTTTGAGTCAGAATTTCTGTTACATAGTGGGAAAAGTATAGCAATAAAAAAACCCAAAATTTTTGGGAAAGTCCTCATTAAAACCTAGTCCCCTCAGTAATACCTTACAAATCCGGCTAGACCAGAGCATGTACACTGGAACAGAGAAGAGCTCTCGACACACAGAATCCAGGACAGATAAACCCCTCAGGAATAGTAATGGGAGTAGCAATACCAGGAGGGTAGGGGCAAGATCGGAGCAGAAGGAGGAAAAAGGGGGGACTGATTGCAATGATTGACATATAACACACACACACCACCCCTGAGGGGAAGAACAACAGAAATGTGCGTGAAGTGAGACAACAGACGGTATAAGACATGACAATAATAATAATTTATAATTTATCAAGGATTCACGAGGGTGGAAGGTTGTGGGAGGGAGGGAAAAAAGAGGAGCTGATACCAAGGGCTCAAGTAGAAAGAAAATGTTTGAAAATGATGATGGCAACATATGTACAAATGTATTTGATGCAATCGATGTATGCATTGTTATAAAAGGTGTAAGAGTCCCCATATATCCCTACAAGCTTTACTAGGCCTTTATCCCTATGCCTTTGGGCTACTTCTAACACCTAGCAGAATGCTTTGCTCCAAGTAAGTGCTCAATTATGTAGAATTGAATCATGGCTTACTAATCCATATTTTTTTAGTTTTGTTGTCCCACTGGATAAATGTATAAGCCTGGGAGTATGATATGCCTATTATTGATGGATTGTGTAAATGAGGCGAAAGAGAAAGGGCGAGGTTGTGACCGTATTTCTCCAAAGTGTGTTCAGTAGGACTTCAGCAGAATATTAATGAGGTTCACAAGAAGGTTCAGTGATCAAGTAAACTTAGGAAGCATGGGTTAAACAAAGTAAAAGTTGTGCTCAGGTTCTTTGATTTGCTGACATATATTTGGAGTCTTCAAGAGGACAATGTGGTTCATTGAGTTCATTCTAACACATAGAGATTCCTTGTATAACAAAATGAAACCGCTAGATCCTGTACCATTCTCACAATTGTTACTATGTTTGAGCCTGAGGTTGCAGCCATGTGTTAATCCCTCTTGATGATCTTTCTCTTTTTCACTGACCCTCTACTTCACTAAGGCACCATGTCCTTCTCCAGGAGCTGGTCCTGCCTAATAACATGTCCAACGCATGTGAGATGAAGTCTTGCCATCCTTCTAAGAAACATTCTGGCTGTACTTCTTCCAAGAAAGATTTGTTCATTCTTCTGGCAATGCAGGATATATTTAATATTCCTTACCAAGACCATAATTAAGAGGCATTAGTTCTTCTTTAGTGTTCTTTATTTATTACCCAGCTTTCATTTACATATGACATAATTGAAAATATCATTGCTTGAGTCAGATACACCTTAGTCTTCAAAGTCACATTTTTATTTTTTAACACTTTGAAGAGATCTTTTCCAGGAAATCTCCTGGAAATTTGCTCAATGCAGAGATCTTTTGCATCAGATTTTCCCAATGCAAAATTTAATTTTTTAAATATAGAAGTTTTATTGGGATATAATCCAAATATCATACAGTTCGGTGGTTTAATCATATCAAGAAGTGTTGTACAATCATTACCACAATCACTGTAGAACATTTTATTTTTTCTTGTACTCATTATTAGCTCCCTATTCTCCCCAACCTCCTCTGCCAACCTCCAAGAAACCATTAAATCCAATTACTGTCTCTATCTATTCTCCCAGCCTGTATTTCATATACCAAAAAAAATACCAAAGTAGGGTTAAAAACTAACAACAATAACAAAAAAAAATAGAGAAAAGCCCCAGTTGGAAAGAAAACAGAAAATAATAAAAACTAGAACAACTTTAAAATGAGTCCAAAAGGAGAAAAGATGATAAGTTGTTACATTTTAGCCTAGTTCTGTCAGTTGGAATCCGTTTCCAATGAGCTCTGTATGATGGCAGGGCTACTTACATCCCTGGTCTATGTTCACTGGGGATTCCCCAGAAGCTCCATCCACATGTGTCGCTGGAAATTTAGATGTGTCAAAAAGGGCATCAAATGAGATGCTACATTTTAACCATTCAAATCAGATGTTACATTTTAATCTACTATAAGCCTCTCTGCAATACTCTTTATCTGGTAACCGGGCTATTCACATCCCTGGACTATGGTTTACCGGAGGCTTAATCCATGCAGAGATCCAGCAAATGGATTTGGGGCTTCCACTGGCATCCATAACCTTCTGGAAACCAGGGGTTCACAGTTTAAGCTCTGATACCATCTCCTCCTTTGGATTTGCGTTTTATTATTTACAATCCTTGGATCACACAGGTGTGCTTCTTCCATGTGGACTTAGCTGATACCTCATTTATATGACTGCTTGTTTGAAGACAAGCTTTTAAGACCCCAGACACTATTCTTTCTGATAGCCTGGCAACATCTAGTTTCTTCACCACATTTTGTTGCAGCACCCATATATTCAGTGATCTCTTCCTGAGGGTGCATATCAAACAGAGCTAATTGTTCTTAGATTGGGGTTAGAATTAAGTGTGAGCCCCAAATACTCATATATATATTATTTATATATACCTCTGTTCACTCTAGAGATACCATTGTCCTTTTATGTTAAAGAACATTATCAATTTTCTCCATGGATTATAAGGTCATTCTGTTGATAATATCATAAATTTAGCCAATGGTAGGTAAAGATTTAAAAGACAGTTGAGAAAAGAAGATTATACAAATGTAGGCTAGCTACAACCCGCAATACATGAATTATTGACACTTACAGATTAAATCGACACTTTTTATATATGCAGTGGGGATTTGGGGATAAGGCAAAACTTTTCAATAAGATTCATTGACAGTAGCAGAACCAGGCCTACCAGATTAATACATATATTAATAAAGCAAGAAAGGCATTGAAGTCGTAAATAAATAATGTGGTAGTCCAAGGACCACCAGTCGTATATCTTGGATATAGCTGTCTTTTGTTTCTTCGCACACCATGTAGTTTCAGACTTAAGCCAAGGGATACAGGTGAGTTTGAGGTACAGCCCATTCACTTATGGGGTTTCCACATCGTGTCCTTCTGATGTGGCCTATGAAGGATGTTGTGCAGCCTGAAAACACAGGGGCAAAAGTCCCAGTATTCTACAGCACATGACTACTGCTTCCATGAACATTGATTGTGGGTCCAAGTAAAATGGTATCCTCAGCAACTTCATTATTTTCTTTGCTTATAGTGATAATTGTTAGTAATAGATATAGTGAGATCTGTGGTAGCTTCTGTGTTGCTGTGATGGTGGAAGGTGTGCCACCAGTAATTTAAATTCCATCAGGAGCATCCATGATAGACAAGTTACAGCTTCCAGACTAAGCCTAAGTAGGAGAACCAGTGATCCACTCCTGAAAAGCACTGGCCAGTAATATAGTTCAAAATATTTTACAAATTCACTTGACCATAGAACCATCTACCTACCCCTTACTCAACATACCTTCTTTGTGGGGGCAGGTAGCAGAGACAAGGAGTATTCTTAGAGGACTATTATTCTGTGGGAAACAATTTGGAAACTGCTCATTTAGAGTTTTGTTTTGCTTATGCTTATCTATCTGCCTGTTCTTAAATATGCTGCTCTGTACCATTGGAGTATAGATATTGAAGAAAGACAAGGGAAGGGAGTATAAAGCACATTAAAATGTTTACAATGTATCACTTTTAGAATGATTTATAACCTCTTAGAGCAGTGGTTCTTAACTTTCCTAATGCTGCTACCCTTTAACACAGTTCCTCATGCTGTGGTGAACCCCCAACCATAAAACTATTTTTGTTGCTACTTCATAACTGTAATTTTGTTACTGTTGAATCAGACAACCCCTGTGAAAGGTTGTTCAACCCCCAAAGGGTTCACAACCCACAGGTTGAGAAATGCTGAACTAGAGGTTCTCAGGGGAGGTCCTGGATCATACAGACAGCTTAGTGCCTAACTACAAGTTGAAAGGCTAGAGGTTTGAACCCACCCACAGGCATTTTGGAAGACACCAAGCATTCTGCTTCTGTAAATAGTTCTATTCTGCACACACGGGTGAGTGGAGGCTCACAAAGACTCAAAATTGCCACCATGGCAACCAACAACAGAGGTTCTCAGAAAAGCAAATTGCTTACTGCCATTCCACCACATTTGTTTCTTCACGGGCCACCCCAGAGTGAAGGGTCTAAACTGACCAAGACCATAGAAAGAATAATTAAAATAGAAGAGCTGAAATCTAACGTTGATACCCTATCAGGACGTCATATTATATACTGGAAACCAAGACCTTTGTAAATCTTCCTATTTTTTATACGTTTCTGCTTCCCAGCAATAATTGGGAATTAATTGATTGGATATTTAATTTTGCTTTAAGCAAAATGTTTTGAGTTTGCTCTCTAAGGAGAAAGAAAGGTGAAGAGAGAGTGTATGTCTATTTTTCAGCGAGATTGAGAAATGGGTGAGGTGGAAACGTGACAGAATACCCCCAGAACAGAGCGTGGTGGCAACCATCGAGAAGAAAGGGAAGTTGCCTGTGCCTGTGTGAAGTGTGCAACGAGGAAGAATAAAGGAAGCTCACTGTGACTAGTGCAGTGGGGGCTAGACTTCTTAAGACATCTGAGTGAAGAGCCTTGAATCCTGTTTCATGGATTGGTGAGGTGGTGGGCTATTTGGATGTCCATTCAGTCAAAGTTCAACACATACTGCGTCTATCAAGCACTTACCATGGACCAGTACTGGTCTAGTGAACCAGCACGACACACCTCTGTTCTCACAGCTTTCATTCTAGTGGGAATTCATTGTATTTTTTTTAATTGCGAAACATATGTAGCAGATTCCTTACAACATATGGGACCATATTAAAGAATAACCATAAAGTAAATATATAACTACAAGTTGCCTTGCTAAAGAAATAAAATATTACCAGTACTTAATGAGTCTCTCATCTGGTCTTTTTAATAACGCATTTCCCTCTACCACAGAGGTAACTACTATCCTGAATTTTGTTAATAATTCCCTTGCTTTTCTTTGTACGTTTACCACACCGTCTGTGTATCCCTAAACAATATTGCTATCAGTCAGGGTTCTGGCAGGAAACAGATGGCACATTCAAATTAGGGTAATTTGAAGAGAGCTTATTAAAGGGTCTATTTACAAAGGTGCTGGCAGCAAATATGGAAAAAGCATAGGAACAGATTATTATCCTGAGGCCACTAACAGTGATCCTTATCACTTTAGCCCTTAAAGTGGGAGGGGATGACCTGGTTTCTGAATGTCAGAGACATAATAGAAGCTGACATATTTAGGGGAGCGAACCCAACAGTCTATACAACAACTCACTCATTGCCATTGAGTTGATTCCGACTTATAGAGAAACTTTAAGCACAGGGTAGACTGCCCTTGTGGGTTTCCAAGACAGTAACTCTGCAGGAGTTGAAAGCCTCCTCTGTCTTCCACAAAGCAGCTGGTGGTTTCCAACTCCTGACCTCATGGTTAGGAGCCCACCTAGTAACCATCCATTTCCAGGACTGGGAGGGTACAAACCAGTTGCCTTCAAATCCATTCCAGTGCCACAGGTCAGAGTAGTACTGTGCTCCGCAGGTTTTCCTTTTCCTAGTTTTTAACTTTTATTGTGAATTGGGTGAAAGTTTACAGAGTAGATCATCAACTTTCCATTCAACACTTCATACACATTTTGCTTCATTTGCAATCCCCGCCATGTAACATAACGTATCCCATTTCCTCCGTGTTTCCTGTTTCCATTCTTCCTTCTTTCTTAACCCTTCTGAACTTTGTCCTGGGGTTAATGGTGCCCTGCTGATGTCAAATGCTGTGTACTCCAAAGTGTACTCACACTTCATACCTCACTGCCATTAGTGTTCCCCTTAGAGATGCATCTATTGCTTGGCTGAAAACTGAGCCATGGGATGAGTTCAGTTGCAGACCTGCAGGGTGATTTATGTTCATGGTCTCAGGGATTCCACCAATTTCTAGTCGACCAGTAAGCCTGGCCTCTTTTATGACTTTGAGTTTGTTACACTCTTCTCTTCCATTGTAATCCAGGACTTTCTAATGTGATTCTTCAGAGCAGTTGGGAGTGGTAATAGGGCACCAACTACTTCTTCTGGTTTCAGGGTCATGGAAATTGATGTTTGCATGGTCCATGAGTTCATTGGGCTGTTTCATGTGTATTTTCGTCACTCTTTTTTCCTTAGGACAGGGAGAGACCCATAGGTGTACCGTAGATGGCTGGTTATGAACTTTAAAAGCCCGGTGACTACTCACCAAAGTAGAATGTAGAACATAGTCTTTGTGGATCATGTATGCCAATTGACCTTGGTGTCCCTGGAGACCAGCTCCATGGGGTTTTCTTTCTTTTTTACAAAAAATTCATTTTATTGGAGGCTCATACAACTTTTATCACAATCCATCCATCCATCCATTGTGTAAAGCACATTTGTACAGTTGTTGCCATCATCATTTTCAAAGTATCTTTTTTTACTTGAGTCCTTGATATCAGCTTCTCTTTTTCTCCCTCCCTCCCTCCCCACCCTTCCCTCCCTCCCCACCCTTCCCTCCCTCCCTCATGAACGCTTCACAATTTATAAATTATTATTTTGTCATGTCTTACACTATCTGATGTCTCCCTTAACCCACTTTTCTGTTGTCCAGCCCCCAGGGAGGAGGTCATATGTAGATCCTTGTAATCATTTCCCCCTTTCTACCCCACCTTCCCTCCACCCTCCTGGTATTTCCACTCTCACCACTGGTCCTGAGTAGTCCATTTGTCCTGGATTCCCTGTGTTTCCAGTTCCTATTTGTACCAGTATATATCCTTTGGTCTAGCCAGATTTGCGAGGTAGAATTGCGGGGTGGGGTGGGGTGGGGGTGAGGAAGCATTAAAGAACTAGAGGAAAATTGTATGTTTCAACAGTGCCATACAACACCCTGACTGGCTCATCTCCTCCCCTTGAACCTTCTATAAGTGCATGTTCAGTTGCCTACAGATGAGCTTTGACTCTCCACTCTGACACCCCCCCCCATTCACAATGATATGATTTTTTGTGCTGGGTCTTTAATGCCTGATACCTGATCCTATCAATACCTCATGATCACACCAGACTGTTGTGCTTCAACCATGTGGGCCTTGTTGCTTCTCAGCTAGATGGCCGCTTATTTGTCTTCAAGCCTTTAAGACCCCAGAAACTATTTCTTGTGTTGGGCAGGCACCATCAGCTTTCTTCACTACATTTGCTTATGCACTTGCTTTGTCTTCAGTGATCATGTTGGGAAGGTGAGCATCATGGAATGCCAGTTTAATAGAACAAAATGTTCTTGCATTGAGGGTGTACTTGAGTGGAGGCCCAATGTCCATCTGCTAGCTTAATACTAAACCTATAAATATATGTACAGAGATCTATTTGCCCATTGTCATATATAAATATATTTATGTATGTGCATGCCTGCATTTAGACCTCTATAAATGCCCTTTGCCTCCCAGTTCGTTCCTCTATTTCCTTTGACTTTCCTCTTGTCCCACTATCATGTTCAGCCTTCATTTGGGTTTCAGTAATTCCTCTCGGTTACGTTGCCCTTAGTCAAGCCCTACAAGGCCTCCTACATCCTCCTAGTCATCGATTTTAGATCACTTGTTGTTCCCTTGTCCCTGGGTTTGTTAACACCCACGTGCTTTCCCCCATGTCCCCCTCTCCCATGTCCAATGTTTTGGTTGATAACTGAGTACATTTAACAATTTATACCACCCTGGGATTCCTAGGATGCCACAGGGGAAGCTATCATAGAATGAGTATCTTAATCCCTTTCTCCTCTACTTCTCCAATCTCTTGCTGCTGCCTCCTGCCAACCAAACTTAAACAGAAGCCAGGAGTCAAGAAGGCTGTTGGAGTTCCATGTAGCTTGGCCTCCTGGAAATTAGAGTAGTGTGGAAAAGGTGATTCTGAAGATCCAAGACAGACAGCCCAAACATACTCATGCCTTGTTTAGTTTTGCGTGTTTATGTTTACAACACTCTGTGTGCTTCTGAGGCTTGACTCTCTTGGTTTTCTCCAGAATAGTTTATAGCTGTAATTCTGGTTCACACATATTCTGTTCTATATAATAGCCCAACCTATTGTATGAATTTACCACAGTGTATTTATCCCTTCTATAAATCCACAAGCCTCTCCATTGGAGAAAGATGAGGCTATCAGCTCCCATAAAGATTTATAGCATCAGAAGCCAGAGAGAGGGTCACTGAATCTAAATAGGCTTGATGGCAGTGGGTGGGATAGTTTATGGACAGTTGGACTGCTTTCAATGTTGTTTTTTTTAAAACAATGTTTCTCTGGACATTCACATACACACACATGGCCTTCTAATAGTTCATGGAAATAGTTAATTAGCTTTTAATTCCATGGATTTTTAAAAAAAACCCTCACATACAGACACATTAAACAAACAAAAACAAACCAAGTGCACTCTCTTCGAGTCAATGCTGACTCACAGCGACCCCTGTGGGCTTCCAAGACTGTAACTGTTTATATGGGAGTAGAAAGCCCAGTCATTTTCTGGAGTTGCTGCTGGTGGTTTCCAACTTCTGACCATGCGGATTGCAGCTCAGTGTGTAACCACCACACCACCAGGTTCCCTGCCTACAGACACATAGCCACCACACCACCAGGTTCCCTGCCTACAGACACATAGGTGCACACAATTGCAGGGTCATAGGACGTGTGTAATTTAAACTTTAATTCAGAGTACCAAACTGTTTTCCAAAGTCTAATTTATATTCAAATCATTGTTAAAGGGAGGGCTTCTGTTCTCCACATCCTCGCTGACACTTGGTATTACCAGACTTCCTGATAATATCTTGCTATGGTTTCAACTTAATTCAGTTTACCCACAAGATTCAACATCTTTTGATATTTATGGGCCATTTATGTTACTTCTTCTGAGAAATAGTGCTTTTTTTCCTTTTGTCCATTTATTTAATTTTTTTCTGCATTTCTCTTGTCAGTTATGTATTGTAAATCAAAATGGTATCTTTTGGTATATAGGTTGTTAATTTTAATGAAATAGGACTTATATATTTTCCTTATGATTTGCATGTATATCTCTAATTAAGAAAGTCTGAGTGTGGTAGTTTATTGTGCAAACCTGGCGGATAATCACATGTGGGGTTAATTGAAAGGCCGAGGGATAAATGGGTCAGTGAGCCTCGCCTTTCTAGTTCTTGGGTCTCTTGCTTTCTGATGGTTGGACCTCCACATGGACCTACCCTAATGCAGCCCTGGGTGCTGGAGTAGCTGTGTGGAGACTCCTGCCAGCCCTGAGATGCTTACACATTCACTGATTTGGCTTTTCTCCTGCATTTGGCAACATAGTGTGTGTGTTTTGTGAGATGGAGGAGGACTTTGTGGATTGGTGTTAGACATATGGGTTAATGGGTTAATGTTAGATTTGTGGACTTGGGCAGTACTGGGTTGGGATGTTTTCTTGATGCGCACCTAACCTTTATATAAAACTCTCTGTTATACATGAGTTTCTGGGGATTTGTTTCTCTAAAGTACCCAGACTAACACACTGATCTATCCTGAGATCATAAAATATCTTTTATTTTATCTTCTAAACGTTTTATTATTTTATATTATGCTATAAGCTTTAGAATTTTCGAATTTTCATCTTAAATCTACCTGGATTTGATGTTTTTGTATAATGTAAGGTAGAAGCCAAATGAATATTTTTCCTATAGATAATCAATTTTTAGTACTTCATACTTTCCGAACTGACTCGCACTTGCTTTCTATACCATAAATCTTGTTTTCACGTATGTATTAGTTTTCCCCTGGAATCTCTATGTTTTTCTTTATCTGTGCTGATTCTTCCCTACCTATTTTTTGCTTTATATATTATAAAGGTTTATTATCTGGAGGGTAGAGCTCTTTGTTAAGAGTGTCTTTGCTCTTCAGAGTCAGCTTGCTAAGTTCCATAAAAAACCTATTGGAATTTGTATTATAATTTCACTGGAACTATGCATAACTTTGAAGATAATTGGTGTCTTTTAAATATTTGTTTTTTAGAAACACATAAATGTGCATTGTGAAAAATAAGAAACTTGATAAATGGAAACAAGAAAGTATAAGCATCATATTTGACTTCCAAGAAATTACCACTCTTAACACTTTATTATTAGATCTTTCTAGATTATTTTTATTAATCATATGATCACTGAAAATGTATAGCAGTGAGTTCACTGTCATGGATTGAATTGTGCTTCTCTAAAATATGTGTCAACAACAATACAAATATATTTGTGTGTCAACTTGACTGTACCATGATAATTAGTGCCTTGGAAATTATGTAATGATATAATCATCCCCCCAAATGCAATCTGATGTGATCAGATTATTCAGGCCACAACCCTGGCCAGTTAGTTATAAAGGGAGTGTTCCTGGAGTGTGGTCTGTATCACCTTTTATATCTTACAAGAGACGAAAAGATTGAGAAGCAAGTGGAGAAGAAAGGACTTGACTATCACCAAGAAAGCTGGGAGCAGAGTGTGCCTTTGAACCTGAGGTCTTTACTTTGAGAACCTCCTAGATTCACAGGAAGACTGATGCCAACGTACATGCAAAGCTCCAAGGGATGCAGGGCCCACAGATGTTGAAAGGACACAAAGAGCTGACAGAGACAGAAAGCCTTCCTCTAGAGGTGGTACCCTGACTTTGAACTTCTAGTCTCCTAAATTGTGAGAGAATAATTTTACACTAAAGCCATCCACGTGTGGTATTTCTGTTAAATACCACAGTTCTCTTGGAACCAGTGGTGCATCTTTTCATCTAATTTTGGTCTTTAATGTCTTTGAATAAAGTTATATAATATTCTCCCTAGCTTAAGTGGAGAGCAAATGCCTTGAGAATGATTGGGGCAGGGAATGTATGGATGTGCTTTATACAATTGATGTATGTATATGTATGGATTGTGGTAAGAGTTGTATGAGTCCCTAATAAAATGTAAAAGAAGAAAAGAGAAAAAAATGATTAGGGCAAAGACTGTACAGATGTGCTTTATACAATTGATGTATGTATATGTATGAACTGTGAAAAGAATTGTATGAGCCCCAATAAATTGTTAAAATTAAAAAAAAATTCTCCCTAGAGGATATATACATCTTTTGTTAGATTTATTCCAAGATACTATATTTGGTTATAGTTTTATGTTAAATATTATTGACATTTTAATTGTTGTTGTTAAGTGCCACCAAGTCAATTCTAACTCATAATGACACCATGTGTTACAGAACAAAACACTGCCCAGTCCTGTGCCATCCTCACAATTGTTGCCACATTTGAGCTCATTGTGGCAGACACTGTATCAATTCTTCTCATCAAAGGTTTTCCTGTTTTTTGCTGTTCTTCTACTTTACGAAGCATGATGTTCATTTCTAGAGACTGGTCTCTCCTCAAAACATGTCCAAAGTACGTGAGAAAAAGTCTTGCCATCGTCACTTCAAAGGAGCATTCTGGCTGTACTTCTTCCAAAACAGGTTTGTTTGTTCTTTTGGTAGTCTATGGTACTTCAATATTCTTCACCAGCACCATAATTTAAATGTATCAATTCTTCTTTGGTCTTCCTTACTCACGTCCAACTTTCACATGCATTTGAGGCAATTAAAAAAACCATGATTTGGGTCAGGTGCAGATAAGCCCTCAAAGTCACATCCTTGCTCTTCATCATTATTTAAAAAGATCTTGTGCAGCAGATTTATCCAATGCAATCTGCCATTTGATTTCTTGACTTCTGCTTCCATTGGCACTGATTATGGATCCAAGCAAGGGAAAATCATTGACAGCTTCAATCTTTTCTCTACAGGGGGAGGTAACCCCCCCTCCCCCCAAAATGAATTTTTTTTCAAAGCTATGTATTTAGATTTTTTTTTTACAAAACAACCTTATCACCTTCAAAGTACCCTTCATTATACTTAATACATTTGCCAAATCTGCAATTCCATTCTTGGAAACATTTTTCAAACTCATCTGTTTGGATAGTTGACAACACCTCCCTCATTTTTTATTTTTTTGCTTCACTCTTCTACCTCGCCAAATATGCTGCTTTTTCATGTCCCTCTTCATTTGCGGAAACAAAAAGAAGTTCCATGGAGTGAGATCAGGTGAATCAGGTTGTATAGGGCAAGAGAGGCATGCTGTTTTTTGCCACACTGGTGCACTGAGGTAGCTGTATGAGCAGGTATGCTGTTGTGGTGGTAAAGCAAGTGCCTATCTGGCACAAATGAGGCCTTTTTTGTTGCACACTGTTATGAAATCTTCTCAGAACCCCTAACTATAAACTCCAAATGCACAAGTCAAGATTTTCATCCATTTGGGAAGTTGACAGATGTCAGAATGAGGTTTGTCATCAATTGACATTTTACCTTTTTTGAAAGGAGAAAACCACTCGAGCAATTTTTTCCCATAGCATTGTCCTTGTAACCTGTGTTCAACATCACAACAGTTTCTGTAGCATTTTTCCCAAGCAGAAAACAAAATTTCACAGCTGCAAGTTGTTCTCTTAAATTGACCATCACAAAAATGAGGTTCAAGTGAAACTACTTTTACAAAAAGAATTCACTGTAAAAAAAAAAAAAAAAGAATTCACTGTGACTAGAAAGAACCTTCCCAGGTGACACCACTGGGTGCACTAACTCAGAGCAAGTTGCTCAATTCTTGACTCATGGGAAAAATGCATGGTACGAAAAAAGCTCTGCTCTGCCCAGTACAATTCTGTTTGGCGGGGAGTGGGGGGGGGGTACCCCTCGTATTTATCACGATGTTACCTGTTGGTCCACTTGTGAGGATTTTTGTTTCCTTGTACACTGAATTGTAATCCATACTGAAGTCTGAATTCCTTGATCTTCATCAGCAAGTGTTTCAATTTCTCCTCACTTGCTGAAGCAAGCGAGGTTGTGTCATCTGCTTAGTGCAGGTTGTTAATAAACCTTTGTCTAATCCTGATGCCGAGTTCATATAGTTGAGTTTCTCAGATTATTGACTCAACATGCAGATTGAATAAGTATGGTGAGAGGATCCAACCCTGACACACACCTTACATGACTTTAAAGCATGCAATATTTCCTTTTTCCCTTTTAACAACTACCTCTTGATCCATGTACAGATTCCACATAAGAACTGTGAAATGTTTGGGAACTCCCATTCTTCTCAATGCTATCCATAAATGGTTATGATCCACATAGTAGAATGCCTTTGCATAATCAATAAAATAATGTAGCATTTTTTTTCTTGTATATCTTGCTTTAAGTCAAGATCTATTTGACCCAATGATGACATCTCTTGTTCCATGTCTTCTGAATCCAGCTTGACTTTCTGGTTGTTCCTTGTGAATGTACTGCTGCTGCAACTATTCTCAGATAATCTTCAGCAAAATTTGATTTGCATGTGATATTAATGATAGTGTTTGACAATTTACACATTCTGTGGAATGGGTACAAATATGGATCTCTTTCTGTCAGTTGGCCAGATAGCTGTCTTCCTAATTTCTTGCCATAGACAAGTGGGTGCTTCCGAGCTCCATCTGTGTGCTGAAACATTTCTCTTGGTATTCCATCAATTCCTGGAGCCTTATTTTTTGCTAATGCCTTCAGTGAGGTTTGAACTTCTTTGATCATATGCTGCCTCTTGAAATAATTGAATGCCAGCTAGTTCTTTTTGATACAGTAATTCTGTTTATTCCTCCCATTTTCTTTTGACGTTTCCTGAATCACTCAATATTTTCCCCTTAGAATCTTTTAGCATTATAAAAACACAGAGTATATCTCAAGCTTTTTAGCTCTTTCAGCTTGAGATATACTGAGCGTCTTTTTCCTTTTTGGTTTTCTAACACCAGGTCTGCACATTTCAATGTAATATTTTACTTTGTCTTCTCGAGCTGCCCTTTGAAATTTTCTGTTCAGTTCGTAGACTTCACCATTTATTCTGCTTTAACTATTCTACAATAATAGCAAGTTTCAGAGTCTCTTCTGATATCTGCTTTGATCTTTCCCTTTTTTCTGGTCTTTTTAAGGATTGTTTGCTTTCTTCTTGTAGTTTTAAATTACTTCTAAGGGAAAAAAGAAACTTTATCACTATACACTAGCATATAATCCCGTGCCTGCTGAAGAAGTACTTATTAATTCAATGAATGAATAAAAAGACCTAGTACACTGTTGAGTAAATTAATGAAGTACTGACAAAGGATTTCATTATTATTTTCTGCTAGTCTGTCACAGTGATTGATAGTCTCCCATTAGGAATTTCCCCTTCTGAGGACTTCTGCTAAATATCAGAACCTCTGGAGGAGTGACATATTAAGTCATTATCTTACAGATCATCTCAATAGGGGAGTAGTTTATTAACACTGTAATATAACAAGACTTGATAGGATGGTTATTTCTATGCTGACCAAACTCTAAGCTTGAAAAATTGGATTACCTGAAAGGAGGTATCCTTTGCTAAGGGGAGTGGATGAAGGAAAGAAAGATCCTGATCCTAGTAGCCAAGAGGTACTTATTTGTAATCTAATCTGCTAAGGATGAGCAGGTTTGTGGAAAAGAAACATTTCTGGGATCATATTTTTCATATACTATAAAGAAATCTGTTAAATGATGAGTAAAACCTAGACACAAACACACACATATATTCATTCTGTATATATGTGTATTTATATGTAGAAAGAGAAAGTATTTTTAGCTACTATTCTTTTAAAAAGTCAGTTTGTTGAGTTATACAGAGACAACCTAAGTATCTAATTTAGACAGGTAGCAACTGATTCAATGGCCTTCTGTATATTGACTCTAAAAGGCTGGAGCATACCATTCAGGAAGGGGTAGAGGCCTCCCTTTCCTGGGCTTAACAATCGAGGCAGCCCTTGCAAAACTGGGTGCTTGGAAAAACAGTGTCCCGGTAGGTTCCTGATAGTGGACTTGGGGTACAGATTCCAACTTAGCTATGAAGAAAATCAGGATAAGCCTTCTCCCAGTAAACAGATGGCAGTGGTTTTAGGAAAGCATTTAAGTAAGGCCTTTGGGCTTTAACTTATGGAAACTAAACAACCCATTTCCCCAGGACTAGCTTCACTGTGGTTTCTCATCCTCTCAACATCCTTCCAAAATATCCACACCATTGCAGGCATCATCCCATCTGTTCAGAATGTGCATCCAATTTTCTTCACACAGCAAATAGTGATTGAACACCCCAAATGTGCCAGAATCTATAATGATGTGGGGGTTGAGAAAGAAATGAGACACCCAGCCCCACCCCTACCAAGAGCATATTTTGTAGTGGTGGCAAAGACAAAGGAGCTGGCTAGGACCCTTAACAGTTTGTTTCTTAAAGAAACTCTGTAGTGTTCCAGAAAGCCTGGAACAGCTGCCCAAACCAGAGGGGGCAGAAAAGTGAAGAGTTGAGAGAATCCTTTTCTCTGCTTCTGCTCCTGCAAGAGCTGCAACGAACTGCTTAGGAAGACTGTCTCGTGTGATGTAATGGGCTGCGTCTCCAGCACCAGTCTCAGCTCTTGAAGTGATAGTGAATCCCCCTGCCCAGATCTCAAAAGAGCTGCAGAATTGAAGAAAGATAAGACCCCACCCCAGTGCTACATTCCTCTAAGACTTACCTTGCTCCTTACTGCTTTATAAGGACTTCTGGTGGTGTAGTGAGTTATGCTTTGGGCTGCTTAGGTCAAGGTTATCAGTTTGAAATCACATGTCCGTTTGCAGGGGAAAGATGAGGCTTTCTATTCCCCTGAAGAGTTATGTCTCAGATACCCACAGGGGTAGTTCTACCCTGTCCTATAGGTTGCCATGAGTCAGAATTGACTCAATGACATTAAGTTTGGTTACCGTATATACTCGAATATAAACCGACCCGAGTATAAACCGAGGCACCTAATTATTACCTGGGAAACCAGAAAAACTGATTGACTCAAGTATACTCCTTGGGTGGAAAATGCAGAAGCTATTGGTGAGTTTCAATAATCAAAACAAATGAAAATAAAATTACTAACAATTGAGACATCAGTGGGGTAATGTATTTAAATATTTATTTTAAATAAAAAACATAAATTAAAGGACAACAAGCCATTTAACATTAGTAAACCAGCACAGTAAGTGGAAAATAGGTTCAACAAAAACAATAAGGTATCAACAATGATACTTTAAGAGTACTATTTCCTGAGCTCAATCAGCAACCAAGCTACAATGTAAAGAGTTAAAATCCTTCAAAACTGGATTCCTCATCATCATCCGTATCCCAATGCAGAGCTTCAGCTGGTGTGAGGTCATCATAGACGCTGTCCTCACTGAGATTGCCGTCATCACCATCACTGCTGTCATTTTCATACAAAGCGCAGTCTTCACTGCCATCCATAGCATTACTAAGACTACATTTCTGGAAGGCATGTCGCACCATGATGTCTTCTGGAATGTCTTCCCATGCATCTCGAACCCACTTTGCTATTAACTCTATGTCAGGCTTCATGAGATTTTCTCCTTTTGTTAGTCGGGCTTGACCAGATGACATCCATTCATGCCACATCCTTCGCACACGGTCTTTAAAAGGCTTATTCAAAGATACACGTCATAGGACGGTTCTGATTAGTTATATGGGAGTAAACAAACATTCAAAGCCCTGCAGTGTCAGTGGGATAATGGGCGCTCGTCCTGTTACAGGGGGTGGGGGCAGCGAGATGTTACACCTCGCTGGGGTACCACTGACCCATGTATAAGCCGAACCCCAGTTTATCAGCACATTTTTTGTGCTGAAAATCTCGGCTTATACACGAGTATATACGGTAATCTACTTTGGATCCTAAAGGAGCCATGGTGGTACAGTGAGTAAACACTTATCTAGTAATAGAAAGGTCAGCAGATCGAACCCACTAACCACTCCATGGGAGAAAGATGTAGCAGTCAGCTTTCATAACTCCAATGCAAGTCTAGGAAATCCTATAGGGTGCTGTTCTATTTTGTCCAATTCAAAGGCAGTGCATTTATTTATTATTTTTAATTTTGGATGGTGTAAACAGGAAACATGCTAGGCTGATAAATGAAAGGTTGGTGCTTTGAAAACCCCTAGAGGTACCTGAGAAGAAAGGACTACTTCAGGAAAAAGTCAGCTGTTAAAATCCCTATGGAATGTAGATTTACCTAATGTGTAGGCTCTTGTCATGAGTTGGAATCAGTTTCATGTCAACTGCTTTGGTCTTTTCTTTTGTTTATTAGTTTGTTACTTTGTAGATGAGCCTTTACAGACATTTCTCCAGGGCTCCAGTCAGTCCACAGGAGCTCAGAATAGGTACAGATTCCAGTATCACTTCCTCAGAACAGGTACAGATTCCAGTGTCAGTTCCTCAGAGACCCCTAAATTATGATTCCCCTTTAGTACTTGTTTTGGCTTTGAGTCATTTCACTGATTCCGTCTCTTTCCCTTCACTTAGTGATTTTATTCATTAAAGAGGGATTTTAAAAAAGAGGTAGTACATTGCTGTGGTTAGAGGCAGGAATTTGGGAGTTTCAATTGTGTTAGAAATTCTGAGCATTAGATTTTCAGAAGATGCCCTGGTGGAGTAGTGTGTTATGTGTTGGGCTACTAATCTCAAGGTCAGCAGTTCACAACCACCGGCAGCTTTGCCAGGACAAAGATGAGGCCTTCTATTCTTTTTTATTATTTTTTAAGAGTTAAGCTACTGTTTTATTAAAACATAGAGTCATTTCAAAAGGAATAAATGAAGTGAGAGGGGACCACTTAAGCAAAGATAAGATACACTTCACTCTGGATGTGAAGCAGGTTCCCCTCGGGGGATGAGAGGGGACATTGTCTAAGGGAATGCTTCTAGTTCTTAAATGGCACCTTCAAATGCGAGGGAGTTGCTGCTCTTCAAATGGTCAATCAACATTCTAATTAGTTACTCAGTCAGTTCTTGGTTCTCATGAATCATTTTCGTTTTACTTGGGTTGCTGCTCTGGGTCAGTAGGTCTCAGAATGTCCCAGGGTTGGCTCTGAGTATAGTCCTGAACCAGATATCTTAGAAGGTCTGAGGCTTAGCTCTGTGTATAGTCTTGCATCAGGATTTTCACTAAGACCTGACTTCAAGGTTAAGGTGTTTTCCAAGCCAATGCTCACAAAGTCCTTTGTTCATAACTTGTTTCATAGGGCCCTTTTGTTCATTCCCTTAGAAGGCAGGGCAGGGGCTCCCTTTTCTGTCCCTGTAAATACTGACTTTTGTCTTATTAGACCTCAATTTGCTAGTAGACTCTTTCCCCATTTCCTTGACGTGTATTTTCCTTTATGTGACCGTAAGGTTCCTCTTGTTGGGATTTTTTTTTTTTGCGACAGAAGTTAAGCTCTATACTTGCAGATGGCATGCTTACATTTCTAGAAAATTCTGAAGTATTTACAAACAAATAGATGGCTAAATACAAGACAGATCCATATACAAAACTCATTTATGTTTTTTTAAATCATTTTATTAGGGGCTCATACAACTCTTATCACAATACATATATCAATTGTGCAAAGCACATTTGTACATTCATTGCCCTCATCATTCTCAAAACACTTGCTCTACACTTAAGGCCCCAGCACCAGCTCCTCATTTTACCCCCGCTCCCCCACGAACCCTTGATAATTTATAAATTATTATTTTGTCATATTTTGCACTGTCCGACGTCTCCCTTCACCCACTTTTCTATTGTCCGTCCCGCAGGGAGGAGGTTATATGTAGATCCCTGTTATCGGTTCCCCCTTTCCAATCCACCCTCCTTCCACCCTCCCGGTATCCCCATTTTCACCACTGATCCTGAAGGGATCATCTGTCCTAGATTCCCTGTGGTTCCAGTTCCTAGCTGTACCAGTGTATACCCTCTGGTCTAGCCAGATTTGTAAGGTAGAATTGGGACCATGACAGTGGGTGGGGAGGAAGCATTTAGGAACTCCTCTTGTTGGGATTTAAACAGCTAATTTCTCACACTCTTTCTTCACAATCAAAATTTTTCAAGATGCAAGGATTGATTGACCACCAAACAGGAAAGATCAGCTATAAGAGTTTGCACTAGAAATTTCTTAAAGATGTGAGTTGGCTAAGTTGCTATGGGTTCAAGTCCTGAAGCTGAAGGCTGGACTCAGCAGTCAAAGAGACTTCATCAGCTCCCAGAGAAGGCCAGTTTCTCCTCAAAGGACAACAAGGTGTCAGGAAGAATCCGCACACAAAGAAGGAATGATCCAGTTTCTGACCCTCAGTTTAAGTCCCTCATTCTGCACAGATAAAGTGAAGGATGAGAAGGTGGTATGAGTATGTGGCCTTTAGTTCTTGGAGCGAATTTTTGGTGTACTCTTGCCATGTTTTCTGTCCCCACCCCATTTTGAAGTTATTTCTGGTGTATCTTGTCCTTGTGAGTAGCCTTCTTGAATCTTTGTTATGTGTTTGTCTGTTTTTCAGCATAAGAAACTCAGAAATGATGAAGCTTCACAGTCATGACTTCAGGAGCCAGATCTAGTCCTGAAAAGATTTACAGTTCTAGGAAACCCCAAGGACAATTCTACTCTGTCCTAGAGTATTGCTATGAATTGGAATGGCTTGATGACAGGTTTTCATGACATTTTTTAGCCTCTACATAGGTTCAGCCTCCAATGAATTCTATCTAACCAGTAATAGTAATAGTTTTGCTTTCAAGTACAGTATCTTTGAAATGCATTGCTACCAAACTCAGGGATGAGTCATTTCATTAATGATACCTAGTTCAGATAAACTTTAATGCATCTATCATCAATCCAATTCAATCAATATAATTAGGATGGGAGATGCGTTCATATAAATATAGCTTATATCAAGAAAGCATAGCAACACAGATGAAGGACACACAGTGGATTTTTGCAAACAGGGTCTTTCTATTTGCTATTGTGTATACCTTACATAGCCATGCCTCTCTTTATTTGTACAAACTCATGATACCACATGGCATTTCATATTTCTCATGTCATTGAGAAAAGGTGTCAATGTACAGAATACAGGAAGATTGAAAAAGCAGGAAAACATCTGCTTCTCTAGAATCTGGTGGGGAGATATATGAGAGTTACTACTTCTTTCTCTGCTCCGTCCTACAGGGACAACCTTTGCTAATTGTTCCTCCTGGGGAGTTCTGCTCTGCCTGTTATGGTTCATAACCTAGGGTGATGTGAGACCAACAAGGTCCTTGATTGAATAAATTTGAAAGAGCAGTTGGGGGAACTGAAGAGCATGTGCAAGCTGAGCACAGAGACAGCTCCTGGGTGATTACAGAGACCATCTGCCTCTGACCCACTGACATGAAGAAATCCTCGGGTATTCAACCCTGCTGTTGTTATGTGCCTGTGGAACCCTTGTGGCAGAGGGGTTACCAGTTGGGCTGCAATCCACAAAGTCTGCAGTTAGAAACTACCAGGCATTCCTCCAGAGAAAGATGGGCTTTCTACTCTCATAGAGTTACAGTTTCAGAAACCCACAGATGTAGTTCTGCCCTGTTCTGTAGGGTCACGCTGGGTCAGAATTGACTCAATGTCATTGAGTTTGGTTGTTTGGTTTGGTTGTTATATACCATCTTGAAGATTCAGACCCATGGTGACTATAAAGGACAGAATAGAATTTTCCCCCATGGAGTTTTGTAGGCAGTGTAGGCTGCCCCTGGTTACGAATAAATACTGTTCCTATATCTGTCTTTAAGTCGAATCTGTACGTAAGTCGGAACAGTTAGGTATGGTTCATATATGATGTCAGTTAGTCAAATGTTTGTCTTTGTATGAAGTGTATAATGTGTCTTTCTATGCATTAAAAACACTAAAGAACACATATCCAGATACAATGAAACTTTTAAAACATAATATGAGGGGACTTCCAAAATGTGTGGAGAAATGGAACTAAAAGATCCAGCAATACCATCATTGAGGATATACCCAAAGGAAATAAGCAGATTATGAGCAGTTAAAACTTTGTCAACAGATTCCCCCTATGATGCATGCTGGACCTGATATGGGGTCCAAAATGTTCAGTATCATTAGATTGTTTGGTTTGATGTTTGTTTGCACCTATTAGGGGATATCGCAGATGATTTAGGTCATTAGGGGTCACCTTCTTGAAATTTTATAGTATTTTTTTTTGTTTATCGGTATACAAAACCCAAGATTGATGAACTGATGAGAGAGGGGGGTACAGTGGTAGGAGTGGGGGGAGGGGCGGTTATGTCAAGGAGTCCGTGTAGATAAGAAATGTTTGGAAACTGAACATGACTGAACTATGGAGTAATATGATATATGTATTAATTCCAATTTAATAATGAAAAAGATCATGGAATATTTCCACAGGCTTTTAAAAGTTCTTTGGTATAATAATAATAATGTTTTGCTGGGCATTACTAAGTAGCATGTGCTTGCTATTACAAACCGTTGTATGCACCTCACATTTTTAATACAATAGACTCTATAGGTTTGGTTCATAACTACAGGCTGTTCATAAGTCAGACATGCATAAGCAGACAGCTGTTGTGGGGAGCCCAGGTGGGATAGTGGTTAAGCACTCACCTCCTACTGGAAAATCAGGGGTGTGGACCCATCAGCCTCTACTCAGGAGAAAGATGTGGTAGTCTGTCAGTACAGATTATAGCCTTGGAAACCCTTTGGAATAGCTCTACTATGTCTTGTAATGTCGTTAAAAACCAGAATCAACTCCACAGCAACAGGTCATCTTTAACCTCCCTGGTAGTCTAATTATGTCAGTAATTTTGTACCCAAATTCTTCATTGTTTGTGAAGGGAAAAAAATTCATAATCAGGGAAAATCTGTATTTTGACATGACGGTGCCAAAAAATGGAGTTGCAAGTAATTTATTGGTGGTCCAATACCATTTCCACAGGGGTTTCCCCACCACTCCCTGAAGTATTATTAGGCCCAGAAATTTTCAAATGTCATCTTTGGTCACTGGTTCACACTTTCTGCTTCTTGAAAACTTATGAAGCAGAGTAGCAGATTGTTGCTCTTTGTACCGGTTTGTCTCCGTAACAATTTTTTCAATGACCTCATCAGTCAGAAATAATTATAGGTACACCAAAGAGTTGTTGTGGTCAACGTCTACTCTCATCCCAGGTGCTCCAGTAAGCGGGAATCTTGGGGGAGCTGCCTGATCCATACCGCAGACAATAGAGCACTAAGTTTGCGCATAGGTGAGCTCAGGTGCGGAATCGTCACTGTCACTTATCTGATCAGTGTCAGTGTCAGATGATGAATTTCCCCATGAACCGTTATCGCTCAATTCTGTGAGTAATTCTAAGTCACTGTCGCTGCTATTTATCTGGTCTAAAACTCCTTTTGTGCTAAAGTGATACCACTTTTTGATACCATGGACAAAAAATTTCCAGGCAAAATTTTTTCCAAATGACAGTAAAAGGGCAGGCAGGGCACTGGAGACTGCTTTAGAGATAAATCTGAGGTAATTTGCTTTGATACAATGTAATCCTCACAGGTTACACTGTATCACTGTTTGTGTGTGTGTGTGTGTGTGTGTGTGTGTGTGTGTGTGTATGTGTGTGCATCTCTTTTAGACTTGCAGTTTTGAGTTTCCCGCCCAGTTCTGCCCCTGTCCGGTGACACTGCACACAGAGAACTGAACTGAACTGAACGAGGAAGTCAGATCACTGTGATCACAGCGGAGGACACTGCTGGACCGGGGAGCGGTTAAGGGACTTCTCTGCAGTGTAATCCTGAGTATGGCGTAGGTTTACCGCTTCTGACAGTTAACATTTACCCCGAGCCACACTCGGGATTACTGCCAGGGAGGTTAAGGAAACATGACCACATCTTTTCACCCATGGAGTGGCTGAAAGTTGGAAAAACCAACGTCTCAGTTAGCAACCAAGTAGTTAACTACTGTACCTCCTTCTTGGGAGTTTAATTTTGTTGGGAATGGGGAGCAGTGGGGAAAGTATGTTGCTCCCTTTTTTTCCCCTCCCACAAACAGAAAGAGAGCCAAATATGGGCATATCTACTGATGCTTAGGTTTTCTTTTCAATGGACCTCTCCCCCCTCTCTTTCCTATTTTCTCCCTCCCCCTGACAGGTAATATTCCAGGTCAGGACTGACCACTCCTAAGGGGCATACCTGGCCTTGTTCTGAGATGACCAAACCATTTATAAGAGCTTAGCAGATTGCTGCACTAATGCAGATCTGTTTGCCTAATCTGAGTACTGAGAATAATAAAAGAAACACCCCAGGGGTGGGTCAAGGATTAATGGGACTATGGTATCTTCTGCTTTATATCATCTGAGCTCCAACCCCATTTATTATAGCTCACTGTTTTGTTTACACAATCCCAGCATGCAATGGTTTATTCTTAGCCACTGGAAGATTTTTGGATGCCAAACAAACATCTGGGCATAACACGTGTTGTCCTTTTTCCAAGTGAGACTACATTCCTGGAATCAAAATACAGGAAATAAAGTGTGGAGGGGATCCTTGGAAATGACTTTGGGAGAAGTTTGTTCGGTTTCATTTGGGGATCTGTGCTACAGGCCTCTCAGCCCTTCACAATGACTTCATCTCACAGTTTGCATTTCTTTTTCTTAATACGAATATGTTATATGATTTTTGGTGAAAGTTTACACAAGTTGGTTTGGGTCCCTATTTGATCATGTATGTGCATATTTATCAGCAAGATTCATTGAAATTTTCACAATGTGTCAATTTTCTCTTTAATTGTGGTTTTGTTGGTCATTCCTAGTACTCTGATTTCCCTGACCGCCTGTCTTCTCATCTTTGCTTTAGAGTAAATGTTGGCCTTTTAGACTCACCAAGTGGTATTTTAGTGGAGCACTGACCCATCAGGTAATATCCTTTATTTGGTGTGACTCACTGCTTTTCTGCTACAAGGTGATCTTGTTGATCTGCTATAAGTTTGGGTGGAGAGATTAAAGAGTGTCTCAGGATGATAATCTCTGGTGTCTAATTTGACAGTTTTTATTTGTCTGCATAAAGAATTCGAGTTTGCTTTACATTATGTTCTTATTTTATCCAGGATCATTTATTATGACCCTGGGCACCATCTAGTTTTTCTGGTCTCAAGACAGTTGAAGTCGAGGTGCATTTAGGCTATAAGTTTATAAATAAATTGTGAATAGACTATTTCAGTTAGGAGAAGAATAAAAATGGATGATTCTCAATTACCCACACTTTTGTGCCACAAGTAACTTTAAAATCTTATTTAGTGAAATTTTAAATATAGTTACCTCAATATCCAAGTTTTGAAAAAGCAATAATCAATTTTTTGGTATTTCTTTTATCTCTAAATATGCCTATAATCATTACGGGAATAGAAAAGTGTTCATTTTGAATAAAAAAATAGGTTGTGACCAACCAAAATTGTCATTCACCCAACCTCGCCTCCATGTCATCCCCCAGTTCTATTCAGGAACACATCTGCATAATACATACATACATAACTTTAACTCAGAAAAGGCAACCAAAACAATTGCTGTTGGCTTTATAGGGTAGAAACAACCCCGCTCTCCTGATGCATTTTCATTGGTATATGGATTAGAACATCCAAAGCCATCCATGACTTGCACAACATAGCACCATGCTCAGTCTCCTGTGGCAGTGAATCAAGGTAAGTAATCTATCTTAGAGCTACTTATACCTGAAAGTTCCCTTCATCCTTATCACTGATGGGTTGTGTTTCACACCATTCCTTGTCTGTAGCTCTCCTGGTACATATATGTATGCATTTAGAACTCTCATCTAAATATTTAGCATCTTATATTTTCGTTCATAAAAATGTGTCTACTAAATAAAAAAGCTAAATGTATATTGACAAAAGGAGAGTTAAGACTATCTTTTGGAATTAGTAATTAGCAATGACTGATAGGCTCCTCTGTGTGTTTTATTTATTATTCCTTATAGGACACCAGTATTTGAAACAAACAACTGAGCTTGAAGTGATAGATGGGGATTCCTATAATTCTCTGATGGCAATTATGGCAAAGATCGGTGTTGCAAATGGTTACATGCTCAGAGACTTTGCACTTTGATTTGACCTTTGTAACTACTTTGTAAAATAAGCAAGATTATTAATCTCATGTTATAAATGAAAATAAGTTTGGTCCAAATTCACATAGCCAGTGTGAGGCCCAATCATGATTCAAACTCGGGTCTCCCAAATCTTAGTTTTCTATTATAAGCTTTACCCTAAACCTTCATTTTCAATGAATTCTTATAGGTTGATTTATGGGAAAGGAGCCTTGGTAGCAGTTGTTACAGGTTGGGCTGCACACCACAAGTTCAGCATTTTAAAACAACCAGCTGCTCCTTGGGAGAAATACAGGGCTTTCTACTCCCATAAAGAGTTAGGGTTTAGGAAGCTCACAAGGGAAGTTCTACCCTGTCCTACAGTGTGGTTCGGAGTTGGCATCAACTTGATGACATTGGGTGAGTGAATTGCTGGGTCAGGACAAAATCCATGAGGTACTATTCTGTCAAGGGCCTAATAGCAGCCCTTATTTGAGCTTAAGTCAGCCTAATAAGATCATTTTCCTGGCCTCTCCTCCCTTGTTCCTGATTGAATTTTATTCTAATTAATTTTCCAAGCCCAGGCTCCATCTCTCTTTTCAATCCCTCTTCTATTAGTCTTTTACTCATGGTGTTTATACCACCTCTCTCATCTCTGGTTCTTAATATCCTTACAAAGATCCAAGACTAAATGTACTTCTCTAGTTCTGCCTGATTTGGATTACCTTGTATAGAGCAGTAGTCCTTGGCGCATACTGGGCACCTACTTACTATCTGTGCCACCCACAACGTGTCTGTCACTTTGTCACACTGTGGTGGCTTGTATGTTGCTGTGGTGCTGGAAGCTGTGCCACTGGTATTTCAAATACCAGTAAGGTCACCCAAAATGAACAGGTCTTTGCAGAGCTTGCAGACTAAGAACAGACTACAAAGAAGGAATAGCTGGTTCACTTCTGAGGAAATAGTCACTGAAATATTATGAATCGCAGTGGAACATTGTCAGATACTGAAATCTCATAAATAGCAGCAGAACGTTGTCAGATATAGTGCCAAAAGATGAGCCTCTCGGTTTGAAAGGCACTCTAAATATAACTGAGAAAGAGCTGCCTTTTCAAAATAGAGTTGACTAGAATGATGTGGATGGAATACAGCCTTTGGAAGTAAAGCCTATCATGACCTTCATTTGCTTTGCTAGTGGGGCATGACTTAAAATAGAAGAAAGAACTACAAACATCTATTAATAATTGGAACCTTGAATGTATGAAGTATGAATCTAGGAAAATAGGAAGCCATAAAAATGGAAATGGAATGCATCAAAATTAATGTCCTAGGCATTAGTGAGCTGAAATGGATGGATATTAGTCATTTTGAATCAAATCATATATCATACTATGTTGGGAACGACCCAAACAAGAGAAATGGCATTGCATTCTTTGTCACACAGGACATTTCAAGATCTTGAAGTCTAATGCTTTTTGTGACAGAGTAATATCTGTCCACATACATACAAAGAACTCCAATCAATATAGCTATTATTCAAATGTATGCACCAACCACTAAAACTAGTGGTACAGAGATTGAAGAACCTTATCAACATTTTCAGTAAGAACTTGATTAAGCATGCAATCAGGATGCATTGAAATTATTGCTGATTGGCATGCACAAGATGGAAACAAAGAGGAAGGAACAAAATATGACTTTGGTGATAAAAATGAAGCTGGAGGTCATATGATAGAATTTTGCAAGACAAAAAGATTCTTTATCTCAAATACCTGTTTTCAACAACACAAACAGCAACTATACACATGGACTTGTAAAACAAGTCCATGAGAGCCAAAACATGACCTTAAGTACATCCCACTTAAATTTCGAGAACATCTGAAGAACAGATTTGAAGCACTGAACATTAATTACAGAAGACCAGATGAGTTGTGAGATGGCATCAAGAACATCAGACATGAAGAAAGCAAAAGGTAATTAAACAAACAGGAAAGAGAGAAAAGACCCAATGGCTTTTAGAAGAAATTCTGAAAGTTGCTCTTAACCTTCAGCCAAACACACTGCCATTTAGCCAATGCTAACTCATAGTGATCCCTTGTGGGATTCTGAGACGGTAACTGTTTACAGGAGTAGCAAGTCCAGACATTCTCGGGCCAATGTGCTGGTGGTTTTGAACTGCCAACCATGGGGACCACAGAACAACACATAACCATTTCCCCATCAGGGCTCCCTGCTTTTAAACTTAGCTGTCTAAGAAATGAAGTAAAAGAACTGAACAGAAATTCCAAAGAGCAGCTAAAGAAAACTAAGTCAAATAGTATAATGGGATTTGAAAAGTCCTAGAGTTAGAAAACCAAAAACACGAGAACAAGCACAGCATATCTTAAACATGAGAGAACGCAAGAAGAAAGCCAAACCTCAGTTGCAATATTGAAAGAGTCTCAGGACAAAATACTGAGTGATGCAGGAAGCATCAAAAGAAGATGAGACGAATACAAAGAGTCTTTGTACCAAAAGGAACTAGTCAACAGTCAACTATTTCAAGAAACAGCATATGATCAAGGAACAATGGTACTAAAGGAAGAAATTCAAGTTGTACTGAAGGTGTTAGCCAAAAACAAGGCTCCAGGAATTGATGGAATGCCAATGGAAATGTGTTAACAAACTGAAGAAGCACTGGAAGCGCTCGCTGGTCAATGCCAAGAAATTTGGAAGATAGTGCCCAGGCTGGCTGGAAGAGATCCATATTAGTACCCATTCCAAAGAAAATTGACCCAACAAAATGCTCAAATTATAGAACAATATCATTGATATCACAACAGTGATTGCGGTAGATATTGACAGGGAACCGCCAGAGGTTCAGAACAGGACATGGAACAAGGGATACCATTGCTGACATCAGATGGATCTTGCCTGAAAGCAGAAAATACCAGAAAGGTATTTACTTATATTTCATTGACTATACAAAGGCATTTGCCTGTGAGGATAATAACCAACTAGCCTTGAAAAGAGTGGGAATTCCATAACACTTCACTGTGCTCATGCTGAACATGTACATGGGTCAAGAAGCAGTTCAAAGAACAAGGAAATCCTGCATGATTTAAAATCAGGAAAGGTGTGGGTCAGGGTTGCATTCTTTCACCATAATTATTCAATCTGCATGATGAGCAAATGTCAGAGAAACAGGATTATATGAAGAAGAATATGGCATCAGGAAGGCTTATTAGCAACCTTCAATATGCAGATGATACATCCCTGCTTGCTGAAGAGGAGGACTTGAAGCTCTTGTTGAGGATTAAGGACTGCAGCCTTCAATATGGATTACAACTCAATATGAAGAAAGCCAAAGTCCTCATAACTGGACCAATAGGTAACATTATGATAAACTGAGAGAAGATCAAAGTTGTCAAGAATTTCACCTTGTTTGGGTCCACAATCAATGCTCATGGAAGCAACAGTCAAGAGATCAAACAACAATTTTCATTGGGTAAATCTGCTGAATAAGACCTCTCTCAAGTGTTGAAGAGCAAAGCTATTACTTTGAGGACTAAGGTGAGCCTGACCCAAGTCATGGTATTTTCAGTTTGCCTCATTTGCATGTGAAAGTTGAATATTAATTAAGTAAGACCAAAGGAAAATTGGTGCATTTGAATTATGATGCTGGCAATGAATATTGAAAGTACCATGGGTCACCAAAAGGACAAACAAATCTGTCTTGGAAGAAGTAGAACCAAAAGTCTCCTTAGAAGCAAGGATGACAAGACTTCATCTCATGTACTTAGGACATATATCAGGAGGGGCCAGTCCCTGGAAATGAACATCTTGCTTGGTGAAACAGAAGGGCAAGAAAAAAAGAGGAAGACCCTCAGCATGATGGATTGATGCAGTGGTTGCAACAATGAGTTCAAACATAACAGTTTGAGGTCAATGTAAGACTGGGAAATGAAAGGGGAAAAAAAGACTGGGCAATGTTTTGCTGTACATTGGGTCACTATGAGTTGTAACTGACTTGATGGCCCCTATTTTAGGGTACAAAAGAGACCCCACCTCAAATCTAATTTAAGGAGAACATTTATTAAGGTTAAAATGGCATCTGAGAATTCACAATTGGGAAGCTAGATAAATAGGGCATGGAGGGAAGGGAATTGTTATAAATTCATGATTAGTGGCAGATCAATATATCACAGTTACAGGTGGGACTACAGAAGCACGAATAGAACCATAATTGGGACATTGTTAGATAGAAAGATTTACCAGATGAGTTCAGGACCTTCCAATCAAGGAATTCAGGGCACAATGGATGGAGCATGATTCATGACCATGTGATCTCTAGAATGGTGACCTCCATCAAGGACATACACAGGCAAACCCCTAAGACTGCCCCTCACAGAGGAGGCCAGAGATGGGTGGAGGTAATCTACTTTCCAAGGCATTTTGCCTAAGGGCAAGATTATCTACATCCCTGGTTAAGAATCAGAAATAGTTTAATGGAGGCCTAATCTATATAGGGACTCTGCAAATGGAATTTGGGCTATCAGTGTTATCCATAGCCTTCTGCAAACTGAGGTACTTGAAAGCTTAAACTCTTTTTTAAAATTTTTAAACAAGAAGTTTATTTAAACAACAAGACGCTTGACTTGAAGGGAAAACTATCCAGCTTCATGTCTTTGAGAGTAATTTACCCCTACTTAAAGACAGATTGCTCTATATGTAACAACTATGTACAAAAAAGTTATAAAATTGTCCTTGGTTTTACAATGATAAATGAAAAACATTAAAATTCTCCAATCCAACAAGGTATGCAGGGATTTTTTTATGTCGTTGTTTTTTTTGTTTTTGTTAAACAGTGAGAGCAAAATAACTTACTGGAATATAGAGAGAGGAGCTGAGTGAGCATGCCGCTGATGGCGAAGGGGGGGGTTTCACAGAGCCAATGTTGCCCCATCCCATCTCCACTTGGTGTCCATCAAAACATACCATTGGCCATTTAGTAAAAAAAAACAAAATAAAGGGAAAAATGCAATATGCGTGTGCACATGCACCAGTTACTTTATGTACAATAAAGGAATGGGGAAGGGGAAATAAAAGAGAAAACTATACTGTAGTCGTCAGGAGGTGGTGGAACCAAATTGCGGTTTTCTAATAGAGAATGGATTCTTGGTCGGTAGGAAGAGAGTTCTGGAGGAAAGGAGCAGGCTCCCTTTTAGAAGATGCCTCCTGTCTGCTGCTGGAACACATCAATTGTATCTTCAACCTCCATTTCCAACTGTGCAGATGCGTCTGTTTCATTGATTGGCTGTCTGTCAAATCGGAATCTGATCTGCCTCATTGACAAACCCTGTCGTTCACAATAGGCTTTCATTAGTTTGCTAAGTGGCGTATGCCTCTTAATCTTAAACTGCACCACGGAACCATCCTGCCCCGCCACCTTCAAATTAATATGATCGTTGTTCTCAGTCTTGACTCCTTCCTTGGGTTTCTCGTCGGCCATGGCTAGCGCCGAAGTCTCCTCAGCCTGCTGCTTCACAAAAGAGGTACCAGGTCGGCACCAAACGATCACACAGTGTTGGAGGAGGGAGAGCGAAAGCTTAAACTCTTATACGCACCTAACAGCAACAAATGGTCACTATTGCTGGGCAGGTTTCTGAGGAAAGAAGGAAGAAGCAGCCCACTCATTAAAATTTAGCCACCGAAACTCTTATGAGGGGAGAGAAACATTATCTGATATAGGGCTGAAAGATGAGCCCCTCAGGTTGGAAATCATGCAAAATACAACTGTGAAAGAGCTGCTTCTGCGATGTAGAGTAGAGTTGACCTGAATGATTTGGATGGAGGAAACTTTTAAGGCCCTCACTTGCTATGTGGCATGACTAAAAGCGAGAAGGAAGATCTGTAAACTTCCATTAATTGAAATGTGGAATGTATGAAATATATCCAGGGAAATTTGGGGTTCTCAACAATTAAACGAAACATAAAACGATGAATATGCCCAGCATTAGTGAGCTTAAATAGTTTGATATTAACCATTTTGACTTTGAGGTTAGCAGTCCAACACCTACTCAACAGCACCACTTTTGGTAATGTTGAGGGTCCCCTCAAAAGAGGACTACCCACAATTAGATGGATTGACACAGTGACTGAAACAGTGAGCTCAAACATAGTTACCATCGCAAGGATGATACATGTGGTAGTTACATAATCTGTTGTCAACTTGAGACTTAAGAGTGAAGGGGTGGAGTTTAGCCTGTCAATCAGGTTGCAGCTTGTGGTCCACTTGGAGCTATTAAGGAGATAAATAGCTCACTGGAGGTCGGACATTCCCCTCTCCCTGGAGACATTCCCATTGACAAGACACATGGAGTAATGCTGATGGCAGCCAGACCCTTGGAGCTGGAGGAGCCACGTGGAGAACCACACCAGGTCAGAGATGCTTCCACTGCCACTAGATCCATAAGACTTTCCACCCACTGGCCTGTGATCTTTCTGCAGTCAGCGTCATTGAATGTGTTGTGTGAGGTTGAAGAGGAATTTACAGACTTGTGTCGGACATATGGGCTACTATCGGATTTATGGACTTGATCTTGACTGGGCTGGGATGTTTTCTTAATATACAATTATTCCTTTATATAAAGCTCTTTCTTATACACATATGAGTGTCTATGAATTAGTTTCTCTAGTCTACCCAGACTGACACAACACAGGACCAGGCAATGGTTTAGACTGTTGTATATAGGATTATTGCAAGGGAAAATTGCCTCAATGGCAACTAACATGTGTATCAGGTACTTCACTAAGGTTTTACAATTGTTCTCACATTTAATTCTCTTAAAACCTCATGTGAAAATTTAAAATGTATATCTGAAGGAACTGAGGCTGGGAGAATTATTTGGGCCATCACACAACTAGTTAGTGATAGAGACCTCAGATTTGAACCTGGATATGTTTTGCTGAAAGCTTTGTCCTCTTAGCCACTCTGGCATACCGCCTACCCAGATCTCCTCCTGTCATCTGATGTTCGCAGGCATTGGATGGAGATTGTTCAGCAAGGCCAAATCTCTCAGCTCTTCAGTTCCCAAGGCTTCCAGCTGCATGGCAGAGCTCGTCACCAGGAAGATCTTGCCAAGCTCAGCCTCACCAAATTCTTGGTGCTTATCTTAGTTCTCCAGCGCTGTTATAATACCACAGTGGATAGCTTTAACAAACAGAACTTTATTTCTCACCGTTTAAGAGGCTAGAGGTCCAAATTCAGTGAGCTGGCTCTCTGTTTGCTTTCTCACTTTTGTCTTGTTAGCTTGTTTCCTTGTTTCTAAGAGATCTCCAGGTGGTTTGGCATCACTGTTGCCCCATTTCCACTTTCGCATTTGTTTGTTGAGCAA
The DNA here is from genome assembly GCF_050624435.1 of Tenrec ecaudatus. NCBI lineage: Eukaryota > Metazoa > Chordata > Mammalia > Afrosoricida > Tenrecidae > Tenrec > Tenrec ecaudatus. Next base: position 77,148,846 of record NC_134530.1, read on the forward strand.
TCTCTAGTGTATCTCAAAGGAGTCATAGTAGCAGAGTGACTAAACATTGTGCTGCCAACCAAAAGGTTAGCAATTTAAAACCACCAGCTACTCCTTGGGAGACAGTCAGGGCTTTATACTCCCTTAAAGAGATACAATCTCAGAAACTCACAGGGGCAATTCTACCCTGCCCTATAAGGTTGCGATGACCAACTCAATGGCTGTGAGTTTTGATTAATTATATCTCAAAAGACACACACGATGATAACTTAGTCTCATTAGCATAACAAGGAGAATCCTTAATACCATTCTTTCCTAGATGGGATGATAATTTCAGATATAGAGGTTAGGATTTAAAATACACTTTTCCCACAACAGTAGTGACTAAATTAAGTCCTTGAATTGGAATGCATTTCTAGCTCCTAAACATGAATGACTCTTTTCTCAGACACTTGGGTCTGTGGTCCATTATCAGTAAACTTGCTCAGAGAGTCTTGCTTCTCCTCTTCCTTGTAGTACCTTTAGGGGCCTGAGCCTAGGACTGGCAGGGCCATCCAGGTGCATTTAATTGCCAAGTTGTTTTCTGGCCGTCTCCGAAACCAGGCCACAATCCTGCTGGAGTAAAGGAGAGGTCACACAGTCACAGCTATTTTCATTATATCTGAGAAGAAGGAAGGCTTTTATAATTAAAGATTCCAGCTAGAATTCTGTGTGACACTTGCAGTTGTTATAGAAAATGGTCATTGGATCACCGAGCATTAGCACCAAGACGAGGGCCTTCAGGACCCATTTGGTTCAAATACTTGAGACCTAATGGTGGACCGTGACTTAAACAAGGTTGCACAGCCTATTTATCCTGCTCCATTGTTAAATGCCAAGAGCAGACACCTTAGAATATGAAGGTAAACAGGGATCCTATTTACGCTCTTCAGGGTCTTATCCATTTTGCTCCAGTTTAAAAACAAACAAACAAAAAAACAATGCAGGCATGAGCTCAAATTTGACCAGCTTTATCATATGTTCCCTTGTTGAGTGGTCTTCATTAAAATCACTTGGGCGAAAAGATAAAAAAATAACAAAACAAACCCACTGTAATCTAGTTGATTCTGACTCATAGCAACATTATTTATATAGCGTTTTTGAGGCTATACATTTTTACAGGAGCAAATAGTCTCACCTTTCTCCCAGGGAGCAACTGTGGGTTTAAATCACCATCTTTATGGTTAGCAGTCCACCGCTTACATGAAATGGCCCTATTATAAAAGGAGTTGTCATGGGCAGAAGAAGTGAGAGGAAGAAGTGCTAGATAAACTGAAACAATAGCTGACTATCAGGAAATTTCCAGAAGTTCTACAGTATGGTGGGGCTAGACACAGAATCAATAAAATGATTATCATTAATAATAATGAAAGTCCCTGACCTTCATGTGTGCGATTAAATTTTAGTGTTGCTGAACTGTTGATCCATTAATTTATATATTTAAAAGCTTGCTGCAATTGTGTGAAGGGAAACAAGTGTGTGAGCAGGAACACTGGTTGGAAGTTCTATGGAGCTCTCGAGGGAAGAGACGATGAGTTTGGGTCACAGACATGGCTATGGAACTGAAGAAAATAGTAGACTTGAATATATTTCAGAAGTAGAGCCAAAGGACTTGATATTGGTTTAGATATGGGGAGTAAGAAAAGAGATAAATTAAAGAACTAAGCATTATGCCTAGGTTTCTGCAAGTTTGGGGCAGAATCAAGAGTTTCAATTTGGACATGTTAAGTTTGAGACTTGACATGTCTATTAGACACTTGGCATTTAAGTGTTTACCAAAGATTCATCATGTAAAACCTTGGGACTGGAGAAGGTAACTAAAGACAAGCATATCTGTAGAACAGCGGGCCAATTATTCATTGAGACATCTTTTCAGCATATATTGAATACGAATGACAATCATTATCTACACTGAAGCTCATGGAACAAAAAGTCAGACCCTTCCCTCAGGGGTGACAAAGAAGTAACCAAATAGATGGTTTAAAAAGCATAAAACCTTGTCAGTTCAAATGTGTCTTAATTCCTCCTAAGTAGAACCCCTGCCCAAGGAGCCTGGTGCTGTAGTGGTTATCTGCGGGGCTGCAATCTGAATGCCCAGCAGTTCCAAGCCACCAGCAGCTCCTTGGGAGAGTCTGGACTTTGTACTCCTGTAGATAATTAGTCTTGGAAACCTGCAGGGGTCAGTGTGAACCAGCATGGCCTCGAAGGCAGTGAGTTTGAGTTTTTTGAGCTCCTTTGCACCAGTCAACAAATTATGAGAGTGCCCTGCGCAAAACCATGTTGCCCCTTCTCTGTGGGGTGATCTTCAGAGTCATGGCCTAAAGGCCCAGAGACATTTACCAGACTTCGTTTATGTGATTTAGAGTTGTTGCCTGTAGTAGGTTGGTAAAAATGACCATAATAGTTTGTAATTCCTTTTGTTAAAAGATGGCATCTATTTTTCCTCCTTTGAAGTTGGGATTGGTCATATGACTTGCAATAGTCGCTGGAATATTAGCAACTGTGATCTAAGTAAAAACTTGAAAATTACTTCTGCATCGGAGTTTGCCTTCTCTTGCTCCTGGAAAAACTTCTGTCACCACATGAATATGTCTGCACAGACCTCTGGAGGTTAAAACCATGTGGTGAAAGGTCTTAACTATCCCAGTCTTCTCCTTGGGCCCCTACGTATGCGAATGAACCCACCCTAGACCATCCCACCTCAGGCAGAAGAACCAGAGGACAAAACAGACGATGTTTCACAGGTGCAGATGTTCTTTCTCTGATCTCTGCTCTTCTTGGGAAATTTCTATTTAATCAGTCATCAAGGGCTTGAACTAAAAGAAGCTTATTGAGGAATAGCTAGTGGGTAGTGGAGGTACTTGGGACCATGGAGTCCCCAACAACTTCACAAAGATGAGTGTGGTCTCCCTATTATATGTTCACATGACACCATGTACCTTTCCCTCAGCACATTTTGTTAATTAATCTGCGTAATCATTTGACAATATCTAGACTAGGTAAGGTGACCAGACGTCCCGCTTTTGGCAGGACAGTCCTGATTTTTAACAATTTTTCCCACCTGCCTGGCGTTTTTAAAAAGTCCCGAGGTTTAGAAAGAATGCACAATAGATAGGGTATACGGTTTTTGGCTGCCTTGTGGCTATTTCACCAGCATATGAGTTTTATCAATGGTGTCCCGCTTTACCAATGTTGAAATCTGGTCACCTTACTATAGACGAGTCTTGGTGGTATAGTGGTTATGTGTTGGGCTGTGATCCACAAGGTCAGCAGTTTGAAATCCTCAGCTACTCTACAGGAGAGATGGTCAGGACTTTCTACTCCCATGAAGAGTTATAGTCTCAGTATGAGCATCGAATCGATGGGAGTGAATTTGATATTTGGGGTTTAGACTAGACCAGTGTTTCCCAAAGTAAGAGATATTGTCCCCTGAGGGGCACTGGAATGATCCGATGGGACGGGGGTGGGGGAGACGGGCAGGCTGCGTGTGTTGCAAAAGCAAATATTTACTTACACTTTACAAACAAATTTAATTGCCAGTGGGGAACTGAGTAATTTTTTCAAAAAAGGAAGCAATAGGCCAAATAGGTCTGGGAACCTATGAACTAGACCATAGGCTATAAACTTCAGAAACGCAAGAACTATGTTTAATCTGCTACCAATTTCATCTTGGCACATATTAGATTCTCCAGTATTTGTTGAATGAATAAATGAATCAGTCATTTTGTGTTTTACCTTAAAAAAATCACTCCCACATTATTCATATCTCATGAGCCACGTCTCAACTCCTAGGCACAGGCTGCTCTGATTTTCCAGCTCTGGTAGGTTCTCAAGTATGAGTTTGAGATGGTGCACATGAAATCAATAAGATCCTAGGCCCCCGCTTGCTAAGCTTTTCCCTTCCCTCAAGACATTGGCAAACAAACTAACAAATATTCAGGAAATTTGATATCCAGCAAGGACCTCTGGGGCAAGAGCAGGTGCTTTGAGTGGGAAATCTGTGGCATGCTCCTGCCATTCTGTGACTGCTCCAAGGCTGCAGTCACAAAGCGGTTGTGAAACCAAGGTCCCAAATGAGGTTATTTAATTAACACTGAGAGTCCTGGTGAGTCTGTCATTATCACCGCCCCCGCTGTTTCTTCTGAGAGACAACTGGAAAAGGGTGATTCAAAGAGCATGCGTCAGAGTTGGTTTCCAACGATACTCGTGGGTGACTTGGACATATTCATTTCTCTGAGGCTCAGATTCTTGCTTGTCAACTTGAGGTAATACTTTATAAATTACTTGTTTCATATTTCTGTTTACCCAGTATTTAATAGTGCCAGGCCCAAAGCAGACACGCATTTCTTCCTAGAGGTGCTCCTCAGTTTATCTCTGGACCTTTCGCATCACTCATGGATTTTCAGAGTGGCATTTTCTCCCCTTCCCTGGGTCTCACCTTTCCCTCTTGCTGAGGTCTCCATTCTTTCCCTGGGCTTGAACAGGTCTTCCTTTAAACATCCTTTCAAATCTAATATCCACTGAGTCTGCAACTGTTCCGTAAACCTTACCCCAATGCTGCTCCCTGAGGGTAATAATGCTAGGAAGCGAGGAGACTGAGTCATGAATCACTTTGTAGTTACAGGTACACATGCATTTAAAACAGTTCTGTAAATAGCTACAACACTATGGCACTTTTGGCCTACTTTTGGCCTCTTTTGAGGTGAACCATTTTTTATCTTCCTTTATTTGGACTGTTTAGCAGGACGAAAATCAGGACATGTTGCCACTGACGCACATTAGGGAGCTCGAACCTTGGTGGTGATTGCGCTGTTACTGTGAGTGATGAGCGTTGAGCTGCAATCAGCTGGAGGCAGCTGCCTTCCATTCAGTAGAAATGAGGTCACGGAACAAGGATGGAGAACTGCTACCTTACAAGCAGGTCTTCTTGTATGTCGCCCAATGGGACAGTTTGCCACTATAGCATGTAATGCTAGATTCTATCTGTTAGGGTGCTGTTTGCCCCCTTGAATTCAATTCTGAATTTTCAAGAATTTGACAGTTTTAAAATAAAAGTGAAATCCCTGCCTGCATATTCAATTGGAAAGATCATTGTATTTAGGTACTAAAATATCTAGTGGTTGTGAAGAGCTCATTCTGAAGTCCTAGCAGTAGGGTAGATGGGTGTTAGGTTGTGTGTTATACTGCCCAGAAAAAGAGCAACTATCCTTAATCCTGTTTAGGACTCAACAGTGTAAAAAAGCTCAGCCAGAGCTTCTCTCTGGTGGAAGGATCCCATTCTCTTGTGGTCAGAGATGTAGTCAAATTACTTCTCCCAAATGTCTTATTGCTGAAATAATACACACAAAACTGCCTGGGAGTCAGAAAAGTATCAATCAGAGGCAGATGCAGGGAATGCTAACACTTGGCCCTGAGAAGCCCTGGGCATGTTTCCCCTCCCTCCCTTCAGACACGTGGCACCTTGTTGCCTTAGCTACTGATTTGCCATTCTTTCAATGTCATACATTCTTCGCTCCAGACTAATCTGAATAGGTTGAACAATTTGTTGACAGATTAAAAGCAGACTTCTCTCTGATGAATTTGGAATCTGGTGCCTATAAGATTGAATTCTAATATGTTTCTATTACTTTCTAGCTGTGTGACCTTGACCAAGTCACTTCTTTGAATCTCAGTATAGCACACGGTTACAGGCACAGATTTTGGAGCATAATGCTTGAATTTGAACCCCAGTTCTACCATCCATATTCATTGTGTGACCTTAGGCAAGCTACTCATGAACTTCTTGATAACTTCATTTCCTAATCTTTAAATGAGGTTGATTATAGTGCCTCTCAGTAAAAGATGTTGGCAAGAGAAATGAGTTAATAAATGATGCGTACTAGCATGTCGTAATAATGACATCATTGTTAGCCAAGATCACATTGAGGAACTAATCCCCCTTCTCTCCTGTTTGTTATGCAGATCAACAGACATGAAAGTAAAATAACTCAAAGAGTTGTTAGTGTTGGAAGGAACCTTGAAGAGCACCTAAAGTGTAGATAGAGTCTAAACCTTCTCATTTTATAAATGGGGAGATGGGGACTCAGAGAGGTGTCACTTGTCTAGAGCCACACTTCATTTAATGGCGGTGTCTGGAGGTCCGTCTTCTATTGCACACCAAAGAAAGTAAGATGTTGACAGGGCTGACTGTGGGTGGGGTTTTTTATTTAGTTCTCAGATCTGTAGCTAGAATGCACTTTCCTGGGACAATGAGCTGAAATAAAAGGAAAGTTAGGTGCAGACAACCACACCCACACATACAACAACTTTAGAGGTGGTATATTCATGCAGACAGATACCGGAGATTCAAGCTAGGCTCGGGACAAAACATTTTCAGGGTTCCATATTCATTTCCATGCCATAATTTCAGCTAAAAATAAAGCATGTACCTATGTACAATCAAGCAAGCTGAAATAATGAGTTAATCCATTCAGTTTTGTTTCTGGTCTCAGAGTTTTGGACTGCAAATAGCAAGGTTGGTGGTTCAAACCCACCAGCTGTTCTGCAGGAGAATAATGAGGTTGTCCACTGCTTTAAAGATGTAGAGTCAAAAAACTAAATAGGTTCATTAGGAACCAGAATCAACTTGATGGCAGTGGGTTTGTTTTCAGATGTTTAATTAAGGGACTTTAACCAGAAGTGGATTCACATCTAGCTCTTTAGTAGAAACCAAGGTTTTACTCCCACAGCAAGGGAATTTGATTTAGGACCTCTAGTTCCCTGTTTGTTTAAAGCCATATCCCCTTAAATCATCCTACTTCGAGTAGGACCAGTGGGACCACTAGCGTGACTATAAAATAAGTTGGAGGAAAGGGACAGGATGGAAAGAAAACTCCGTGGATAAATAGTAGCAGATGGAATTAGTGCTGTTTAATCGAGAGAAAGGCCAGGCATCTGTTCACAGAACATTTAAGCATGTCATTGGGCAGAGGGAGTAGAGACTGTGAGGTCTCAGATAGAAGAACTGATACGAGTGGGGTGGGCAACGGGAGAAGAGTTTCCAGGGGGAAGGTATCAGCTTAAAACCAGGAAAACACTTGGGTTATGAAAGCTGTCCTCCAAATGGTGTAGGCAATGAGCTCCCCTCAGGACCTGAAGATAGAGATTTAGTTCAGATGCCAGATGACAACTCATCAGACACAAAGGTTGGAACTTCTGGGTACCGAAGAAACAACTTCAGTTTCCCATAGTTATGGGCTAGCTGGAAAGGTGCAAAATCAGAAATTCCTGACCTGTTTCTTTATCTTGCCTGTATTTCTCATTTTCTATCTTTTTTTTTTTTTTTTGAGCTCACTCGCTTGCTCTTTCACATAGCAGGAACCTTTGATATTTTGCGGAGGATAATCTTTTTCTTTTAAGTGCGGATCTGACTAAGCCTTTGCTCCTCCAGCATCATTAGAGTCTGGGCTCTCTGGAGATTATCTCTGGCCTGTCACCACAGCAACTCCCCAAGCCCGGTGGACATCCCTGGTAACAGGCATAAGGTGTTGAGAGCCAAAGCTTGACTTGTGGTGAGAGGAAGTTCCTCAGGGAGCCTGACATGAAACAAGCACCTTCGTTAATATGATTAGCTATTTTAGATGGGCCTCACTTTACAACTGGCCAGTCTTGGAAAAGTATGTATGTGAAATTTTGGCAAATGAAGGGAATCTTAATTGATAGGCAGAAAAGAAATTGGCTTGTCAACAATCTGCTGTGGCAATTCCCTTTTGTAAAATGAAGGCTTCTATTGTAAAGTGACTCTGTACCCTAGTCTTGACCTGTGCTGTCCCCTTTGGTGCTGAGTGTCTTTTAAGTGGACCCATCTGCAGAGAACTCCAGGGGCTGGTTTTTACCTCACTGCAGGCAGACAACAGTAGCAACAGCTCAGCTTGCTTGGGGCTGGGATTGGGCAGAGTATAACGGGAGAAGCAGAGAGGGGATGGGCCACAATGAAGGGGGTCAGGACGGTAGTCCTCGCCTAGCATGAGCAGTTCTGCTGTAGCAGTGGTGGGGTGTCAGAAAGACGGGTGTTCTTAGAGGCGCCCAGCACAGAGGGGTCTGTATCCAGCGAATCAGACATCTTGTCGCAAATGGCATCCACCAGGCGCTCAAAGGCCTGCCTCACGCTGATGTTCTCCTTGGCGCTGGCTTCGAAGAAGTCAAACCCTGGGGAGAGAAGAGATACAGATGAACACTTTTCCCTTCCCTTGAGCTGGAAGCTCTTCGTTTCCTGGTCCCCAACACTCTGGATTAATAGCACTTATGCTCTGGCCAGTGGTTTGAAACCACCAGCTGTTCTGTGGGAGAAAGACGAGGCTTTCCATTCCTGTAAAGTGCTAATAGTCTTGGCAACCCAAAGGGGCAGCTCTACCCTACCCTACAGAGTCCTTAGGAGTCAGAGTCGACTGGATGGAAGTGAGTTTAGCTTTTAGTTTATGCTCTTACAGGAGTTCGTAGGGATGTGAATCACTTGGTTAATCACTTGGCTGCTGTTGGAAGAAGCTCAAGTTCACCCAGAGGCACCTCGGAAGAAAGGCTTGGCAGTCCACTTCAGAACAGCCATGGAAAACTCTCAGGAGCACAGTTCTATTCTGACACATGTTGGGCTGCCATGAGTTGAAATCGACTCCCCAGCATAAATGAAGCAAGGAGGTCTAATTCCCTGGACACTTCTCAGGGATGGTACCAGGCAGGGCTTACTAGTACTAGTTGTAGAATCAGACAGATCCTGGCTCTATCACTAACCAGCTGTGTAACCCTAGGCAAGTCAGGAAGATCGAGGTACTTTAAGAGTCAACTGCATGGTTTGACTCTTTCGATCTTTCCTACCTCAGAGAGCTACTTCAAGGATGGAACTAGATGGCATGGCATATATAAAATGTGACATAGAGGTACTTGCTGAAAGAGTGAATGTGTACACTGGTGCAGATAGGAGCTGGAGGCATAGGGAATCCAGGGCGGATGATACCTTCAGGACCAGGGGTGTGAGTGGCGATACTGGGAGGGCAGAGGGAGACTGTGTTGGAAAGAAGGAACCAATTACAAGGATCTACATGTGACCTCCTCCCTGGGGGACGGACAATAGAAAAGGGGGTGAAGGGAGACGTCAGGCAGGGCAAGATATGACAAAATAAAAATTTATAAATTATCAAGGGCTCATGATGGAGAGGGGAGCAGGGAGGGAGGGGAAAAAAAGAGGACCTGATGCCAAGTGGAGAGCAAATGCTTTGAAAATGATGAGAGCAAGGAATGTACAGATGTGCTTTACACAATTGATGTATGTGTGGATTGTGATAAGAGTTGTATGAGCCCCTAATAAAATGTGTTTTTTTTTAAAGAGTGAATATGTAAGGAGGTGATGCACAGCCCTTCACAGTTTCCAAAGCATTTATCACATTCAGACTTTCCTGTCACTCCTAGGGAAAGCAATGCCCATCGGGACCCTCTGCACCTCATTAATACAAATACTGCAGCTTAGACAAGTAAGCTGGTAGGCCAAGGCAAATAGAGGCACTGGTATGAGAAGCCATGAGTGGAGCTTTTAGACAAGCAGGGATTCTCCTCCTCTCCCCTGCCACTCACTCAGCTCAGCCTGGCCAGATACAGTCTGCGAGACACCCCAAGATCCACAGTATGTAGGTAAAAATTTATCTGCTCTTCCCAGCCCACCCAGAGGTATCTCAAAGAAAGAGAATCCAGCGTCTGTGAGAGCCACAGACACAATGGCTTATCTCCACTCAGTACATTTCTTCCTCCCTGAATTCTACTGAGATTTCCTATATCCCACTCCCCTGCCAAGCCCCCACATATTCCACAAGCCAAACCAAACCCACTGCCATCAAGTCAATGCTAACTCATTGGGGCTGCTATCAGACAGGAGAGAGCTGCCCGAATGAGTTTCCAAGTTTGAAGGGTCTAAGGAAAGTGGCTCCTTAGATATAAGATTCTCTTGTTGCTCCTTGAAGGACAATTTCCATCGCAGTGAACAGAATTCGGTTGCTTCCCACCTGAGGATGCTTAGTCAGATAGTGGCAGCCCTTCAAAGTACTAGCTGCCCCCTCCACTACTCCCTGACCCAGTCTACTCCCTCCTCAACCTTTCTCTTTCCCCGTCCTTCCAAACTGTTCCTTTATTTCTTCTCAAAAGTCTTATTTTGGGGGGAGGTGTTAGGGGCTCATTTAGCTCCATCTCTTCCTTTCTGTTCCCCTCGTGCATTCTCCGTGGGACTCCCAATATTTATTAAGCCCTGGCGGCACTGTTGGATAAGTAGTGAACTCCTAACCACAGACTGGTGGTTCATCCCCATTGGCCAGTCGGTGGGTGGAGGGGGGTGTTATCTGCTCCCATGAAGACGTACAGCCTTGGAAACCACATGTAGGCGCTCTCTGAGTTGAAATCAACATGATGGCAGTTGATTTGATTTTTTGGGTCCATGCCAGACAGGAGGCAGGCAGGTGACAAAGTGGGTTATGTGTTGGAGTGCTAACGGCAAAGTCAGTAGTTTGAATCCACTTGCCTCCTCTCAGAGAAAGATGTGGCTGTCTGCTTTCAAAAGATTCACAGTAAAAACCCAGAGGGGCAGTTCTACCTGCCCTGTAGGGTCATGACGAGTTGGAATCATTCCATAGGCAGTGGTGGATTTATATGCCGGACACTGTGCTAGAAACTTTAGGAACTTCTTCACAAATGTCATCTTACTCACAATCAACTGTCTGGTAAATAGTATTTTATCCAATTTATAAATGAGGAAATGAAGGCTCCAAGTGATTAAGTACCTGACATAAGGTCACATGGCCAATTAGTGGGAGATGGGTGTAGGTCTGGCTGACTCCATACACAGCCCTGCATCCCCTTTCTTCCTCTTTCTCCCTTTCCCTTCACATTTTTTTATGGCCATACCTTTCCTCCTCCTCCTCCTCCTCCTCTTTTATAAGTCTCTTAAGCCTCCTTGGCTTTGTATCTAACTACTACAGTGTCTGGGCAAGTCATTTTGCCTTTCTGAGTCTCAAATTCTCGTTTGCGAAATAGGAGTGAAAACTGTCTTCCTGCTGACACCCATGGGAAGACTTGAGTGAGATGATGGATAACTTGCTGTGCAATAGTTGCCTGTTATACTGACAGTTTCTTTCACTCTTCTTTCGTCTTGCTTCACCCATCTGCTCTTCAGCCCTGGCGCTCTCCCTTAGCCCCTTCTCCCACAAAGGACCTCCTGTGCTTCTCCCCACTGCCTTCCCTGTTATCCCACTCTCCACAGGGAGGGCTAAGTTCTCAAGGTAAAAACTTGAGGCTTCTCTTCCCTCAGCCCTCTGAGCTTGAAGAAGCTCCCAGCTCCTCAGCCCACCTCCGGCTGCCAGCCCCTCCTGGGGCCCATTTCTGGCCGGAGAATGGCAAGCTGCAGAAGTATCTGCTAATTGCAGATTTGAGATGAAGAAGGAGGTGACTGCTGTCTCATTATTCTCGGGTCAGAGATGCCCAGCCAGCTTCAGAGACCCTGACACCTCAGCAGGTAGCTTTTCCTTAATGAAGCTCATAGAGATGGACTGTCCAGACTGCGGCTGATTTATCTCCAGTGTGGAGTTGGGGGAATGGCTATTGCTTGGCTAGGAAAAAAGGAAACGGGAAAAAAGTGAAGTAGCCTAAACCATCTGTTTGGCTTAAGATGAAGACATGGGTCAAGGGCAGGGGCACAAGTTCCTTCTGAGTAATTCGCAGTGAGGGACATGTTGCTCTGAACAGGGGAGCGGTGGAATGAGGCCTGGGAATCACGCAGTCTGGATTCGAACATAGACTCTGTCCACTAAAGCTGTGTGGCCTTGGGCAAGTTGTCTAATCTCCTTCTTCATCTGCTGAAAGGAGGGACTACGGTGGACTTTATAGTGTGGTAATGAGAATCAAAGGTGCAAAAGTGTGGGATGTGATCGGCAAGTCCCAGCGTCCTTGCCCCTCCACCATCTCTGATGGCTTTGCTTGCAGAGGTTTTCTGTGTCTTCATCATTCAGGGTCAGTCAATAAAAGCAGGTCTTTATTAAGCATTGACACTGTGCCAAGTCTTGTGTTAGGTCACACAAGTGTGCAGTTAGCCCAAGTGTGGAGAATAGAGTGCCAATCTCTCACCTCTGCATAGTCTTTAACAGTCTACAAATGCAATTTTATAACAACCTGTGAGAAGGGTTGAGCAAGACAGCATTTATCATTTAGATTTTGCAAATAAGGAAACTGAGGCTCAGTGGTAGCGCATAAGTCAGGCTCTATCCCTTATGCCTATAAGTCTCATTCTCAGCTGGAACAGTAACATAACAAACTACACTTTAATCCAGGTAGGCAAACCAGAGGAAGCTTCCTGACGTTTTGAAGCATGTGGGCCTTTAAGGTCAAGACTAAGAAAAACTCTTCACCCAACTAACTTCTTATCTTTCAGGACTCATTTTAGACAAGGCCTCTTGATTCTTCTCTGGGTTTCCCTCTGTCATAGCACAGACTACTGTGCACGGAAGAAGTCCACATTCATCTGAGCCTTAGCACCAGTCAAAAGTGTATGTGCATGATTGAACTCTGGCAAGATGTGATATATGTATTAACTCCCAGTGAGAGAGAGGGTGTGTGTGTATGTGCCTGGTGAGCACTGATTGAATGCATAGAAGATTTAGGGTGGAGGTGAGAGTAAGTATGCAGAGTGAGGTTGGGGGGATTTGGACAGTGGAATGGTGAAAACTCAGCTGAACAAGCATGGTGGCCTTATACTGGGTACTGAAGTGAATTCTACCCTTCAAGTCTGACCCTTGAGGAGCTCTTAGTTTAGTGTGGGTGGGAGACAGAAACAAACATGGTACCGTCACAATGTTTCTAGTGATAAATTCTGGGAAAGTGGGAAGCCGGAGAATTGTTATAACACAAAAGAGGAACCATCCCAGCCCAGAGGCCAGGAGAGACTTGAAGAAGTGGATACCTAAGCAGGGGTCAGCTAGACAAAGATAAAGTGCGTGAGTGAGTGTGCATGTGAGTGAGTGTCAGTGAGTGAATGAGTGTGTGTAAGTGAATGAGTGAGTGAGAATGAGTGTGTATGTGCAAGCATGTACAGCATACCAGGCAGGGGGAATAGCATGAACAGATTAGTGGGGAAACATGGCGGCCTTGGTAGATGCTAGAAGGACTATAGTAGAGTCAAAAGCTCAAAATGGTGAGAAACAATGCAGCACATGATTCAACCTTCAAAATGTATACATTGTGCCAGGGGTATAGCTTCACATTGATCTCATACATATAGACAATATGGGTGCTCTGATTCAAATAACCAGCTCAGAGGTCTAACTAGTTCATGGATCTCTTTTGCTAGCAGAACAAGCCCAAATACACTGCCACCCAATAACTGTCAGACTTCTCCAAGGGTCTACATCAGTAGACCCAGAGAATAACCTTTCCCTTGGGTTCACTAATAAATTTTGGGAGCTGAGAATCTAGTGAGTACAGGATAATGACAACTAATTAAGCAGATTAACCCCCCAGTCACCCTAGCCTCACAACAATGGTATTCCAGGTGACGTTACTGGGATTCCTAACTGAATCTTAGATATCACCCATTCAACATGACTTTATTTACCCATCCAGTCCAAGGGCAACTGTCACCAACTCTCAGTCTCCATCCACAGCGACTGCTTCTGAATTTGACCTCAGAATTCTATTAAAACTGTCACCAGCTAACCTCACCTCTCTTTATCATGGCTGTTCCAAAATTTTTTTTCCTCCACTCTAGTACTCAAACTCCTTTTCTATCCAGCTCTGACACTTCCTTGTCTTGATCTTTTATTGACCTTCAACTCACGCCTTTCTGGTCACTGATGATTCTGGCAAAGGGACATGTTCTTTTTCTCCCTTCACTGGACTTGCTTTCATTCTCAAGAACTCAGTGTGGCATGGAAAATCCATCTGCTGCTCTCACCTCTTGACTTCTCGACCATCTCCGCTCCAGTAACTTCCTCTTCCACTTTACCTCAGTTATGCCCCTGTTTTTATAACTTGCACTTTTTTTAAAAAAAAGATCATGATATTGGGGCTCTTACAGCTCTTAAAGCAATGCATATATCAATTGTATCAGGCATATTTGTACATATATTGCTAACATTTTCTAAACATTTTATTTCTACTTAAACCCTTGGTATCAGCTCCTCTTTCTTCCCTCCCTCCTCCCTGCCACCCTTGTGACCCCTTGATAAATTATGAATTATTTTTTACAATAGCAATTTATTTTCATTTGTTTGTTTTCTTTTTAAAATATTTTAATTTATAAATATATAATATTTTAAAAATGGTTTTATTAGGGGCTTATACAACTCTTATTTATAATAATCCATACATACATCAATTGTGTAAAGCACATTTGTATATTCATTGCCCTCATCATTCTCAAAACATTTACTCTCACTTAAGCCCCTGGCATCAGCTCCTCATTTTTCCCCTCCCTCCCCGCTCCCCACTACCTCATGAACCCTTGATAATTTATAAATTATTATTTTGTCATATCTTGCCCTGTCCTACGTCTCCCTTCACCCACTTTTCTGTTGTTCATACCCTAGGGAGGAGGTCACATGTAGATTCTTTTAATCCCCCTTTTCAACCCACTCTCCCTCTACCCTCCCAGTATCGCCACTCACACTACTGGTCCTGAAGGGATCATCCGCCCTGGATTCCCTGTGTTTCCAGTTCCTATCTGTACCAGTGTACATCCTCTGGTCTAGCCAGATTTGTAAGGTAGAATTGGTCTCATGATAGTGGGGGAGGAGAAGACATTTAGGAACTAGAGGAAAGGTGTATGTTTCATCGTTGCTACATCGCACACTGACTGACTCATCTCCTCCCCAATACCCTTCTGTAAGGGGATGTCCAGTGGCCTACAAATGGGCTTCGGGTCTCCACTCCGCACTCCCACCCTCATTCACTATGATAAGATTTTTTGTTCTGATGATGCCTGATACCTGATCCCCTTGACACCTCATGATCGCACAGGCTGGTGTGCTTCTTCCATGTGGGCTTTGTTGCTTCTGAGCTAGATGGCTGCTTGTTTACCTTAAATTATTATTATTTTCACATCTTACACAAATCGCTCTCTTCTTCCTCCACAGTTTCTGTTGTTCGTCCCCCTGGGGGGGGGGGGGTTATGTGCTGATCATTATGATCAGATCCCCTTTCTTCCCTTCCTCTTCCCACCCTCCTGGTATCCCTACATCCATTTCTGTTCCTGAGGAGTTTATCTGACCTGGATTCCATGTGTCCTGAGCTCTTATCTGTACCTGTGTACTTGCTCCAGTCTAGCCCGCAGTGGAAGGCAGAACTGGGGTCATGATAGTGGGGGGTGAGGAAGCCTCAAGGAACCAGAGGAGTATTGTGTGTTGCATCGGTGCTATACTGTGCCCTGATTGACTCATTCCTTCCTTGTGACCCTTTTGCGAGGGGATGTCCGATTGTCTAGTTAGGTTTTGGGTCTCTGCTCGGACCCCCCCCTCATTCTCAACAATATGTTTTTGTTTGTGGTTTTCTGATGCCTTTTACCTGATCTCATCAACACCTCATGATCACACAGGCTAGTGTGTTTCTTTCATGTGGGCTGTTGCTTCTCTGCTAGTTGGCCACTTGTTTAACTTCAAGCCTTTAAGATCCCCAGATGCTATATCTTTTGATAGTCAGGCACCGTCATATTTCTTCACAACATTTGCTTGTGTACCCATTTTGTCTTCAGCGATTGTGTCTAGAGGGTGAGCATCACAGAATTCCAGGCTGTTAGAACAAAGTGTTCTTGCGTTGAGCCAGGGTTTGAGCAGAGGGCCAAAGTCCATTCACTACCTCAATATATTGCCACATAAACATATGTACATACGCCAATACCTCTATTTTATGAATTAATGTATTTACATGAGTGCAAACCCATGTTTATACCTCTATCCATAGCTTTGCTTCATAGATCTTTCCTCTGTTTCCTTTTACCTTTCTCCTGCCCCACCATCATGTTTGCCCTTCTTCTGCCTCTTAGTAATTCCTCTCAGCTAGACGGCTGTTGCTCCAACACCCCAGGATCTGCATGTCCTCTCCTCCTTGTTGATTGTAATTCCCTAGTTGTTCTCCATTGTTTGCTCACCACTCGCTTCCCTTGCCTCCTCCTTCTTCCAAGTCCCTGCAGATTCTTCGATCCCATTGCTTGCTTCCCATGCTTATCTCATATAGGTAGGCAAACCAACAATAACAGAGACAAAACAAAATATTGAATAAAAAGTGGGAAAAAGTAATAATAACTAGCTGAAATAAAAACAAGAAAAGCCTACATAATTCCAGGTCTGTCTGCTGACCTTTATGACTATCTCCCCGCTGGTCCTGGGGAATTACAGACACTGCCCCTCCTAGCCTGAAGTTTACATGGGGGGCTCCTCAGGGGCTTTGTGACTGCTTTGCTCCCATTGCTGATCTGTTGTATTCCCTTACTGGTTCACCCCACTATGGAGGGTTCAGACCAGATTAACTCCCCTCCATGTGTCCCCAGTATTGTCCCTGTCATGGTATGCTACAGCAAGGGGACATTGTGTCTCAAGCTGTTGTCGGCCCTACAGTCCTCTCTGTGCCTTAGCAACTCCAAATTTATACTATTTTGATTTGGATCTGTATAGCTTGCAACTGAAAGAGGTCTGAATAACACAGCCTGGCCTCTGCCAACTTCTTATGCCTCATCTTCCTGGCTTCAGAAGCAGCGATGCTATCTCATTTTTTGCCTTTGTTGATGTTATTAGTTCCTAACTCCTACTCCCAATTGTCTACAATACTCGCCTCTGGAATAATTGAGTACAGAAAACCTTCCCTGACCTTTCTCTTCCTCGTGCCATCTCTTCAGAGCATACAATATACCCTCTCCTCTGTACTCCCATGATACTTTGCACCATTGTTTCCGAATATAACCAGAAAAGTGGGACTTCTCCTTGGTATTTGAATCAGAGATCTGGTTGCACAGATGATAGAATAATGGAGAAGTCTAACAGAATGGTGAGGCAATCCAGAGATTAGCAACAGCAGAAAACATATTTATTGGAGAAGTAGGAGTCATGGAAGAGAAGCAGCCGAGGCAGGGTCTGATTTCTCCCTTTTCTCCACTTCCAATTACTTGGCAGGACCTCCTCTTGCTGAACCCAGTCAGACGTCACTGTCACAAGGAAACAGTGTCTGCAAAGGTCATTCTGCCAGACGAGTTTGTAGAAGAGAAAGCATGAGCTTTAGTCAATTAATGTGGCCCTTCTAGCCACAATTCTTTATGTGCTCTATAATAACTCTGCACTCTATGCCCGTGGCTGCAGTCCCATTTTGGAGGGCGTTCTCTACTATACTAAGGGACAAGATTAGAGGGGACTTAAGACCTGACGTTAGTAGAATGTGTGAACCAAGTCACAGCGTTGTTTCCTTGTGGGAGCCTTTAGACTATAGTAGAGTGTGATTTAAGATACCATCCTTTGTTTCCTTGTGAGTATGGTCTTCTGAAAGACAAAATCCTGCCTCCACCAGTCTAATTCCTGATTCTGACTGAGCTTTAGTAGAAGCAAGAAGACCTGCTTTGACTTTTGGATAATTTTGGCTTCAGGTTTTGGACCCTGCATTTGACTTGCCTCTACCTGATCTTCAGATTTGGGATTTAACAGCAGCCACAACCATATGTGGCATTTTATTACAGTTGTATGAGTTTCTGTGGGACACTGCAGTGAATTGCAGAACCTAGGTCTGTGAGGGAATGTACTCAAGGGAGGAGTGAGGGAATAATGGAGCAGAACAATGTCTTGGAAGATTTGGAGATTTGGGACATCTTTAATCTCCAACTCCTTAGGACTAGTCTGGTATTAATTCTTCTTTAAAAATACTACCACAGAGTAGAAATGGTGAAGAATAACAAGCAGGGTAAGGACTGACACTGCCATCTTTCCAAAGATTATTAGTATTATCTCTTTACTATTTTGTTTCCCTAGTCAATGAATGCTTTAGGAGCACATTATCCATTCACCTTTATGCCCCAGTGTTTATCTTGCATTCAGTATGCGGTACATTATTGACTACCCTCCTTGTAAGAGGATTTTACATTACTACTCATTGCCAAGTGACTTGCATGGCTCTCTGTGGGAGGAGATATCTTCCCATTCCATCAATGTCAGGTTTTACCATGTGACTCACTTTGGCCAACACATGTGGCAGAAATTATGCATGCTGAGTCTACAGAAGCCTGAAGGATTTTCACATGGTTTAGCTATGAAAGATTTGATCTCAGAGTAGTAAATGACATACAATATGAAGGAGAAATAAACCTTTATACCTAAGCCCCTGACAGCTTGTGTATTTACACAACATAATCTAAGTAAATGTGACTAATATTATGGCTGGGTTGAAAGTCCTACAGAAAATCTGGCAGAATTTGGGGTGTGTGTGTGGGAATCATTGGATGACATAATCATATTATTAAGATTTTTTTAGTCCAAAAGTTGAGTTTGAGTACTGGAACTGCTTATATGGTTTTGAGAAGGATTAATCCTTTTAAAAAAATCATTTTATTGGGGACTCGTGCAATTCTATCACAATCCATACATAGATCCATTGTGTCAAGCACATTTGCACATTTGTTGTCATCATCATTCTCAAAACACTTGCTTTCTGTTTGAGTCCTTAATATCAGCTCCACATTTTCCTTCTCCCTCCCTGCTCCCTCCTCCTTCATGAACCCTTCATAATTCATAAATTATTATTATTTTGTCATATCTTACACTGTCCGATGTCTCCCTTTGCCAACTTTTCTGTTGTCCATCCAACAGGGAGGAGGTTATATGTAGATCCTTGTAATCGGTTCCCTCTTCCTATCCCATCCTTCCCTCCACCTTCCAGGTATCGCCACTCTCACCTCTGGTCCTGAAGGGGTCATCTGTCCTGGATTCCCTGTTTCCAGTTGCTATCTGTACCAATGTACATCCTCTGGTCTAGCCAGATTTGTAAGGTAGAATTGGGAACATGATAGTGGGGGGAGGAAGCATTTAAAGAACTGGAGGAAAGTTTTATGTTTCATCATTACTACCCTGCACCCTGACTGGCTCATCTCCTCCCGGCGACCCTTCAATAAGGGGGCATCCAGTTGCCTACAGATGTGCTTTGGGTCTCCAATCTGCACTCACCCTCATTTGCAATGATATGATTTTTTGTTCTTTGATGCCTGATATCTGATCCTTTTGACACCTCATGGTCACACAGGCTGGTGTGCTTCATCCATGTGGGCTTTGTTGCTTCTCAGCTAGATGGCCGCTGGTTTATCTTCAAGACATTTAAGACTCCAGACGCTATATTTTTTATAGCTGGGCACCATAAGTTTTCTTCACCACATTTGCTTATGCACACACTGGTCTTCCATGATCATATCGGGAAGGTGGGCACCCACTGATGATTTTTTTTGTTCTTTGATGTCTGATAACTGGTCCCTTCTACATCTCGTGGTCACATAGCCTGGTGTGCTTCTTCCATGTGGGCTTTGATGCTTCTGAGCTAGACGGCTGCTTGTTTTTCTGCAAGCCTTTAAGACCTCAGATGCTATATTTTTTGATAGCTGGGCACCATCAACTTTCTTCACCACATTTGCATATGCACACATTTGTCTTCAGCATTTGGGTTGGGAAGGTGTGCATCTTGAAATGCCAATTTAAAAGAACAAAATATTCTTGCATTGAGTAAATACTTGAGTGGAGGTTCAATGTCCATCTGATGCCTTAATACTAAACCTATTATATATGCACGTAGATCTATTCCCCAACCGTCCTATGTAAATATATTTACATATGTACATGCCTGTTTTTAGACCTGTATAAATACCCAGATTACATCATCTTAAAGTGAAAAAATAAAGACATAGAAGTGTAGCAGAGCTCATATGAGCAGGAAAGCACAAGTGCTCTGGATTGAGTTTCCTCATCTATAAAATGGAGTTAATAATAATGCCCACATTACTAGAAGTGAGAGCAAGGGTCAAGAGAGCATTGTTGTGAAAGTACATAGTTCGTGATGCTGGTTGTTATCAGTGCCTAGTTCTATGTACATAGGAAGTAACACAATTCGTAAAGTTGGTTATTATCCGTGCCAACTAGCTCTTTGTTTCTTGTAACTAGTTCAGGGAGGCATAGTTTCTATAGTTCATTCCAATTATTTTATTAAGGCACGTATTGAATACCTACAATAAGCATGACAGAGTACAAGGGTCTGTGGGTCTGAATGAGGAATGGGGAATTACAGAAATTGAAACCACAGGATCAAAGTACAGTAGTGCTGAACATATCTTCCCATTACACTAACTCAAGCTTCCTGTTTTGATGATGGGCAAACTGAGATGTAGAGACAGGACATAAGATGCTGAAGTTCATACAGTGAACTTATAGCAAATGCAGGATAATACCTCCTTTCTTCACTAACTATGCTGGGACAAGTGTTATGTGTACTTCAAGACTACATTTTGAATGAGTTCCTTGTGGACCCATTTTCCTGTGGGAAGAAGTACATTTTGCACTTCCTAGTTTCCCTGGGTTCTAAACTAGTCCCATTTTCAGTCAAACCCCAGAAGTCCTTTTCTGAAGGCAGAGCCCTAAAATATCACGCTTCCTGGGACAGGAGCTCCTGAAACTCTTCCTCCATCCCAAAGACCCACCTTCTCAGCATTCCTATGGCTGCATCCCAGTTTCAGGAGCTTTGAGGATATAAAAGGTCTGGTACCCTGCTGCTACTTGCAGCTTTAGTGAATGCTAGTGATTGGCATGGCAATAGTGATAGGTTCCGGTGGAAAAGAGAGAGTCCACTTCTGAAAAGTTGTCAACTGAAAGCTTTGAGGATCGTCAGAATATTATAACATAGTGCCATAAGATGAGCCTCTCAGGATGGAAGGCATTCAAAGAGACTAAAACCTCATCTTAAGTAGAGTAGATGAAATTATGAAGTTAAAAAAGCTGAACAAAAAAATTCAAAAGATAGCAAGAGAAGACAAAGTAAAGCATTATAATGAAATGTGAAAAGACGTGGAATAAGGATAGCAAAAGAAAAGAACACATTCAGCAGCACGTCTCAAGCTGAAAGAACTGAAGGAAAAATCCAAGCCTTAAGTTGCACTATTGAGGTATGTTTTATGTATATACGGGCAAAATACTGAAGAATTTAAGAAGCCTCAAAAGAGGATAAAAAGAATACACAAAAATTAACTCTTTCAAGAGATAGCATTTCATCAGAACTGATGGTACTGAAGGAAGAAGTCCAAGTGCATGAAGGCTTTAGTGAAAAACAAGGATCCAGGCATGGAGGGAATACCATTTGAATGGTTTCAACAAACTGATGAAGCATTGGAAGCACCCACCAGTTTATGTAAAGAAATTTGGGAAACACCTACCCAGCTCTGGTAGTTATATAATCATTTGTCAATTCGAAGATTAAGAATATAGGGATGGAGTCTAGCCTGTAAGTCAGATCATAGCCAATGAGGCCTCTGTGTGGGCATGACCTTCTCCTGAGAATTCTGGGAAATCCTGTATTCCTTCTTGGAGGCGGAGACACTCTCTCTCTCTGCTGACTCCCTGGGAGACATTGCAGCTGACAAGACACATGGAACCACACTAGTGCCCTAAGTTGAGAGAAGCCACATGGATCTATCCTGATGCAACCAGACCTTAAGAGCCGGAGAAACTACATAGAGACCCCTGCCAGCACTGAGATGATCACGCCACTGGATCCAAAGACTTTCTACCCACTGGCCTGTGATCGTCCTGCATTCGGCATCATTACATGTGTTTCCTGAGTCTGAAGAAGACTTTATAGATTGGTATCAGACATATGGGCTAATATCAGACTTATGGGCTTGGGATGCTTCCTTAATGTACAATTAACCCTTTATATAAAACTCTTACTTATATACATATTCGTATTTATGAATTTGTTTCTACCTGGACTAACACACTGACTAATTGATTGGAATATGTTTGCCCATTCCACAGAAAGGTGTCCCAACAGAATGTGGCAATTATCAAACAATGTCATTAATATCACATATAAATAAAAGTTTGATGAAAATATTAACAGTATAACATTACACCAGCAGGGAACTACCAGAAATTCAGGCAGGATTCAGAAGAGGACAAAGAACAAGGGAATATCATTACCAGGTGGATCATGGCTGAAAACAAAGACTACCAGAAAGATGTTTGCTTATGTTTTACTGGCAATTCAAAGACATTCAACTATGTAGCTTATAACAAAATATGGGTAACATGAAAAATGGCTATTCCATATCACTTAATTTGTGTCATGAGGAACTTCTACGTAGAACATGAGACAGTCATTTAAACAGAACAAAGGGATGCAGCATGGTTTAAAATCAGGAGGTTTGTATTCCTTCACCATACTTAATCTGTATGCTAAGCAAATAATCTGAGAAGCTCTATATATAACCATATGAAGAAGACTACAGCTTTAGGATTGGAGGAAGACTCATTAATAACCTACAATATGCAGATGGCACAGCCTTGGTACTGAAATTGAAGAGGACCTGAAGAGATCAAAGACTACAGCCTTCAGCATAGATTATAACTCTATGCAAAGAAAACCAAAATCCTCACAACTGGACCAATAAACAATATCATGGGAGAGAGAAAACAAAACAAAAAGATTGAAGTTGTTAAGGAAAGTTATTTTAAAGCCCTGGTAGGGAATGATCAAGGGTAAGGTACGAAGAGGTATAGCTGAAACCCAGGTGGGGACGGAGCATGATAGTGGGACAGGAGGAAAGTCAAGGGAAATAGAGGAAAGAGCTAGGAGGCGAAGGGCATTTATAGAGGTCTAGACAAAGACATGTACATATGCAAATATATATATGAGGATGGGGAAATAGATCTATGTGCCTATATCTATAGGTTTAGTATTAAGGTGGCGGAAGGACCTTGGGCCTCTACTCAAGCACTCCCTCAATGCATGAATACTTTCTTCTATTAAATTGGCATTCTATGATGCTCACCATCCCGAAAAAAAAAAAAAGTTCTTTTAAAGCAAAAAATGTAACTGTGAGAACTAAGATAGGCCTGACCAAGCCATGGTATTTTTGATGAATTAAGATTACCAGAGAATAACTGATGTATTTGAATTGTGGTGTTGATGAAGAATCCATGGATTTCTAGGAAAACAAACAAATCTGTCTTGGAAGAAGTATATCCAGAATGGTCCTTAGTAGTAAGAATAGTGAGACTGTGGGAGGAAGAGAGAGTGGAGCACATCCTGGCCCACCAAGTTTTGAGGACGATATAACTGCTGAGAGCAGCCAATGCACAGAGAGGACCATATGGTTGGCCCCAATATGAGACACACCATCCCTCACTGACCCATAGCCCTACAGGGGACTGGAGACACAGGGAATTGCACCCATCTGATCCCACCACACCAAGGCAAAACACCAAGGGTGTGCAACAGAACAGCAAGGGGAGCAGGGCAAGAAAGTCCCCAGGGATTACCAAAAATAAACCTTGGGGCCAGGGCATGGCACTCCATCAGATTTGACTGAAAAACACTTCTAAAGGTCAACAAACAGACCTTGAACTATTTAAAGGCTCTTCTTTTCTTTTTTTGGTCATTGTTTTGTTGTTGTAGTTTTCTTTTGCTGCTTTGTTTTGCTCTGTCTTGTTTTTTTGTGCATATTATTATCTCTGCAGGTCTATCTAGATACGATAGGTGGATAAACAATTTGGAGTAGAAAATAAGACTGGTGGTTCCAGGGGGACATGGGAGATGGGGAGGTGGGGGAAAGGAAGTAGATGTTAACAAACCCAGGGACAAGGGAACAACAAATTATCTAAAAAATTGATGGCGAAGAGGATGTAGGAGGTCTGACAAGGCTTAATCAAGGACAATGTAACTGAGAGGAATTACTGAAACCCAGATGAATGCTGAACATGATAGTGGGAAAAGAGAAAAGTAAAAGGAAATAGAGGAAAGAACTAGGAGGCAAAGGGCATTTATAAAGGTCTAAATACAGGCATGTACATATGCAGATATATGTGTATATGATGATGGGGAAATGGATCTATGTACATATATTTATAGGTTTAGTATTAAAGTAGCAGATGGACATTGGGTCTCCACTCAGTACTCCCTCAATGCAAGAACACTTTGTTCTATTAAACTGGCACTCTGTGATGCTCACCTTCCCAACATGATTGCTGAAGACAAAGTGGGTGCATAAGAAAATGTGGTGAAGAAAGCTGATGGTGCCTGGCTATCAAAAGATATAGCTTTTGGGGTCTTAAAGGCTTGAAGACAAACAAGCAGCCATCTAGCTGAGAATCATCAAAGCCCACATGGAAGAAGCACACTAGCCTGTATGATCATGAGGTGTCAATAGGATCAGGTATCAGGCATCAAAGACTCAGAACAAAAAATAATATCATTGTGGATTAGGGGGAGTTCAGAGTGGAGACCCAAAGCCCATCTGTAGGCAACTGGACATCCCCTTACAGAAGGGTCGCAGGGAGGAGACGAGCCAGTCAGGATACAGCATAGCACTGATGAAACATACAACTTTCTTCTAGTTCTTTAATGCTTCCTCCTTCCCCCACTATCATGATCCCAATTCTACCTTACAAATCCAGCTAGAACAGAGGATGTACACTCGTACAGATAAGAGCTGGAAACACAGGGAATCCAGGACAGTTAACCCCCTCAGGACCAATAATGAGAGTAGCTATACCAGGAGGGTAAGGGGAAGGTTGTGTAGAAAGGGGGAACTGACCACAAGGACCTACATATACCCCCTCCCTGGGGGATGGACAACAGAAAAGTGGGTAAAGGGAGACATTGGACAGTATAAGACATGACAAAATAAAAATAATTTATAAATTATCAAGGGTTTATGAGAGAGGGAGGTGGGGAAGGAGGAGGAAAATGAAGAGCTGATGCCAAGGGCTCAAGAAGAAAGCAAATGTATTGAGAATGAGGATGGCAACAAATGTACAAATGTGCTTGACACAATAGAGGTATGGATGGATTGTGATAAGAGTTGTATGAGCCTGCAATAAAATGATTTTTTTAAATGGTGAGACTTCATGTTTATCAGGAGGGACTAGTCCTTGGAGAAGAGCATTGAGCTTGGTAGAGAGTCAGTTACAAATAGAAAGACCCTCCAAGCTATAGGCACTGGCATAGCAATAATTGTGAGGACGGCACCAAACTGGGCAATATTTTGTTTTGTTGTTTATAGAGTCACTATGAATTGAAACTGTGGGAGAGTGTGTGCAGACAAATGATCTACATTCGTACATTAGGGAGTCTGGGATGGGGGGCACTCCCATCCACATTCGTAGATTGGAGGTGCATTCCAGTCACATTCTCCTAAGTAAAAGTTATTCCCATGATGTCCCTCGTAATAATGCCAATTTTAAGGTGCTGCTTATAAACACATGGTTGCTACTATATAAGCTTGCTTGAAGGTCAACTGTTTGAAGGCTACTTGCCTGAAGGTTGTCTGCCATCTAGAGCAATCAGACCCTATTGTCTGTTCCATCCTAAATAAGGCCCAGTCCCTTCTGATAAGGATCATAGATTATTCCCCTGGAGAAGAGCTCAGGGGCACTTATGGTCAGGCCAGCCAGAGACCACCAAGGTTAGGCTGCCATCTTGACTCCAGAATTTGCCCATCTTGTTACTGTCAATCTTCCTGTCACATGTATGCCTCTAGTACCTCCCCTTTCTATTGCTTGTATTGCTCATCCCCCTCATGTTTTGTGTATGCCGCTCATACAGCCCCTTCCTGTTATATATGGCTTACCGTGGCTTGCATGTCCAAGATTATATTAGCTTGTGAGAGAACAGATTACTGCCTCATTCTGGTTCTGGAAGAGATAAGTCTTTGCATGCCTTGTCTCATGTCTCTTTAATGTTTTGAGAATGATGATGGCAACAAATGAACAAATGTGCTTGACACAATGGATGGGTATATGGATTGTGAGAAGAGTTGTAAAAATCCCCAATAAAATGATTTTTTTAAAATTTACCCCTCAACTACACAACTGCCCCTTAGGACCCATCGGATGGGGGGGCTGTACTTCACAGAAACCAATTTGACAATATCTAAGTGCCCAGAGATGCCTCACTCCACAAGCCAGCCTCTTGCCCCAAAGCACTCAGCTTTACTTGCAGCAGGATGGCATCACAATTAACCCTGTTAATAATCACTCAAAGCAGAAGCACTAATCCAATCAGCATTTCCCCCACCTTCTGACTCAGATGAGTCACTATTCGGCTATGAGTGATTGCCCTCCTGCTGGATATCAAATGAGCCCTTGCACAGCAGTAGTGGGTACCTTACTACTCGCAAGAGAGGAGAGCAGAAGTTGCGTGCATGCTTTGGGCCCTGAGAGTCCCTGAGTATTAAACCGCCTTGATCCAGGGGCAGTCTGGACATCAGAGGAACGGCCACAGCAAAACCAGGCCTTAGAGAATGTGACAGAGTGGTGGACCTCACAGCCCACAGAACAAGTAAGCGAGTGCTCTGGGCAGGAGACTGACTTGTGGAAAGGGGAATCTATGGGCAGAGACATAGTAGAGGAGCTGGGTTTTGCTGACACACAGAGCTGGGACTGTGTGCCTTCAGACTGCGGCTTGCAGCAGTCATCTACCCTTTGGGCATTTATTGGAACACTCCATGTTACTTGCAACATTGCCTGACTAGGGCAGAGGCCAGCTATGAAGTTGAGGGCTGGAGGAAAGTTTGCCTGCAGGCATGACAAAGAAGAAACTGTCCTGACGGAACATTGTACCCCCCCCCCATAGTTTTATTGACATAGAAGTCACATATCATACACTTCCATAGTTGTTGCTTTTTAAGAGTTGTGTATACATCATCACAATCACTTCCAGGGCACCCTTCTCCCTCCCTTATTCAGTATTTGCCCCTAACAAACTATTACATCAGTTATTGTCTCTATGCATCCTCTGTGTTTCACAAACTAGGAAACATAACAAAAACCATAAAAAAACAAAACAGAAAATATTAATTAAAAAATAATAAAATAAAAAGGAAGAACGAAAAGACCACCAGGATTATTAAAATAAGCCAGAGAGAAAATTTCTGTCATGGAATAAGTGAGAAATAGCTAAAACTAGAACAGATTCAGGGTTGGTCAAGAGAGAAGTTAACTGACTAGGTATATTATATCATAGTTCCATCCAGCATAATCAAGTTTACAATAATATCTGTCTGACAGAAAGGATGTTGAAGTCTCTAATTGGTGGCGAGAGGGGATCTCTCAGAGGCTTAATCTGACTAGACACTCTGCAGATGGATTTTGGGTTTCCACTGTCCTCCAGAGTCGTCAACAAGTTGGTGTTCACAATTGAAGCTCTCGCGTTTTCCCTTCATCATATTTGGATTTTATCACTTGTTGTCTTTGGACCACACAGGCTTGTGTGCTTATTCCATGTGGACTTAGTTGATGCCTCATTTAGATGGCTGCTTGTTTGACCCCAGACACTATTCCAGGGGTCCTCAAACTTTTTAAACAGGGGGCCAGTTCACTGTCCCTCAGACCCATTGGAGGGCCGGACAATAGTTTTTTAAAAACTATGATAAAATTCCTATGCACACGCACATATCTTATTTTGAAGTAAAAAAACAAATGGGGCAAAAACACCTGGCAGGCAGGGCTATGTCAAAAGAACTAACTTGAACAACTGTATCCTGAGCATTTCTCACCTGTTAATTTCCCTAATAAACCTCATCACCATGAACTCATCAGTGAGTTCTGCGCGGCCATTACAATGAACGATCCAACCCAACCAGAGAAGTGGAATGTTGCAGGAGGGACAGCTGGTGTCTGGATAGTGTGAAAAGGGATGGAGTAGGGAGGCCTGTCTGCCTACAGCTATCAGCCTCAGCATGTGGAGGAGGTCAGATGTGGCCCCTACTCCACTTCCTCAGCTGGAGTGTTGGCATCATGCTGGACAGCTTCAGTGCAGCTTCCACACAAAAACGGACTAGGTAGAGAGACGTGGCAAGCTACTTCTGAAAATTAGTGAATGAAAAAAAAACCTGAGGAGCTGATTCCAAGAGCCCAAGCAGAAATCAACTGTTTTGAGAATGATGGGGACAACAGATGTACAAGTGTGTTTTACACAATTGATGTATGGATGGATTGTGAGAAGAGTTGTATGAGTTCCCAATAAAATTATTTTTAAAAGAAAACTCTAAATATTGGGCAATGTTGTTTTTTTTCACTGGGTATGGGGTTCCCTACGGGAGTAGGGGCTGCCTTGATGGCAGCTAGCTAACAATAGAAAGAAGATATCCATGAAACTCTAAGGTCAACTTATATTGAACTTTCATATTTGAAACAAAACCAAAGCTACCTTTTATTTATTTATTTTTAACATGATTTTATTGGAGGCTTTTACAGCTCTTATCATAATCCATCCATACATCCATTGTGTCAAGCACATTTATACATATGTTGCCATCATCGTTTTCAAAATATTTCCTTTTTACTTGAGTCCTTGGTATCAGCTTCTCATTTTTACCCTCCCTCCATCACCCTCTTTCCTCATGCACTCTTGATAAATTAAAAATTATTATTTTCATATCTTACATCACCCGCTGTCTCCCTTCACCCACTTTTCTGTTGTTTGTCCCCACCAAAACTGCCTTTTAAAGCATGGATTGGTAGGGGGCTGCGGTGGAGTCACTGAGATACATTTGCGGCACCTGAGCTTTATCTGAACATAGTGATAAAGATGTTTTAACCTTAATATCAGCGAGCTCCATACTTGAATCCCTGCATTTCATCTCCTCATAAATTACTTTTGTTGTAAATTGTGATTTGATGTTACATTAAAACTATGATAAAAAATAGCCTTAAATATCAATTTCTGTAAAGATGTTTGATATTTAAGGACTTTCAGCATACAATATCTTTTCTACATTTGCTAATAAAGAGCAGTGCTTCTCAGGACTAATAGGTTAGTTTTGACCTTGAGGACACTAGATTATGTAACTTGGTTATGGTTGCTAGAAAGATTGCTATGGATTAAATCGTGATCCCAAGAACATGTGTTGTAAATTCTAACCCCTAAAACTGGCTGTAATCCTATTGGAGACAAAAAGTTGGGGTTTTTTTGTTATGATAGTAAGGCCCTATCCGTTTGGGGTATATCTTAAGCGAATCACTTGTGAGATATAAATGAGCACATTAAGCATGGAAGAAAGCCAACCCAGAGAAGACAGACTCGACCAGAGACAAGGAGGGAGACTCTCCTGAAAGTCCAGGAACTCCAAGATGATTGCCTACGGAACTGAGGAACTCACTTTCCACTCCAGAGCTCTCAGAGCTTTCCCCTAGGAAATAAAGGTCTCTTCGTTAAAGCCAACCACTTGGGGTGTCGTGGTTATAGCAGCGCTAAGCAACTAAGACAAAGATCAATTTGGGGCTCAACTTTTGCAGGTTCTAGGCACTTATAACTCGAATATATTTATATCACCCCCACTTCCCTCTTATTTTCCTCCCACTCTTGTTTCTCCATTGCCCCAGTTTCTTCACTGGTTTCTTTATTTTCTTGCTGCACTCTGGTTATTTTTAAAGACACTCAGCTCCTTTGAAGAAGGGGAGGTTAAAAAAAGAGTTCAAACTTTCAAATACTACTTATTCATTCAATATGAAAACACCTATCATAAGCAATTATTTCTCAAATCTGTAAGTATAAATCCCATATGTATATCATACAAATATAAAACAAAATACACAGAGCTTGTATTTACATTGTTTATAATCACAACACACCCTTAAGTCCCAAATACAAACACATAAATGGAACTTTTTGAAGCCCCTTGAACTGTCCCCTCCACATCCCCTCCTCACACTCTCGTGTATCTGTGTAGGCACACACACATATGTACACATACCAAGTTGTTCTGCGAGGAGCCTGCCCTTCTCAGTAGGAACAACCCTCTCTTCCTCCAGGTCACACTTGTTGCCTACGAGGATGACTTGTGCATTGTCCCAAGAGTAGGTCTTGATCTGAGTGGCCCTGAGAAGAGACAGAGAGGACTCTGGTAAGCTTTCTCCTTCCTTCCTTCCTGGCTGGCAACACCCAGGTTGTTGTCTGTTGCCATCGAGACAGCTCCAACTCAAGGCAACCTGAGTGTAACAAAATGAAATGTTGCCTGGGCCTGTGGCAACTTTACAAAGGACAGCCACACCCAAGTTACTATCAATTAATTTCAGACAGACAGACACTTGTCCCTATTGTCACAGATTCTGACCTACCTCTGGTGGCAGACTCTCATGTGCCTGCCCATCCCTCTTCTCACTTGGCAGAGAACTCTTTCTCAAACTGAAATCTGATCATGCGATATCTCTGCTTAAAATCCTTCTTTGGCCCCCAACTACATATGTGCTAAATTTCAGATTCTTTGTATAGATATTCAAGACTGTTTATGTGTCTAGCTTAATCACTCTTCTTCACACCTCAAGAACTTCTTACCCTTGCCTGAATGCTCTTCCATGATCTGTGTCTTTGCCTGTACTGGATCCCCTTCTCATTCCTAAGTCATCCTTCAAGCCCAGCACTGAGAATACTTCTCAAACCATCCAGGCCCAGTTATCCTCTTCCTCCACTTCCATGACTCACATACCTGCTGATCATGACTATTTGTAGAAACCAAAATGCCATTGCTGTTTTCCTCCATGCAAGATGGCTGTACGACTTCTAAAAAACATTTTTCTGTACTTTTCAAATTTTTGAGAATAAACATGTTACTTCTCTAATTAGAGATAAAGTTTTAATAGAGAAAAAAATAGTTTCCTGTCTTATAGAGACATGTTTTTGTGGGAGTGAGTCTAACAGGGTCTCTGGCCACCCAACAGCTAGAAGCAATTATTTTCCCATGTTGGGCCCCTGTATCTTTACCATGACACCTTTTACACTTAGCTGAATTTATCAGTCTCTCATCCAGGGTATGTGCTGGTCTGTTCTTTTCTGGAATATCAGTAGGCCTAGAGCACAGAAGGTCTCAGTGTAGAATGAATGAATGAGAAAATGGTTACTCCTGAAGCTGATCTTGAATCTGACCCTATTCTGACACTGACATTCGATCTAAAGCAGCGCTAACCTCAACCTCCATCTATTGCAGACCCTGCTTCTAAAGCCAATCCCACTATCACCCTCCTCTGAGTAAGAATCTTTTCCCTCAAAGGATGGAATCAACCACCATTTTTTTATGAACTTTCCAAGAGAGCCAGATGCTATACTGGCCCATTGATGTCAAGTGAGGATTGGCTGGGACCACATTTCCGAGAAGTGAAAATTGATAGGGTTTGGGAGAGAGAATCTTGGTTTTCAGTCTCAAGGCAGGTAACTGAAGCCAGCTCTCCCCGTGTTCTTCTTTCTGTCCTCGCTCCTCCCTCCTCCCATCCCCAGCCCCTCTCAGCTCCCAGATTAGCAACAAATTGAGGTTATTTTTGGAGTTGTCACCAGGTGTTAAAGTCACTGTGTTGCTGAGGCATAATGAACAGGGACTGATGGAAAGAGAAAGGGGCCAAGGCCAAGAGGAAATGAGCAACATGGAGACCTTTAAAGAAATGTCTACCCTTGGGGACAGAGTGTAGAGAGAGAACCCAAACCACCCTCCCTGCCTTTGAGTCCATGCTGACTCATAGTGACCCTATAGGACAGGGTAGAACTGCCCCTGTGGGTCCTGAGGCTGTCACTCTTTACAGGAGTAGAAAGCCTGGTCCTTCTCCCAGGGGGAGAGAGAAATGGGGGGAAGGAAAAAACATTACTAGAGGGAAGAGAGGAAATGAGGAGGAAAATGAATGAGGTCAAGGGAAAGAAAAATCAAGAAAGAAGGAAGATAGAGGGCAAAAGGAGTTGTTAAAAAGAACCAAATTAAAAACACTGCCATCAAGCTCATTTTGACCCTACAGAACAGAGTAGAAGTGTCCTTGTGTGTGTCCTAGAACTGCACATCTTCACAGCCGAAGAAAGTCTCATTTTCCTTCTGTGGAGTCACTGGTGAGCAGCCCAATGTGTAACCCCATGACACCACCATAACTCCCACTGTTAGAAGGAAAGGAGTGGGGGGTGGAAGAAGAGGACGACCAAGAGGCAGAAAAGAACACAGGCCACCAAGAATGACGGACACATGGCTGGCACCCTAGACGATTGGGTAGAATAAGGGGTTACAACAGCCTGCAAGGTCACTCTTGGCTCAAGGTTCCAACAGACCAGCCTTGGTGCACACAGTCATGGCAACTGTTCCTTAGGAGAGGGCATGTCCACCAAGGGTAGATGTTGGGGAAAGGGGGCAAGTTTAGAGCTGGCCAATATTGCTGCTGTGGGCCTGGCCTGCTCAGCCTCTGGTTCTGAATGATGGCCACAGCACACCTTCACTCACCTTCTACAGCTCATCCTTCTTGCTGATTAGGGGCACTGAGTCCTGGCCCCGCCTCTTCACAAGTCTTCCCCATATGCTCCCTTCTCCCTGTGAGTTCACCCATGCTTCAGTGGTTGCACTGATGTGCTGTGCTGATTCACACAGCATATTAAAACTTCATAAACTTGAACTGTATCTGCTCTGGGTCCCCCAGCTTATGGGGAGGTGGTATGTGGATATGCTTGTTACTGTGATCAGCATGATCTTCCTAAAGCATTAATCTGTCAGTTCCCTATTCAAATGTCATTGTCTATGGAATAAAATCCCAATTCCTTACCCTGGCACATAGCACACTCCACAATAATGTCTGCCCTTTTTCATCTCACCTGCCTTTTTGCTTTGACACGTCTCTGTTCCTTTCCTGGAATAGTCTTACCCACTTGCCCCGCTGGCTAACTCTTGTTCAATTTAGAAAGGTAGCATATATATTAGCAATGGCAGGACACCTTCTCTGACTCCCTAACCAGATCGGACATTCCTCCTCTGGGTTCCCACAGCCCTGGTGTGTCTGTTTTTAACTGCACCTATCATGTGGTTTTTTTTATTGTCTGCTTACTGATTGGTCTTCCCTATCTGTGACCTCAAGGGCAGGCATACTATATTAGATTCATCTTAGCGCACAGCCCATGGTCTAGCACGTGCTGGGTTTTCATGAAAGATGAATGAATCTCATACCAGTCTTGGACAGCATTGAAGGACTCCTCGTTGGTGATGTCATACATCAAAATGAAGCCCATGGCCCCACGGTAATAGGCTGTGGTGATAGTCCGGTACCTCTCTTGTCCAGCTGTGTCCTGGGTGGGAAAAGGACAGAGTTATCCTCCGTGGAAGTTGGCTTTGCTTCCTGAAAACCCCCAAGATAATGAACTAATACCCCAAGGCACATTTAAGAAGCTCCTATATTATGTATCTTGGATTGTGCCTGATGACTGGAATAAAAAGATTTCATAAACTTTGTGGAACTTGGTAAGAAAAAAATTAAAATCTTAACAGAAAAATAGGCAAGAGGTTTGAAATATCCACAGAAGACATGTAAAATGAATAACTATTACATTAAAAAGTTTTAACCTTCCTTTTAATAATAGCTCTCATTATAGGTGAAGATGCAGTGAGATGTGCAACCTCACACCTTGCTTGGAAACTTGGCTCAACCTTTCTGAAAACCAATTTTGAAATAAGTATCAAAACATGCAGGCTCTTAAGTGGAAATTTCCCTTGTAAAAATCTTTCATAAGAAAATAGATGGGAAAAAAATTTTTTTAAAAGAAAATAGATGGGAACAAGGGGGGTTGGAGTGGAGGCCCAAGGCCCATCTGCTCTGCAGACGGTTGGCTCTCCCCCCACAGAGGGATTATAAGGAAGGGATGATTCAGCTAAGGTGTAGCACCAATGACACACATCATTCCTCTGGTTCCTGAATGCTCCCTCCCTCCCCTGCCCCCACTACCATGACCCAGTTCTACCTTACAAATCTGGCTAGACTGGAGAATACACATCGGTACTGATAAGAACTCTCAGTGCATAGAATTCAGCACGGATAGATCCCTTAGGAACAGTAGTGGGAGTGGCGATACCATGAGGGGAGGGCGATGATCCGGGTAGGGGAAGGGAGAGAAAGGGGGAACCCATCACAAAGTTGGATATGTAACCTCTCCCCAAGGAACGAATAACAGAAATGTGGGTGAAGGGAGAAAATGGGAAGTGTAAAATATAAAATAATAATAACTATATAATTGATCAAGTTTTCACATGGGTAGGTGGGGGGGGGGTGTCAAGGGAGGAGCTTATACCAAAGGCTCAGGTAGAAGATGTTTTGGAAATGATGATGGCAACATATCTACAAACATGCTTGATACAATTGATGTATAGAGTGTTATAGGAGCTGTGGAAGCCCCTGAGAAAATGATTTAGAAAAGAAAATAGAAAATCAGACATATCTATGCACAGAAATGTTGCTTGCAGCTTTAGCTACACAGTGAAAAAGTCTCAGATGTTTATCTAGTCAACAAGAGGATAATTAAATAAAGTGTAGTGCATTTCAGTTCAAGGTAAATATACATCAAATGTAGTCCATTTTGTACTTGTAATGATATGAATGGCACAGGACGAGGTGTGATTTAAGTTTTATGCAAGAAACAAAGATGAAAAACAAAGATGAAAGATGAAAGAAAGGTTACTATTCCCGGGAAAGTTAAGAGTGACGGATTTTCTATTCTTCATGTACTGTATGTTCTCCGTTTACACATACACTGCTGCTGTTGTGAGTTGCTATTGAGCCCGTTCTGACTCTGGAAACCCCATGTGCAGAGTCAAACGGTTCCAAGGCAGTGACTTTTCAGGAAGCAGATCACTAGGCCTGCATTCTGAGGTGCCTCTGTGTGGGTTCGAATCACCAACCTTTTGACTGGTTGCTGAGTATTTATCATTAGTGCCAGCAGGGACTTAAACATGCGTTACTCTCATATAAGACGAAATAAAAAGTGTTTCACTTGGGGGAGGGGGCAGGGATGGAGTATCTGAAGCAGATCATAGTCTAAATAAACATAAGCATGTAAGCAAGCAAAGACAAGATCCATACCAAAGGGTCATCAGAGCATATTGATATCTCACAAATATTCACATGGTGCTTATGTGAGAGGCCAGCCACTCTTCTCTGTGTCATTAGTGTTAGGATGTTTGCTGCTTGTGTATGTGGAAAACATTTCATCATATATCATCTCATTAAAGTTTTAGGAAATCTCTGCTAGTTAAGTGACATTATTTACATTTTATGGTTGAGAATACAGAAAAGCAAAGAGAGGAAGTAACTTTCTCAGGGTCACCAAGCTGGTGACAGAGTTACACATTAACTACTAGCTCTTAAAAGCTCACAATCAGCCATCAAAGGTATAACTGTTGGTCTCTTCTTATACAGAAGAAAGAAGAATGATGACAATAGAAGACACATGGAAGCAATTCATCCAATGGACTAATGGACCACATGAGCCCAGAGGATCTACCACTGCAAACTGCTCTGAAAGGAATGACCTTAGAAGGCCCTGGACAGAGTGGAGAAATGTGAGGGGGAAACCTCAAAATCATAAAACAAGACTAGACTTACTGATCAAATAGAGACTGTGGAACCCGAGACTATGGCCCTAAGTTGCCATTCAGGTTTAAAAATGAACTCACACCCATGGCTTAATTTTCAGCCAAACAATAGGTCTATAAGGTAAGATATAGAGAGATACACACATCTTATAATAACCAACCATCTGAGATCAGAAGGACAGCAATTACCCAAGGACCAAGTTCAGAAGGGTTAGGCAAGAGAGTTGGAGACAGGGAACACAGGGAGGGCTTGGGATATGATGGTGCATTTTGAGAGTAGAAGCAGAAATGTGTGGCAGGAACCAGAATGACTCCCACAGGTCAAATCTGCACTGAGCCCAGGAGTGTCGGCCAAAGATAAATTAATTTGGTAATATCAAGAGACAAGAGGGGTTTTTCTAAAGAAGAGATGTGAAGGAAGGGCATTTTGGCAGATGAAACAGTTTTTGTCGGAGTACTCTGAAAGAATTTAAAGAATGATGGGAAATGAGAAATGGGTAAGACAAGAAGCAGGAGACAACTTTGAACACCTTAGTTTCATCATCTATCAAGTGAGAACAAGGTCACATAGAGTTGTGAAGACTAAGAAATCAGTGTATGTAAAATGTTTTAAAGAGTTCCTGCCCCAGAGTAAGAATCATCTAGGCATCAGTCATTTTTTTGGACTTCCAGAGTCAGCCGTAGGAAGAAGACCACTGCCCCAAGAGGTGTTAAGGGTCAGCTGAGCAGGCCTTGGTCTGATTCCAAGTTCTGCCATTCATCAGTTGTGTGATTTTGAGTAGATGACTTATTTAACCCCTCTGGGGCTGTTTCCTTATCGCTGGAACAGAAATAATGGTGATGATTGATGGAACATTTTAAACTCTCATGAAACCTAGACTTTCTAGAGTGATGGAGGCTGGATAAACCATTGAAATTATGACCCTGAGAAAATCTTTTAAACCTTAAGCCAAAAAAAAAAAAAAAACCCCTGAAGTCTTCTTTAAATCAAACAATTGTTCTTTTAAACTTTTTGTTGAAATAGGTGAAGGTGGACAGAATGGATCATCAGTTTTACATCCAACAATTCATATGTATTTTGTCTCAACGTACACATTGCAATCCCTTTAATGTACCATTACTCATCCCACTTCCTCCCTGTTTTTTGTTTCCTTTCCTCCTCCTCTTCCGGTAAGTCGCTGAAATTTGTCCTTGGGTAAATGCTGCTGTTCGGATCTTGAAGGGTTGGTTATTCTAACCCGGGGTGAGTTCAGTTCCAGATCTGAAGGGTGGCTAAGGGTCATAATCTTTGGTCCCACCAGCCTCCTTTTCCTGTTCTATCTCCTTCTCCTCCTTTTTCTTTTCTTTCTTTTTTAAAAACTATTCAACAATGTATTTTATTGCACATGGGATCCCCCTCCCATTATTTCCTTAATCTCTCCATACACAGGCAAATTTAACAGTACTGTTTAATACATTTGAACTTGCTAACCTGATCGTTGCCTAGAGAATGGATGTGTATCCCTGAAAACATGCGGGGAGGAAGGGGGAAAAAAAAAAAGAGGACCTGATGCAAAGAGCTTAAGTGGAGAGCAAATGCTTTGAGAATGATGAGGGCAAAGAATGTACAGATGTGCTTTACACAATTGATGTATGTATGGATTGTGATAAGAGTTGTATGAGTCCCTAATAAAACATTAAAAAAAAACCATGCTTAATCAGGAGGCCAATTCATCTGCCGACCACCGAGAACATGAAGAATGGCGTGATAGACAGACTGTCCCCCATCCGTACCTTCATTCACCACCATTCGATAACCCTTGTGCAGGCCCAGGTCAGCTGCACAGTTCCTGCCAACAATCATTAAATGTCCAAGGAGACTTTCGTCATCATCTTCTGCAACAGAAATCTGGGAACTGTACTTTCTTAGGTCTCACCAGAAAATGTGTTGGTGCTTGCGGAGAAATGTCATGAAAAGCAAGGCACTGGTCCTCCTCAAAGATGATTTTGGCTGGGATTTCTTTGTGGATGATCTTTCTGAGCATTGTGTCACCACCAGGTCAGGCGACTTGAGCCTTGGTGATCTCATCTGCCATCTTGACCTCCCTCCTGTACCATGGCTCCAGGAGCAGCTTTCTCCTCCTTCTTTTTAAGAAAACATTTATTAAGTCTTTAACAGGGCAAAGACTAGATAACTTCAGAGACTTTCCAGATGAGGGAAGCCATCAGCAGAGGGTCATAATGTGTTGTTGTTGTTGTTAGATGCCATGGAGTCAGTTCTAGCTCAGAGCAATACTGCACACAGCAGAATGAACTCTGCCTGGTCCTGCACCATCCTCCCAATGGTGGCTACGTTTGAGTCCACTGCTGCAGGCATTGTGTCCATCTATTTTATTGTTGAATTTCCTTCTTTGCTGACCCTGTATTTTATCAAGCATGTTGTCTTTCTCCAGAGACACGTCCCTCCTGATAACATGTCCAAAGTACCTAAGACAAAG
This sequence comes from Tenrec ecaudatus, assembly GCF_050624435.1. Lineage (NCBI taxonomy): Eukaryota > Metazoa > Chordata > Mammalia > Afrosoricida > Tenrecidae > Tenrec > Tenrec ecaudatus. The sequence continues at coordinate 77,186,943 of NC_134530.1, forward strand.
TATTGGTGACACATGACAAAGCATTGAGCATTTTAGCCGTATTTCTTCCGAGATGGCTTTGTTTATTCTTCTGGAAGTTCATGGAACAATTAACATTCTTTACCAACACCATTACTTAAAAAGCATCATCATTCTTTGATCGTTCTTAATCATTGAACAAACAGCAGTTTAGTTTAATTATTAAGGAATGTCTTCCTTGAGGATTGTGTTCTTTTAAAGAACAAATCTGTATGGGATCAAATTAACAGAAACTACAGAGGTTGGGTAGGAAAATAGAGGATTGTGCGTTTATGTGAACGGAGCAAGAATAACTCAGAAAAGGAGGGTTAGAAAACTTGTAAAACTTGGAGGATGTAATAAGTGTTGTTGATTTGCCCATGTAGAACTTGAACTGGAATGTGCTCTGCTGGGCATATTTTCAACAGCAAAAAGTAACATACATTTTTCTTAAAATGTTAGCTTTTCAACAAAGTCCCCGAGGAATGCCATAGGTGGATTTGGGGGCCAGGGTGTGGCAGGACAGCAGCCTCTACAGGAAAACACTCATAAAGGTCAATGGACATACCTTTGTTAAGTTTTGCTCTGCTTTGTTTTTGCATGTATTATCTATGCATATCTCCCTGAACAAGACAGGCAGGATGAACAATCTGGAGAAGAAAGCAATGGGACCAACAGTTCTGGGGGGACGTGGAAAAGAAAGAGATGGAGGAAACAGAGGGGAGTTCCAACAAACCCAGGGACAAGGGAAGACTAAGTAACCTAAAATTGATGGCAAGGAGGGCATAGGATGCTTGGGGGGACTTGATCAAGGGCAGTGTAACCTAGAGGAATTACCAAAACCCGAATGAAGGCCAAACATGATAGTGGGATGGGAGGAAAGTAAAAGGAACTAGAGGAAAGAACTGGGCGGCATAGGACAGTTATAGAGGTCTAATACAGGCATGTATATATGTAAATACATTTATATACAATGACAGGGAAATAGAGATATGTACATATATTTATTTATAAAGTATTATGGTAGCAGATGGTCATTAGGCCTCCACTCAAGTACTCCCATAATGCAAGAACAATTTTTTCTATTAACACAGCACTCTGAGATGTTCACATTCCCTGACATAATCGATCGCTGAAGACAAAATAGATGCATAAGCAAATGTGGTGAAGGAAGCTGATGGTGTCTGGCTATCAAAAGATACAGCATTTGGGGTCTTAAAGACTTGAAGATAAAGAAGCAGCCATCTATCTCTGAAGCAACAAAGCCCACATGGAAGAAGCCCACCAGCCTGTGTGATCATGAGGTGTCTGTCCATGGGATCAAGTATCAGGCATCAAAGACCGAAAACAAACAAAAAGCATATCAATGGGAATAAGGGGCAGGCAGAGTGGAGACCCAAAGCCCATCAGTAGTCAGTTGGACACCCCCTGTCAGAATGGCTACAAAGAAGAGAAGAGCCAGTTAGGGTGCAGTACAGCACTGATGAAACACACAACCTTCCTCTGGTTCTTTAATGCTTCCTCTCCCCTCACTATCATGACCCCAATTCTATATTACAGTTCTGCCTAGACCAGAACATGTGTACTAGTACAGATAAGAGCTCAACTTAGGGGATCCAGAACAGATAAACCCCTCAGTACCAATAAGGGGAGCAATGATACTAGGAGGGTAAGGGTTAGGGGAGGGGAGTAATGGGAAACCAATTACAATGATTGACGTAATGCTCCTATCCCAGGGGGATGGACCAGAAAAGTGGGTGAGACAGCAGTCGGTGTAAGACATGAAAAAAATTTAAGAATAATTTATAAATTATCAAGAGGCCATGAGGGAGGGAGGGGGGAAATGAGGTGATGCCAGGGGCTCAAGTAGAAAAAAATGTTTTGAAAAAGATGATGACAACATATGTACAGATGTGTTTGACACAATGGACATACGTATGAATTGTGAGAAGAGCTGTAAGAGCCCCCAATAGATTGATTTTTTTAAATGTTGGTTTTTGTATTAAATAAGAATGTTCTTCAAATGCCTGGCTTCTCAGAGGGGCTAAAACGGTCTTTTTCCATGACCACAGTTATTTACGCTAACTCTCCAGGCCTCAGTTTTCCCAAGTGGTGACAAACCCAGCAAACCTGGAGAGATTCCTTGGGAGTTGAGGTAATGTGTAGATGGAGTCTGGCAGAGAGACCAGCACACGGTAGGTATTTAAGAAAGTTTGTGACTGTTGCTAGGACTGTGGATATTGTTGTTATTGCTACGTCACTTGCAGAAAAACAAGATTAGACACAATAATCAAGCTCTCACTTTGAAAAGAAGTTCAGAGAATTATTCCTGAACCTCGTTCTCTTTTATTTTCAAAAAAAAAAAAAAACCACACTGGCAAACATTGATCTCCTCCTGCTGTTGAGAGTCAGAAATAGAAGTGAAGAGGAGACAGGAAAAAGGATAACCAAAGAGGCATGACTCAGTGGCCACTTACAGGAGCCCAGGTCATCAAGAGCAATCCATTCACGTTTAAGCAACAGACATCCATCGAGTGCTTCCTGTGGGCAAAATGTGACCCAGAGATTGGGCTCCCGAGTGAGCAAGCCACTTCCATGCTCCAGCAGCCCTGCTAGTGGGACGCTGGGACACGTGAGCACCGACAATGAGGCAGGTCCTTGGTTGCGAACTTCATACATGGGCTCTCATTTAGTATTTATAGCAACAAAATAAACTGACTAGCTGAGCGCCGGGCACTATGCTAAATGCTTTTCCTATTTGATTTTCCAAACAGCTTTCTGACAGAGTGTTCTCTGTCTTTAACAGGTGAGGAAAAGTCAGTGACTTCCTTACAGCAATCACAGGTACGAGACCAAAAGAACAGCATTCGCCCAGGAACAAAGGTTAGAAGGCAAGACGGAGAAGGGAAATGGCCAATGGAAGTGGGTACCACAGGTAGAACGTGAGAACAGTGCTGTGACACTGAGGGGATCACAACACACGTCCTGAAAGGAGGTGTGTGTAACTTGTTAAGTAGGAAACGCCTTTGCTTTGTAAACTTTCACCTAAACCACAATAAAATGACGTGTAAAAGAACCCATTCAAGGGGAGGGTATTGTTTATATCTCCACAGGGAAAGAGGGACCAAACTTCAACCCAGTGTCCCAAGGTGTGAATGCAACATTCTGGCGTGGAGTAGGGAACCAGTGGAGAGGTCTGGGGGGCTGGCCCCAGCACCAAATACTATGTGGACGCCTACCACTCCCTCCAGAAGAATTTATTTCAAAGGACGGCATTGAATCTGCAGCTCTGGGAGAGACATATCTGATCGGAGCACACAGGAGCAGATGAAGGGGGAGGAGGAGAGAGTGGAGCACATCCTGGCCAACTAGGCCTTGAGGATGATGACCCCAATTAGAGCAGCCAGTCCACAGAGAGGACCACATGGCCAGCCCCACTATGAGACATGACGCCCCTCACTGACCCATGGCCATGTGGGGGACAGCACCAGAGACACAGTGTGGGAATTGCGCCCGATCTGATCCTGCCACACTGAGGCAAAGCACTGGGGGAGTGCAGGGGAACAGCAAGGGAATGGAGTGGCAAGGTCTCCAGGGAATGCTGAAAGTGGACATTGGGGCCAGGACGTGGTGCCCCAAAAGACTAGACTGAAAAACATTCCTAAAGGCCAACAAACGATCCTTGAACTAACTACAAACTTTTCTTTCTTGTTGTGTTTTGTTTTGTTCTTTGTGAGTGGTTTGTTGTTGTTGTTTTGTTGTTTGTTGCTTGGTTTTGCTCTGTCTTGTTTTTGTGCATGTTATTATCTCTGCAGGTCTGTCTAAATAAGATGAACAATCTGTAGGAGAAAACAAGAGGACTGACAGTTCCCGGGGGACATGGGAGAGGAGGAGGTGGGGGGAAAGGAAGTGGTGTTAATACACCCAGGGACAAGGGACCAACAAGTGATCCAAATCGGTGGTGAGGAGGATGTAGGAGGCCTGGTAGGGCGTGATCAAGGGTAATATAACCGAGAGGAATTACTGAAACCCAAATGAAGACTGAGAATGATAGTAGGACAAGAGGAAAGTCAAAGGAAATAGAGGAAAGAGCTAGCAGGCAAAGGGCATTTATAGAGGTCTAAATAAAGGCATGTATATATGTAAATATATTTTTATATGAGGATGGGTAAATAGATCTATGTGCATATATTTATAGGTTTAGTATTAAGGTAGCAGCAGGAGGATATTGGGCCTCCACTCAAGTACTTCCTCAATGCAAGAATATTTTCTTCTATTAAATTGGCATTCTATGATTCTCACCTTGCCGACACAACTGCTGAAGACAGAGCGGGTGAATAAGCAAATGTGGTGAACAAAGCTGATGGGGGCCTGGCTATCAAGAGATATAGCATCTGGGGTCTTAAAAGCTTGATGGTAAATAAGCAGCCATCTAGCTCAGAAGCAACAAAGCCCATATGGAAGAATACACCAGCCTGTGTGATCATGAGGTGTCGAAAGGATCAGTTGTCAGGCATCAAAGAACAAAAATTCATATCATTGGGTACACACCTCCATGATACGATCGCTGAGGACAAATGGGTGCATAAGCAAATGTGGCGAAGAAAGCTGATGGTACCCAGCTATCAAAAGGTGTAGCATCTGGGGTCTTAAAGGCTTGAAGGTAAACAAGTGGCCATCTAGCTCAGAAGCAACAAAACCCACATGGAAGAAGCACACCAGCCTGTGAGATCATGAGGTGTTGAAGGGATAGGTATAAGGCATCATAAGAACAAAAAAATCTTACCATAATGAATGAGGAGGGGAGTGCAGAGTGGAGACCCAAAGCTTATTTGTCAGTCACTGGAGATCCCCTTGCAGAGGGGTCTAGGGGAGGAGATGAGCCAGTCAAAGTGTGATGTAGCAAAGATGAAAAATACAACTTTCCTCTATTTCCTAAATTCTTCCCTCCCCGCCCCCTCCCCCACCCCACTATCATGATCCCAATTCTACCTTGCAAGTCTGGCTAGACCAGAGGATGTACACTGGTACAGATAGGAACTGGAAACACAGGGAATCCAGGGAGGATGATCCCTTCAGGACCACTGGTGTGAGTGGTGATACTGGGAGGGTAGAAGGAGAGTGGGTTGGAAAGAGGGAACCGATTACAAGGATCTACAGGTGACCTCCTCCCTGGGGGACGGACAACAGAAAAGTGGGTGAAGGGAGACATCGGACAGGGCAAGATTTGACAAAATAATAATTTATAAACTATTAAGGGTTCATGAGGGAGGGGGCAGTCGGGAGGGAGGGGAAAAATGAGCACTTGATGCCAGGGGTTTAAGTGGAGAGTAAATGTTTTGAGAAGGATGAGGGCAATGAATGTATAGATGTGCTTTACCCAATTGATGTATGTATGGATTGTGATAAGAGTTGTATAAGCCCCTAATAAAATGATTTTTAAAATGATCTGTAAAAGAACAAGGTAGCAGCACAGGGAAACTTTATGCTAAAACCTAAAGCATTGATTCAAGGTCTTGAATGGTAAAAATAATTTTATATTTAAAATGAGATTAATTTTGTTTTGTTTTGAGATTAATTTTTTAAAATATGTGTAGTAGAGGCGCTTACATCTCATCACAATCCATACATTCATCCAGTGTGTCAATCACATTTGCTCATATGCTCCCCTCATCATTTTCAAAGCATTCTCTTCCCAGTTGAGCCCCTGATATCAGCTCCCCATTTCTTCCACCTCCCTCCCTCCTTCCCCTCCCTCATGAACCCTTGATAAGTTATAGATTATTATTTTCATATCTTACATCATCCTCCGTTGCCCTCATCCACTTTTCTATTGTTCGTACCCCTGGGAGGGGGTTATACATTGATTCTTTTGATCGATTACCCCTTTCTCCCCCTACTCTGCCCAAATCTCCAAGTATCTCTACTTAGTCTCCTTGGTGGCCCTGAGGGGTTTATCTATCTTGGATTCCCTGTGTTTCGGGCTCTAATCTGTAGCAGTGTGCATGTTCAGGTCTAATCTGATTTGTAAGGTAGAATTGAGGTCATGATAGTGGGGGGAAGGAAGCACCAAAGAACTAGAGGAAAGTTGTGTTTCATGGGTGCTATACTGCAACCTGACTGGCTCATCTCTTCCCTGTGACCTCTATGAGGGGATGTCCAATTGTCTACAGATGGGCATTGGGTCTCCACTCCATGTCCCCACCCCATTCACATTGTGTATGATTCGACACCTCATGATCACACAGGCTGGTGTGCTTCTTCCGTGTGGCTGGTGTGTTTCTTCCATGTGAACAAAATTAATTTTTATGCAAAAGGTTTTTTGTTTTTTTAAAAGTGTGAGAATAGTGTCCTTTAACAAGACTACCTCTCTAGATGCATTAAATCACCTGTCTCAGGGTTTGACAATTTGCAGAATGACCAGAACAATGAAGGAGGCTAGACATCCTGTCATGGCAGGAACAACGGAAAGGAGGAGGGTGCTAGAGAAGGGAAGAGTACTGCTACTGACACCCCCCTCTGTGTGCCAGGTGCTGTGCCAGGCACTGAAGATACAACAGTAAGCAAAAGCAGAGGTGCTGTTCTTGTCTTGCTGTCTTCAAATAGCTAAAGCACCTAGAGAGTCTCCCTTCTTTTTCTTCTTCTTCATATCTTCACTGAGCACTGATTTTGTACCAGGCTTTCACTAGGTCCTAAAGAGAACCAGATGACAAAGATATGGTTTAGTGTCTTATTCTTGAAGTCTGCAATATTTGAGCCCAAGAAAAGAAACCTAACTTGCATGGGAGTTCTGAAGCAAGAGAGACTCATTCTCATCTGTGTTAGTCCAGGTTGACTAGAGAAACAAAGTCACAGACACTCATATGTATATAAAAAAGAGCTTTATATCACAGGGTAATTGTATATTAAGAAAATATCCCAGCCCAGTCCAGTTCAAGTCCATAAATCCAGTATTAGCCCTTATGTCCGATACCAATCTGTAAATCTCTCTTCAGACTCACACAGCATATGCAAAGATGCTGAATGCAGGAAGATCACAGGCCAGTGGGGGAAAGTCTTGTGGATCCAGTGGTGGTGGAAGCATCTCAGAGCTGGCATGGCTCTCCACGTGGCTCCTCCAGCTCCAGGAATCTATCTCCATCAGTGTAGCTCCATATGGCTTGTCAACAGGAATGTCTTGCAGAGAGAGTGTCCCACCTCCAGGGAGGAAGACAGGAGTTCCCAGAATCCTCAGGAGAAGACCATGCCCACACAAAGGCTTCAGATTGACCAGCTAGACTCCACCCCTTCCTCAAGTTGACAGGAGATTATGTAACTGCCACACATTCAACCTTCTAGTGGCTTTCTTTGGGGCAACACTCTTTGTTCAGATCTCAGCCCAGCAGAGAAGTGACCCTTTCCATCCTGGCAAAGTCAAATCTTCCCATTCTATGCTCTCTGGGTGCCATGTGCTTCTCCTCGGAATTTTTGTATTTATGTATGTAGTTTCTTGGTTAAGTTTTGTCTTTGCCTGCCACACTGCAAGTGCCACAAGAACACAATGTCTGCGTTTGCTCACTATTGTATCTTACTATTGCAAACTCTTGTATCTCCAGCTCCTGACACACGGAGAGGATGTCAATAAATATTTGTCCAAAGATTGTTAGCTGGGTCTTCCTAAAATCCAAATCTTATCATTTCCCTCTCAGTCTAAATCCCAGACACACAGCAGAATGCTGGTGAATGAAATTCAAGGGCTGACTGAGCTGACCTGAGGATTGGTCGTAAAGGAGATGTGAGATCACATAGACCGCCTCAGCTTTCCTGCCCCTTTCCATGTCATGGTCAAAATGAGGGAGGCCCCAGAGCAGTGACCGAGCTTGAGAGGGCACACGAAAGTGCTGAACTCTGCCCTGTGGCTTACCCCCACACACACACCGTTGCTCTTGTTGGGTGCCATCTAGCCGGCTCTAACTCAACGTGACCCTGCGCACAGAGAATGAAACACTGCAGGGTTCCGTGCCATCCTCACAATTGTTCCTGTGCCTGAGCCCATGGAGGCCGCCACTGTCTCTATCAAACTGTCAACATGATAGACAAGTGGCGGTCCACTCTCCACAATGAGAGCTCAGCCCTCTCTTCCCTTTCGCTTTGCTCCAAGCCTGGCAGTGGGGCACGAGGAGCCCCGGGAAGGCAGGTATGCCCAGTTTCCTGGCTACTCTTCTGGAGCCCTCCCTCCAACAAACAGCTGCCAGACTCCAAGCCCTTGATCTGGAAGCAGCTGGGTGCTGAGGCATTGTTTTTTTAAATAAGTCAAACTCACTGCCTTCAAGTTGATTCTGACTCAGCATCCTTGTAAGACAGGGTAGAACTACCCCTGTGGATTTTCCAGACTAACTCTTTCAGGAGTAAAAAGCCTTTTGTTTTTCTCCCTTGGAGATGCAGGTGGTTTCAAACTGCTAACCTTGAAATTAGTCAGAACCAACTGGATGGTATACCAAACATAGCAACAGGCTGTGCTTCGAGTAAACCGCATGTGACCCCTGACCCCAGAAGACTCACATTCTATTGTAGAAGTTACCAGAGATGTGACAAATTCTGTAATACAAACACAGAGGAGCAACACCTCCATTTCAGATGGGTAACTAATGTCCAGAGAACTGCATGCCCTGAATTCTTGTGTTTAGCATTCATCTCTCACACACAGCTCTCAAAACCCCTCAGATAGGACCTTACTAATTTCCATGATTCCCACAAAGACACAGGCACTACACTTTGCCTGAAGCAGATAAGCTGAAGGTCACAGGACTTCATTTCATTTCTTCTGAGTGTCATCTGGCAATATCTTCGATACTCATGCATTTTTATCATTTATTTTTGTTGTGATTGTAGAGAATTTACACAGCAGAACATATACCAGTTCACCAGTTTCTACCTATATAGTTCCATGACATTGATTATATTTTTTGAATTGTACAATAAACTCTGTGTGTGTGTGTGTATAGGCTGGGTACAGTGTACTTTATTGATGGTACATGACAAGGTTGGGCTCTCCAAGCCCCGAGGGTCTGGATGATGGGATATTCTCAGTGTGTTGGGAGGTCAAGTCGGGGCAAAAACTCCCTAGCAGGTGAGGGTCTCTCTTCTAGTGCTGTTGCTGGGGATGGTGGTCTGGGGGCTCTTACTCCTTGGGGGCCATGTGGACCATGAGGTCCACCACTCTGTTGCTGTAGCCAAATTAATTGTATATGAGGGAATGAGCCTGGCAAAGTGGCCATTGAGGGCAATGCCAGCCCCAGCATCAAATGTGAGGGAGTGCATGGCCCTGTTGAAGTCACAGGAAACAACTTGTTCCTCAGTCTAGCCCAGAGTGCCCTTTAGGGGACCATCTGATGTCTGTTTCGCCACCACCTTGATGTCATTGTACTTGGCAACTTTCTCCAGATGGCATGTGAGTTCCACAACCTACACATTGGAGGTGGGGACATGGAAGGCCATGTCAGTGGGTTTCCCAGTCAGCTCTGAATAACTTTGCCCTCAGTCTTGGCAGTGCCAGTAGATGAGGGGGTAATGTTGTGGTAACTCCATGACTGTCACACCAGCCTCCCAGAGGGGCCGTCCACAGTCTTCTGGTGGCAGTAATGGTGTGGACTGTGTTCACGCATCCCTCCACAATGTCAAAGTTGTCGTGGATGACCCTGGCCAGGGAGGCCAAGCAGTTGGTGGTGGAGAAGGCATTGCTGGCAATCTTGAGGAAGTTGCCATACTTTTCATGGTTCCCACCCATCACAAAGATGGGGGCATTGGGAGAAGGAGCAGAGATGATCAACCTTTTGGCACCACCTTTCAAGTGAGCCCCAGCCTTCTCTCTGGTGGTGAAGACACCAGGGGACACTTACTATATACTCGGTACCAGCCTCACACCACTTAATGTTGATGAGCTCTCACTCCTGGAAGATGGAGATGGACTTCCCATTAAGGATAAGCTTCCCATTCTCAGCCTTGATGGTGCCAGTAAACTTGCCATGGATGGGATCCCACTAGAACATGTACACCAGGCAGTCCAGATCAATGAAGGGGTCATTGATGGCAACGATGTCCACTTTGCCAGAGTTGAAAGCAGCCCCGGTGACCAGGCACCCAATGCAGCCAAATCCATTTACGCCCATCATGTCTCTGGGGTGTGGCTGGGACGGCCCAGGAAAATGAGGCTGCCTATCATAAGAGGAGGAACAGAGAGCCTAAATAATAATTTTTCAATGAATATCATCTCTGTATCAGGGCTTTGTTTCCCTCCTCCCCATATGTTGTTTAGACCAGTGCCTTTCACTTCTGTCCTCTTAGTGTCTAGCGCAATACTGGGTACCTGGCAGGTGGTCCAAAAATATCAAAAGAACAAATAAATAAGAGAAAGGTAGATAATATGTATTTCCATTGCTCTAACAACAAAGATGACATCCCCAACTATATACTAGACCCTTCCCTCCTGTGTTTCAAATAGACAGCTCCACTTACTCCATATCTCTCCAACATGTACCCATTAGACTATTACGTCCAACCTTCTTCATCTGTATCTTCTTCAGCTCCCTCATCAGCACTCTGCACAGACATACTTGGGCACCAAGCAGGACCAGGTATGTTAAAGATGCTTCCCGTCACTCATAAGTGCCCGTAGTGCTTTGGTGTGGACAAATTTAGCATACCAGTTGCCAACCCACTTCCTCTCTACTCTTTTTGCCTCCAATTGACATCAGCATCATTCACAGCATCCTGAGAAATCTCTCTGGAGAATGTGCTTAATTTGCCACCTGCTGTCCCCTTTGTGTGACTCACCCAACTCCCCTTCAAGGCAGGAAGAGTTAGCGGAGAAGTAGTGAGGTAGAGTGAGGGCCAGAAGGAAAACAGAGATGCTTGGAACAAGATTACACTTAATAAAGACATCCTGAGGGTACAGCAAGTAACAGGAAATGCAGGGCGTCATAAATCGGGACCATGACCAACAGATACCTCACAGGAAATAAACGGTTAATATTAATGAATGGCTGCTCGCTAAGAAAGGAGGGAAATGCTATTTGAAATGTGGAGATACCACTTCTTAGATATTGAATTAGCTAAAAATACAGCAAAGGTAATATTGAAGGCTGGCAAAAGTGGAGTAGAATAGGAATTTCTGAGAATCTGTCTGAAAAGAAATCATCCGAAACCTAAGAAAAATATGATACACGAGGATGACTCTGCACCCCTCTTCCCTGTCGTCGTTAGGCGAGCACGCAATGGGGTCCTTCCAACAAGTCAGCTTCAGCCCTTTGTGCCACAGACCCAGCACCGCCCCGCCTGGCACCATGCTCACAATGGTCCGTGTGTTTGAGGCCTTAGTCATAGCAGCCCCAAATTGGGACGTGGCTACCTGTTCAAACAATGGAGGGAAAGTAAGCCGGGGGAGGCATGAGGTGGCACCTCATTCCATTCCAGCTCTTCACTGTGCCGGGCACACTACAGCAGTGGCAAATCTTGATGGATTAAGGAATGGATAGGGTACCTCACCCTGGCAGACAAGGAAGTCATTAAAATAATGTTAGCTATACTTTCATGATAACATTCAGTAAAACAAAGGCAGGGAATAAAATTGAATATGCAATAGGACCTCAGCTGTGTTAGGAAATTCACAGAAAGGAGACAGGTAAGAAATCAACTAACCTATCAATCACATTTTCTTCTCTATATTTGCCGGTACTTTGAAAATACTTTTGAAATGAGCATATCCAAGCACACTTTTTATAATGAGGGAAAACGAAACCCCTATGGGCAGTTGTCATGATGAGAGAGTCTGGGGAGAAGGAAATGCAGGGGCCACGTGGCATGCTGACCATAGGGCGACACTGGTGTGGCTGGACGATGGGGGAAAGTACTATTGAGCCTCCCTGCTGGGGTTTATGTTGGACATTTTCCTTTAAAGAAAGCTTCAAGCAAAGAGGAGGACCTGGAGCGGCGGGGTTTCTGGGAAAAGCACAAGCTGTTCTATTTTCACCGGGGTGTAAAGTACTGTATTCCATGGATTCAAAAATGCTCTTTTTTTTTTCTTTCACATCTTCGCCCCTCTGAAATAAGAATGTATCTTACAATGGTAGCATCTTAGATTTAATTTTTTTTAAATACTGGGGTGGGGGTATGAGGAGGAAATAGGAAGTGAGGCTGGGGCTCGAGTGGGGTCGGCAAACCTTGGCTCACGAGTCATGTGTGGCTCTGTCCATATGCACATGTGGCTCGGAAGGAAAATGGAAATAAAACCAGCATAGTTTCATTTCTAAACTGTTTATAGACTATTCCTCAGATAACGGTGCTTTCATTTGTTTGTAAAAATATATGATGGCTCTGGAATAATGTGAAAATTGTTGTTAGCCGACCCCCGGGCTCCAGCATGGAAGGCTTGGTGTCTGTAGGCCAGAGTGCTGGACACTGGAAGCCTCTGAGGGACTTAATGGCATTCTGCTTGGACTTGTCACCTTGCGCACATCCAGTAAGTGTGTGCTAAACAGTGGGCTGGACCAAGGACCAGGGACTTTGGCGTTTTTTGGCAAAAACATTTGAGGCCTTGCTCTCCCCTCTTTCTTGTCATCCTCTGAGTTTCAGCTCTCTCCTGATCCACGGGGCAGACCAGTTCTTTGTCACTCTGTGTCAGTTCCATTTTCCTGAAAGTCACAGCCCACCCCACCCCCGCCCCCCCTTGCCCAATGAACCTGAGCCAGCCTCATGAAGTCAGTGGTCACGGGTCTGGATTTTACTATACTTCTTGGCAGGGCATTTCAAAGCGGAAAACGTCAGGTTGGAGCCTGGCCCAGAGACCTACTTATGAATTCATTTAGAAACAGACATGAGGAGTTAATGTAGACAAGGGCTTCCGGGACTTAACTAGAAAGAGACACTCGGAGCTCAGGATCTTCATCCTGCCCCAGCTGTGCTTTCTCCCTAGTTCTCTTGCTGGCTTTCTCCAGGGAGTTGGCCCCAGTCACCATAGCAGACACGTCCCCTGAGGATCATTTGCATACAGGTGCCAGCGCGTTCTAAAAATAGGGTAAATGTTCAGCTCTCTGGAGCAGATGCTTTAAGTTTATTTACAAGGGAGGAGGAGGGGACGAGCCATCAGAGGAGGGAGGGGGAAGCTGCGAGAAATAGCCCGTCAGTGGCAAAAAGAGCCACATGGGGCAGGCTGGGAAGTAGGAGGCCTGGCTTGACTTTCATCCTATCATGAACTTGCTTTGTGGACTGAAGAATACCTCCCACCCTGAGCCCTAGATTTTCCATCTTTGAAATATGGATAGTTTGCGGGGTCCCTTTCAGCTCTGAGGAATAAAGACAAGTAGAAACAATCATTTTAACCCAATAAAATAATTGTTGACATTGACTCATGACTTACTAAGTGCCAGGCAATAAGCCAAGTGTTTTTCATGCATTCCTCCATCAACTACCTCTTGGCAGTGGGAAATAGGAAGAAATGGAGGCACGACGAGGCTCAGTACCTTCCCCGTGTCAGCTTGTGTGGAGCTGGGTGTTTCAAACCCTGTGCTAGACTGTCCCCCAGGAAGCTAGGGTGTTAAGCCCATCCCGGGATTGCTAGCCTAGTGGAGTCACTGCCTTACGTGCATGCCGCCCTTCGTTCTGCTTTCTTTCTCCCAGGGTATGACCATCGGGGCTCTTCTCTAGATGCCAAACATTGGGCTCCTCGACATCTCTGTGTTTTGCTCCTGCTATTCCTTCTTCAACCTTCCCCACTATCCTACTGAACCAGTTGGTAATTGCCATTCAGAAGTCAGCTCAAAGGCTTCCCGCCCTATGAGTCACTGGTTCTCCAACACTGGCAACCATTTGGTGAGATGTAGCATGCCAGGCACTGTGCTGTTTCCTACAGTAACCTTTGGAGAGAGGTCTCGCCGATCATACCTGTGCTCAAGGGACGGAAATGGAGACCGATGGTGAATGGCTCACCTGAGGTGAGAACCAGGCTGCTCCTGCTCCTCCCTCGAAGGCAGTGGTTCTCAAACTTCCTAATGCCGCGACCCTTTAACACAGTTCCTCAACCATAAAATGACTTTCATTGCTGCTTCATCGCTGTCATTTTGCTACTGTTATGACCCCAAGGGGGGGCAATCCACAGGTTGAGAACCGCTGCTCTAAGGCCACACTGAGCGAGTTGCCGAGGTGTTTGCCGTCTCCACCATCTGTCCCTCTCCTGGATCTCTTTTGAGTGACTGAATAGACTCCTGGGAAGTCATTGGGAGCAGGAGGCCTGGAGGGGAGGAGTCAAATTAGTGTCAGGACCAAATGGGGGTGTGGGAGAACAGTGAAGGCCCTCACACTAATATTTCCCTGCCACTGTAACTCACCCTTGGAAATAAGACACAATTTGTTTTTTCAAAAATGTCTCCATACATTGGCAACTACTTTTGCTCCTATCTTAAGGGTAGAATGACCTCCTGCAAAAAGCCTCTTAAAGCTACCCGCTCTCTCATCATTCCCCAATTTGTGTTCCTTCACCACTTTATTGTCATTCAATTAAATATTGGAAGCATTTGGTATGCATGTCCTATGAGGGACAGTGGAAGGAGCACGGATTTTGAATTCAAGCGCATCTGAATTCAAATTCCAGCAATGCCAGTTCCTAGCATATGATCTTGGATCAATTATTTGACTTTCTTTTTTAAAATAAACATTTTATTCAGGGCTCTTACAACTCTTATCACAATCCATACATACATCAATTGTGTAAAGCACATCCGTACATTCATTGCCCTCATCATTTTCAAAGCATTTGCTCTCCCAATTATTTGGCTTTCTGCACACAGATTGGTTAGCTGTAGAAAGGGGTTGATAACAATAACCTTATGTGGGTATTATAAGGAGTACAGGTGATGCGGTGGTAAAAGCGCTCTGCTACTAACCGAAAGGTTGGTGGTTTGAACTTACCACCTACTGATCAGGAGAAAGATGAGACTGTCGGCTTCCATCCAGATTTACAGCCTGGAAGCTCGATGGGGCAGGTCTACGATGTCTCTCCGGGTCGCATGATTTAAGCTCATCTCAACTGGGAATTGTTATGAAGGTAAAACGAGATCAATATTACGACAGTGCTTCAGCAGCTATAAAGCTCTGTATAAATAGTAGTCATGTTCCTTCCGTTGACAGCGTGCTCCCATCGTCTGCCGCTCTTTCCTTGGTGCCACACCTGGAGGGGCCTCGGGTTCCCGGAGAGCCGGAGTGTACGAAAGCACAGGGAGGGAAGAGGCCGCGAAAGCAGGGCTGATAGCTGCCTGTGCAAACTTCCGTGGGAAGGAAATGAAAGAGCTCACTCTGCCCCAGCTGGTAGCAAATGTCCAGGCTAGCCTTTGGCTTCAATCCGTTGACACAGCCACACACCAGAGGGGACTGTGTCCCGGAGGCCGTTCTCCCCTCACAAAACGGTGCCTTATCACAGCCTGGACACAGTGGCCAACCTCAGTCCGAATCACCTCCGTTGTTCTCTTTTCCTGCTTGCCTCTTCTCTCCCTTATCGCTCCCTTCCCAAGTCCTAGCTGAGGAAACGGAGCAGCGAGGCCTCCAGAGGGGTGATTCCAGCACACACTGAATCACGCCTTGGGGTCAGACCTCACATCTATGGGGAAACACTATGGTCCAACGGGAAGGAGAGGCCAGGCTTGGTAACAAGTTCGGGAGCTCAGGCTCAAGTAGACCATAACGGTGTCAACTCTGGTAAAGGGCTAACTGTTTGCCTCGAAGGGTCCCGGTTTCAAATTCTAAAAGGGCAACAAGACTTCCTTTCAGGACCAATTGATCTGACTGGATTTTGTGCCTGCCCACCATGGCTCTGAGCGAAAAGCAGTATGTCCATTCTACAGAAAGGCGGATCCGAAAGAAACCCCAGACCCAGTATGACAGGATCAGGAAAGGGATGTTCTTGGGGAAGCACACTCGATTTAGTACTCTGAGGAATAAGTCTCATTCAGATGGGCTAACAAAAGAAAACAGAGCCAGGCATCCGCGTGTGCAAGAATGCAGTGTTGGTGCCGACTAGGAGAGGTATAAAGTGAAGGCTTGAGCATTCACTTTTGTTTTGCCAACCTCTTTACCGAGACTTCTTTTTTTCTCAAGCCCTGTGATGGAAGCTGGAACTGCAGCGTGAATTAAACCTGTCCCCTGTACGCAGGGAAACTTCCAGTCTGCTAAACAGGAACGTTCAGACACTCAGCGATACAACATGGCAACTCTAGGAAAAGGAGCCCTCATGGCACAAGGGTTAAGAGCCTGCCCTCTGACTGAACGCTTGGCACTTCAGACCCATGAGAGAAAGACGTGGTGATCTGCTTCCATAAAGATGAGAACCTGGACCCAAGTCAGAACCAACTTGACAGCAAGCAAGGAGAAGTCGGGAAAGTAAAAGGACTCTCAACCTGGAAGGGGTAAAGTTAAGCATGGCTTTCCAGGTGAGGTGACAGTAGAACTGAGTCTTTAAAGTCAAATGAGAGTTTGCTGGAGGTAAATGGGGGTTATAGGGAGGCAGGAACCATCTGGACAAAGCAAGGAGTAAAGGAGTGGATCTAATAGTAACAGCCAAGAGCAGTTAGGAAGTGTGATAGTTAAGGTCTTGGTCGCGTCAGGATTCTCAGTGGTTTGGACTTAAGACCTAGTAACATCCCATGATGTGACCTAACAATGTAATCACTTCCAAGACGGGATCTCTACAAGCAACTAATTGTTTGTGAGACGATTAGGGTAGAAGTCAACAACCTTTTTCAGATCACAGTCCAGATGCAGGAGTGGCCCGTTTCCGATACAAATGGACACTGTGGGAAAGTATGCTTGCTTCTTGCTCCGTCTGGACCCTGCATCGGCCAATGAACCTCAGGGTCTTTGGACTGGAGCCAATGGCCTGCCATATTGCCTGCTGATGCTCAGTGAAGTCATCACTGGTCTGTTGGCTGGCCTGCTTGTTAGGTGGCCAGAATAGGGACCAGGTTGTGTACTGAGCATGCTCCAAATTCAGGCTTCGAGCCAGGAAGAAGCCATTCCTATGGGCGGTACATCCAGATTGGCCCCATCTAGGCCAGGTGGGCTTAATTCAGCCAATGGGGTGGACCAGGACCGTCTACCACGCCTCCCAACAGGGGTGCAGGGCAGGGGCCTGAAAAGCCAGAAACCTTGAAACCACCATTCTCTCTCCTAGCAGCTCCTACACAGCTCAGCGCACAGCTAGGGCCATGGTCTCTCTCTCTATCTCTCTGCCTTGTGTTCAGTTTAGTGTAACACCTGAAACTGCTTCTATCCTTAATATTAAAAAAAAAAATCCCACTTGGATCACAAACCAGGCTTCTGAGGCATGAATTCTTTCGTGTGTGAAGCCAAGGACCGAGGTATTTCCAACCTGAGAAACCTAACACTTTGGCAGTCACAAACCCGATGAGCTCATCGTAAATTCATTTGCCTCTGCAGTCACCAGCCTGTCATCATCTTGCCCATCTTGGGCTCACCAGCCCTCACAGCAAGCAGAAAAGCCTCTAGCCTAACTAACATCTGATCCACTGACTTGGAATCTGCCTGAACTTAGACTTGCTTACTTCTACAACTGTGGGAGTCATTGTCTTGATATAAATTTCTCTTTTCATCTATACCTAGATAAGCTTGATTGATTTTGCTCCCTTAGAGAACCCCGCCTTAGACAGGAGGCATGACAATTAAATGTAGTGGGTATCTTGGAACAGTAAAAACTAAGAAAATCAGAATAAACTACAACAAAGCCCCAAACCAAACCCACTGCCAAATTTTGACTCCAAGACTGTAAATCATTAAGCGAGCAGATAGCCTCGTCTTTCTCCCAGAGAGCAGAGCTGAGGAGTTTGAACCATGGACTTTGCCTTTAGGAGCCCAATGCTCTAACCCACAGTGTCACCAAGGCTCCCTTAATAAACTATGGGTTTCAGTCAAAACAATGTATCAATATTGGTTCATTAATTATAACAAGTACATTATATACTGATTTAAGATGGTAATAAAAGGGGAAACTAGATGTGGTAAGTGGGAACTCTGAATTATCTTCACAATTTTTTTCTGTAAGTCTAAAACGAATTCTAAAAAGTAAATGTTTATTTTAAAAATAAAAGGGTCCCCTATGTTTGTACTGGGAGTTTAGAGAACATGTAGGTGGAACATGGACTGCTTGAGAAGAGAATGATTGAAGATAGAAGCAAATAAATTCATGGTGTATGCATGAGAAGCTCTCTCTGCATTGGAAGCAGTGGCATGAAGGTGATCAGAAGACTAATGGGAGGGAGCAGGGCAGAGAGGAGGGACATCCATTCCAGAGGCTGCTATACTCTAAGGCAGGACAAGGTGGGGCAGAGTAGGTGGGGGGTGACAACAAGAATCTGAGATGAGAAAAGGGCAGAGACGAAGGTAGGATCACAGTCAGGCTATGGAACAGAACTAAGAAGGAAATGTGTTCAAGAAAATTTTAAGAGATAGAATCAATATTCCTTAGGAATGACTGAATGAACAGGGCAAGAGCAGAAAGAAAGACACTTATTTTTTGGGTTGGGGACAGTGGTTCATTAACCAAGGGGCTCTAGAGACCCCTTGAACTTGATCTCCCATCCATCTCCCTCTCTCCCATGTCTGCCTCTGGACCTGAGTTCAGTGCCTTGGCGTCATCAGCACAGAGTTGACAGGTTTCACAGGGGAAAGTGAGAAGCACAGGAGTTCAGAGAGGATAAGAGTTTCCAGCTGTCACCTGGCAACCCAAGGTGTGGGGCCCTGGTGTGAGGGATAGCCACGCCTGCAGAAGGAAGGCATGATAAACTCTCAGTTGAGTGGCCTACCTCACTGCCACTACTACTCTTGGCATCATATTTGGCAGGCACGCTGAGAAAATCTCTAGCTTTCTGGATAACTGGGTATGTTCTGGCAAAGCGCTTCACTCTTCGTCCTTTGAAATGGAGGTAAAAGGACTATGACTCATATCTAATTTCTCTACATGAAACCCACTTCGTAGACCCCAGGGCTCACAATCTTAACAGCAGTAGCACTTTCCATTGGAATAGTAAAACACAATGGAAGACTAGTCTTGGCTCTATCATTCACTGATGAACGATCTTGGCAAGCTTATTGGATATCTAGGCCCGTTCTGTACTTTGTCTCCTTTAATCTTTACTACACTACTAAGATGAGCAAATAATCAGAGAAGCAAGATTACATGAAGAAGAAAGCAGCACCGAATTGGAAGACGGCTTATTAACAACTTGTGATATGGGGATGACACAGCTTTGCTTGCTGAAAGGGGGGACTTGAAGCACTTGCTGATGAGGATTAAGACTGCATGCAGTATAGATTACAACTCAATGTAAAAGAGACCAAAATCCTTACAGTGGACCCACAGGTAACATCATCATAAATGGAGAAAAGATTGAAGTTGTGAAGGATTTAATCTTGCTTGGATCCACAATTTTCATCAAAGCAGTAGTCAAGAGATCAAATGATGATTCGCATTGCTGCACAAAATCTGCTGCACAAGACTTCTTTAAAATGTTGAAAAGCAAGAATGTTACCATATTGGTCTGGGTAGACTAGAGAAAAAAAGTCATCGAGACACTCATATGTGTATAAGAAAGAACTTTATATCAAAGAGCAATTGAATATTGAGAAAACATCCCAGCCCAGTCCAGATCAAGTCCAGGAATCTGATATTAGCCCATATGTCCGATGCCAGTCTATAAATTTCTCTTCATCCTCACACAACCCATGCAATAACGCCGAATGCAGGGTGATCACAAGCCAGTGGGTGGAAAGTTCAGTGTCAGTGTAAGCGTCTCAGCACTGGACAGGAGTCTCCACGTGGCTTCTCTGGCTGCATCAGCATAGCTCATCAGGCTTGTTGTCAGGAATGTCTCACAGGGATGAGCATGTGTCCCGCCTCCAGCAAGCTATTTATCTCCTTAGTGCCTCCAAATGAGGTCATCAAGCTGCGACCTGATTGACAGGCTACACTCCACCCTTTCATTCTTAAGTCTCAAATTGACAACAGATTATGTAACTACCACCGTTACTTCAAGGATCGAGGTGCACCTGACCCAAGTCACAGTATTTTCAATCACCTAATATGCATCTGAAACCTCATTCAGTCCTTCAAGTATCTTCTATCCAGCCCTCCTTTATACCGTGCCTGTCTGAACATTCTATTCACTGATCTTTCTATTGCCCAGATCGCACGTACTAAAGTATTCCTAGCACTGGTGTTAGTTGCCATGGAGACACCCTGACTCACAGCAACTCCATGCACAACTGAATGGAACAAAATGCTATCCAGTCCTGTGCACTCCCTATGATTGATCGGCTACAAATTGGACCTTCATAATACCTAGGATTTTCATTGGCTCCTTTTTAGAAGTAGATAGCGACTTTCTTCTTAGTCTGTCTTAGTCTGGAAGCTTCACTGAAGCCCGTTTGACATCATATCGACTGATGAGAGGTAGCTACTCATGGTGTGAATTAATCAGGAATTGAACATAAGCAAAAAGTCTACCAGAGAATGTGGAAGGTTACCGCTGTGATATTAGCTCTCAACCACCTGTGAAGTCCCTGCGGGTATCAGTGGGCAGTGGAAAGAGTGAAGAGACACAGCTGAGTGTGAAGAGAGCATAAGGTGTAGCAGCAGACAGCCATCATTTTGAATCACAGCTTGGTCATCTTCGTATGACTTGGGCAAATTTTTTAGCTCTCTGAATCTTAATTTCTTTTCTATTCTGTACAGCATCAGGGTGATGCTTCCAAAGTCCAACCCACTATCAGCGAGTCAATTCTGACTCATAGGATAGAGTAAAACTGGCCCTGTGTGTTTCTGAGACTGTAAATCTTTCCGGGAATAGAAAACCTCCTGTTTCTCCTTCAAAGAGGCTGGTGGTTTCGAACTACCAACCTTGTGGTTAGCAGTCCAATTCATAACCCACTCACTATACCACCAGGGCTCCCTTCTGACAGATAGGGATCTTATATAGGGCTTCTGGGGCTTTAACTTTCTATAGGAGATATCCTCAGCTTTCTCCCAGGTAGCAGCTGGTGGGTTGGAGCCCCTGGCTGTCCAGTTAGTGGTCCAATGCTTAGCTGATTGTGCAACCAGGGCTCCTTATGGTGATGATTGCGAGGATGGAAGTGCCCGCACAATACACAGTTGCTGCCCAATAAATTAGAATTCTTGATAATATTTTCATGACTTATTGAGTGCTTTCTAAGTGCCAAAGCCCTCACCTAGTGACAATGTGATAAGGAGAGGAGGAAGAGAGGGCCCAAAGTACACATAGGTTTTCATCAGATAGACCTTGATTCAAATCTGGATTTTGCCATGTACTTTCTGTGTGAACTGGAGTGAACAACCTAACTTCTCTGGACCTCAGTTTACTTATCTGTGAAATAGGAGTAAGAACAGTCCCCAGCTCACAGGGGAGTTGTAAGGATGTAACACAGTAAACACAGGGCTGGCATGACAGCCAGGGGCACTGTCAGCTCACACCAACCTGTAGGTGGTATTCTTAGCCCCGTTTTACAGGTGAGGCTATTTACACAAGTAGTAACTGGCAGGGGACTTTGGGCAATCAAAGTAAGAAAGGCACCTCTGCTAATTTCTGGGTCTCTAGAAGCAGGGACCAAGAAGAAGCAAGGCATATCTATCTTTCCTCCTGTCATCCCCACAGAGCCATCTAGCTACATTTATGTTACAACACTGTGTGTTTGTGTGTATGTCTTTTATCCCTCTGTTCACACCAGTAACGTGAAGAAGCCCAAGGACATTCTCCGTTGTTGGACTCTGATCTCCATATAGCTAGATCGGTATCATTTTTCTAAGCCTTTCTCTTCTTCTCCCCACTTGAACACTTTCCTCTAAACTTACAGATGGTCATTGACAAAACTAGTTTTCTTCATCCTCTTATCTGAGTGTTTCCTTTACCTCCTTGCTGTAATGGAAACCTGGCTTTCCTTATGGACATAACTTCACAGAAAGCCTCTACGTGGGTGTTTATTGCTTCTCTTACCACCTTGAATCACGGGGCTAGGAGGTGGGATAGATGTTGTTTCATTGCTGCTTCTAGATCATTCTCTGTCCCTTTTCCAGAAACCAAAACACTTTGAATCTTATGTCATAAGATGATGCCACTGACCACTAAACAACTCCTGGTTTGCTGTCATTTCCCCCAATAACACTCCTGGAATGATTCTTTCCCTTCTTTGTGTGGAGTAACTTTGTGTGGTGGTAACTTTTCATTGCGAATTAGGTGAATATTTATAGAGCGGGTCAATTTTCCATTTGACAATTCATACACGTTTTGCTTAATATCATTGATTGCAATCCCAATGATTAACATCACCAGCCCCACTTTCCCCGTGTTTCATGTTTCCATTCCTCCTTCTTTCCAAGCCCTACTGAACGTTGTCCTTAAGTAAATGCTGCCCATGTGATTTGAAGTGGTTGAATATTCTCAGATCTGAGTATCCTCTTGGCATTACTGTGCCTCTTATAGACCTCCGGTGTCTCTCTTCCAACTTCCATCTGACTTCTATCCCCATCACTCTACCAAGCAGGCTGTGCCAAGGGAACCAATGAGCTTCATGTTGCTAAATCCAGTGGTCCATTGTCAGTCCTCATCTTGATGACTTTGTGGCAGCATTTGGCAATTGATCTCTCTTTCCTCTATAAAACTCGCTGTTCCCTTGGCTTCCAGGACACTACAATTTTCCTTTTCAGTCTCCTTTTCTGCTTCTCTTGCCAAAATCTCGGTGTTAGACAGACTGTCTCTAGGCTCAGCCACTGGACTTTTTCCCCTTTTTTGTCTTCACTTCATCCCTTGTCAATGTTATTCGGTTTAGTGGCTATATTCTGATGATGCTCTAAATTATATCACTAGCCAAGATTTCTGCCATGAACTACAGACTCAAATATCCAACTGCCTATTCCATATCTTTATTTGGTTGTCTAGCAGGCATATCATACTGAACATACGCAAAATCGAGCCCCCAATTATCTACCAAAATTTTATTCTTCTCACATTCATTCCCATCTCAAAATCAAAACCAACAATAATCTTCCAATCACTCGCATCAAGCCCTCCAGACCATCCTTAACATCTCTTCCTTTTTCCTTCTCCACATGAAATTCATCAGCAAATTTTATGAGCAGTATTTTCAATCTATGTTTACAATCGGACTGATCTAAAGTACCAGGGCTACTATCACTCTGCCATAAGCCACCAGCATTCTCAAACTGAATTATTATTCCAAATCCTAACTGGTCATCCTGATTCTCCGCTTCGACTATCATTTATTATTGAAACAGACACACCCCTGCCTCGGAGCAGTTCTGTTAAATATAAAAATGATAGTTATTTTTCTGTAGAAGTGGATAGCGGTGATGATGTCATAGCTTTGTAAATACACTACAACTCACTGAGCTGAAGAGGTCACTTACTTTAGAAGAGTAAATTTTTATAGTACATGAATATATCATTTTTTTAAAGTAAATCATAAATACAATGGCACATACTGGATTGGATCCTGGAATAGTAAAAAGATATTAGTGAAAAATAAGGACAATCTAAATGTAGTCTTTGGTTGATGCTTTAATTATATGAATGCTAATGTCTTACTTTTGACTAATGAGCTTAGTTATACAAGATGTTAACATTAAAGAAACTGGGTGAGAAATTCTCTGTACTACCATTGCAACTTTTGCAGAATTAAAATTATCCAAAATTGAAACGTGGTTTTTTTTTAAAAAGTAAGTCACCGCTGGAAATTAAAAAAACATTGTTGAAAGAAATGAAAGCCCTACAGAGGTAGGATGATGCGCTATGGTCATTGACTAGAACACTGAACTCTGTTAAGAAGGCACTCGGAGCCCTGATGCAGTGGATTAAGGACGGGCCCTCTATCCAAAAGGCCGATAGTTCAAAAACACCAGCTGATCAGTGGAAGAGAAGCAATCTGATTTCACAAAGTTTTATGAGCCGCAGAAGCCCTCGGGAGCAGTTATTCTCTGTCCTATAGGGTCACAGTGAGTTTTAATAATCTCAAGGTTTTGGGGGTTGTGTTTTTAATATGACAACAGTCTGCAAAACAATATGATTTAATGCATTCCCTGTCAACAATGTTAGTGGGTTTTTGGTTGTTGTTGTTTGGTATGGTTTTCTGCAGAAATGGATGATCAGATCCTAAAATTCAAATGGAATTTCAAAGGACCCCCAATAGTCAAAACAATCTTAGAAAAGAAATACAAGGCTATAATAAACCAGTGTAGTGCTGACATAAAACAAAATGTATACATCAATAGAATATAATCAAAAGTCCAGAAATAAAATCATATATCTATGGTTAATTTATTTTTGACAAGATTATCAATTCAATGGGAGACAAATCGTTTCTTCAACAAATGATTTGGAGACTACTAGGTATTAAGTATCCACATGTGGAAAAATATATAAAAATCAATTTAAATGGATCAGTAATCTAAAAATAAGGATAAATCAAAAAGCATTGATACTATACCAGTCCATGAACAGCTTTATTCCAAGCAAAATTTATTTAAACATGTTTTTGTAGTCAGTAGATGGCTACAGAATAGTTCTCACAGTAATGCATATGTCAGTCTTGTTAGGTTGCCTTCAAAAAGAAGTCAAATCAAAATATTGAAGATCTACTGGGCCAGTTCAATTCAAGGCAGAGAGACCAGCTCGGAAGGCTTTGATAACTTTTTCAGAAATATTCAGGGTAGTTGTGTTAGTCTTAGTAAATTTGAGAAACAAATTCATAGAGACTCATTGAGAAAACACCCCAGCCCAGTCCAGATCAAGTCCATAAGTCCAATATTGGCCCATATGTCCAATACTAATCTATAAATTCCTCTTCAGACTCACGCAACACATGCAATGATGCTGAATTCAGGAAGATCACAGGCCAATAGGTGGGAAATCTTGTGGATGCAGTGGCATTGTAAGCATCTCAGTGCTGACAGGGGTCTCGACGTGGCTCCTCCAGCTCCCAGGGCTCTGGCTGCATCAGGGTAGCTTCATGAGGTTTCTCAAATGTCTCGCAGGGAGTGAGCATGTGTCCTGCCTCCAAAGAGCTATTATCTCTTTACCGCCTCCAAATGAGGTCATCAAGCTGTGATCTGATTGACAGGCTAAACTCCACCCCTTCACACTTAATCCTCTCAAATTGACAACAGATTATATAACTACCACAGTAGTCTTAAGAGATAAGCACACAGGATGATGAGGGAAGCTTCTTATGAAGAACTTTTAAGAACCCTGGAAACTGCATTGGTGAGAAAAAGGCCAGGAAAGTTGCACCCAGGAACAGTGCCCCAACCAACAATGCCCTGCCCAGTCTTCAAAGGGAGTGAGAACGATCCCATGAGAATTTCATTGGGAAACTTATCCCACTCACCCTGCAGCCCAGATCTTGCACCTTCGGACTTTTTTGTTCCTAAAACTAATAAAATTGAAACAAAACAAAAAACATGTAAGAGAAACATGATTCAAATCCCTGGGGAGGCCAAAAGGGCCATTTTGACATGGTGCAAATTGAAGAGGATTCTTCATGGGAGGTTTAGAGAGAAGAAAACACTACCTTCAGAAATGTATAGATCTAGATGGAGGACATATCAAGAACACAGTATCTTCACATTTTAATACACCACCAGGGCACCCAGTAGGAAAACCATTAAACAGCAAAAGAGAAAATAGCAAGCATAGAGGAGTTGGAGAAATTGGAACCCCCACCCATTACTTGGGTGAGGGATTTTTCTCTGATCACTCATTTTACAAGAATCTTAAACAGTGTTTGGTGTGTGTATAACTTCATATTGTGGAATGAAGGAAAAAACAACGAAAGAGAAGTTTGGTGTGGCATGGATACAGCATGTGGAACTATGGCTGAGGAGACAGAGAACCCACAATCATTGTATTGGAAAGATACTGCACAATTCACTCTCTTCCTGAATGCCTCTTCCTCCTCTCTGTACCTCAGCTCCTGATGAGCCCTTGTGTTTGGATTATCTCTATGACCACTTCCCCTTAGAAGTCTTTACTGCTCACTCCATCCAATACTTAGCTATTTTCTTTTAAACTTCCACTGAATTCAGCCAACATCCAACTAAACAGCCAAAGCAGCCAGCCACCAATCAACATTGACTGCGTTCAAGACTCTGATAAAGATTTTAGTGCATGTTCATCAACTCCTAAAGGAATGCAGAGCTCAGTTTCAGTCACACCCAGATGCCCAGCTGCCATAAACCAACCCTTGAAAGTAATCGAGTTTATAAGAGCTACCAGTTAATAAGTGTTTGCTGTGGGCCAGGCAATGGGCTAAGCGAGTCTTATTCCTTCTCTCAACAATATTATACGATGGTTACTACAATGATCCTGGAGAAAGCAGCAAGCTTGATAAAGTGGAAGGGCCGCAAAAAGAGGAAGACCCACAACAGAATGGAGGGACACGGTAACAACAGAACAATTGTGATCAGGGCGCAGGCGCAGGCAGCGTTTCCTTCTGTCCAGAGGGTGGCGAGGACTCGGAACCCACTTGATGGCATCTAACAAGAGCGGCAAGGAAACGATCCGGATTTTAGAAACGCTGAACGTGGAACACAGGTGACAGCACTTGTGGAAGGCGGTCGTGAAAGCAATGGGTGGGACCCGGGTCTGGCAGACTCCAAGGCTGTGCTCCTAACCCACCACACGCGGCGCTGCCTCCTGGGAAGATGCAGTCTTTGTAGGAGTTCTCAGAACACGTCTCTGAGTCAAACGCTCAGTGCAACTTGGGCCGCCAGGCTAGATGAGTCAGGCAGGTAGCTCTGCCTCTGAAGGCGGTATAGAGCCAACTTTCAGTACCATCCAGCCCCCTCCGCCCTGGCGTCTCCTTGATCCAGTTAAACTGGAAGGGAGCATTCCCTTTCTCTGAACTCTATAAAGCTTTCTGTACCACTTTCAAGGTGTCCTTCAAGTCTACACTGCAAAATAGATAATTATGTGTATGTTGTTGTGTTCTCTCGCGCATCTTTAAATGCCCACAGATCGGCACAGTCAGAAACATAACGGTTCATTGAAGGCAATCACATTTTTTTAAATGTCTTTTTCATTTTCCCCCCTATAAAATCCTTTACCTACATTCACCTGAAAACACTATTCGTGTGTAAGGCCCAGCTCAAAGTAGATGGCCTTGATAAAGGGTCTTCAATGACTTTCCCGACAGAGGGACCCTTCCCAGTGTTCCTCCGGCACTTTCTTCATCTCCTTATTATATTGCTTACAGATTCTTGTAGCTCTTTATTTTCCCTCTACGACAGTGTTGTTTATGAGTGGATCCACAAATAGGGTGTAGGGCCACACAAAAGTCAGTTGTGACGATCAGAAGAGCTGAGTCTGGGGATGGTATGCTCAGGAACTGTGTCCATATTCCTGGAGCCTCAGGGGCTTTCCAGAGCCCCACGTTCTCAGCTGCTGGCTCCAATCTCTCCTTTCTGTGCACCAGTCTTTCTATGGGTCACCAGTTCATGTTCAAATGACTAGATTTTACCTTTCTGAAAAGGGTAGGAGGAGCACTGGAATGTGCTAGAAGATTTCACCATGGCCCCACAGGCAAATCGTTCTCTCTCTCTCTCTCTCTCTCTCTCTCTCTCTCTCTCTCTCTCTCTGGGCTACATTTCTAAAATGAAAAACTGCAACAGGTTAAGCTTGAAGGTTTCTTGGAGCACAGGAAAAAGAAGACACATCTGACATGACAACAGGCAGTCTCAGCAATCAACCTGAGCAGCAGAAACAAACAGCACCTCTTCCAGAGGGGCTACCACCAGAGGAGAGGGAGCTTAAATCGGAACCTGGAAGAGTGGGAAGGATGTATGTTAGGTCTTCTCCATAATTTTAGTAGATGCTGTGTTAATCGGGGTAATGGCCCTGCAAAGATGGCCATGCCCTGAATACACAGAATCTGTAAATATGCTCCTTTATATGCAAAAGGGGAGTTTGCAGGTGTGAATAAATTAAGGTTCTTGAAATGGGCAGGTTATCCTGGATTCTCTGGGTCGATTTATAAGGACAAAGATCTTTACACAACAAAACTTTCAAAACCTAGAATCTGTGTAAGATAAAAATGTGTCAGAAAAGGAGAAAATGTATGACTCAAAAGCCAACCCAAACTCACTGTCATCAAGACAATTTTGATCCATCACGACACTGTAGGACGGAGTAGAAATGCCTTTGTGGGTTTCCAGACTATGATTCGTTAAGGGATTAGAGAGCCTTCTCTTTCTCCCGAAGAGCCTTGGGTAGTTTTGAACCCTATGTTTAGCAGTCCAGTGGATAACGACTTCCACCCTCAGAGCTCCTGGAGTCTGACTCCACCCTATCAAAGAAAAGGCCTTGCAAGATCTGGGGACCAAGGCAGTCCCATCAAGTTTTGGTCCTCAGAGTTTTGACTGTCCTGGGAAGGCAGGAAGGTCAGAGTCTGAGAAAGTGACACAATGCTACAGTGCTGGCTTTGAAGATGGAAGCAGCCAAGGTATGGGGCTGGAAAAGGCAAGTTAATGGAGTCTCCTCTAGGTCCTCCAGAAACTCTGCCGACATCTGGATTGTAGCCCAGGGACCATCGTTTTAGGCTCTGACCTTCAGAACTATAAGATAATAAGTTTATATTGCTTTAAGCCAAAAAATTATGATGATTTGTTCCTGCAGCAACAGGAGACTAATACAGATGTCTACGACATAGCTGCCGATCTCACATAGTAATCGACTATGATAAAGTCATAAATTCTCTGGAAAAGTCAATCAATGTCCTCTCTAGTTTACTTCCTTTAACTATTATAAGAGAAATATGGTGCTCAATTTATCTTACTTCTGAAGCTTAGGAGTAAATTCAGTTTCTTGGGAAACAGAGAATGTGTCATGTTCATAGTCATTGCTCCGGAATACTTGAACACCACTTCCTCCTTAGTTCAGATGACCAGTGTGATATTATCTCCCATATACATGTATAATCCTAAGATATAGGACCCTTTGACATTCCCAGATTTAATATCCACTAGTATGTCAGTTTGTCAGACAGTGGTAGCTTGCATTTACTTTTCTGTGGTGCTGGAAGCTATACTGTCTCTATTTGAAATACCAGCAGGGCCACACACGGTGGACAGATTTCAGCAGCGCTTTTCAACTCAGGACAGACTAGGAAGAAGAACTAGGAGGTTCTCTTCTGAGGAATCAGCCTCTGGAAATCTTATGATTTCATTTTACTTGGATCCACAATCAACATCCATGAAAGCACCAGTCAGGAGAGTAAACAATGTATTGCATGGGAAAAATCTACTGTAAAAGAACTCTTTAAAGTGTTACAGGGCAAAGATGTCACTTTGAGGACTCAGGTTTGCCTGACTCAAGCCACAGTCTATTAAGTCACCTCCTATACATGTGAGAGCTGGACAATATGAAGGAAGACCAAAGAAGAGTGGCTGTTTTTTGAATGAGGTGCTGGAGAAGAATATTGAGTGCAGCATAAACTGACAAAGGAAAAACAGATCTGTCTCAGAAGAAGTACAGCCAAAATGCTCCTTAGAAGCAGCAACTGAGACTTTGGCTCATGTACTTTGGGTACATTATCGAGAGAGGCCAGTCCCTGGAGAAGGACATCATGCTTAATAATAGAGAACGTAAGCATAAAAGAGGAAGACCCATGACTGGATGGATTGACACAGTGGCTGCAACAATGGGCTAAAAAATAGCACAACTGTGAAGATACTACAGTTCTGGGCAGTGTTTTCGTTCTGTTGTACGTGGGGTTTCTATGCCTTAGAACCAACTTGGCAACACCTAACAACAACAACAACACAACAACAAGGAGTGTGAATATTTATAAATGACAACAAAACCATGTGATGCCTAAAATTTCATGGAGACTGCTGCCGTCGAGCCCACTCCAAATCACAGTGACGACAGGACAAAATGCTGTCCAGTTCCATGTCATCTTCACAATCTCCGGCCAGTTCAGGTCTACCTTCGTGTCCATTCTCTCCCTCCCCCTTGCTGGCCCTCTGCTTCACCAAACAGAATGTGTTCCTTCAGCAATTGGTCCCTTCTGATGGCGGATCCAAAGGAGGCAAGCCAGATCGTGTTAATAGGACCCATGAGGTCTTCGCTGACTCAGTTTTGGAAGTAGATCGCCAAGCTTTTCTTCCCAATCTGTCTTAGTCTAGAGCAGCGGTTCTCAACCTTCCTCATGCCGTGACCCTTTCATACAGTTCCTCATGTTGTGCTGACCGCCCCCCCCAACCATAAAACTATTTTTGTTGTGACTTCATAACTGTAATTTTGCCACTATTATGAATTGGGTGACCCCTGTAAAAGGGTCGTTCAACCCCAAAAGGGGTCGAAACTCACAGGTTGAGAAGCGCTAGTCCGGAAGTTCCATTGAAACCTATCCATGACAGGTGACCCTGCTGGTGTGTGAAGTATTGGTCTCATATCTTCTAGCATCCAAATAGCATACAAGGCACCCCTGTATGACAAACTGACAGCAGAGTGGTGGGACCCTCAACAAAAACGAATAGTCATCGGGCCTTGACTGCATTCACAAACTCTGCTAGCGTTCCCCCACATAACTTTTTTTAAATCCCCCATCTTTAAAGAGATGATGGCCCCTCTCAGGGAGAATGAAAGTGAGGAAGATACAAAGCGTATAAGAAGGCACACAGAAGCACATACTCGTCTAAGGAGGCATCGCTGGTAAAGCTTTTGGATCTACTCCGGGTCCACAGTCTCTATGGGCTCTCTTCCATATTCCTAATAGATCTTAATAACAACACCACGTGGCAAGAACTACTTTCTCTGTATGATAGTTGCGGAAACCAGTCCATGAAAAGGAAAGGTCACGCTACATCACACAACAAGGGCAGGGCAGAGCCAGGGTTGGAATTCAGGAAGGTCAGCTAGGTCTCCTACAGACCTAGGATTCTTTCCTTGACCAACACCAGAACTATAGCCTCTGCCGCAAGCCCCATGTGGAGGTGGTGGCAGGCCCCTCCAGTCTTCTCTTCCCACAGGTCTCCAGGGGTTGCTTGGCAACTGGCACCTCGCTGTGAGTGGCCTCAGGTCCCTCTGTTGCTGTGGAGTTACCAAGCCTCCCTTCCCTCACACCTGTGCTCACTCTCACTCCCCATTAATGAGGCTTCTCCCTACCTTACCTTCACAATAAAATGCTCTTTTCTGATCCACAACAATTATCCTCTCAGGAAACAAAGGGGGCCTCAGGGACCGATACAGTGAGGAACCCAGGAAACTCCAGCACCCCACATGATAGAAACATCTTTTGTGGGTGGTCCTGCTTTGGTGATGCTTACAACAACCTGTCCTTCCCTCTCTACCCCCTCCACCTTGACAAAGGGCTTTCAGAATCTCCTGGGAGAGAACCAAAATGGTGGAATTGCCCCTGTGGGTTTCTGAGACTGTCAGTCTCTATGGGAGTGGAAAGTAGAAAGCCTCTTTCTCCTGCAGAGCCCCTGGTGACTTTGAACGGCCGACCTTGCAGTTCGCAGCCCAATGAGTAAGCTACGCCACCAGGACGCCTAGACATCATGTTATGTCCTGTACACACAAAAGATGCTAACATGAAGTAAGCAGTGCTTTATACTAAGTGTATTTTGAATGGAATGCCAATGTTTGAATTTTATATTCATGCTTGCATTTCCCCCCGTATTTTTGTTTTTCTACAAAATAACGCAGACACGCATATGCACACACAACTCCTTTGCTAATCTGTTTTTTAGTACAAGCAGTGCGACTGACTGTGTCAGATGTAATTAGATTATCATGGATTTTACCTGGAAACGTGGCTGGCAATGAACTGGAGCTAGGAGGAGACACAGCAGCTCAGCCTTTAGCCTGTGCTCACTTGGGCTGACTATAATTAGGAGCGCCTGCAATCAGAGGTTTCTTTGCAGGGACCTTTGAAAGCCGCATATCCATTGTGAGTGTTCATTTAGTTAAAACTAGATAGTACACTCAATAAATGCACTTAACCAGGCACAGGACAACCGCAGAAGCTCACAAGGAAGTGGAAAAGAACAAAGGGCTGAGGGGAGGCAGCACTGCCGAGCCCTTAGCCGAGCGGAATGCCTCTGGCTGCCTCCGGGCGTTTCGAGCACAGGGTGCATACACAGGGACCAAATGAAGATGTCTGTGCCCATCCGGCTAGTCCATGCCAACTACAAAATGAATGTCTTTGCTATTCATCGGAAAAAATAACCTCTCCAAAACAAAGCTTACACCTGCTGCTGTCCAGCGCTTCCAACTCGCACTCATCACTGTCACAGCCCCCGGACCGAGAAAAGTTGCTCCTTAGGACCTCAGAGGCAACCAGTCTTTAAGGGAACAGATAGCCTCCTGCCAACTGGCTGGTGGGTTTGAACCACCAACTTTGAGGTTTCCAGCCCAAAGTCTCTGCGCTACCAGGGCTCCTCCATCAATAAAAATAAGATCGAATGATTTTTTTCAACTTTCTAAAGGGTCATTAACCATGCAGCCACCTTAGAAACCACTGGACCATGGCTAGGGCCTTCTGTTAGCAATAAGAAGTCTCCTAGGCCCCAGCCTGCTCCTCTGCAGCCTCTCCAGGTGACTACTTTCTCAGTAACCTCACTGTGTGTTTTCACAGCCTTGCTCCAGTTTCACGGCATCGCTCACCATGCCCGAAATACCCTGCTGTCTCACACCCCTCTGCACCTTGGCAGGATGATGTAAGGAAACACCAAGAAAGCCCCTGGCATGATTTAAAGAGCCAAACCATGGCCATTGTGTCAGTGCTGACTCATAGAGACACTATATACAGTTTGCAAGACTGTAAATCTTTACAGAACCAGCCTCATCTTTATCTTGTGAAGCAGCCGACAGGTTTGAGCCACCAAACTTGCAGTTAGCAGCCCACCCCCTAACCCACATAATAGGTAGGCACTTAATAAATGCTTGTCGAATCTCCAAGCTGAGATGGTTAAAGTAGACCAGTGGTTCTTCACTGTGTACTGCATCAGAACCACTTGAAAAACTTGTTGAAACACAGATTGTGGGAGCATACCTCTGGGGTCTGGATTCAGTAGGCTTGAGACTGGACCTGAGGACATCTACATTTCTAACAGATGCCCCGGTGATGCTGCTGCTACTGTCTGGAGATCGTACGTGGAGAACGATGGAATGACATGATCGGTCTGGTTTCTCTCACTTCTAGTGGGTTATGTATGACTCCTCAATGCTTCACAATAGAGAATAAGTGAAAAAATGGATTTTTATCTCTATGTACATTAATAGCACTATCATGAATGAAAATATGAGCTCTATGAGACCTGAGGCACCCCGGTTATGTGCTGGACAGTTAACTGCAAGACCAACAGTTCAAAGCCACCAGGCACTCCTCAGGAGAAAGATAAGGCTTTCTGCTCCCGGTAAAGTTACAGCTAGAAACCCAGAGGCACATTCTTCTACTGCACTGAACTGGAATCAAGTCAATGACAGTGAGTTTATAGGACCTCGAGTGAACAGTATAAAGAAAAGAGCTCATGCAAGAGGGCTTCAAAATATGGACTTTTGGAAGCTCCTTTGCAAATGAGTCAGAAGAGTCCACTTTTTATCTGCGTGATCTATAGCAAGTCAAATCTCCCAGTCTGGATTTTTTTTCTTCAGTAAAACAGCAAAAACCCAGGACTATGGAGGCATTCTAACTCATCGTGACCCTATAGGACAGAGTACATCAGCCCCACAGGGTTTCCAAGGCTGTAAATCTTTAAGGAAGCCAACAGCCCTACTTTGCTCCCATGGGTCGACTGGCGAGTCCAGACTGCAATTTCTGGGATGGCAGCTAAGTGCTTAACCAATGTGTCATGAGGGTGCCTTCAGTAAAACAAAGGACTATTCAACCAATATCTGCTACTCCTGGGGTTCATTGTGAGAAACTGCTTTTTAAAAAGAAAAATACTGTATACAGACTATCCCAATAAGAGGTACTTGCAGGCACAATTTATTAATTTACATTTAATACAGAGTTGTATTGTTTGTAAGATGTAGTAGTGACAGTAATTTGTGAAATTATTCACACATTTTCAAAATGTCCAGCCCCACTGCTAATGCATTGTTTTAAAACTATGATAAGATGAGTTTTATGACACAAGCATAACCCTGATACGAAAGCAAGGCAAAGGTATTACCATGATCGACTCTGAGAGCTTATGAACATAGATGCAAAAATTCTCAGCAAAATATCTGCCAATAGAATCCAACAATACATTTAAAAAATAATATACCAGGATCAAGTGGGATTCAGATCAGGCACACAAGGATAGCTCAGCATTAAAAAAAAAAGCAATGTAATCCACTGCACAAATAAAACAAAAAAATCATAATCAATGATGCAGAAAAGGTATTTGACAATATCCAACACACATTTCTGATTTAAAAAAACACTCAGTAAAATAGGAATAAAAGATAAATTTGCCAACAAATAAAGGTTATTGTGAAAATTGTTGGCCAGCACCTCACTTAATGAAGAGAAACTGAAACAATTCCCATTGTGAGCAAGAACCAGACAAGGATGCCTTTTATCATCACTCTTAATCAACATTGTACTGGGTCTTAGAGTTAATAAAGCTCTCTCACTGCCAGTCAATTTTGACTCATAATGACCCTATAGGGCAGGGTAGAATTGCTCCTGTGGGTTCTGAGACTGGAGCTTTTCATGAGCGTGGAAAACCAGACATAATAGATTAGACAACAACAAAAACCAAAGGAATCCAGAAGAAGTGAAACTCTCTCTACTTGCAGATGATATGGTTTTATACATAGAAAATCCAAAATCCCAAAGATAGATTTAAAAAAATTTGTTGAAAATAATCGAGAAGTTGGTAGTGTGGCAGGATACAAGACTGACATACAAAACTCAATCAGCTTCATAGTTACTAATGAAGAGAGCTCTGGAAAAAAATCAAGAAAACAGTAGCATATATAATAGCTACACAAAAAATAAATATTAAGGAATAAATCTAACCAGAGAAACAAAAGACGTGTACAAAGAAAACTACAGAACACTACTACATGAAAAACCTATCTAAATTGAGTAATGGTCCATGTTCCTAGATACAAAGGGTTAACATTGTGAAAATATCAACACTACCCAAAGTAATCTCTAAATACTATGAAGCTGATCCAAAGAAATGGGAAAACGAATTACTAACACATATGGAGAGGGAAGAGACCCCGGACAAAAAGGGGACTTCCTAAGAAGAACAAAGCGTGAAGCTTCTCATGTCCCCAACGCAAAACCCATCACGCAGCCACAGCAGTTAAAACAGCCAGGTACTGGCACAATGTTAGACCAATAGGCTAATGGAATAGAATAGAGAAACCGAGAAATAAATCTACCCACCCATAGGCAATTGATCTTTGACAATGGGCCCAAAAATATTAAATGGAAAAAAGATAGTCTCTTCAAAATATGGTGCTGACAAAATTGTATCTCCACATGAGAAGAATGAAGCAGGATCCATACTTCACTCCGTGTACAAAAAAAAACCCCGCAAGATGGAGCAAAAACTTAAATGTACATCCACTAACTATAAAGATTATGAATAAGAAAATAGGGACATAAACCAAAGTATGAACATTTATAAAGAACAAAGCTTCAGGAAAATTCTTCTTCTTCTTCTTTTTTAAACATTTTATTCTTCTTCTTCTTTTTAAAACATTCTTCTTTTTTAATCATACAACTCTTATCACAATCCATACATACATCAATTGTGTAAAGCACATCTGTTCATTCTTTGCCCTCATCATTTTCAAAGCATTTGCTCTCCACTTAAGCCCTTTGCATCAGGTCCTCTTTTTTTCCCCTCCCTCATGAGCCCTTGATAATTTATAAATTATTATTTTGTCATATCTTGCCCTGTCTGGCATCTCCCTTCACCCCCTTTTCTGTTGTCCGTCCCCCAGGGAGGAGGTCCCATGTAGATCCTTGTCATCGGTTCCCTCTTTCCAACCCACTCACCCTCTATCCTCCCAGTGAAAATTATTCTCTAAATAATTAAATGATATATTTAGGTAGTTCAACTGAAAACAATCAACATACTTTAGAAGAAGGAAGTGGAATAAATGATATTTTGTGAGGATTGCAATCAATAACATGACACAAAATGTGTATGAATTATTACATGAAAACTGATTTGGTCTGTAAACCTTCATTTAACTTGCAAAAAGTTTTATCAGAAAAAAAAGATTCTTTTGTGTTCTTCCATTATAAATATTTTGATTTAAGTATGTTTTAAATAAATTTTATATGCTAAATTTTTTTAAAAAGAAAATAGGGACAACTTAAGGGCCCTATTGCTGTGCATAGACATATTATAAAATATAATGAAGGAAACATGGTAGAAGACAAAATAGATGACTGGGACCTACTAAAAATAAGACACTTGTGTGCATCAAAAGACTTCATCAAAAGAGTGACGAGAGCTCATGAAATGGGGAAAAAATTTTGACAATGACACAATGGACAAGAGACTAATCTCAAACATCTATAGAAAATGGTAATACTTCAATATGTAAAAGATAAATAGCCTAATTAAAAAGTAGGCAAAGGACATGAATGTGAACAGACAGTTGATCGAGGATGGCATTCAAAGGGCCAACAAGCATATAAAGAAATGTTCATGGGGGGAGGGGGAAAAGGAAAATGAGGAGTTGATCCCAGGAACCCAAGTGGAAAGCGAGTTTGGAGAATAATGATGGCAACAAATGTATAAGTGTGCTTTACACAATTGATGTATGTGTGGATTGTGATAAGAGTTGTATGAGCCCCAATAAAATGATAAAAATGAAGTGTTCATGATCACTAGTCATCTAGGAGATGCAAACCAAACCAACAAGAAGATGCCACCTTACACCCCATTGACAGCAAAGTTTAGAAAATAACAAATGCTGGAGAGGCTCTAGAGAGATTGAAGCCCTCATACACTGCTGGAGGTACTGTAAATATAAATATAAACAACAACTGAGGAGATCTATATGGTACTACCTCAACTGAGAATAGAAATCCTGTACAATCTAGCAATCCCTCTGCTGGTTATATATCCTAAAGAAGTGAAAGTCATAGACATAAGTAATATGCCCATGTTCATTGCACCACTGCTCACAATAGCAAGAAGATGGAAACAACCTAAATGCCCATCAGTAGAAGAATGGATAAAGAGAATCTGGTACATACATGCAATGGAATACTATACATCACTGAAAATCAATGTTGAAACCATGTAACACCTCATGACATGAATCAACCTGGGGAGCATTAGGCTAAGTGAAATTAGGACAGATATTATATGAGACCACTGGTATAAGCAGAGGGTTAACAAGATAAAGACTCTCACACAAAAGGAGGTTGCCAAATGGGGGAGGGAGCCAGAGGAGGATATGGCAAGGAGCTGGACTGTTGACAGGTGCTGATTTGGGTGAAATGGGGAATGGAGATCCATAGGAGTTGAGCTGAGGGTAATAGGTGGGGGAGGGCTATGGGAAGGTTTGATTAGTAGTTTAGGCTGTTGAATCCAAAGATCATAATTTGAAATGTAAACTCCTACCTAATTTACAATAAGAAAGGATTTTTTTTCTGGAGACACAGTGCAGGAGTTGTGCCCAATCTGACCCGACTACACTGGGGCAAAACACCAAAGGTATGTAACAGAGCAGCAAGGAAGCAAAGGAATGAAGTCCCCGGGGAATACCAAAAATAAACTTTAGGTACCCCATCAGACTCAACCAGAAAACACTCCTAAGGGTCAACAAACAATTTATAGACTCTTCTTTTTTGTTGTTCTTGTTTACTTTTGTTGTTTTGTTTGGTCTGTCTTGTTTTTGTGCTTATTGTCTCTGCATGTTTATCTAGATAAGATAGGTGGGATAAACAACCTGGAGGAGGAAAAAATGGGACCGACAGTTCCAAAGGAGGGGGGCCTGAGAAAGGCATGAAGCAGGGGACCACTAGAGAGGTCTGAGGGGCTGGCCCCAATCCCAACTATGTGGACAGTCCCCCCTCCCTGCAGAAGAACTCATTTCAGAGGACAGCACTGAAGCTACAGCTCAGGGAGAGGGACATGTCTGATCAAACACACAGGATCAAATGAAGGGAGAGGGAGAAAGAGTAGAACACATCCTGGAATGATATTCCTGCTCAGAGCAACCAATGCACAGAGAAGACCATAGGGCCGGTCCCACCACAAGACACGACATCCTTCACTGACCCATAGCACTCCAGGAGACAACACTGGAGACACAGTGGGAGAATTGCACCAAATCTGACCCCACCACACTGAAGCGAAACACTAAGGGCATGCAACAAAACAGCAAAGGGAACAGAGCAATGAAGTCCCCAGGGAATACCAAAAATAGATTTGGGGGCTAGGGTGTGCCACCCCATCAGACTCCACAGAAGACACTCTTAAAGGTCAACAAACAGATCTTGAACTATTTACAGGCTTTTCTTTTTTTTGAGGGGGTCATTAGTTTTGTTGTAGTTGCTTTCCTTTGATGTCTTGGTTTTTTTGTGTGCATATTATTATTTCTGCAGGTCTATCTAGATAAGATAGGCAGGATAAACAATCTGGAGGAGAAAACAACAGGCCCAACAGTTCCAGGGGAGGGAGGGCATGGGAAGGGGGAGGCAGGGGAAAGGAAGTGGTGTTAACAAACCCAGGGACAAGGGAACAACAAGTGATCCAAAATTGATGACCAGGAGGATGTAGGAGGCCTGGTAGGGCTAGATCAAGGGCAATGTAATTGAGAGGAATTACTAAAACCCAAATGAAGGCTGAACATGATAGTGGAACAAGAGGAAAGTAAAAGGAAATAAAGGAAGGAAATGGGAGGCAAATGGCACTTATAGAGGCATGTACAAATGTAAATATATTTATATATGAAGATGGGGAAATAGATCTATGTGCATATATTCATAGGTTTAGTATTAATGTAGCATATGGACACTGGGCCTCTACTCAAGTGCTACCTCAATGCAAGAACACTTTGTGAGCATTCCATGATGCTCACCTTCCCAACATGATCCCAGAAGACAAAGCAAGTGCATAAGCAAATGTGGTGAAGAAAGCTGATAGTGCCTAGCAATCAAAAGATGTAACGTCTGGGGTCTTAAAGGCTTGAAGATAAACAAGTGGCTATCTTGCTGAGAAGCAGTAAAGCCCACATTGAAGAAGCACACCAGCTTGTGTGATCATGAGGTGTCTATGGGATCGGATATCAGACATTAAAGAACACAATTCATATCATTGTGAATGAGGGGGAGCGCAGAGTGGAGACCCAAAGTCCATCTGTAGGCAACTGGACATCCTCTTATAGAAGGGACACAGGAAGGAGACGAGCCAGTCAGGGTGCAGTATAGCACTGATGAAACATACAACTTTCCTCAAGTTCTTTTTTTTAAATTATTTTATTGGGGGCTTGCACAACTCTTATCATAATCCATACATACATCCATTGTGTCAAGCACATTTATACATTTGTTGTTATCATCATTCTCTAAATATTTGTTTTCTACTTGAGCCCTTGGTATCAACTCCTCATTTTTCTCCCTCCTTCCCCACTCCCCCCTCCCTCATGAACCCTTGATAATTTATAAATTATTATTATTTTGTCATATCTTACACTATTTGACGTCTCCCTTCACCCACTTTTCTGTTGTCCATTCCCCAGGGAGAAGGGAATATGTAGATCCTTGTAATCGGTTCCCCCTTTCCAACCCACCCTCCCTCCACCCTTCTGGTATTGCCACTTTCAGCACTGTTCCTGAAGGGATCATCTGTTCTAGATTCCCTGTGTTTCCAGTTCCTATCTGTACCAGGATACATCCTCTAGACTAGCCATATTTGTAAGGTAGAATTTGGTTCATGATAGTGGGGATGGGGGAGGAAGCATTTAGGAATATGTTAGTCAAGGTACATTAGAGAAACAAATCCACAGAAACTCATATGTATAAGAGAGTTTTATATAAAGGGTAAGTGTACATCAAGAAAACATCCCAATCCAGTGCTGCCCAAGCCCACAAGTCCAACATTAGCCCATATGTCTGACACCAATCCACAAAGTCCTCCTCCATCTCACAAAACACACACTATGAAAAAAAATAAATAAAAATAAATAAATAAATAAAAACACACACTATGATGCTGACTGCAGGAGTAAAGCCGAATCAGTGAATATTTAAGCATTTCAGCACTGGTAGGGGTCTCCACACAGCTGCTCCAGCACCAAGGGCTGCATCAGGGTAAGTCCATGTGGCTTCTCCTCGAGGATGTCTTGCAGGAAGTGAACCTTGCAAGCTGAAGCAGGGAACTGGCTAAGGTAGCTGCACCCTGATCCCACCATCACAAAACAAGAGACTAGAGAATGAGAAAGGTGAGGCTCACTGAGCCATTTATCTCTCCTCCCTTCAATTAACCCCACATGTGTTTATCAGCCAGGTTGGCACAATAAACTTGAACTTCTCCTTGAGGAACTAGAGGAAAGTTGTATGTTTCATCGTTGCTACACTGCACTCCCCACAACCCCTCTGTAAGGGAATGTCCAGTTGCCTACAGATGGGTCTTGGGTCCCCAATCTGCACTTCCCCTCATTCACAATGATAAGTTTTTTGCTCTTTGATGCCTGATACCTGATACCTTCAACATCTTGTGATCACACAGGCTGATGTGTTTCTTCCATGTGAGCTTTGTTGCTTCTGAGCTAGATGGCCACTTGTTTACCTTCAAGCCTTTAAGATCCCAGACACTACATCTTTTTGATAGCCGGGCACCATCCACTTTCTTCACCACTTTTGCTTATGCACCCATTTGTCTTCAGCAATTGTATCGGGAGGGTGAGCACACAATGATATGATTTTTTGTTCTTTCTTTTTTTTTTTTTTTTGTTCTTTCATACCTGATCCCTTCAACACCTCGTGATCACACAGGCTGGGTTGCTTCTTCCATGTGGACTTGGTTGCTTCAGAGCTAGATGGCCGCTTGTTTGCCTTCCTCTACTTCTTTAATGCTTCCTCCCCTCCACTATCATGATTTCAATTCTACCTTACAAATCTGGATAGACCAGAGGATGTACACTGGTACAGATAAGAGCTGGAAACACAGGGAATCAAGGACAAATAACCCCTCAGGACCAATAATGAGATTAGGGATACCAGGAAGATAAGGAGAAGGT
Source organism: Tenrec ecaudatus (assembly GCF_050624435.1). NCBI lineage: Eukaryota > Metazoa > Chordata > Mammalia > Afrosoricida > Tenrecidae > Tenrec > Tenrec ecaudatus. The sequence continues at coordinate 77,228,222 of NC_134530.1, forward strand.
GAGGTAGAAAGGAGCACTGATCACAATGATCTACATATAACCCCCTCCCTGGGGGACGGACAACAGAAAAATGGGTGAAGGGAGATATCAGACAGTGTAAGACATGAAAAAATAATAATAATTTATAAATTATCAAGGGTTTGTGATGGAGGGAGGGTGGAAGAGGGAGGGGAAAAATGAGGACCTGAAACCAAGGGCTCAAGCAGAAAGAAAATGTTTTGAGAATGATGATGGCAACAAATGTATAAATGTGCTTGACACAATGGAGGTATGTATCGATTGTGATAAGAGTGTATGATCCCCCAATAAAATGATTTTTTTTAAAAGATAGGTGGGATAAACAATCTGAAGGAGAAAACAATGGTAGAGGGGAGGTGGAGGAAAGCAAGGGCAGTGTCAACAAACCCAGGTACAAGTGAACAACAAGTGATTTAAAATCAATGGTGAGGAGGCTATGGGGTGCCTGGTGGGGCTTGATCAAGGGAAATGTAGCTGAGAGGAATTACTGAAACCAGAATGAAGGCTGAACATGATAGTGGGACAAGAGGAAAGTAAAAGGAAATAGAGGAAAGTACTAGGAGGCAAAGGGCATTTATAGAGGTATAAATACAGGCAAATACATATGTAAATATACTTATATATAACAATATGGAAATAGATCTATGTACATATATTTATATGTTAAGTATTAAGGTAGCAGATGGACATTGGACTTCTACTCAAGTACTCCCTCAATGCAAGAACACTTTGTTCTAATGACCCGTCTATCTGTGATGCTCACCTTTCCAACATGCTCACTGAAGGCAAAATGGATGCATAGCAAATGTGGTGAAGAAAGCTGATGGTGGCCAGCTATCAAAAGATATAGCATCTAGGGTCTTAAAAGCTTGAAGATAAACAAGCAGCCATCTAGTTGAGAAGGAACAAAGTCCACATGGTAGAACCACAGCAGCCTGTGTGATCATGAAGTGTCAATGGGATCAGGTATCAAGCATCTAAGACCCAGAACAAAAAAATCACATCAATGTGAATGGCGGGGGAGGAGGGCAGTGCAGAGTAGAGACCTAAAGCCCATCTGCAGACAATTGGACATCCCCTTACAGAAGGGGCACAAGGAAGAGATGAACCAATCAGGGTACAGTATAGCACTGATGAAACATACAACTTCCTCTAGTTCTTTAATACTTCTTCCCCCCACTATCATGATCCCAATTCTAAATTACAAATCCAGCTAGACCAGAGCATGTACACTAGTACAGATAAGAGCTGGAAACACAGGGAATCCAGGTCAGATAAACTCCTCAGGACCAATAATGAGAGTAGGGATACCAGGAGGGGAAGAGGAAGGTGTGGGGAGAAAGGGTAAATTGATCACAATGATCTACATATAACCCCCTCCCAGGGGGAACAACAGAAAGTGGGTAAAGGGAGACAGTGGTCAGTATAAGACATGAAAAAAATTACAAATTATCAAGGGTTCATGAGGGAGAGAGGGAAAGTGAGGAAGGGGGAAAAATGAGCTGATACCAAGGGCTCTAGTAGAAAGAAAATGTTTTGTTTTTTTTAAGAAAATGTTTTGAAAAGGATGATGGCAACGTATGTACAAATGTGCTTGGCACAATGGATGGATTATGGATTGTGATTAGAGCTGTACCAACCCCCAATAAAATTATTTAAATAAAAAAGAATTTTTAATAAAATAAAATATATTATAAATGTGTTACTATATCCTCTAAAATACTTACATATTTTATTAGTACTATTGATAGGTACTAATAATAGTAGCTAGCTATTGTGGTTACCTTCTAAGATAGTCCCTAAAGAATATCTTGTCTCCCAGTTTTTACAACCCATATAATTTTTCCCAAGGAGCCCCGGTGGCACTGTTGGGTAAGCATGCGGCTGTTGTTATTCACAAGGTCAGGCTGAAAGCTACCAGCCACTCCTTGGGAGAAAGATGAAGCTTTCTGCTCCAGTAAAAATTTACAGCCTCAGCAACACTATAGATTCAATGTCAGCAGGTGGTGAGTCATTTTTTTCCACAGTGAATCAATGACCAATAGGATACTCCAAGACTAACTTAGTTCTTAAGAGATTACAACCTTCTCTTTGGTTTCTGGTATCTCTTGCTATGGTGGAAGTCAGCTGCCATGCCACAAGAACACTTAAGCAGCTCTGTGGAGAGGGCCATATGGGGTGGAACCATGGCCTCCTGCCACTGGCCAGCATCAACTTATCAGCTATATGAGAGAACCACCTTAGAAGTGGATCCTTCAGCCCCAATCACGTCTTCAGCCCTAGCCAACATCTGACTGAAACCTCATGAGAGGCCTCAAGCCAGGGCTTGTCCGGTCAAACCACCTGACTCCTTGACCCAGAGAAACTGTGATATGATGAAGTATTACTGTTTAAGTCACTAAGTTTTGGGGTGGTTTGCTATGCAGCAATAGATAACGGATACGGTAGTTAACATTTATTGTTCACTTATTGTGTTCTAGAACTATGCTAAGCAATTTTTGAACATTATCTCACTTAATCCAATGATGCAGACACCATTACAATAGTCAAGTGAAAGATAAGTGGCCCAGGGAGAGTAAGTAATTTTGTCAAGTTTTCACAATGATAAATGGCACCACTAGAATTTCAAGGAAAGTCCCTGACACCAGTGTCCAGTTCTTGTGCACACTTTTATGCCAGCCAAGGTAAAATCCTTGGATGGTTAAGCACCAGTGGGTACTGCACAAAGAGGAGAGAGACCATGCGTAAAACCAACCAGGAGATGCCTCAAGGCAGATTCAACCAAGATTGGCACCTGATACCCAGGGTCCCAGAAGTCCCAAGCTGGTCTTGCCTCTTGGACAGTGAGTGTCACCATAGACGCTCAGAACTCACCCAAATCTGCAGCTTCACTCGCTTCTCGTGACGGTAGACTGTTTTCACCTTGAAGTCGATGCCCACAGTGCTGACAAAGGCTGGAGTGAAGGTGTCATCAGCATAGCGGAAGAGGAAGGAGGTTTTGCCAACACTGCTGTTGCCAATGATGAGCAGCTTGAACATGTAGTCAAAATTCTGGTCAGAGGCATCTTTGATTCCAGCTTTTCCATCAGTCACTGTAGCCATCTGTAGGAGAGACCTGTGGTCATTCAGGGATGCCTCTGAGTCATCAACCAGGCAAAAGTGACCCCGCCATTCACACACTGTCTCCCCACCCCTAAATTACTGAGGAAACACACTCCCACAGAATTGTCCGTCGCTGCACTGGCCCCCGGGAAGAAAATGAGTCTTCTACTCTCATACGGAATTACAGTCTCAGAAACTCACAGGGGCAATTCTATCCTGCCTTATAGGTTTCGCTAAGAGTCGGAATCAACTTGATGGCAGTGAGTTTGGAATATTTGGCAGCTGTCCCAAATGCTGTCTCAGAGTCTGGGGTGGAACCCAGCTCCTCCCATTCATTCCTTCAGCAAATATTTACTGCACACATTTCTCTGGGTCAAGCCTTGTGCTAAGTAAAGGGAACAAGAGACTGAGTCAGACATGCCATCTGACTCATAGCAACCCGAAGTGACAGAGTAGAGCTGCCCTGTAGTTTCCTAGGCTGTCATCTTTAGAGAAGAAGTCCTTGTGGCACGTGGTTAAGTGCTTGGCTGCTAATTGAGAGGTCAGTGGTTCAAACCCACAGCCATTCCATGGGAGGAAAATGTGACAGGCTGCTAGCGTAGAAATTTACAGCCTTGGAAACCCTATGAGATAATTCTATGCTCTCCTACAAGGTCTCTCTTAGTCATCATCTGACTTGACAGCAATAGCATATGATACATTTTCTTCTCTATTTTCTCTGCATCTTGTAAGGAACCTTGGTGGTGCCAATTAATGGCTGCTAACTGAAAGATTGGCAGTTAGAAGTCACCAGCAGCTTTGCGGAAGGAACGCCTGGCAGGCAATCTGTTTGTGTAAAGATCACAGCCAGGAGGGGAAGGGGAAGGTGGGGGAGAAAGGGAGAACCGATCACAAGGATCTACCTATAACCCCCTCCCAGGGGGACGGACAACAGAAAAGTGAGTGAAGGGAGACATCAGGCAGTATAAGACATGAAAAAATAATAATAATTTATAAATGATCAAGGGTTCATGAGGGAGGGAGCGAGTGAGGGTTGGGGAGGAAGGGAAAAAATGAGGAGCTGATACCACAGCTCAAGTAGAAAGACAATGTTTTGAGAACGATGATGGCAACAGATGTACTATTGTGCTTGACATAATGGATGGATGGATGGATGGATGGATGGATGGATGGATGGATTGTGATAAGAGTTGTACGAGCCCCCAATAAAATTATTGAAAAAATTAGTCTATAAGACTCTATAGAATAATTCAATGAGTTGGAATTGATTCAACAGCACACAACAACAATGGGCATATTTTAATTGCCAAGACATACTGTCATTAGTGTTGTATCCTGCCTTTTTCACTTAACATCGTGTCCTAGGTATCTTACCAAGACATTAAAAACTCTTCTCAAATATCTTTCTAGTTGACTACATTCTATTCTATTAAATGGACATGCATAGCATATGACTAATTCTTTCATGTTATGCATTTAAACTACTATTCTTAGTTATTATAAATTAAACTACAGTGAACATTTTTAATGTTTTATTGTAAATTGGTGGAGTTTACACATCAGGATCATCATTTTTGCATTCAGCAACTTAAACAACCAATCAAACTTCCCTACAGCTTGCCCGAATTCTACCCTCACCCTCGGCTGCACTTTGGCTCCCCCGTCTCCCTCTTCTAGCATATTGTCTTCCCCTTCATCCATGTTGATGTCTGTCTACCCTCTAGCTAAGCTGCTTCCTCTTACCTCCACTCCCCTCCCACCTGTTCCTTTTTGTATGAAAACCTATTGTTGATTTTTTTTAATATATCACCAGTGACTCCATACAGTACTTGTCCTTTTGTGACTGACTATTTTTGCTCATCTTACTGCCCTTCCATACCCATCCCTGTCATGAGGTGCTTCACGGTTCCATCATTATTCTTTACTGATGTACTGTATTCACTGTGTGGATGTCCCAGCGTTTATTTGTCCACTCTCCATCCGGTGGGCTTCTAGGTTGTTTCCATCATCTTACTATTGTAAACAGTATTGCGATAAACATGGGTATGCAAATATCTGCCCGTACTACACTGTTGTTGTTTAGGGTATATAGAACATAGACAGATTGCCGGGTCATAGGGTTTTTCTATGCCTGATTGTTTAAGGAAGCACCGCATAATTTTCCACAGAGGTTGTACTGGTTTACAGTCCCACCAGCAGTGGACAAGGGTTCCTGTCTCCACATTCCTTCCAGCATTTGTTATTTTCTACTATTTTTTTTAACTTTGCTGTCAATACCAGGGTAAGGTGTGATCTCATCGTTGGTTTGGTTTACATTTCTCGATGGCTGGTGATCACAGGCAATCCTTCCTGAGTTTGTTGTCTACTCTACTTGCGGTCTTCTTTGGTAAACTGTCTGTTCATGTCCCCTGCCCATTTTTCAGTTGGATCATTTGTCTTTTAATTATTGAAGTACTGAAATTTTCTTTAGGTTTTAGAGATTAGTTCCTGTTTGGTATGTCATTGATAAAAAGTTTTTCCCAGTCAGTAGGTTTTCTTTTTCACCTTTTGGTTATAATTTTTGATGCCTATAAGCGTTTGGTTTTTAGAGGGTATCGGTCACCTGTGCTGCCTGTGTTTTTCACTGGGTTTGATCGTGTATTCATGCCATATATTACTGTCCCTGTTTTTTCCATTGGTAATCTTTATAGTTCTGGGGTTTATATTTAGGTATTTAATCTATCTTGATCTCATTTGCGTGTATGGAGTGAAGTGTGGGTTCTGCTGCTTTCTTCTCCAAGTGTAAATCCAATTTTGCCAGCACCAATTATTGAAGGGACTGTGACTACTTCTTTACAGAAATTCTTTGCTCACTTTTCTAGTTATTTTCTTAGAATTTCTAACAGGGGAAATTGATGGGTCAGATTAACTTTACAGATCTGATCTTCATCTCAGTTTTCTGACTTTTATCCTCTACATAAACCTGAGAAATAAATCAGAAGGATGGGGATTATAATTCACATTTGGTTGTGAAGGAAACTGAGGACCAGAGAATAGAGGACCTGCCCAAATGGTCCAATGAACAGCTGAGAGCAGATGTAGTGCCCTGTAGTGTAATGGGAAAACTTTTACATTCCTGCCCCATTCCTCAACTGAATACCTGGACAAAGCACATCATCCCTGTAAGTTACAGCATTTTTACCTTAAAATAGAGAAAATGCCCCTTCATTCATGGAGTTCTTATACAGACAGAAGGATTAGTGGCACATGCAAATAATCCAACCCCATTTCTTGGCACACTATGTTGTTGAGTGCCATCGAATTAATTCCAGCTCATAGTGATCCTATATGATAGATTATAACCGCCCCATAGGTTTTCCTAGACTGTAATCATTATAGGAGCAACCTACTAAGTCTTTTCTCCCTTGGAGCTGTTGTCGGGTTTGAACTGCCAACCTGTCTTCTGGTTCGCAGCCAAGTGCTTAACCACTGTACCAAGGCACACAGTAAGGGCGCACTAAATATCATTTCACAGACCCCTTTTTTCATTACTGCAACCAAACTGCAGTTCAACTAACTGCCCTCTCCTCCAGGCGGGGCTTCATTAGTTGAATTTGGTTTGTAGCTAATTGGCTGCCTCCCCTTCTGAATTCAACTGTTTACCCATCTGTTTACATGGGCCTATAGTAAATCCTTAGGCCAGGGGAGGATATTTCTTTCAAGAAATATCTAATGAGCATTTGCCCATCTCCCTTCGGTATGGAATACACCTCAGCATAAAGAAAACAACTCCTCATCACTGGGCCAATAAGCAACATTGTAGTAAATGAAGACGAAATTGAAGTTGGAAAGGATTTCATTTTACTGGGCTTCACAATCAACATCCTGTGTATACAGAACACAGCATCGCTCCATCTGGCAGAGTCGCACAGCAGTCAAGAGAGCAAAGAATGGGCCAATCTGCTGAAAAGGCCTCTTTAAAGAGTAAAGTCATCACTTTACTAAGGTACACTTGACCCATTTTCAAACCCCTCACACACATGCAAAATCTGGACAGCGACTAAGGAAGAGCAGAGAAGAATTGAGGCCTTTGAATTACAGTATTGGTAAAGAAGGTTAGATATAGCATAGACAAGAATATCTTGGAAGAAGTACAGCTGGAATGTTCCTGAAAATGGAGGGTGATGAGGCGTTGGACATGCGACCAGGAGGACATACTTCAGTCCCTGGAGCAGGACATCATGGTGTGTAAAGTCGAGGGTCAGTTCAAAGAAGAAGACCCATAACGAGGTGGATTTCCAGAGTGGCCGCAACAATGGACTCAGCCTAACAGTGATTGTGAGCAAGGGGCCAGACCAAGCAATGCTTCAGAGCTTGGGATCAGAGCTGACTGGATGGCCCCAAACAACAAACTCTCAATGTCACGGCCTTCATTTGTCTCATACAGCTACTTTATACTTTTAGATCGCTAGAGTCAGGTGGGATTTTGGAGCACCAGCTTAATCATTAAAAAATAAATAAAGGCAAGAAAAATCAAAATATGCCACAAGAGTGCAACACAGTGTTGGGAAAAAGTGTGGCCTCTGAAAGAATCTGCAGGTAAAGTGCCTGCCCTGTTCGCTATGGGGGCAATGGTGGTTCAGTGGTAGATTTCTTGCCTTCTATGCAGGGGACTGATAAAACCCTCAGGAACAGTAGTGGCAATAGCAATATCAGGAGTGTACAGGCATGGTGAGTGTAGGGGGAAAAGGAGGAGTAAGAGGGAGTCCATACAAGGTTGAATATATAGCCCACTGTCCAGAGGGACCAATAACAGAGATTCAGGTGAAGAGAGACAATGAACAGCATAAGACACACAAAAAACCAAAAATAATATATAATCGATCAAGGATTCACAAGGGTGAGAGGGGAAAAAAAGAGGATCTGATACCAAGGGCTCAAGTAGAAAGAAAATGTTTTCGAAATGTTGATGAAACATATGTACAAATGTGCTTAATACAATTGAATGAGATATTGTCATAAGAATTGTAAGAGCCACCCAATAAAATGATTAATAAAAAATCCACAATGTTTAGAAACTGATTGTGGTAACAATAGTATAATTCTGCTTGATGTGATTGAACTATGGACTGATATGCATATGTATTACCTCCAAATTAATAATTAATTTTTAAAAAAGATTTACAACATGGGAAACCATATGGGGCAGCCTACTCAGTTCTATAGGTTCACTACCACCAGGGAACTGGCTCTACAGCATTGGGTTTTGTTTTTAATTTTTGGTGTGTTAGTTTTCTTTTTTCCCAAACTAAGATAGACAAGGTAGAAAAGTTTGGTGGTCTTCTGAAAAATCAGCCAATGAAAACCCTTATGGGTCACAATAGTCCAATCTGCAACCAATCATGGGAAAGGCTTATTCTATTGTCACCAGGCACCAGGGCCACCTGGAGGGCAGCTAGCAACATTAGCTAGGACTATGGTGTAAAAGATAGTTTCAGTTCCCTGTCTGACCTGATCCCCTTTGTTTCATGAGATGAGTTTATAGAAAAAAAATTTTTTAACAGGAAGAGAAATTATTTTCCCAGGGTCACACGGCATATTAGGTGCAGGGCCAGGACTAGACCTTCCATTACTTAATGACTTCTAGATTGGGCTGCACTTCAGGAAAACAAAAAGCACAAGACAATTCCAGGATAAATGAGGAAACGTCCCTGGTGCCCCAGGCTTCTCTTTCCTAGAATCTACCATGTTGCACTGTCAACATCGGTTTGTGTGCACACAGCGTGGCTTTTCCATTAGGTAGCATGAGAACAGGGAGAGGCAGTGGGCTGGGGGTTCAGTTTCGAAGCACATTCATATGGAAGCCCCCAAGGAGTTCTCCGGAGACAGGCAGAAGCTACGCAGACATGAGGAAGAGAAAGCAGAAAGCTTTCCAGCAGCTAGCAGCTGCCTGAGGCAGATCTGAGCAGACAGGTCACTGCACAGTGGTGCGTGCAGAACCGCTTTGTTAAGATAAGCATCAATCAAATCTCTTGCTTTTGTGACAGTCACATAAATGATAGAGCTGGGAGCTGCCTCTGTGACAAGCCATACAGATAAGGCCCAGGGTCCATCTGGGAAGTTATCCCTGGCCCTACAGTGGGAAAAGAAGGAAATGGTTGGCGTCAATGATTTTTTTTTTTTTTAAGGCGGTTGAGGGCTGGTATGAAAAGCAAGTAACGGAGGGAGGGGAAAAAAACAAAAGAGGACTTGATGCAGAGGGCTTAAGTGGAGAGCAAATGCTTTGAGAGTGATTAGGGCAAAGAATGTACGGATGTGCTTTATACAATTGATGTATGTATATGTGTGGATTGTGATAAGAGTTGTATGAGCCCCTAATAAAATGCTTAAAAAAAAAAAAGAAAAGCAAGTAACTTTTTCAGTCTAGCAGGCAGCAGAAATAAGCACTTGAAAGAAGGCAGTTTCAGCTAGAAATGAAGGTAAGGAGCAGAAAGTTGTAACCTGCAGTAAGAAGAACGTATTGAAATGCTTCCTCCCCCCAACTACCATGATCCGAATTCTACCTTGCAGGCCTGGGTAGGACAGAGGCTGTACACTGGTACATATGAGGGCTGGAGGTACAGGGAATCCAGGGTGGATGATACCTTCAGGACCAAGGGTGTGAGGGACGATGCTGGGAGAGTGTAGGGTGAGTGGGTTGGAAAGGGGGAACTGATTACAAGGATCCACATGTGACCTCTTCCCTGGGAGAGGGACAGCAGAGAAGGGGAGGAAGGGAGACTCCGGATAGGGCAAGATATGACAAAATAACGATGTATAAATTACCAAGGGCACATGAGGGAGGGGGGAAAGGGGAGGGAGGGGGAAAAAAAAGAGGACCTGATGCAAGGGGCTTAAGTGGAGAGCAAATGCCTTGAGAATGATTGGGGCAGGGAATGTATGGATGTGCTTTATACAATTGATGTATGTATATGTATAGATTGTGATAAGAGTTGTATGAGTCCCTAATAAAATGTAAAAAAAGAAAAGAGGAGAAAAAATGATTAGGGCAAAGACTGTACAGATGTGCTTTATACAATTGATGTATGTATATGTATGAACTGTGATAAGAATTGTATGAGCCCCAATAAATTGTTAAAAACAAAACAAAAAAGAAAATGGATGAGTTTCTCTTGCTGGAGAGACTGAGTCCAAGAGACCTGGACTCTCTTGAAGGCTTGGACTGTCTTGAGATCTGGCTCTTTCAATAGACATGTAATGTTAGGTAAATCACACTCTGGACTGCAGTTTTCTTATCTAATAATTCCTGGAAAATCTCTTGTATGGATTAAAATCACTAGACTGAAAAAACGCAAATTCCAGACTCACTGCCAACTAGTTGATTCCAACTCATAGCAACCCTACAGGGCAAAGCAGAATTGCCTCTGTGCATTTCCAAGACTGTGACTCTCTAAGGGAGTAGAAAGCCTCGTATTTCTATCACAGGTGGGCTGGTGATTTTGAACTTCTGAGCTTGCGATGAGCTGCCCAACACGTTATCACGACACCACCAGAGCTCCTAGAAAAGCCTCTTTTCAATGTGTATGTGTGCGTGCTTTAGGCCTTTTCCAGCAAAGTCATTCCGGGGAGTGGAAAGAGCTTGAGGCTTTGAATCAAACAAATGAGACTCCGTTCTCAGCTTATTATTACTTACTAGCTGTGAGACTTTGGCAAGAAATTTTACATGACGAAGAGTTTCCCCATCTGTAAAACAAGCTTTGTTGGATAGATTACAGGTAAAAAAGGAAACCATGTAGCTTAGTATATGACATAGAGCAGAAACTCAGTAAAGACAAGTCATTGCCTTTCTATTTGGAACCTTTATCTATGGGGTCAGTGTTATCTGAGGGAGTTCAGCAAAAGTGGACTTCACCTTGGGATATGCACCACTTCCCTAAAGCCACCCTCCTCCATCGTTTCTAAGTCATCCTTCCTTCAGACCAGTGGTTCTCAACCTTCCGAATGCCGCTACCCTTTAGTACAGTTCCTCATGTTGTGATGACCCATAAAATTATTTTCGTTGCTACTTCATAACTGTCATTTTATTACTGTCATGAATCATCATGTAAATATCTGATACGCAGGATGTATTTTCATTGTTACAAATTGAACATAATTAAAGCATAGTGATTAATCACAAAACAACATGTAATTATATATTATGAAATATTGCTTTCTAATGACAAATAAATGAAATTTTGTCTTGAGGCATGGTGCAGCATGGGTAACACTCTTCACGCTGGGGTACTCATATGTGGGCATATGTGCATGTGGACGGGACCATCTGGAGATGGAGAAAGGAGCGGTGTCTCCGTTCTTAAGACCATCAGAAATGTGTTTTCCAATAGTCTTTGGCGACCCCTGTGAAAGGGTCGTTAGACTCCCAAGCGGTTGCAACCCACAGGTTGAGAAACGCTGCTTTAGCCTATTCCCTCCTGCCAACTCACCACTCCCAACCCCCACACTGCGCAGCCCCTCACCGCTTTCCCAGGTCTCTTAAAGCCACAGAAACTGTACCATAATAGCTACCATTTATTTGAGCACCCACTGAGAGCCAAGCACTCAACAAAATGCTTCCAACGAATTCGATCTTGTACACAATAGAGGGTTGATAGATGTCCATTTCCTTCTTTCTGTATCTTAGAAAGAGATAGCCATGGGGGTGACCTGAGGCAGAAAGAAGCACATCTGCTTAAGAACATCAGTGACCTCTCTCTTTAGGCAGTGCCTTACAGTTCACAACGCTTTTGACCCACGTTGCCTACCTGCTTTGCTCCATAAGTCTTGGGGGTGGGGGAGAAAAATGAGAAAGGAGCACTGACATAGGTTGATCCATTCAACCAGCACACACTGAGCACCTCCTCCGTGCAGGGCCCTGTGGTGGACTCTGGGAAGACGGACAAGAGCCCTGAGCTCAGGCCCTAGAGAAGAGAACTGCTTAACCATTTTCTCTACAGGTTACTGATGCCCCCCTTCACACCATAAGCCTTAAGAAACTTTCAGTTTGGCCTTTTCCCAATGCTTTTTACACCGGCAGAAACATACTTCCCCCTGCTTCTAACTGAAGCCATTTAACCCACCCACTCCTCCAATAGATCTCTTCGAACTCACACAGGCTACAGGCTAGGCCTTCCCACCACCGTACACAGGGCTTTCCATGACTGCCATTGTCCTTCCCGGGTGCGGGGAGCAGAACCTGCGGCATCACCCCGGCCTACAACATTCACCTCTTTCCACTGGGTCTCCTGGAAGGTGGGCTCGTTCTCCCAAGCCCCTCCACATCGCTACTAGCTTCCAGAGGCTTCGGTCCCGCCTCCCCAAAGCACCTTCCCATACTTGGGCTCCAAAACGCAGACTTGGGGTGTATACATTTTCTATGCACAAATGAGTTTCAGGTCCTTGATTCCAGGTAGCGAGGTAACGGAGACCTGTGCCTGGACATTCCACTCTGGCCCCATTTTCTTCCCGCCTGCGCACCACAACCCCCACTTGACCCCCAGGGCGCCTCCCCCTCTAAACTCTTAAGTTCGCTAACGATTCCTCTACTCCGGGCTGTCAGACCGCTACTCCATTCCAGTGGCTTCTACTCCTGGACAAAACCTAGGCGCCCGGGTCCCCACCCAAGGCCACAGCCCTCTCCCTCTCAGCAGCTTTCCCCGCCCCCTTCCTCAGCAGTCGGGGTAGACTCCGCCGCTACTCCACCTTCCATTCTCCCCACCCCTTACCCCTATCCACCGTCACCCACATCCCACCTCCACCACCAGCACTCCACACTTTTCCTCCCCCAGATCCCCAGTCCCACCCGCTCCCCCACCCCTTTACCTTCTCCTGCCCAGATACCTCACTGCTACCCCGCACCCCTTCTTCCCCTCGGCGCCTCCAGGCGACCCAGTCCCTTGCCCTCAGCTCCTCACCTCCACGCCCCTCCCTTCAAACCTCAGCCCTCCGCGGCACCTACAGCCCCCCAGGCTGCTGGGGACCCCTTTCCGCACTGCCCCCTGAGCTCCTCCTTAACGCTTCCTGCTCCCAACGCCCCCCCATGCCGGGACACCCCTCAACGACTCCCCACTGCCCGCTGGTGCCCCTCAACCTTCCCCACAACCCGGCGACCTCTTTTTGCAACTGACTTCCTCTGCTCCCTGCCTTTGGGTGCTCCTAAGCGGTCCCCACAATCCGGGGAGACCTCCCCCCAGAGCCCTCCGGCCCCAGCTGCCTCCGCAGCCCCTTCCCGTCGTCGTCCGCGCCGCTGCTCCTCGGCGCTCCGGCTCCCGGCTCCCATGGGTCCGCGCTGCTCCCCGGTTCGGTTCGGGGGCCGCGCCCCTTACCTTGGGCTCAGGCTGCGGGACCAGGGACTGGCTTGCGGGCTGCTCCGCCGGACAGACAGCGGACCTGCGGGAGCCGGCGGGAGCGCAGCCGGGCACAGTGGGCAGGGCAGTGCCGGTCCGCTCGGTCCCCACCGCGGTGGCTCGGAGCTGAGCCTTTTACTCCAGCTCCGCCAGACTCCAGCCCTGTCCAGGCCCCGCCCAGAGGTGGAGTCTTGGTAGCTCCGCCCCCGGGTCGCAGCGCTGGGCAGGTGAAGGGGTTCGAACCGAGGCTGACTACCTTGGGGGCCTCAAGCTTCCTGACATCTGGGTGACTATCGTGATTGATCTTAATTGAAACGCCTCTTTCCATAAACAGCTCAGCGGGGTGATCAGAGCCCTTTGGCGATCACAGGGATGTGGTGAACACCGAACTCTGCTGTTTGCCAAGCACTTTCTGTCTTCGCAACAGAACTTGGAAGTCACTGAGCCACAAACCAAGGAGCGTTCTCTGTGCTGTGCCTGCTTGCCACACAGCCCCACCAGCCCTGGTCAGTCAGCCTGCTTAACACCTCCTTGCCCTTCCTGTCTCCTGCGCTGGGCCTTGGGTCCAGTCTCACCATTTCTTGCCTGGCCTGTTGCAGTAGCATCTTAATACTCTTCTGCAATCGATCCTCTACCCCAGCAAGCTGAGCAAACCATTGTAGATGCTACCACGTTCCCAAGGACCATGTTTAAACGTCCAGGATCTTCAGGAGAAAGTTCTAACCCCGTGGCCTTGCTGACATAATCACACCCCGCCAAGCTGTCCAGCCTTCTCCATCTTGCTGATTTTCAAGGCTCCACCAATGGAACACCTCTGTGCTTCCACCAGAGCCTTCTCGTCCTGGTGCTACACTTGCTTACTGAGCTAACTCAAAGTTAGAGCAGCCTCTCTTCCAAGAAGTCTTTTCCAACCTCCACAGAGACCCCTCCATGCTTGCATGCCCTGCATCCAGGGGTGGGATTCAAATAATTTAACAAACGGGTTTGCTGCCCTAATGATCATTTTAAGTATAAAAAACATGTATGCTGAAGGGCAGTTTATTACTTTATATAGTTAAGAAATAAAAACAATAAAAGAGGTATATAGAACTATATTATAAGACAGTTTTAATAATGAAAGTATTAAATAATACCTAACAAAAACAATAAAACGGTTATTTAAGATATCTCCATATTGCTTCGATTGTAATTTTCTTCGCTTTTATCCGAGCATCATCAGCCATGTAATTTATCTTCACCCATCTTTTCACTGTAGGAGCGGGATCCCATTCCTTTAGAAATAGGCCAATTTAACGATGAAACACACAACTTTCCTCTAGTTCTTAAATGCTTCCCCTCCATTCCACTATCATGATCAGAACAAAAATCATATTGTGAATTAGGGGTTGTGCAGAGTGGAGACCCAAAGCCTATTTGTCAGCCACTGGAGATCCCCTTAAGGAAGGGTTGCACGGAGCAGACGAGTCAGTCAGGGTGCAGTGTAGCAACAACAAAACATACAACTTTCCTCTAATTCCTAAATCCTCCCACCCCCCCACCCCACTATCATGATCCCAATTCTACCTTACAAATCTGGCTAGACCAGAGGATGTACACTGGTACAGATAGGAACTGGAAACACAGGGAATCCAGGGAAGATGATCCCTTCAGGACCAGTGGTGAGAGTGGTGATACCAGGAGGGTGGAGGGAGGATCGGGTGGAAAGGGGAACTGATTACAGAGGACAGACAACAGAAAAGTGGGTGAAGGGAGACGTTGGACAGTATAAGATATGACAAAATAATTTATAAATTATCAAGGGTTCATGAGGGAGGGGATGCAGGGAGGGAGGTGTGAAATGAGGAGCTGATATCAAGGGCTCAAGTAGAAAGCAAATGTTTTGAGAATGATGATAGCAACAAATGTACAAATGTGCTTGACACAATGGCTTGTGATAAGAATTGTATGAGCCCCCAATAAAATGATTGTTTTTAAAGGAGTAGGCCAATTTGACAATAGTCATTGTGTCTGATATATTAGAAACAGGGGACTTCTCTTCTCTGAACATATTATATTAATCTTGGAAAAAACCCTTTCTAGAGAGGTCTATAGAGCCAGCCCCACTACGAGACTTGATGTCCTTCACTGACCCATAGCAATACTGGGGACAACACTGGAGACACAGTATGGGAACTCTGCCCGATCTGACCCCACCACACTGAGACAAAACAGAACAGCAAGGGGAACAGAGCAAAGAAGTCCCCAGGGAATACCAAAAATAGACTGGGGCCAGGGCATGGCACCCCATCAGACTCGACTAGAAAATGCTCCTAAAGAGATGGGTCAGTCAGGGTGCGAGGTAGTACCGATGAAGAACACAGCTTTCCCCCAGATCCTGGATGCTTCCTTCCCCCAACTACCATGATCCGAATTCTACCTTGCAGGGCTGGATAGGGCAGAGGTTGTACACTGGTACATATGAGGGCTGGAGGCACAGGGAATCCAGGGTGGATGATACCTTCAGGACCAAGCGTGTGAGGGGCGATGCTGGGAGAGTGGTGGGTGAGTGGGTTGGAAAGGGGGAACTGATTACAAGGATCCACATGTGACCTCCTCCCTGGGAAAGGGACGGCAGAGAAGGGGGGGAAGGGAAACTCCGGATAGGGCAAGATATGACAAAATAACGATGTATAAATTACCAAGGGCATATGAGGGAGAGGGGTGCGGGGAGGGAGAGGAAAAAAAAGAGGACCTGATGCAAAGGGCTTAAGTGGAGAGCAAATGCTTTGAGAATGATTGGGGCAGGGAATGTATGGATGTGCTTTATACAATTGATGTATGTATATGGATGGATTGTGATAAGAGTTGTATGAGTCCCTAATAAAATGTAAAAAAAGAAAAGAAAATGATTAGGGCAAAGACTGTACAGATGTGCTTTATACAATTGATATATTTATATGTATGGATTGTGATAAGAGTTGTATGAGCCCCTAATGAAACGTTTAAAAAAAAAAGAAAAGAAAATGCTCCTAAAGGTCAACGAAAAGACCTTGAACTACTTACAGCCTTTTCTTTTTTTGTCGTTTTTTAAAAAAATCATTTTATTGGGGGCTCATACAACTCTTATCATAATCCATCCATCCATTGTGTCAAACACATTTGTACATTTGTTGCCATCATCATTCTCAAAACATTTGCTTTCTACTTGAGCCCTTAATATCAGCTCTTCATTTTCCCCTCTATCCCCCTTTCCCTCCCTCATGAATCCTTGATAATTTATAAATTATTGCTATTTTTTTCATATCTTGCACTGTCTGACATCTCCCTTGACCCATTTTTCTGTTGTCCACCCCCCAGGAAAAAGGCTATATATGTATATGTAGATCCTTGTTATTGGTTCCCCCTTTGAACCCCACCCTACCTCTACCCTCCCAGTAGCACCACTCTCAGCAGTGAGTGGCCCTGCAGGGATCATCTGTCCTGGATGCCCTGTGTGTGGTTGGTTTTATTGTTGTTGTTTTGTTTTCCTCTGTCATCATTTTTGTGCATATTATTATCTCTGCAGGTCTATCTAGATAAAATTGGTGGGATAAACAATCTGTAGGACAAAACAATGGACTGATGGTTGGGGGCGGGGGTTTTGACATGCTACAGTGGGAGGTGGGGGAAAGGAAGTGGGTGTTACCAAACCCAGGGACAAGGAAACAACAAGTGATCTAAAATAGATGGCGAAGAGGGTGTAGGAGACCTGGTATGACTTGATCAAGGGTAATGTAACTGAGAAGAATTACCGAAACCCAAATGAAGGCTGAACATGATAGTGGGACAAGAGGCAAATAAAAGGAAATGCAGGAAAGAGCTAGGAGGCAAAGGGCATTTATAGGGGTCTAAATACAGGTGTGCACATATGTAAATATATTTATATATGAGGATGGGAAAATAGATCTATGTATGTTTTTAAATTTTTTAAAAATATTTTTGGGGGCTCTTACATCTCTTATCACAATCTGTACATTCCTCCAATGTGTTAAGCACATTTGCATATATGCCGCCATCATAATTTTCTTTTTTCTTTCTTTCTTTTTTTTAATCATTTAATTTGGGGGTCATACAACTCTTATCACAATCCATATATACATCAATTGTGTAAAGCACATTTGTGCATTCATTGCCTTCATCATTCTCAAAACATTTGCTCTCCACGTAAGCCCCTGGCATCAGGTGCTCATTTTTTCCCCTCCCTCCCGATTCCCCCCTCCTTCATGAACCCTTAATAGTTTATAAATCATTATTTTGTCATATCTTTCCCTGTCCAACGTCTCCCTTCACCCACTTTTCTGTTGTCCATCCCCCAAGGAGGAGGTCACATGTAGATCCTTGTAATTAGTTCCCTCTTTCCAACCCACCCTCCCTCTACCTTCCCAGTATCACCACTCACAACACTGGTCCTGAAGGGATCATCTGCCCTGGATTCCCTGTGTCAATAGGATCAGTTATCAGGCATGAAACAAAAAAAATCATTTCATTGTGAATGATGGGGAGTGCAGAGGAGAGACCCAAAGCTCATCTGTAGGCAACCGGTCTTCCCCTTACAGAAGGGTTGTGGGAAGGAGATGAGTCAGTCAGCATGCAGTATAGCTCCGATGAAACATACAACTTTCCTCTAGTTCTTAAATGCTTCCTCCCCTTCCTCCCCCTCCCCTTGCTGCCCTATCATGATCTGAATTTTACCTTACAAAGCCGAAATGAATAGCAGCATGTCACCTTCTGGTTATTTGGCACTTTTTCTCTTTTCATTATATGTTTTTTTAGCCACCAACTCATGGCTGCTCCAAGAACAATGGAACATGGTGCTGCCTGGTCCTGCACCATCCTCGATGGTTGGATATCAAACTATTGGAATGTGTAAGGTTTTCATTGGCTGATTTTCAGAAGTAAGTCACCAGACCTTTCTTCCTAGTCTATCTTAGTCTGAAAGCTCTGCTGAAACCTGTTCAGCATCACAACCAGAGTGATGCCCAGTGACAAACAAGTGTCAGTCATGCAGGAGGTGCATTAACTAGAATGCTAATGGGAGTCTCCCACATGAAAGGAGAGAATTCCACCATTGAAGGAAAATGTCCTTGACCCGTCATTAAGAAGTCCCAGGGTGGCAAATACAGTAGGTAATTAGCATCCACTCTTCCACCCTTATCTGGACTTTGTGTCCAATCTTCTTGAAATCACAAAAGCCAGTCACCAGCCTACATCTAGAATCAACATCCTTTCCACCCTTCTTCCTCATCCCGAAACTTCGAAAGAAAAGAGAAATTTTTGTTTTGTTTGGCTTTGTTTTCCAGTTTGTGAGAAGCCATCTAAAGTGCAGCTATGGGTCTCTCCCTGCCTGAGGAAAGAAGAGTGATGACAATGAAGGAGGTGTGGAAACAATTAGTCCAATGAACTAATGAGCCATGCGACATCAGTCTCCACCATCCTGAAACCAGAAGGACTAGATGGTGCCTGGCTACCACGGCCAACTGCTCTGAAAGGGATCACTTTGGAAGTCCTGGACAGAGTGGGACAGAAAAAAATCAAATGACAACATAAAACCAGGCTTCCTGGTCTAATAGGGATTGTCCCTTAGTCATCTTTCACGTCTAGACCTAAACTCACCCCATGCACCAATTTCCAGTCAAGTAATATACAGGCCTCTAAGGAGAAAAATAATATTAGGGAGATGCACTCAGCTTTAGAACAATCAGCTGTTTGAGGCCAAAAGAACAGTATTTACCCAGAGACAAAGTTCAGAAGGGTTAGAGAAGAAGGGGGAAGTAGAAAACCCAGGGAGGAAGTGGAAAAAGTGATACTACATGTGAGAGTAGCAATCAACTATATGAAACAACATGGGTATAAATTATTGAATGGAAAGCTGATGTACTCTAAAGCTTTCACCTGTATGTGTGAAAGTCATGTGTGTGTGCGCAGTTTTTTTCTTTTGATTTGCTTCCCTGATTTTCATCATGACCCTTTCACATCATGTCTCTCCAGCTTAGACTGGAGAACCACCAAAATAGTGGCTGTTGGGCCTCTTTCCATCCCATCCCACCCATCCATCCCTTTTAACTTTTCACTGCCCACCGCCCAAATAAGCCGGTCTTCTATGCTCTCTGGTGTCCTATTTCTTGGCTAACAAACTCTCCTACTCCTTTTGCATCTTCGGAGAGTGCAGTTATACTTCTTTGCCTTTATTGACACCTGACCCTCCTCTAGAAACCACCTCTCTTGTAGGAGGTAGGGCCAGAATTACAGCTCCGGCCCCTGTTGAAGGCCTTCTTTGTTCTCTGGCTGGAACGCCCTCTACCCCACTTCTCAAGACTACTCCTCAACCCTCGTTGCTCCTTATGCATGGAAGTGTCAACACGGACACGAGCTCATCCTCAATAGCCCCTGTCTGAGCATCCTCCTGGTGACGTCAGCAGCCGTGCTCCCAGCCTTTCAGTCTTTGGTCTCCTTCTCCTGTTCATCACCTCAGTCAACCACCCCATCGTCTCACCCCGGACTGCTCCATCACCCCAAACTGGTCCAGCCAGCACCTTTACACGCGCTCCAAATAAAATCTCCTCTACTGTCCACTTCCTCACTCTCACTCACCCACAAGGCCCTCATTTTCTTATTTCCAGATTAGCGTAAGGATACTGATTATTCATTCTTCACAAGAACAATGCAATAACATATAAGCTATCCTATTAATGTTGTGAAACAATATGAGAACAGATGGTATTGCTTTTATGTAGCCTCAGGTTTTCCCAGCCGCTTTCCCCTGAAAAATCTTGTAATATGAGGGAGCTTCAGAAAGTTAATAGGAAAATGGAATTATTTTTATCTCCATTCCCACAAATTCTTTTTATCTCTCTTACAAGTTTGAAAAGGCTCAGGCTTGGGTTCTGGCACAGACCTGCTTTGAAATCCTTGTTCTACCACTTGTTTGCTGTACATATGTATGCAGATTACTTTATTTCTGTACTAGACATCCCTCCCCTTTCTCATCTATGAAAATAGCAATAATCAGAGTTATGTCCCAGTATTGTAGTGAAGAACTAATGAAAAAATAAGATAGCTACTAGAAAGCCCTTGGGAGAGGGTCAAGTGCATCGTGCCACCACTACCACCAGTCATTGTTGAGTCCATTCTAGCTCACGGTGACACCATGTGCTTCAAGGGAGAACAGTAGCGATCTCAAAGCTGAGATCACCAAGCCTTTCTGCCAAGGTGCTTTTAGGGGGATGGGTTCGAACAGGCAACCTTTCTGTTAGTAGCCCAGTGCTTAGCACTTTAGACCAGCTGGGGTATCTTGGTATATAAGAAGCAACAAGTTGGAAACATTGTAGCTATGATAGCAAGGGGTGGGTAGACGGTTTTTAACCATAGCTGCCTTTCAAGCAGTGTAGATCTGAATGCACTGACGGTCCTTCTGTCCTCCGCGGGGCTTTGACGGGTGTGCACATGTGAGCTTGAGAGAAGAGAAGGAGAAGCTGAATGACTCTGTGTTTTTCTTTTTTTGAAAAAGGAGAAGTTGGAATTCACAGAGCGAAATGGAAGAGAGGAGGTAATCAAGAGATATGGAAGCAGAAGGCAAAAAGAAGAGTGATAAAGGCAGTGTACAGATAAGTGCTATAATCTGAGTTTTTATGGAAGTGCAGGGTGGAGTCCAAGCTGTCACAGCCAGGGGACGCCTTCTCGAGGGTATCCAGTAGTCTTCTTATAAGAAGAAGCTGGGAACTTCTCTCTCTCTCTCTGCCATTCCTCCTTCCTGGCTGCCTAGAATTCTACCTGCCTGGAGGGGTGGCCGCACGTGGGCCACCTAACCTGAGAGCTGTTGTCACCAGGTCATGTTTCTATCAATCGTGGAGCTTTGCTACTCTGCATGCACCCACTGGCATTGATCTTCCGACTTTATGCTCCACTTTTCTGCATCGCTGGCCCTAAAGAGAGTCCTGATTGCGCTGATTTGTGAACTGGGTTTGGACTGAGCTGGGATGCCTTCTGCCTATAAGATGATTTCTTTATATATGCTCTTATGGATATATGAGTGTCACTGAATTTGTTTCTCGAAATAACCTGGCCTCACACAATGGAAAAGGGGCTATTAAGCAGTGGAAGGCTTAAAATAGGACACTGTTAGTCACATATATGATATGAATGCCATCTGAGATTCTAAAAACTTCAGGAAAGCCCATCACACTCAAGAACACCTTCTGAGAAAGGAAAAATGTGAAGATGCATGAAGAGAGACCCACTTGTCTGTCAGTTTGTCATGTTGTGGTTAAATGTTTCTGTGATGCTGGACGTCATACCACTGGTATTTCAAATACCAACAGGATTACTTATGGTTTAAATACCAATAGGATTCACTGGAGCTTCAGATAAGACAAACTAAGAATACAGGCATGAACATATTTAAATAAACTTATATAATGATGGGGAAATAGATCTATGTGCATATATTTATAGGTTTAGTATTAAGGTAGCAGATAGACATTGGGCCTCTATACAAGTACTCCCTCAATGAAAGAACACTTTGTTCTATTAAACTGGCATTCCATTACGCTCACCTTCCCAACACGATTGCAGAAGACAAAGTGGTGCATAAGCAAATGTGGTGAAGAAAGCTGATGGTGCCCGGTAATCAAAAAAATGTAGCATCTGGGGTCTTAAAGACTTGAAGAAAAATGAGCAGCCATCTACCTGATAAGCAACAAAGTCCACATGGAAGAAGCACACCAGCCTGTGTCAAAGGGATCAGGGATCAGTCATCAAAAAACAAAAAAATCATATCATTGTGAATGAGGGGGAGTGTGGAGTGAGGACCCAAAGGCTATCTGTAAGCAACTGGACATCCCCTATAGAAGAGTTGTGGGGAGGAGACAAGCCAGTCAGGGTGCAGTGTAGCAACGATAAAACATACATCTTCCCTCTAGTTCTTAAATGCTT
The DNA here is from genome assembly GCF_050624435.1 of Tenrec ecaudatus. Lineage (NCBI taxonomy): Eukaryota > Metazoa > Chordata > Mammalia > Afrosoricida > Tenrecidae > Tenrec > Tenrec ecaudatus. Next base: position 77,250,655 of record NC_134530.1, read on the forward strand.
CCTCCCCTGCCCCCCACTATCATGATCCCGATTCTACCTTACAAATCTGACTGGACCAGAGGATGTACACTGGTACAGATAGGAACTGGAAACACAGGGAATCCAGGACAGATAAACTCCTCAGGACCAGTGGTAAGAGTGGTGATGCCTGGAGGGTAGAAGGAAGGTGGGGTAGAAAGGGGGAACCAATCACAAGGATCTACATATAACCCCCTCCCTGGGGGATGGACAACAGAAAAATGGATGAAGGGAGACTTCGGACAGTGTAAGCAATGACAAAACAATAATTTATAAATTATCAAGGTTTCATGGTGAGGGGATGGAAAGGGAGGGGGGAAATGAGGAGTTGATACCAAGGGCTCAAGTAGAAAGCAAATGTTTTAAGAATGATGATGGCAACAAATATACAAATGTGTTTGACACAATGGATGGATATATGGATTGTGATAAGAGTTGTATGAGCCCTCAATAAACTGATTTTTTTTTCAGTGGTTCAGCAATGAGCTTTATTGGGGGGTGCCCCTGAGGCCGAGGTCAGGGTCCCCTCTGAGGCCTCCATTTTGGGCTTTGCTCCCCTGCTTGGGCTATGTAGGCAAGATGTGGTGCTGCAGACAGCATGATCACTCCAGGTCACTTCTCCAGAGGTGCGTAGTTAAGCAGCTTCTCAATGAGGTCCACGTGGGCCATAGCATGCGACGGCAGCAGTACCGTCCAGTGCATCCAAGGCATCCCAGTGCATCCAAGGCCCAGTGCATCCAAGGCATCCCCCTCGGGGTACTCGGCTTGCAGCAACCCCAGGTAGGCCTCCCACTTGTTCCCAACGATCTTGCCACAGGTGAAGCAGCGCACGGGGACGATCATGGCGGTGGCACTAAGAAGCCTGTACAGCGCAACGCCCGACTACCAGTCGCAATAATAAACTGATTTTTAAAAAATGAAAGACTAAGAAGAAGCAGCTAGCAATCGACTTCAAAAAATATTAGCCAGTAAGAATTTTATGACTAGCAGTGGAATATTATCAGAAGATGAGCCCCTCTGGTTGGAAGGCACTCAAAAACAAAACCAAAAATGACTGAGGAAAAACTGCCTCCTTACAGAGGCCAATGGAGCATGGTTTCATGAACATCATTCACTGATGTGGCTCAACTGACAATGAGGAGAAACACTACAAATAGCCACCAATAATCAGGGCTTGGAATGCATGAAAGATGTATCTAGGAAAATTGTAAGTCATCAAAAAATGAAATGTAGTGCATAAAGATTGATATCCTGGGCATTAGGGAGCTAAAATGAACCATAATTGTGGTCTGCTATGCCAGGAATGAATAATTAAAGATGAATGGTGTCCAATTCATCATCAAAAAGGATATTTCAAGATCTGCCTATCTATGTTGTATGTGATAGGATAAAGTCTGTATACTTACAAGGAAGACTAGTTAATACAACTATTATTAAATGTGCACACCAACCACTAAAACAAGTGATGAGGAAAGGGAAGAAGTCTACAAACTTCTTTGGCATGTGAAAGTTGGAAACAAAGAAGGATCAGTAGCTGTGGAAAAGAGCCAGAGTGATGGAAACAAAACTGGAGAGCAGATGGTAGAATTTTCCAAGAGAAATTACTTCTTCACTACAACCCCCCATTTTCAACATCATAAAGGGCAACTATACATGTAAATCTCACCAGGTTAAATACACAGGAATCAAAGTGATTATATCTGTGAAGAGAGGAGATGGAGAAGTTCAATGTTATCAGAGCAAAGCGGGGGGGGGGGAGGGAGGGGGTTGACTGTGGAATAGACCAGCAATTACCCATTGTGTACAAGTTCAAGCTGAGGCTGAAGAAAATTAAAATAAGCCCAGGTGAGCCAAAAGGCACAATTTTAAATATGAAGGGGCTTCAGAAAGTTCATAGAAAATGGAATTACAAAACTTTTTTAAGTCCTCCTCATATATCCTATGTGAATTTGGAGTCTATCTCAAGTGTAGATATGATTCATTGAACATGAATTACCAAAATTCAGATGTCTTGTGATTTGCTCAAGGTCACTGATTTAGTAAGTAGTAGAAGCAGTTCTGTCTCCCTGGAATCCAGGATTCTTTCCATTACACTTCAGAAGGTTGGTGGTTCACCAACAAACATTGTGATGAACAATTCTACAAATAAAATTTCCTTAACTTTCTTGTAGTTGCCAAAATAATCAGCTTTATCCAGTTTCTGGGCTTTGCATGGAATATAAAAATCAATGTTTTTATTGAATAAAACAAGCTGCTTCAAAAATATGGTGGCATAAGTATGAATGTCATTTTACATATTTAAATCTTCAAAAGATGAATCTACACCCAAGTGTAGGCCAGCCTAGGGACTTAGGTGTGTTGACAGGCCAGATATTTGCCATCGTCATTTTATTTTATTATTTTTTTATCATTTTATTAGGGGCTCATACAACTCTTATCACACCTATACATACATCAATTGTGTAAAGCACACTTGTACATGCATTGCCCTCATCATTCTCAAAACATTTGCTCTCCACTTAAGCCCCTGGCATCAGCTCCTCAATTTCCCCCTCCCTCACTGTTCCGCCTCCCTCATGAACCCTTGATAATTTATAAATTATTATTTTGTCATATATTATGCTGTCCGACATCTCACTTCACCCACTTTTCTGTTGTTCATCCCCCAGGGAGAAGGCTATATGTAGATCCTTGTAATCAGTTCCCCCTTTCTACCTGACCCTCCCGGTATCGCCACTCTCACCACTGGTCCTGAAGGGATCATCTGTCCTGGATTCCTATCTGAACCAATGTACATCCTCCAGTCTAGCCAGATTTGTAAGGTAGAATTGGGATCATGATAGTAGGTGGGGGGAGGAAGCACTTAGGAACTAGAGGAAAGTTGTATGTTTCATCGTTGCTACACTGCACCCTGACTGGCTCGTTTCCTCCCCCAGACCCTTCTGTAAGGGGATGTCCAGTGGCCTACAGATGGGCTTTGGGTCTCCACCCGCACTCCCCTTCATTCACAATGATATGATTTTTTGTTCTTTGATGGACAGGCTAGATATTTTCATCTGGCACCTTCAGTGGGTTGATAGAACAGCCAGAAGGCCATCAACACATGTAAAGCAATTCTAGGAGCATTGAGTTCAAAGAAGAAAATAGTAGAAGGTGGCAAGATCTGGTTGATCCAAAGTCTTGTAAATCATGCTATGGACTTCACCTTGTCAGCAAAAAGTTTTAAATCATCAAATAACATGGTTATATATGTAACAGTATCTGAGCATAATGGTATAAGAGATTGTGGGAAATGTGAGGAGCAGGAAGACGGGAAGTAAGTAAAATCAATGAAGAGGCTCCAGTAATAATCCAGGTGAGAGATAAGGAGGACCTAAACTAATGCCACCACAGTGGGAGAAGTCATAATTCGCTATATATTAGGAGGTACATTCCCAGGACTTGTTGATATATGAAGGAAGGGACACTGGCACAAACAACCAGGTGGATAGTGCGCCCCCTGGTGATATAGGAGCATCGGAGTTGTTACAATAAGCCATTGCTGCATAAAAAACCACCCCAAAATACCTCATGGTCTTGAACATCAACAATGCATTCTTTTCACACTTCTGTGGATGGGCAACTTGCTCTTCTGCTGCTTTCACCTTGCCTCCCCCATGAGCTGGATTCATCTGGAAGGTCAGTTGGGCTGGAAGTTCAAGGGTGGCCTCCCTCCCAAGTCTGACAATGGATGCAGACTGAGGGATGGGTGCCATGCTTCTCTGCCACATGGCCTCTCATCCACGAGGCTAGAGCAGTTTTCATGTGTGGGGGTCTCAGGGCAACATTCCAAAGGGAAAAGGCAGAAAATAAGATCTTAGGACCTAGCCTCAGAGATTGCCGAATGTCATATGGGATGCATCTTATAGCTAAATCAAGTCACAAGGCCAACCCAGGGCATGTAGAAATAGACTACCTCTAAGTGGGAGAAAGAGCCAAGTCCGATTACAAAGAGACATTGATACAGGGAAGGGAGGACTCTATAACCTTTAACCTATCTGTCACCAGAAAGGAAGCTGCTTTGGGTGATGAGAAAAATATGATGCTACCTCAACTACCTTGTCATGCACTCAATCCATCTCTGAGTTTTAGTTTCTTCATTTGCAAAATAAATGACTATGCAGGTCTATCCTCCCAACCTGCATCTATGAAACTGGCTAACCCCCACACCAAGCGCACCCCCGGGCCATACCTACACTGCTGTCAGCAAGGGGTGGGATTTGAGACACACACAGGTAACTTGCAACAAGTAAGGGTCAGATTCCAGGAACCACCCACTACCTTTCAGTCACCCACCCTGTCAATCACTCCTCTCCATTCCATGGTCACAGGTCCCCACCCTCTTATCCTCACAAAAGCCACGAGTCCTCTCCTGTAACCCACTTTCCAAATGGCAACAAAGGACTCTCCCTAACACCACTCAACACCCTCCACTAGGTTGCCACACCCCTATTCTGAAGATCATCTAATACATGCACAAGACCTCTCCTGATCGGGCCCTGCCCCTTCTCCAGACTCATTGTTGGACATCCAACCTCATGCTCTGAACTCCAACAACTCCCCCAATGTGACCTGCTCCGTAGTGTATCCATGAACCTCCATCAGCTTCTCCCTTTACATGAAATGTCATTCACTCATTCATTCACCCATCCAAACACCCCTGAGCACTTTCTACACACAGCGGTAAATAACACATGGTCCCTGACCTGAAGAAGCAGTGGGCTTCTGCTGGTTAGTAGGCTACCAACTCCAAACTGAGTCCCACACGTCAAAGGCCACATGGTAGCCCTAGCATCCTTCCTGAAGGGTGCCTCTTTGATTATTCCTTAAAGGGTTCAGGAAATGTTTGATGAATAAATAGATGTTCAAAATTCTACAAAAGATTTCTAATATCTGCCATCTCGGTTTGTTATCATACTAAACCTCTAAAGAGGGCACTCATTTACACATTAGAAAAGAGAAAAAAATAACTGTGATGTCTTAGCTAGTCAGGGCTCCAACATACCACATTAATGGACTTCACAAGACACGACTATTTTCTCACTGAGGGACGGATCAGCAGGGAGGAGCCTGAGATGGCAGTCCAAGACCCTCAGGATGTAGAATTGAGACTTAAGCTAAACTTTCAAAGATACCCCCAAACCAAGGCCACTGCTATAAAGTCAATTCAGATTCTATAAAGCAGAGTAGAACTGCGCCATAGGCTCTGATGTTCTTCACCTTTAGGGACGCAGACTGCCACATCCAAACTGCACGCCAACTTAACCCACTCTGCACCAGGGGCTCCCTGTACAGACTCAAAACAAAACCCATTGCCATAATGACCTTATAGGACAAAGGAGAACTGCCCCCTCGGGTTTCCAAGACTGGACACCTTTACGACAGCAGAAAGCCTCATCTTTCACGTGCCTGAGGAGCAGCTGGTGGGCTCAAACCACCAACTAAGCAATTAGCTGCCCAACATTCTACTCCTTCACCAGGGCTTCCCCAAAGAGTGAGAGTCGTGGAAATGTAGGGAGACGGATAGACCAGCATGGGTGTGAAATGATACGAAGTATTGAGGAAGCTTTACGGGTTCTGAGTATCTGGAAACACAGGGTGTGGTGGGCACAGGAGTAAGTGATCAATGAGGCTGGAAAGGTAAGTCAGGCAATGCTTGGAGGCCCATGCCAAAGGTGATGGATGGACTTGATGCCCCAGGACTCCGTAGGGCTATGGGGCTATATATTCAGGGACAAGTGTTGGTCAGACTTTGTTTCAGAAAGACTTCAGTCTGCACAATGGGGCGGGGTGTATTAGAGGTTCCAGATCGTTAGAGACCAAATTGAAGGTGGCTCCTTGTCTTCAGAAGAGACAATAAGAAAATCGGCAGATGCAGTGGGATGTAAGGAGGTCGAAAGGACAGCATTTTATGACTTAATGGATGTAGACGGGGAGCAAGGTTCACTACGGTAACTAGGAAGGTTTTTCAGGTTTCAGGTCTAGGTGGTACCATTCCTTGTGAGAGAAGGGACAAAAGAGACGGGCATGGGAACAGTGGATTCCAGAAGGTGAAACAGACAACCGCTGAGCTAAAAGATGATCCCATTTATTGTCTTCAGCACACCTCTCCCACAGAAGCCAGAAGTAAAATCCCGCACAGCTGATCTCTGGGCCTCCGGGCCTCTCCTTCTCTAGTTATTAAACAGAGAGAATACCTGGTCTATATCTTAGCCCAGGCAATGACTACATAATCTCATGTCAACTTGAGGGTATTCAGTGACAGGGTGGAGTCTAGCCTGTCAATCAGGTCACAGCCTGATGATCCCTCCTTGTGGGTGTGGCCTTCTCATGAGGATTCTGGGAACTTCCTCTTCTCCTTGGAGGCAGAACACTCTCTCCGTTTCACATTCCTGTTGACAAGCCACATGAAACCAAGCTGATGGCAGCCAGATCCCTGGAGATGCGTCCACCGCCATTGGATCCACAGGACTTTCCACTAGCAGTCTGTGATCTTCCTACATTCGGCATCTTTGCATGTGCTGCGTGAGTTTAAAAAGGAATTTGTGGACTAGTATCAAACATATGGGCTAATATCGGACTTGTGGACCGGACTTGATCTGGACCGGGCTGGGATATTTTCTCAATGTTCAATTGTTCTTTGATATAAAATTCTCTCTTAGACACATATGAGTGTCTCTGGATGTGTTTCTCTAGTCAACCGGACTAACACACTAGACATACTGTTAAGAGGCTTTTAGTTCAAAAAACTGAGATTTTAATGAGAAACCAAAGGGACCGCGGGTCAGCCATCCTACACCAATCCAAGATGGAAGCCTGCTCCAGAGTCTGGCACGCTAACTTCCAAGGATGGGAAGCCTGCCTTCTGCAAGGTAGACTGCTTGCTCTTTAAAGAGCTCAGATTGGTTAGGGAATTTCTCATTTTCTGAAATGAGCCCATTGGAACTTCCACCCTCTGGTCCTGGTTCTTCAACATGTCACTCTTTCTTTCCCCAGAGATGTGTGCCCGCACTGTTCTAGGCACAGAGCACATGCACAAAGGGGCTAGCTCGTCAGAACTCCTGCTCACAGGGAACTCATGAATCCTTCGAGGGGAGACAACCTAGGAACAAAATGCAGAATCTTCAGATGGGGGTATCCCAACATGGTGAGGGTCTAGACGATGACTGGGGGACAGGAATATTTTCTAAAGATTCATCGGGGCAATCTCTCTCAGAAAGTGACATTTGAAGAAAGAGTCAGCTCCTTTTAGAGTTGAGGAAATTAAGGTTCAGATAGACTAGATGATTCTCCCAGGGTCAGATGATAGCAAAATAATTAATTCTAAAATCTACTCTCTCTTGCAGTGTAATTACACAGCAGTGACGTGGACACAGCTGTGGTCTGTGGTCAGGGTCCTCATTGTCCATAACCTGGCACAGGGTCTTCTCTTGGTCTTTCCAGTCATTACCTACCGCTGACTGTGATCAGTGGATGATTTTATATCAACTTGAATTTATATGAAAGTGTAGGGGTCAAACCCAACCTGTCAGTCAAGTGACAGCTTGATGATGCTTCCTTGGGGGTGTGGCCTTCTTATAAGGTAGATACTGGGATCCCTTCTCTGCCTCATTGCCTTCCTGCTTGCTGGGACTGCGTCTGCATCCGGGAGCTGCCCCGTGTGGGCTGACAGACCCTGAGAACTCTTGGTGCCCTGCCATGTTTCCACCAACCTCGGATCCATGAGACTCTGCACCGACCGGCCTGGGAGCTCCTTCCTGCCTCACTTTTCTGCACCATCAGCCTGCAGCTCCATGAATCTGAAGAGGGCTCCTGCTTGCATCAGACTTATGGACTTCAATTGGACTGGGCTGAGACGCCTTCTGGATATAAGATTGCTTGTTGATACAGAGCCTTTTCCTATACATATATGTCACTGTTTTTGTTTCTCTAGGCAATCTAGCCTAGCACGCTGACGAGTCTCCATTCAAATCAGGGAGTTACTGAAAAGACATAAGTACTGTAGCATCGACATGTCTTGGTTCAAATCCAACTTTCACTGCCTGCTTGCTTTGTGACTGCATTTCTCTAGATCTCAGGCCAATGGGAGAAACGATCAGAAAAAAAGGGAATGAGAGGTGCTTCCCTGAGGACATGAAATTAAAAGTGATAATGTGTGCCAAATTAGTGGTGCCTACTAGGTTATTCCATAACATCAGTTACTTTCAGAGACCTGATAGCTCTTGTAACTAAGTATATCATGTTCGTCAGTGATTTTTTTATGTTCCCTTCCAATATGTTCCAGGGAATTGAAGAATAGTTAGCAGTTTCTCAGAATCCATCAAATAAATACGAAAACTTATTTAATCTTGGAAGAAATTGCCTCTTGTCTTTCTCAGAGTCTCCCTAAAGGAAGCAGTTAAGGCTGCCCAGGGACGAGTTACAACTCATCTTCCCCCTCTTGTGTTTCATGTCGGAACTGCATTTTCCCTAGTCAGACTGGTGGCCGTGGTGCTGAAATCAGACTTGGTATGGAGGCTGAAAGGAAGATTGGATTAGAAAAGACATTTGATTAGCATCTACTAGACGCCAGGAACCTTCTGAAGTGCCTTCCAAACATTACCTCATGCAAATATTATCAACCATTGAACAGAATAGGAAACTGAAGCTCAGCAAAGTTGAATAATTTTTCCAACTCTCCTTGGATAATAAGAGACCAAGTAGGCCTGGATGAGGAAAAGAACAGACCCAACAGTATTTATTGCACGACAAGATGAAGCCCAGTCTCCTTAGAGGCCTCTAATTTCCTCTCCACCTTTCTCTCTCTCCGCTAACTTAACAGCGGTTCTCAATCTGTGGGTCGTGACCGCTTTGGGAGTCGAACAACCCTTTCACAGGGGTCACCCAATTTGTAACAGTAGCAAAATGACAGTGAAGAAGTAGCAACCAAAATAATTTTATGGCTGTAGGGGTCACTACAACATGAGGAGCTGTGCTAAAGGGTCGAAGGATTAGGAAGGCTGAGAACCACTGACTTAGAGTGGCTTACACTTTGTGGAAACAGCTTCATATCTCAAGGTTTTTTCACAGGCTCTGATTCTGTGAGACCTCTGAGTTTCTAAAATATTAATTTAAATTATGAACCATTCATACTGATGCATTGCTATCCACATTTATTTAATCATGGAATCCTTTTCTGGGAATCACGGTTCATGGGATAAACTTTGGAAGATGCTACTACAGCTGTCTTAAACAACAATTATTGACTGTTGGTGTATCAGTCACAGTTCTTAGTGGCAAGCCACAGAACCATATTCAGGTTCATTTAGACTAGAAAGGGATTTGGTTACTGTCATTTTATTTATTTTTAATTATTAAATAATTTTATTGGGGGCTCTTACATCTCTTATCACAATCCACATTTGCATCCATGTGTCAAGCATATTTGTACATATATTGCCATCATCATTTTCAAAACATTCTCTTTCTACTTGAGTCCTTTATATCAGCTCATTATTTTCCCTCCCTCTCTGATTCTCCCTCCGTCATGAACCCTCGATAAATTATTTTTCTTAAATAATTTTATTAGGGACTCATACAACTTCTATTACAATCCATACATACATCAATTGTGTAAAGCACATTTGTACATTCATTGCCCTCATCATTCTCAAAACATTTGCTCTCCACCCAAGCCCCTGGCATCAGGTTCTCATTTTTTCCCCTTCCTCCTCACTGCCCACTCCCTCATGAACCCTTAATAATTTATAAATTATTATTTCGTCATATCTTGCTCTGTCCCACATCTCCCTTCCCCCACTTTTCTGTTGTATGTCCCCAGGGAGGAGGTCACATGTAGATCCTTGAAAGAGGTTCCTCCTTTCAAGCCCACCCTCCCTACTCCCTCCCAGTATCACCACTCACAGCACTGGTCCTGAGGGCATCATCTGCCCTGGTTTCCCTCTGTTTCCAGTTCCCATCTGTACCAATGTACATCCTCTGGTCTACTCAGACTTGCAAGGTAGGATTTGGATCATGACAGTGGGAGGGGGGTAGGAAGCATTTAGAAACTAGAGTAAAGTTGTATTTTTCATCATTGCTACATTGCACCTTGACTGGCTCGTCTCCTCCCCAAGACCCTTCTGTAAGGGGATGTCCAGTGGCCTACAAATGGGCCTTGGGTCTCCACTCTGCACTCTCCCGCTCCTTCACTATGGTAAGATTTTTTGTTCTGATGATGCCTGATACCTGATCCATTGACACCTTGTGATCGCACAGGCTGGTGTGCGTCTTCCATGTGGGCTTTGTTGCTTCTGAGCTAGATGGCCGCTTGTTTACCTTCAAGTCTTTAAGACCCCAGATGCTATGTATTTTGATAGACAGGCACCATCAGCTTTCTTTACCACATTTGCTTACGCACCCATTTGTCTTCAGCAATCATATCATGGAGATGAGCATGCAATGATTTTTTGTTCTTTGGTCCCTAATAACTGATCCCTTCAGCAACTCATGGTCACACAGGCTTGTGTGCTTCTTCCATGTGGGCTTTATTGCTTCTGAGCCAGATGGCTGCTTGTTTACCTTCAAGCCTTTAAGACCCCAGATGCTATATCTTTTCATGGCCGGGCACCATCAGCTTTCTTCACCACATTTAGTTGTTCACCCACTTTGTCTTCAGCAGTTGTGTCGGGAAGGTGACCCTCATAGAATGCCAGTGTAATAGAAAAAAGTGTTCTTGCATTGAGGGAGTACTTGAGTGGAGGTCCAATGTCCCTCTGCTACCTTAATACTAACCTTATAAATATATGCACATAGATCTATTTCCCCATCCTCGTGTATACATTTGCATATGTACATGTCTTTATCTAGACCTCTATAAATGCCCTCTGCCTCCCAGCTCTTTCCTCTACTTCCTTTGACTTCCCTCCTATCCCACTATCATGCTCAGTTCCCACCAGGGTTTCAGCAATTCTTCCTAGTTATATTACCCTTGATCATGCCCAACCAGGGCTCCCACACCCTCCTCACCACTGATTTGGATCGCTTGTTGTTCCCTTGTCCCTGGGTTTATTAACACCACTACATTTCCCCCATCTCCCCGTCTCCCATGTCCCCACGGAACTATCGGTCCCATAGTTTTCTCCTTCAATTGTTCCTCCAGCCTATCTTATTTAGACAGACCTGCAGAGATAATAACATGTACAAAAACAAGACAGAGTAGAACCAAGCAATAATATGCAACAAAACAACTACAAACCAGTGACAAAAACAAAACACCACAAGAAAGAAAAGCTTGTAGTTAGTTCAAGGATTGTTTGTTGGCCTTTAGGAGTGTTTTCCAGTCTAGTCTGTTGGGGCACCACGCCCTGGCCCCAAAGTCCACCTTCAGCATTCACTGGGGACCTCGCTGTTCCATTCCCTTGCTGTTCTGTTGCACCCCCTTAGTGTTTTTCCTCGGTGTGGCAGGATCCGATCAGGTGCAATTCTCTCACTGTGTCTCTGGTGTTGTCGCCTGTAGGCTATGGGTCAGTGAGGGATGTCATGTCTCATAGTGGGGCTAGCCATGTGGTCCTCTCTGTCGACTGGCTGTTCTAATTGGGAACATCGACCTCCTGGCCTGTTAGGCCATGATGTGCTCCACTCTCTCCTCCTCCCCTTTCATCTACTCCCTTGTGCTCTGATCAGATATGTCCCTCTTCCGGAGCTGTAGATTCAGTGCTGTCCTTTGATATAAATTCTTCTGAGTGGAGGGGCAGATGTCCCCTTAGTAGTTGGAGTGGGGGCTGCCCCCCCCCGACCTCTCCACTGGTTCCCTACTCCACGCCGGCATGTTGCATTCACATCTTGGAGTCTCGAGTTGAAGTCTGACCTCTCTTTCCCTGTGGAGACACAAACAATACCCTCCCCTTGGGTGGGTTAGTGCCCTGTGCTCCCACTACCCTTTTATTTTTTATTATTATTTTTCCTTTCACCACCTCCTTTTTTAGTTGTCTACCATGTGTATCCCGTATTTGGTCTGGTCCTCACCCCAGGAATATTTGTATACAGTAGCTTTTTCCCTATGCCCCATTTGCCTTTTTTTTTTTTTTTTAACGCTTACCTCAGCAACCTTTCAAGTCTTTCTATATTTGAGTCAATGCTATCTTGAGGTCTGTTTTCTCTTTGTTGCCCTCTGGGTGAGGCTGTTCTATGTGGTGGTCTATTATTTATGCTTGATGAGTGTTGTTCTTCTGCCCACACTGGGTCGGCGAGGATCTTTTGTAGGGCTGGGTTTCTTCTAGCGTATTCTTTGAGTGTTTCTTTGTCTGGGAAGACTCTCACTTCTCCGTCTATCTTGATCGATAATTTGTCTGGAGAGAGTATTCTTGGGTTTGCAGTGTTTTCCTTCAATTTTTGGAATATGTTACTCCACTCTCGCCTCTTCTTCATAGTTTCTGATGTAGGTCTGAGCATATTCTTATCTGGGAACTTTTATATGTGATTACTTGTTTTTCCCTAGCTGTTCTCATGATTTTCTCCTTTTCCTCAAAGTTGGATAATTTGACTATTATGTGCCTTGGTGACTTCTTCTTGAGAACCAGTATTGCTGGGGTTCTTTCAGCCTCCTGAATGGTTGCCTGGTTTTCATTCACTAAGCTGGGGAAGCTTTCCTCCAAGAATTCTCTCACTATTGTTGCAGATGACTTCTTGGTTGTGTCATCCTCCGGTAAGCCAATAGTTTAATGTTGTTCTGCTTCATAGCATCAGACATAGCTTTTACGTTTTCTTCAGCTTCTCTGATGATTTTATTAGATTTTTGTTTGCGTTTGTTAAAGTCTGCTTGGCTGTCCACCAAGTCACTGATGCGGTTCTCTGATTCCTCCAGTCACTTCTCGAGGTCCGTGAGTGTGCTACTGGTTTTTGTTATCTTCTCCCTATGCTCCTGTATTTCTCTTTGATTTATGGCTTTTACCTCTTCTATCATTTCATCCTTTTTTGGATTGTTTCCCTCATATCCTGTATAACTCCAAGTAGCATTCTGAAAATTTCTTTCTGTGGCAGCTCAATGTCTGCTTCTTCTATGCATGTCATTATGTTCAGGACATCTGCCATTGCCTTTTGTTTCCCCCATTTTTTTGTTGAGGTTGTTAGGGCTGATGGCTGTTTGCATTGCGTTTAAAGGAGCCAGGTGCCAATTTCCAGGGAGTCGAAGAGCACTGGCTCTCTCTGTGAGACTTGTAGGAGTGCTTCTTCGAATTTCCAATAGCTTATTTCACTATGGAATTAACCTACCACTTTATCCTTCTGTGGCTTCCCTCTCAGGAGAGTGACCCAGAAGGGTTGCCTGCTTTGGTGTTGCAGAGGGTGGGAAGAGGTTCCTGCCGCAGCATTGAGGAGTGTTGGTACCCCCAGGCACATAGCAGGAATTCCCCAGTAAGAAGTTGAGCAGAGTATCCCCTGGTGGGGGTCAGCAGGGCTTTTCCCAGCTTAGCTAGCTACACAGGGTGGAGCTCACCTAGCTGGGTGTGGCACAGGCGTAAATGCCCTAGGCTAAGGGCAGTGGTTTGGAGGTTAGCAGTAGAGTGTGAGAGATCAAGAAAGAGGCAAAGAGAAGGGGAAAAAGTTAAAAAGCAAGCCCGATGAGCCTGTGGGGGACGGGGGAGGGGAGATATAGTGAAGAAATGGAAACAGATCAACAATGTAGCTAAGTCCTGATCCCCTGCCAGTGGAGCTGCAAGGGTTTAGTCCCTGCTCCGAGGCAGCAGGGGCAAGCTGTGGCTGTGTTGAGAAGAGGCCCCTGCGCAGCCCTCCACGACTGAGGTGGGGGGGGGGACATTGGGGGGAGGGAGAGAGGAGACACAAGGGTCTAGTCCCTGCTCCGAGGCGGGTGATGGCAAACCATGGCTGTTGAGACCAATTCGCCCTACAGGCTCCAAATGGTCCCGGCTCAGGCAGAGACAGTGCCGGGGCCAAGGTCAAGCCCCAGCCGACCTCCATTGAGGTAAGCCAAAAGCCCCCAGCCCCTCAAAACCCAGTGGGTCTGTGCCTACTTATCTTTATGATGCTCCTCCTGCGTTCCAGCAGTGTTGAATTTCCCTCTAAGCAACTCTCCTGGGCTGAATTCTGCGGAGTCCCTCTGGTCTGTGTCACTCCGTCAACATCTTGCCAGAAGTCCCAATTATTATTATTTTTGTATCTTACTTCATCCGCTTTCTCCCTTCACCCACTGTTCCATTGTTCTTTCCGCCTCCCCACACACACACCCTGGGGGTGATATATATATCTCGATCATTGTGATCGATTCTCCCTTAGAATGGGATTTTTTTTTAGTAAAACAGAATAGGTCATTAAATTCCCAGGGAAACTAGAGAACCAAGTTTGGGGGTACATAGTGACGACATGCTAACAAGACAAGCTAAGAAGTTGTCACCAAACACTAAGCTTGTACTATTGGTCCTGCCAGCCACCAAAACCAGATACCACTGCTGGCACTACTACCACTCAGCCCCAAGAGAGCAATCTCCCTGCAAATGCTAGTCTTTCAAATCCCACCTCCAGAGGAATGTAGGGGAAGGTGCGTTTGATTGGCTGAGCGTGGGTCATGTGTTTATATACTTGTGTTAAGTAGGGTTCTCTAGAGACACAAAACCAGGACACTTATGATTATATATATAAAAGGATAGGTTTATACAGTGAGAAGGAATATAATGGCTAGTCCACACAGCAGTACAGAGGGTTCAGTTCAATTCACATTCATTCGTGGAACTCTCGTGGGCTCCCTGTCCAAGGTCAAGGAAGCAGAAATTGGAGTCTGCCCTCAGGCAATACAGGCAGTCAGTCTGAAGGCAGCAGATAGCGGGGTGGGGCAGCAACAGTCAGTAGCACAAGTTTAGTGAAGTAGGTCCCCATGGGATCTTACACACCAGCAGCATGGCAAAGCAGGTCTTGAAGGAGCCTCCAGCTCTAGCAGCACAATCCATGGGTTGGTTCAGCCCACAGTACATGATTGAGGCAAAGAACTAGCTTTGACCTGATTAAATTCCGCCCACATTTTCTTATGAAGGCCTAGTTGACACAATAAAGCTAACCATCACAATACTAATTGCAAGGGACACTGGGGAGGAGTTATCTGACATTTCCACTTTCTAAAATGTAAAGGGGCCCCTTCTGCAGAGCAGAACACAACATGGGCGTGACAGTCAGAGCTAGCTCAATGTGACCTGGTTCAAGGCGACTTGAGAAGGGCAATGGTCTAAAACTCCACATCTTACAATGCTTAAGGAATAGTCAATGAAGTACAACAAATAAATAAAACGGAGAGTTCTGCCTTCCTCTAGAATTCTGAGCATTTCCTTAATGACATAAAGAATAAATAATGTCATTTAGTCATTTATTAATGTCATCCAATCAACTATTTGTTCACATAAACTATAACTCTCCCTCGGCATTTGCAATTCAAAAAATGTCCTAATTATTATTATGCCATTAACAGTGCAATTATCTACTCCTGAAAGTGGCATATCCAAATTCTCATTTGCCAAATCCTGTTTAAAAATTTAGAATCTCTGTGTGATCATGAGGTTCCAAAGGGATCAATTATCAGTCATCAAAGAACAATAAACCATAGCATTGGGTGCACACCTCCATGATACGATCGCTGAGAACAAATAGGTGCATAAGCAAATGTGGCGAAGAAAGCTGATGGTGCCCGGCTATCAAGAGAGATAGCATCTTGTATGAGCCCCTAATAAAATGTTTTTTTAAAAAAAAGAAAAAAAATGATTAGGGCAAAGAATGTACGGATGTGCTTTATACAATTGATGTATGTATACGTATGGATTGTGATAAGAGTTATATGAGCCCCTAATAAAATGTAAAAAAAAAGAGAGAGAGAGAGATAGCATCTGGGGTCTTAAAAACTTGAAGATAAACAAGCAATCATCTAGCTCAGAAGCAACAAAGCCCACATGGAAGAAGCACACCAGCCTGTATGATCACAAGCTGTCAAAGGGATCAGGTATAAGGCATCATCAGAAAAAAAAAATCTTACCATAGTGACTGAAGGGAGAAGTGCAGAGTGGAGACCCAAAGCCCATTTGTCAGCCACTGGAGATTCCCTTGCAGAGGGGTCTAGGGGAGATGAGTCAGTCAGGGTGCAATGTAGCACAGATGAAGAATACAGCTTTCCTGTAGTTCCTAAATGTTCCTCCCCCACCCCCACTATCATGAACCGAATTCTACCTTGCAAGTCTGGATAGAGCAGAGTATGTACACTGGTGCAGATAGGAGCTGGAGGCACAGGAAATCCAGGGTGGATGATACCTTCAGGATCAGGGGTGTGAGTGGCAATACTGGGAGAGTAGAGGAAGAGTGGGTTGGAAAGGGGGAACCGATTACAAGGATCTACAGGTGACCTTCTCCCTGGGGGACAGACAACAGAAAAGAGGTGAAGGGAGATGTAAGACAGGGAAAGATAAGAGAAAATAATAATTTATAAATTATTAGGGGCTCATGATTATTTTATAATGCACTCACTCAAATGCCTTTACATCAATTAAACGCAGGCAATGATCTTTCTGGTATTCCTTTTTCAGTCTTCATCTGATATCAGAAATGGTATTCTTTGTTCCCCGTCCTTTCCTGTTATCTGTCATGTACTGAAGGATCACCCTTAAGTGGGAAAACTTGACTGGTTTTGGTTTGGTACTGCTGCAACCACTTAAAAAGTATATTTAGCAAAAATTTGCGTGTGATATTAATGACATTGTTCAATAATCTGTATCCCTTATCACCTTTCTTTGAAATGGCACAAATATAGATCTCCTCCAGTGTATGAATTTTGGAGGAAGACAGTAGTGTGGTTGGGATAATTGTTTAGTTTAGGAACGAAGGGCAAGTCACTTCCCTCTGAAGTTCCTTTTCTAGAAAATGAGGCTTATGTATGGAAATAATCGATAATACTTGGCACACAGAGAAGAATCTACAGCTTCTGCCCTGAAGGAGCACGGTTATCCCTGTGGCGCAGGACTACAGGTGCACGAGGGCAGCATTTCCCAAAGTGAGGAATATCATCCCCTGGAGGGTTCTGACCATGCAGGGGAGCTGCAAAACAGATACCTACACTTTATCCTGGATTGTGGGCTGGAGTACACGTTTTTAATTGCCAAGGAGGCACTAAACAAAGAAAACTTTTTCCTCTGAGAAGTGGATGGTAGACCAAGTAAATTTTGGGGAAAAAATTGGGAACCTATATACTGGACATTGAACATTTCAGCTTTATGGGGAAGGTTAGGGAAGACTCTGGAAGAGGTGGCTCAAAATGGGCTGTGAAAGTAGCAAGATGTTTTAGTCACAGGGAACAGACTGAACAAAGATACAAACACATAAAACCGTATGTTCTGAGGGAAACTTTGAAGCCATTTGTTGCCATTACAACACAAACTGCAAAAACTTACATGGCAACAAGAGATGGAGAAGAGGCAGGCACCATCTTAAAGGTCACTTTAGAGACCCTAACTTTATTCCATGCCTTTATTTCCCATGCTTCCAACTCTTCTCCTAAAAAATAGGCATTATAGCAATATCTATTTCTTTTGTGTGTATGTGTTGAAAATGTTTATATTTAGCATTAGGCAGCTAGACTCAGTTTAGATTAGATGATTCTGATTTTGTGAGCAACATCTTAAGCATCATAATAAGCACCCAGTTAAACATAAGCTTTCTTCTCTGCTGCAGGCCTGCTCAAGGTGTTTTGTGATTGACTTTGGCATAGAGCTTGAGTACAGCCTGTTTGATCTGGTGTTTGTTGGCCTTGAATCCACAATGAGCACAAGCTTGGTATCTTCGATCCTCATGGCGAACTTGGGCATTCGAGGGCAATGGCACAGTGATGATGGCATAGTAGTCCAACTTGTTTTTCCTAGGAGTGCTCTTCTGAGGATAGTTGACGATCTTCTTGGCCTCAGGGTCTTGGGCACTGGAAGGTGGGTGATGTGGGATCTTCTTTCGTGTGGCTGTGGTAGCCTTTCCAAATGGCTTTCTTAGCCTCTATGGTAGCTTCTGTTTTGAGAGGGTCTGTAGAGTCTCCTTCTTGCTTTTAGTGCCATGTTGATTAAAGAGTCCTATTTCTTACAGGACTGTTAGGACGAACAGAAGAAAGGTTAACGCATATGAAACACTTGGGAGAGTGCTAGACATATTCCAAAGTGCAAATATTTGCTGTTAATACTACTGCTTTATTCTGAAAACCAAAAAAATCCAAGCAAACCCACTGCCTTCCAGTCAACACTGAGCAGAACTGATCCCTGGGGTTTCTGAGACTAAATCTTCATAGGAACCGCCAGCTCATTTTTCTCCATCAGAGTGGCTGGTGGTTTGAACTGCTGCCCTTGCAGTTAGCAGCCCAAGGCTTAATCCACTGCGCTACCAGTGCACCTCAAGGTAGCCTGAAACCTCTGACGGGTCTGAACTAGGGAAGTAGCAGGTTGCATTTGCAGTTGGAAAAGACCACTAGGGGAAAGTGAAGGATGTTTAAGAGATTATACTGGCGGCAGGTACAAGTCAAGGAAGGGCACCATTTAAGTCTGGAGAAAGGCCTGCCCCACTGCACCAGGGATAGCCAGGGCCAAGAGAACTCACAGCATGGGAAAGTAGACTGAATGTGGAAGGTGAAGCAGAGGGAGTCCAGGCTGCCTCAACATTCGTTTCTTTCCTGAAGTGATCTCCAGCCTCCTTCCCATTCTCTATCAACAAAAAGGCCATCACAACACAGGTCCTTTTAAAGTTTTATTAAAGTTTTATGGAATAATTGATTTCCCTTCCCCCCTTTTGTTAACCCTGGTACAAAAATACAGTTGATGACTTGACAAAAAATGGCTCCACCTAGGTTTGTGTTTCTCCAGCAGGAACAGGGGGATGCACGCTTCCAGTGGGGCTGAGCCCAAGCACAATACACAGTCATTCATTCCTGCCAGGCGGGAAGCCCAAGCAGGGGAAGAGGAAGGATGTCACAGAATTCAGGAAGATGCCAGTGTCCCCAGAAGGAAACAATAGGCCACTATCCTCAGTAGAGGGCTGGATTACTGATTTATGTTTACCATTTGTTATTTTTAAAAGTTAATAAGCTATGTCAGCAATTTTAAAAAGATGCTACTGGCCTCTTTTAACCATCAAGGTGAAGTGGGAGGAAATGGGGGTGCGGGTGGAGAATGAAATTCAAATACTTAAGTGTGAAGAATAAACCTCCAAGTGTCAAAAGGGTTCATTCTTTACATTCAATGACAAAATGACATTTGGGAACGAGAGGGCAGAGGGAAGTCCGTCGTACTGGCTACCTTCACAAACATGGGGACCAGCTTGTGAGCACAACTTCCCCCACAGTGAGAGACCTCCTTCCAATGTAGGTAGAACAAGGTTTTCCGGCCGTGTTAAGAGTTCTGGGCATTTCCTCAATATTCCTGTTCCTGCTGCTTTCCTTCCAGAATCCTAACTTTGATGAAAGGGATACATCCACATTACAATTCATCTTCAAGATGTTTCTCTCTGAAAGCATCACCCGTCAGCCTCTCCTGAGCTTCCTTCATCCCCTGAACAACTGTGGAATCAAAGCAGAAAAAAGTATGAAGCAGGTTGTTAATATCTGACAGCGATGCATGTTCCTAACTGTCTAGGAGGGATATGAGAGGAGCAAAAGATCCGGACTCAAGATCTAGTTCTGGATTTTAGCATTGGCACGTCCTTTACCCCTTGGGATTTGTTTCCTCATCTATAAAATGAGCATGAGCTAATGCTACTTATCTCATGCAAGACTATTATAGAAATTAACTGAGGATGAGAATAAAGGTGCCTTATAAGCTGTGAAGCCCTACAAAAATGTTAGTATAACTCTGGCTTACCCTCTTCAATTAAGAGCTGATCCTTTATCTTAGGCTACAGATGTTCACTTGACTCAAGGAATATGGGACATCTTTCTACTATCCCTATTGTGCCTTTTGGTTGAATGTGGTACTTATATAATTTCCTATAGCGAATACAACTTATACTGCTGTGTGCATGTGTAAGGAAGGTCTCCAAAAGCAAAAACAAACACCACACACACACACACACACACAGAGGCACACAAGCACGCACACACAAAGAAACCTTAAAGTAGAGCCTTAGGGAGCCTGAAGCTAAGGAGGCATGAGTGGGACGTGAGGAGGACAGCCGCAAAGGCACAGGACCTCGAGTGGAGATTCTGCAATAGTACCCTATACAATGGTGGCCTAGGGATTGGGTTGAGTCAGTCTGTGAATCTTGAAAAACAAGCCTTATGAGCCCGATCATTTCATTTATTAGCTCCCTTCTATTTTGCTCAAGCCTTAAATAAAGTTTGAAAGTGTCAAGTCAACTGAGCCATGATGAATTCAGGGAAGAATCACGTATCCACATTTGGACCAACATGCTAAAAGGGTGACTGATGCCAATGTGAGGATCAAAGTGGTGACTCATGTAACTCCTGAAGGAAAGGAGGCTCTAAAGGGACTTGGGGAGCGAAGTCCAGTTGCCCTTCTTCATTTGGAAAATGCTCCCCTAATACCAATCTCAGAGGAAGGACTACCTTCTACATCCCTAACTTCTTCCCATTCTGGGAAATCAGAGTCCTAAGGACCCCAAACATAAACAATCCGGAAGCATGGGAGACAGGGGGAGGTAAGAGTGGGGGTAGTGAGGTAAATATATGGTAATTTAGCAAATACTTTTTATAGATTTGCAAGGGGGAGGACATACTTTGGAAGGAAAATAGTAAGTTTATGCATAATATGGATTCCAACCCTTGCCTCTAGAATGACTGTATTCAAGGATTAGAGAACAGGACAGCCAGGTTGACTCAGGATTTCAACCTTCCTTCATCTGGATGTGTTGATGCTCTTCGCTCTGCCTGGAACATGTTGTCACCTTCTGCTGGCTCGTTCTCATTCTTCTGGACTCCACTCTGTCATCATCTCCTCTAACAAGTCTTAGGTACTCCTCCCCATGTTGGGATCTACGCTCCCCTGCTCCCACGTTTGTAGCCTCAAAGGCCCTTCTCTTATCTGTCTTATTGTCCTTTCAGGTGCAGCTAAGGATTACTATCTAAGAAATCTCTTAAGACATGCTCAGCTAACAGTCTTCTCTTTCTTCTGAATTCTCACAGTTGAGTAGTGTTAGTATAATGGAAAATAAACTACGGTAAGTTCTGGACTCAAATCCTGGCTTATTAACTGGGAGGTCACAGGCAGAAAGTTTCCTGTGGATCAGTTAGGCCCTCAACTTAATTCTAAGTCACTGGGGGGAGTTCAGTCTCATTTTTCTCCTATATCCTATATAGGATCTAGATAAGAGTGAGTCACCCAAGACGTTCAGCTAACATGTTGAATTGAGATTCCTATCAAAGACCTTGCATGTAGCTCTCATATTATTTAAATCTAGCAGCCACCTTCTCCTTCTCTCTCAACATAACTGTACCTTGTTCAGCACTGATGTAGAAATACTTGTAGCTAGGATTTCCGTTCTCATTGATGATTTCTGGACGCACCTTGCCACTAGGATCTATCAAGGAAAAAATGTCACCGAGTTCCGTAAGTACAACAGAGAAGTATTTTATTTACTTACTTTCTTTTGACAATCTTTTAAGTTAGTATTTCCATAACTATTTCTGGCTTTCAATTGGAAAAGAAAAAAAGTAATGATAAACATTAAATGATCAATTTTCAGTGGTAGCTATCTGTAGATGTTTACGAAATAAACTTGCCAGGTTTGATTAAACATGTGCTCCATTCCTTCTGTCAAACATGCCAATGGGTGCTAAGAATATTCTAAACCTTCTGACTGTCAACTTCTCTCCGATGTCCACGTAGGTATAGCCTCACTAGACGAGTTACGTTTTTACCATGTGTAACTCAATGCGTCTGTTTACATACCTGTTTCCTACAGTTGTGTTTGTTAATGGGATACCAAAGGCCTCGTTATCTAGTGCAGCTGAACTAGAAATACAAGTGGACAGCAGCTTTACTAGACAGGTATTTATTTTCCAGTAGTTCAGAGGGCCAAATCCAGGGTGGGCCAGCTCATGGGCAAAGCTCTCGAGAGGTATTTTAAATGCTACATGGTACTCAAGGACCTCTGGGAATGGGGCCTTCCTAACTTTGCACCCAGCCCTGGCACTGCATAACACAGTAAATTCCCTACAGGTCCCTGAACAAGAGCACATACCATCACCTCTTTCTGTCTGAAGATGGCAGGATCCTATGTTTTCATTTGTATACCCCATAGAACTCAAAGATCCCGAGTAAAGAATGCCAAAAAATACCAAATCCACTGCTCTCAAGCCAATGGACCACACTAACGCTACAGGATAGAGTAAAACTCTTCCCTAGGGCTTCCAAGGGTAAAAACCTTTAGGAAAGCTGATTGCCTCATCTTTTCCCACAGGAAAACTGTTAGGTTTGAACCACCAACCATTTAGTTAGCAACTAACTACTTAAGCCACTGCACCACCAGAGCTCCTGGTAGAAACTTGTGCAGATGTGTGTCTAGGGCTACTATTTCATGGCCTAAATCTCCTCTCAAGTCTATTGTCTTAGTTGAACTATGGATTCACTGTGGTTCATCTCTGCCCCTGTAGTACCTATCACAGTGCTTGGTATATATGGTACTCAAACCATTGCTGAATGAATAAATAGATCATTAACACTCTACCATTAATCACAAAAGCATGGGGAAAGTTTCCCTTCAAATGTGCATTTCTGACATTCAGAAATCATGCCCCCACCTCCCACCCCCATTGCAATGTATCCCTGGGGCTGTCATCCCAGGAGTGTTGTACTAGGTTGAATCAGTGCCTTGATACATTTCTCTCTTCCACACCAGATTAAGATCTATCTTACCCAGGAAAAGGATCCGTGGAATATAACCCCCATCAGGGCTGAAATCTTCATCCTTGGGCTCTTCTTCATCCTGTTAAAATTAAATGTAAACCTTAAAAGTCAGATCAAAACCCTCAGAGGCTTCCCATTTCACTTTGGGTAAGAGCCCCCCCCACCCCAAGTCCTTGCAGTGGCCTTGGCGCTACCTGCTCTGCTACCTGGTACTGTTCTAACTTCACACACGGCCACTCTCTTCAGCCACACTGACCTACTTGAGTTTACTGCCACTACACAAGACAAGCATGCTTCTTTCTCTTCCCTCTGCCTGTACACATCCCCCAATAACAGCATGCCAGACTCCCTTTCTACTTAAGATCTGCTGAAATGTCACTTTCTTTCTCTGACCAACTGACAAACTATTACCTCAATTTCAGTCATTGCTGTTCTCACCAAATGATAACTTGTTTTACTTCTTTTGTCTGTCTCCCTATACTACAATGCAATCTCACGAGGGCACAGGTTTTGTTTGTTGTAGTCACAGCTGTGATCCCAGAGCCTACATCAAAGACGTGCACACAGTAACTCCTAAGTGTATGAACTGATGAGACTGGGATTTTAGCTACAATTATGGAGCTAGAGTCCCACCAGGAGACACAATCACACAAACAGCTGGTGAATGCTCTCTGAAGACATTACATCTGTCTCCTAATTTTAACACCAAACGGAATTCATGTGTATAGAAAATCAGCAGTAATTCTACAATTTTATGGCGTGGGTCCTGTTTCAGGAAAGTTACAATGGGATCATTTTTTACACTGTAATAAAGTCTCCTTGATGAAGGGTCCCAGCATTCAGAGTAAGCACTGCTAACAAGCAATCCCTTCGCTGCCTCAATGTCAACTGTTAGCATGTCAAGATTTCCAGTCTTAACTTTACATGCAGAGTATCTTCACTGCAACATGGCTGGAAGTATCAACTTAGAGCATCTAAGCTTTTCCCATTAGAAAAATGTAGCCAAACGGGCAGCAAAACCAGATCTTAGAACCTACAAAGGGGCTTTAAAAATAATGTGAAAAAATCCAATTACCTTTCATCCTAATTTTTCTAAGAACTTTCTGAAACCCTCTCGTATGTATTCTGCTCACTATTAGGCTCTATAATCTCAAACAAAAGCATCTAACTCCTCGAAGACAAGATGCTCTTCATAAAATATAGTTCCATTGGGTTAAAAATCCCTTCCAACTCGATATTCTTGTCCAGAAGTTTAAGACTTACATACAGTCTAAGTGAAGTACAGTACATAAAGGATCTCAAGATAAAACTGAAAGCCTATACCCAAGTCCTCAGATCCAATTCTGCAAGGAGTTGGTCATCTGCATATGTAACTACACCTTCAGTTCAACTCTACAAAGACGTAAAATATGTCATAATCATACATAATAGATGAAGGGACCTTAAAATTTAGCCATCTTATTCAATCTCTCCTCTTCTAATTCTTCCCATAAATGGATGCAGGGTGGCCTTCTAACACATCTGATGCAAGCTTCATGAATACAAGTCAAAAGAAAGAGACACAGGAGTCAACCACACCAGGTAGGCTTTGATATCACTCATGATGTTAACAGAAGTTTTCAGATCATAACAAAAAGGAGAAATTCTTTTAGTCTTACCTCCAGATTTACCATAACAAAATTATGGGCAAGTTCTGAAATTTCTGTAGATTCTGCAAATTTTGGCTTTAAAGCTAGGGAAGGGGGGAAAAAGAGATTTTGTGTTTCAAAAAATCCTGTCATACCCCAACCCTAAAGAACATGAACATTTGCTGAGTTTATTCACAGAAACTGAGTTTTAAATTCTAAATACCAGAAGTTAAAAGACTTTGATTCTGGTTCTGTTTCTATGACTTACAGCAATGTGACCTTCAGTGATTTACTTCATTACTTTAATTTTTAAGAATGGCATACATATTAAAAAATTTTCCCCAGACATACTTCAGTAGCTTCAACTAAATAGACACGAGTAACAACACTCTTCCACTAGCACTATGCACACATAAATCCCCCAATTATTTATACTAATTTTATACTTTTTCCAACTAGGAAGGACCCCTTGTGGTCTCTAGTGGGTTGCTAACAAGGTCAGCAGTTCAAACTCAACAGTTGCTCTGCAGGACAAAGATGAAGCTGTCTGTTCCATAAAGATTTAGTCTTGGAAACCCTAGTTCTACTTGTCCTTATAGGGTGGCTATGAGTCTCAATTAAAGACGCGAACTGGACTTCCACCACCATCCCCAGCTAAGATTTTACTAAATGCAGCGTGTCAATATCTTGGCCAGAAGAAAGTAACAGGTTACTGGTATAGCACAAAGAAAACATATTTGAGTCAGATAACCGGGTCCCTACTTTCTGCAAAAGATTTACCTAAACACTTCTGTCTCGATGATTTCGACTTCAATATATTAACTGAATATATGTGTGTGTGTGTATATATATATTATATATACATTTAATCCTATACTCTACATAAACTGTACCTTAATTGCTTCACCCTTCCTATGACACCCACCCCCACCCCCACCAAACCAAACTACAAAGTTCCTAATGACAGGAAATCTGTTATGAATCTTTAAATTCACTCAACGCTGCTGGGTCAGACATTGCCAGCATTTGTTAAAGCTGGGTATCTGAGAACACACCTGAGGCTTAATTCCAGATTAAGCATTTATACATACCTTTGCAAGCGCCACACCAGGACTTATGGATAATCACCATCAGGGGCAATCCACTTAAAAACAAAACCAAGAAATTATCATTCTACTTGAAATCTAGTCTGATAAAATGACCATCTTCCTGAGACAAAAAATTGATGCAAAAGGCTATTCATGTGTCATGATTTCAACTGGGGAAGCTTATGACAACCCAAATATTCAATAACAGACTACTGTAATAAGAAGCTATTGGTAAATTCTGAAACTTCTGTATACACTGCAAAGTTGGGGTTTTCCCTGCCAAGCTAGGGAGAAGACTGTGGAATAGAAAGCATCAAATCATACTCTTCCCAAAAGCTATGATTTAATCATTAAAAATAATTACACATTTTCATGAATGTAATAAAAAAAACTGTAACATAAAAGTATTAACTATAGCATGAGTTTAATTATACAAATATGTATATAGAAAACGATCTTAAAAGAAAATGTACCAAAACACAAAGCTGATTCTCCCCAGCTGAGGAAAACAGCTTTCCTTAAATAATGAGCAATATAACCCACCAGAGCCAGTCTCAGCCAGATGGAGTTCTTTAGGGTTCAAATACCAGTGTGTAGAAAGCCAAATGGCCCTGGTAACAGTGAGAAAGTTGGACTAACCAAAGATCAGCAGTTCAAAATGACTAGCTGATATGTAGAAGGTGAAGCTGTCTGCTCCCATAAACATCTACAACCTTGGAAGCCCTATATTGGGACACTATAAGTCAGAATGGTTTTTATGACAGCATTTTGGGGTGTAAGAAGCCATTGGCTTTCTCTATCATATACAACCTGTGTTATCACCATACCTAGTATCACTAGCTACTATTGAACCTACCATAAACTCATAGTCAAACGACTCAGTGACCCTAAAGGATAGAGTAGGATTGCCTCTGTGGCTTCCAGAGGCAAGTCTTTGCAGGAGCAGAAAGCCTCATCTTTCTCTAGAGCAGCTCATGGTTCTGAACTGCTGACCTTGTAGTCAGCAGCCCAATTCGTAATCTACACCACCACCAGGGCTCAACTTCTTCCCACTTGTGGGGTGTGTGTGTATAAAATCTAACACCTAGCCTCACCAGCTAATTGGTCCTTTCCTCTTCTGGGTTTCCAGAGCAGTCTTCTGACCACCAGTCCTTTTTTACACCCTGGTTCACCTGGTTGTAATTCTGAATCATTAGTTTCTCAAGATCCAAGACAAAGTCTAGTTCATCTTTGCTTACCAGACCTCAAGTACCTATTTGTTTGATATCACTGAAGGAATGATAGATTTCTAAATATCTGTAGTATTCACCTGGAAGTACAGAATGAAGTACAACAGATACAGAAGTTATCATTATACCATCACTCTGGTTCATACCAAACCATTAACGAAGTACTGCCAAATTACTATTTCAGGTAAAGGTACAACAATGACATACACAAAGCATTATATGAACCTTGGCAAGTTTAATCTTTAATAGTAAAGCATATCTAACATACAAGAGATCCCAGTAGACTTTTAAAACAAGACTTTATTGGGGATATACAGATATCCTCCACCTTTCAAGTTTGCTTCTACCAAAGAGATGCATTCACACTGTTCTCACTAAAAGAAATCTGAAGGGGATTTGTTTTCACACTCACAAAGGCAAAGAGCAAAACTGCATCACTGCTTGCTCTGAGGGAGCCTTTGAGGCAGGGGGTAGCAAGAGCAGCGCTGCCAAGTTCCTTTCCCAGGCTTTGAACTGTGTCTGTCAACACTATGAGATAGTGTTATTCTAGAGTTTGTGTGCTGTTTGGTATGATTGGGGGGGGGGGGGGGAGTGGTGGTGGTGTCTGAGAATGTTCAAAAACTTTTCCCCATATAAATTATTGGCAATTGCATTCTTGCTTTAAGTCATTTCGGTTTAGGAAAGGTTTCACTGTTTTGAATGCTTTAATCTAGAGAACACCCTTCCCTCCATTAGAGGCATAGCATCCTAAAGGCAGAAGCCAGTGACCCCAGTACCTAGAATTCATAGTAGCACAAAGTAGGTACAGTACCCAATAAATGTCTGTGGCTATTAAAGAGCCTGTGCAGATGTAAGACTGTGCTGCCTTCAAAGTTCTGCCGATTATTTTTTTAAAAGATGTCCATTAGGTCTATGCTCCCATAGCTCAGACATGGAGAAAATCAGAGAGCAGCCAAGTAAAGCACCCTCTTCCACTTTGATCTCTTGTATTGAAGACTGTATCAGAATTCTCCGTGCTACTTCTCCAGTCTCTCCTCTCAACTTGTGGCATAGGCTTGTCCAAGGCTCGACACAGACTGTAGGTAAGGTTTGAGACCGTTCCAGCAACCTATGTAAATATGCTGCGCAAATCATCAGAGCACTCCTCCCTGAGAAACTGAACAGTTAGTGGGAGGTTACACGGAGCCTGGTTTAGGCTAGTGTAAGCTCTGGCTTAGGTACTGCAAGAACATGTTGGCTAATTGTGGCAGGTTTTCATTGTTAGGATGCATTTTGGTGTAGGATATAAACTGGCGCCGGAGTCGGCTCAGTTCTGCCATGGAAAGAGACCGGGTAAATCGCAGGCGCTCTGTAGTACCAGGAAGCATTAGCAAATCCCCAGGGACAGCGCTCTTCTGTGCTTCCATCAGTCCTGCCACAACCTGGCTGGTGATCTGGTCCAGCTGATGCAGAAAGTTGCTGGAGGCGAGGGGCTGGGACTGAGTGGCCTGGTGGGGCGGAGGGGCGCGGTTCTCAAACAAGGCAGCTCGGATCTCAGCCAGAGGCAAGGGCTGCTCTAAGCCCACCAAAGTGAACAGCGGCCGGTCCCAACGGTTTCGCGAGTCGGGCGCCTCAAAGCGCAGCGCCAGGGCCTCCAGAAGTTCAGGAGGATAAAAGGCCCCGACCGTCTGTTGGGCCGACTGCGCGGATGGTGGAGAGTTCAGTGCCCTGGTGTTCTCCGGCTCCGCTTCCGTGGCTGGCTCTGCCTGGGGCCTCCCATTTCCTCCAGAGCCTGCTGCTTGAGCTTCTCGGGGGGCGCCGGGGTACGGCGCCGGAGGGCTCCCGTCCACCTCGGGGCGCGGCTGCTCATCCACATTCGCGTTCCGGGCGCCGTCCTTGGCGCCCGCCGCCCGCGGCGCTCCGCTCGGGTCCCAGGGCCGCACGCAATACACCAGGCAGAGAGGGGTGCGTGCGGCCCGCGCCAGGCAATAGAGCTCGTAGCGGAAACCCTTGATGTAGTTCAGAGAGTCGAGGATGACCACGTCCTGGCGACTCAGGCGCCGCTCCACCGCGGCTCGCAGCGCTCCGCGCAGGGCCTTCTCCCGGGCCGCGTCGCTATACGCGCCGGCCGCCTCCGCCCCCAGCACGGCCGCGTCGTCCACCACGTGCACCGCCCGGCCCTCGGCGGCCAGCGCCTCGCGCAGCTCCTCGGCGCGCCGGCTCCGGCCGCTGTGCGGGAGCCCACACAGCACCACCAGCGGCATCCTCCCAGGGCGCGGCCATGTGCGACCGCGCCGCGTCAGCTTCCGACTTCCTACATCCGGTGCGAACCGGAAGCAACGGCACTTCCGACTTCCTTTGACGTCCAACAGAAGTCTGTTGCTATGGAAACCGTTTGAGTGCCAACTAGCGTCAGGCCCGGCTTCCTTTCCAAAAGTCCCGCATTGGCAGCGGTTATTTATGTCAATTGTTTGAGGTCCCAGGAGAGACTATTTCCCAATCACCAAACACTGAGCCCATTTATTTTAATGAGGGTTGACCGTGCCTTGAAAGGAGCCCTGGTGGCGCTGTGGGTTAGGCGATGGGCTTCAAAGGACAAGGTTCTTAATTCAAACTCAGGGGGAGAAGAATGAGGCTGTCTGCTCCCTTCAAGATCTGATCTCCAAAACCCTATGTACGGTTGCTATGAATCAATTGACCATACAGCAGTGGGTTTGTATTTTGTAATGTGCACAGCGCGCCCTATTGGTGCAGGACTTTAAGTGTTAGGTTACCAATAGGTCAGTGGTTTGAACCCACGCTGCCAGAAGAATGAAGATTACAGCCTTGGAAACCCAATGGGATTCTTTTCTGCCCTTTACAGTAGAGAGGAGCCGGAATTGACTCCATGATGTTCACAACAAAATGTGCATTAAATATTGCAAAAAACAATCAGCATAATATTTAGCCTATACAAGGGGGCTTCAAAAAGGTCTTGAAAAATTCCCTTAACTTTTCATTTCATTTTCCCACGAACTTTCGAAGGTTCCCGTAATAAAAAGGCAATTGATAAATGTTAGTTTCCCTTCACTGCTCTTTCACTCTGGCTCTCCGTGAATGTTTCTTCAACAATTATTGCAATCAATCAATACCTCCATGGCTGGAGATAAAAAGGTGACCATAAAACTGATCCCATAGGAGATCAAGAATATGAATGGGAAGGGTTTGGCACCTACAATGAGAAAAAGACATGTTCTCATGAACTGATCTAGGCGGGGATTTCTCTAAAAGTACAGAAAGAAACAATTTATTAAAATCTGTGGGGAAAAGTCTGTGAAGATTTTACCCAGGAATATTGTTTTATCTAGAACTTAGAAACAAATAGATTTTCTCCAATATTATATAAAAATACTGCCAAGGACAGTATTGTACAATAAAATTATTTGTCTTGTCTGAAATTCAAATTCAATGGAGTATCCTGTATTTTATTTGCTGAAGCTAGCAATCTGCTCCTGAGAAAAGTGTATGATCTAGAGCCATCTAGGCTTCAAAAAGCATATATATAGATATATATGAATCTGTATAGATATAGGTATGGAAATGCAAGTGCTTCTGTGCCTGTATGTGTATGTGTGTGAGGACAGAGCAGGTCTCTGTAGCTCCCTAGTACAACAGCCTGGAGAATAGTCAAGCCTTGGAGCTGTCACTTACTAGCTGTATAATTATGGGCAAGTTATCTCATTTTCTGTGCCATTTCCTATTTGATAAAATGATCACATCAGAAAAAAAAAGATAACATCAGTTCTTATCCCACAAGCTGAACCAACCTCAGAGATAAATGGGAAGTGGTAGTGGTGTTTTTTGCCTTAGTAGTGGTTTTTTGTTTTGCTTTCAAGTAGATTCCAACTCAAAGGGCCCGGCATGACATAGCAGAACTGCTCCATATGATTTCCTAGGGTGGAATCTTTATGGAGACTAAGAGGCAGTTGTTGGAACTGATTAAGGGGATACTGAGTGATTTAAAACCAGGAAAGCTATGTGTTAGGATGCTATCCTTTCACCACACTTATTCAATCGGAATGCTGGACCGTACGAAGGGCATGGAATCAGAATTGGAAGAAGACATTACTAACAACTGTGAGATGCAGATGACACAACCTTGCTTGCTGAAAGTGAGGAGGAAAGAGGCATTTATGGATGAGGATCTAAGATGACCTACAGCCTTCAGTATGTATGACACTATTCTCACAACTGGACTGGTAGCAGATGTAAACATGACAAACAGAAATGAATGCAGTTGTTAAGAACTGCATTTACTTAGATTCAACCACTCAAGGAAGCATCAGGGTTTTTAGCTTTGCTTTTAGAATATATATATATATTCTATCCCCCAAGGGACAGCTAGTGGATTTGAACTGCCATTTGAGCACTTAACTGTGTGCCACTATTAAAAGCATCGTACGATATAGCATGGTTCTTAAAATAATAGAGTAAAAGTAACAGCAAACACTATACAGCAAGCAATGAATAATTATTACACTGAATTGTGTGACTACAGATTTTAGAAGCCTGACATAGTTCAACATCCTGACAGCTCTATGTACACAGACTAAACAATCTTGAGGCAAATACCTTTTGAAGCCAATTTCCCCACATCCTTTAATAATGTTCAAACATCCTACAGACTAGCAGCATCAAGATTAAACACACAGACTTGGGTGATTTAAGAATATGGCTTTGATTCTCTGTTGTTACCACTTACTATCAATGTAACGGTGAGCCAGTTCCATCATTTCTCTGCTCATTTGATGCAAAGTTCCCTCATCTGTAAAATGCAGTTAATGCAAACTGCAGTTATTAGGAAAAGTAACGAGAGAATGCATCTGACTTAGCACAGCAGCTGGCAGATGTGAGTGTTCAGAAAATGGTAACTTGCTAGTTTTCACAGGACTATCATTGGCATCCTTTAACATACTAGTTTGCTTCCCTGCCGGTTCTTAAGTCAAGCATATGTAAGTTCTGCGCCACAGGAAGTTTGAAATGGCCAAAGTCTTGAACATCACAAGATTTACTCTGTAAGAATCTTCATTCATTTTCACTGTTGTCCTGTATGTTATTTCATACAGTGAAACAGAAAATCCCCCGCTGCATCAGAGATTAAAAATGTAGAGAAGCCTATGGGATCAGCTGATCTTTCCAGTTGATAGTATACGCTCTCCTTCAACTATCCACAGCACTTCAATTTTTCTCTTCTTGTGCTACTACATCATACTCTGCATTTGGTCTTAGACCATTATGTGTATGTCTCCTGTGACTAATGGAGGGCTGAGACCATTATCTTTGTCATCTAGTCTCTCCCCGAACTCCTGACAAGGCAGGCCTTACACACAGCAAATGTGAAATGAACAACTGCTAAATGAAAAAGTGGTGAATGGCTGATATTTGACAAATATGCTCAATGAAATCATTTATGTGTCAGTTTTCACAATCATGAAGTGTTGCAACATGACTTAGGGACTGGACAATTTTAAGTCAAAATAGCTCACACCGCAGCAAATTATTTAATATGACTCTTCTAGCCACACCCTTTATTGCTCCCACCACACCACCTTCGTTTTCCTAATGGCTTTGGGTAAGAAGAGGGAAGATACTGATTGGATTATATGATTCCGTTGTGATTTTTCTTTTTTAAGGCTAAAAATATAATAATATACAGACTAAGATACAAATATTTTGTAAGAAGGGACAGACCGCAACAACATTCAAAAACCAGAGAGGAAATTTCTGTCATGGAACCAGTAAAAGATACTTACACCCAGAACCTGTTCTGGTCCTGTCTATAGGGTGGTCAGGTGGCCACGTATCAAGATCGATACAGCATAGTCAAGATTACAATGGTCTCTGCCTGTTAGTCAGGCTGTTCGAAGACTCTTGCCTGTGTGTGACTGTTAGCAGAATTAACAGCCATCCTGCTGGGCATTACATCTGCCATCTCAACAGTAGTAAAGGGATCTCACTACCAGTGATGGAAGATCTGGGAGTGGATCCAGAGATCCCCGAGCATAGAATGTGTTTTAGGCAGGATACAGCTTTGATAAGAGAGGTTGACAGCAGTGGAACTTGGAGCCAGAGCCCAGTGAACTTCCCAACCCACAGAGCAAATAAAGTTGAGTGCCTTCAGAAAGAAGACTGGCTTGCAGAGTGGAGTGCCTCTAAGCACTTAATTGGGGGAGTTAACTCATGGAGCTGAACACCTTCAGACTGTGGCTTATAGTGAAGAACATAGCTGTGGGGCATTATCAGCAACCTTGTACAAGCTTTGTAACTTTGCCCAAGCAAGGCAGAGGCCAGGCTAAGTGGCTTTGGGCCAGAGTGGCCTGACAAGGCACGGAGGCACAGCAGAGAAGAAATGTCCTGACATAACAAGTGTACCTGAGCATTTCGCAGCTGAATTTATTTAACTTGTTAACTTCTCTAATAAGCCCCATGATCATGAGCGTCGTCTGTGAGTTCTGTGTGGCCATTGCAATTAATTATCGAACCTAGCCACAAAAGAAGAGCCGGCTTGTGTTGGAATCAATAAGGAAAGGGGGAAGACAGGGGCAGGTCTGACCTTGGCATCAAAGGAATTGGCCTTGGGCAGCTGATGGTAATAATGGTGAATTTTCCTTCCAACTTGTGAAGTGAGAGGAGGTCAGACTCCGTATGCTCCCCTTTGTTGTTTTTTTTTTTTTTGTAAAAAGTTAGCTTTATTTGTTACTTATTCACCTAATCTCAGTGATGCCATTTTGGCGCCCACAGTGACAGTCTCTTAAGTCACGTCATCCCTGCCCCCACTCTGACCATCCAGTGTGAGCTCAGCCTCACTGGCCCCAACTGGGCAACTCTTGTGCCAACAGCTTCCTGGTTACATGAGGCTTGGCACCCCTCAGTTCACACCCTTAGCGGAGCTAGGTCACTGATGCCATGCTGTGGTAGCCCATGCGGCAGGGCCAGTAGGCGGCCTGGCAGTGGTGCCAGGACTGAGGTGGCCATGGCTGGCAGGTGTGGGACAGGAAGGGAGTTAGGACCTCAGAGCCTCCCCTCTGTTCAGCACTGGGGCTAGACAAGGCCGCGTGTGATAGGTGGTAGGCTCAGGGCAGGGGCATCTCCTGATTCTGCTCTTGCTTTCTGGTGGCTTCAGGCAAGTTTCTCCTCCTTCCTGGTTGCCTCATATAGTTTTTATAAACGTGTGTGATTAAAACCCTAGATTGCAAATCCTTATTCTACAATGAGTCATTCACAAAGTTACAGAACAGAAGGAAGACCAAGTCTCTGACACTAAAGACCATCTGGAGGACGAGGGGAGCTAAAAAAAAAAGAAGAAAAGCAGCAAGTTCTGACTTTAGCTTCATTCCTGTGGCCCAACACTAACAGCCATGACCCGAAGGACAGAATTTGGAGGGGGGGGGTTGTTGTTGTTGTTTTTAAATTTCTACCAGAGACCATACAAGCCAATAGCTGTGCTACCCAACTTTGAAGCACGGTTCATACCATAGGCTCCTAATCTTCAGTGGTCAAGGGAGAATGAATAATAGTGAGAGGCAATCACAACAATTAGCAAAGGCAACCTCATGGACAGGTTGCTGTCGCCCAAAGTAAAACACCCAAACGAAATTCACTGCCATCTAGTCAATGCTAACTCATGAGACCCTGTAAGGCAGGGAAGAATCTCCCCTTTTGAGTTTCCGAAAATGTAACTCTTTACGTGAGGAAAGAGCCTTCTTTTTCCTACGGGACAGCTGGTGGTTTTGAATTGCCAACCTTGCAGATCATAGCCCAGTGTGTAACCACTACACTACCAGGGCTTTTCCAAAGTAAAAAGACACACTTTCATTTAATCATCACACTGTGAGCAGAAGCCATCCACCCACAACCAGAAAGCGCAATTCTGAAATACGTTCTCTGCCTTTCCTTGTCTTTGGTACCAGTTGGCTGTGCACTGATTAACCTTTTCAGCTTGATGATTAGGCAGTGCGGTATAATGGGTGAGGGTGCAGGCTCTGAAACCACAATTCCTGGGTCAGAATCCTGGCACTGCCACTTACTAGGTGTGTGATCATGGGCAAGGTTCTTAAACCGTGTCGTTAGTTTTCCCAGGTCGAAAATGAAAATAGCAGGACTCACCTCAGCTGTTGTTAGAAATTAATTATTGTAATTCACATAGCGGACTTAAAGCAAGAACGTAATAAAAACTGGCTCATATTGCTATGAGGATGCTGAGATTCTGTCTTGCTCACCTTGGACTCGGCATCAGGAGGGACCAAGCAGGATAGCATGCTCAGTACAGTTGAGGGGCAGTGGAAGGAGAGACCCTCAAAGATAGGGATGCACAGTGACAACAACAATGGGTGCAGACACCGATTGTGAAGATGGAGCAGGCCTGGACAACATTTCGGTCTGATATCCAGGGCTACTAAGCACAGTGCCTAATGACATAACAACACTTGTCCTTGTTATCAGGTTAACTACTCAGTTCTCCCACTGCCCTTGGCATAACCTTTCCTCTGAAATTAATCCTAAGTTAATGGCTAAAGAGTGTTTTATCACCTAAAAGACCTAAAAACCATGTCTCATACCTGGCAGCTGCTTCTCTCTTCCCATCTTCTAGCGTCCTCCAGTGGATGTGATCGCCAAACCCTGGAAGGAAAGGGCCTTATAAACACTCACATCACCACCATAGGCACAAGCAGTGTGGCACGCACTCAAGGTGCCCACAACAATATCAAGAGCCTTGTGCTTAAGTTTCACCTCTACTTTTTAGGTGTGTGGGACCTTGGACATCCTTAACTATAAAATGAGGATTAAGTCGTTCCCACTGCCATTGAGTCAAGTCCAACTCACAGCAACCTTACAGGACAGAATACAATTGCTCCAGACAACTGGTACACATAAGGGAATCCAAGACAGATAAACCCCTCAGGGACAGTAATGGGAGTAGCGATACCATGAGTGTAGGGGGAAGGTGATGGGAGAAGGGGGAGAAAGAGGGAACTGATCACAATGATTGACATATTAACACACAGCCCTCCCCTTCCCATGAACAACAGATGTGGGTGAAGGGAGACAACAGTGCAAGATATGAAATAATAGTTTATAATTTATCAATGGTTCATGAAGGTGGGGGGTGGGGAGGGAGGGGAAAAAAGAGGAGCTGATACCAAGGGCTTAAGTAGAAAGAAATGTTTTGAAAATGATGATGGCAACATTTGTACAAATGTGCTTGATACAACTGATGTATGGATTGTTATAAGAACTGTAAGAGCCCCCAATAAAATAATTAATTTTTTTAAATTGCTCCATACAGTTTCTGAGGCAGTAAATCTTTACGGAAGCAGGATTGTCTTTTCTTTCTCCTACGGAGATGCTGACAGATTCAAACAGCTGACTTTTTGAGAAGCCATCCAATGCTTAATCCACTATGCCGCCAGGTGCTCAGCTCATTGAAAATAAAGACCCCCACCTAATTCACAAAGGTTTTAATTAGAATTTAAGGAAATGGCCATAAAATCACATACGGCCATTAGCGTGTGCCAGTAAATGGGAATTTCCCACAGGTCCGTATGGAACAGGTCACAATAAGCCATTGATAGTTGGAGGCAACAGAACAGTACCGCTGTAGAGTCAGCCATGAGTCGGCCACTCCCCTTACCACTGAGTGGCTTTGTGTGAGAGCAGTAAGTTCTTCAGGTCTCAACAGCGGCATCCGCACCATCAAGGGACTACTTACCTCCGAGTCTTAGGGCAAAGATTGAGATCATAGATGTAGAGCTACTGTTACCATTGCTCACACTGCAGACCAAGAAGTCTTTTAAAATCATGTCACTGCTGAGGAAATCTCTCAAAGGCTTCTCAATGCACTAACCATCTACTTTGTTCTATAAGGTCCCCACGAGTTGGAATCAACTCTCTGGCACTGGGATTTTTCGGTCATTGTGCACCAGGCATGCTCCATGAGCTATCTCATTTAAGTTTGGCCTTTAACGATAACCCACTTTTATATACCTTCTGTATGGTTCAGTGATTTTATCCTTAAAATTGGTGTGATATGGCTGTATCTTGTAAGATGATTTTAAAAAACCCCACTGCCATCAAGTCAATTTTGACTCACAATGACCTTATGGGGGAGTTCTCTTCTATGGGGTCAATATAAGTCAGATGATAAAGTTGTTACGGAGTACTAAGTACACAAGGGGAACTTAGTACAGTGTGTAGGTACATTGTAAATGATCAGGGTCATGGATTGAATTGTGGCCCGCCACACAATGTGCCAACTTGGCTAGCCTGTGATTCCCAATATTATGTTGTTATCCTGTGTAATTTTGTGACCTAATGTAGCATCCATTTTTCTGGCAGGTGATTTAAATTCTAGCCTCTATATGTGAATAAGGCAACACTAGATTTGGCTGAGTGTCTGTGTGTTAAAAGCTTTAAACTCAGTCATCATGGCTTCACCACACTAAGAAATATTGTAGCTTTTTTTCTGGGGTTGGGGAAAGGGAACAGAATCATCTTAGAAAACATAACCCAAGTTGGGAAGTCAGAGGGGGTGGCAAGTGCAGGAGCCCCATCTCCAAATCAACCTGAGTCCAGTCCCTCTGGGGGAAAGGGGTTCCTTGAACTACTCCCTACTCCACAAAGCCTCCCTGTGGCCTGAGGTCCACACTACCTCCAACTTGCAAGTCCTCACCTAAGCCACTCTACATAAAGTGCAGTACAAAAAGGGTTTGTAGGTCACGCACTGAAGTTTATTCCACACAAGGGCCCGGTGCAGAGAGATGGAGTCCCTGCCACCCCTTAGCAGCCCCTCACACAAATAGGGGAGTGGGGGATTGGGTGGAATATACACAAAGGAACAGACCTCGTTCTACCTGGAATGGATAAAGTTATTTTATTGAAGGTAAACATCTTTACACTCCCCACTCCCATAACTGCCACTTTCATACTGTTACATTGATTTCTATCTTGATTCACAGCCTCTCTCAAGTAGGCATGATTCAAGTCCTACCCTTGATTGAGACCTATTTTTTATCTTGAGAGAGATAAAGGGAAATAGAACTAAGCATAGTGAAGAGGGACTTGATTAATATAGAAGGAAGATACAGGAGGAGAGCACATCCTTTGGACCCGAGATCTCTGTGTTGAGAACTTCCTCGACCAAGGAAAGACCAACGTCAAGACACCTGGATATCCCCAAGGAATGGTGGGCCTTAGAGATGCAGAAAGGAGGCAAGGGCCATCCTCTAGGGCCAGCACCGAGAGAAAGCCTTCCTCAGAGCTGGTGCCTGGAATCTGGACTTCTAGCATCCTAACCCAGGAGAGAATGAATTTGTTTGTTGAAATGATCCACTTGCAGCATTTCTGTTATACCCCTAAGCAATAAATTCAAATCTAACTCTCATACCATGTGAGGGCTATGACTGAGGGAAATCAACAGGTGATAAAGAGAGTGCATGGAAGCAGTGTCAGAACAAAGGACACAGCAAGGTCGGTCTCTTGGCTATGTCTAAACGAACCAGCACCACTTTTCATGCCCAAGAGCATGGGGCTGCTGGCCGAGAGAAAATGCGCCACTTGCTTTTGGCCCAAAGTTTGAACTTGGAAGAGTGAATGATTAAGTGAGAGTAAAACTTAGTGGAGAACTGGGAGGTGCCTCACACAATCACTATCATTCTACCCATCAGGACCTAACTCAGGCAACTGAATCCTGCTTGGGCAGGATGCCCAGACTGTCTGAAAGCATATCTACCTACAAAACAATGAAATCCTTGATACATCAAACTTTTAAAGTGTACTTAATGGATTTGTACTAATCTCTTCTACAAAGAGAGAAAGCTAAAGTCAAAGAAGAGTGAGCAATGAGCAAAACACAAGACTTCCTTGAAGGTGACTATTCATTGTGATGTGGCAAAATAGAGACTAACCGAGATTCCTTTGTTCATCTAACGCTCAAAGGGCCTAGAGCAGTGGTTCTCAACCTGTGGGTCACGGCCCCACAGGAGTCGATTGATTTATAATAGTAGCAAAATGACAGTGATAAAGTAGCAATGAAAATAATTTTATGGTTGGGGGGTCACCACCACATGAGGGACTGTATTAAAGACTCACGGCGTTAGGAAAGTTGAGACCCACTGGACTAGAGTGATTCCAGATCGGTAGTCTCCCCTGGTCTCCAGATGAATCAAATGTAAAACCTTTCTATCAGAAAGAGTCTCCACTGTAGGGCTATAAGAGAGCCAATGGTGAAGAGCCACCAACATCAGCTCGCTATGGCCACCCACACACCAGAAAACAAGTGGGCGGAGATAACAAGCAGATTTAGACTCCTAAAGACTTCAAGTATTTGTGCAGAATATTTACACCATGTATAAATGTTTAAAGAAATTAACGTGTGGATGGAAACCACAAGTGGGCATGTAATGTCACACAAGAAAAATGAATAGGCAAATAGGCAAAGGCCCAAAATATTTTTGTTGTTACATGCTGTTGAGTCAGTCTGACTCATGGCAACGTATGTACAACAGACTGAAACAGCGCCCGGCCCTGGGTCAGCCTCACAGTTATTCCTATGTCTGAGCCCCCGTGGCACACACTGGGTCAATACATCTCATAGAGGAGCTTCTCTTTGGATTTCTGAGAAAATTAAAAATGTAATTGTTGAAACACAAAATTCATTTAAAGACGCATTGTAGAGACAGAAGTAAAGATCAAATGTTATATAGGATGCAGCACAGAGAAAAAAAAACTACACCCAAAAAACCCCAACCAGTTGCCACGCCTAGCAAGGTTGTAGCGAGGAGCAGAAGTGCCCCTTGTGCGTTTCTGAGGCTGAACCCTTCATGGGAGTAAAATGCCTACACATTCTCCGACGGAGTGGTTTCAACTGCTGACTTTGTACGTAGTGGCACATACGTAATCCACGATGTCACCAGGGGTCTCTTGTGAAAGTCTCAAACTCAACCTCACGGCCATTGATGCCCACTCCCTGTGACCCTTTAACACAGGGTAGAACTGCCTCTGTGGGTTTCTGAGACGGAACTCTGGACAGGACTAGAAAGCCCCGTCTTTCTCCTGCTGACCTTGCAGTCAGCAGTCCAATGATGCAACCACTGCACTACCGGGGCCCCTAGTATGTGTGACATGGAGTCTCAGATGAAAGCATAAAAGAAAAAGACGTACGAGATAATGGCTGATGATGTAAGATATAAAAATAATAATCTATAACTTATCCAGGGTTTGTGAGGGAGGAAGGACAGGGGAGGGAGCGGGAAGGAATGGGGAGTTGATAGATCAAGTGGGAAGAGAATGCTTTGAAAATGATGATGGCAGCATATGTGAAAATGTGATTGACACACTGGAGGAATGTATGGATTCATGGATAAAAGATGTAAGAGCCCCCAATAAAATTATTTTTTAAAGTGAACAATGTGCAATTATGCAGTACAATGTATATAACTAGGATAAATTACAAAAGCAAAATATATACCTACTTACAAGTTGTAGTGAAATATCAAAACAGAAACACAGATATTAAAGAAAGCCAGGAAAAATGACGTATTTCCTACAAAGGAATGCTCTTTAGACTAACAGGAACAATAGAAAGGTGCCCTGGTGGCTCAGTGGTTACCAATTGGACTGCAATCAGCAAGGTCGGTGGTTCTAAACCATCAGCCCAACTCTGCCAGAGAAAGACCATGCTTTCTACTCCTGTAAATAGGTACGGCCTTGCCTAGAAAACAATGATGGCAACATATGTACAAATGTGCTTGATACAACTGATGTATCGATTGTTACAAGAGCTGTAAGAGCCCTCAATAAAATTAAAAAATAAATAAAAATAAAAAGTTATAGCCTTGGAAACTCACAGGGGCAGTTCTACCCTATTCTTTTTTTTTTTCTTCTACCCTATTCTTTAGGGTCGCTGTGGGTTGGCATAGAATTCATGGCACAGAGAGAGTGGGGGAGGGGAAATCATAGAATCAAGAAAGCAGAATATCATTTTCAAAATGCTGAAAATCAGTTACTCTATAAATGCAGAATTTTGTACCCAGCAAAACCATCTTTCAAGAACAAGAGCAAAATAGACATTTTTTAGATAAAACGAGAGATTTTTCTACCATCAGTGAATTCAATTATTATTCCAATATTAAGTTGCTGCTGTTGTTAGGTGCCATCGAGTCGGTTCCGACCCCTAGCACCCCGATGTACCTCAGACCAAACATTGCCGGGCCAGCCCTCCTCACAACTGTTACCTCTGAGCCCATCCTACTGTTACAGCCATTGTGCCAAGCCATCTCCCTGATCAATCTTCCTCCTTTTAGCTGCCTTACCACTTTACCAAGCAGGATGTCCTTGTCTTGGGACTGTTCTCCCCTGATAACATATCTGATATACGTGACCTGAA
Organism: Tenrec ecaudatus; assembly: GCF_050624435.1. Lineage (NCBI taxonomy): Eukaryota > Metazoa > Chordata > Mammalia > Afrosoricida > Tenrecidae > Tenrec > Tenrec ecaudatus. The sequence continues at coordinate 77,291,914 of NC_134530.1, forward strand.
TTCTCACCATCCTGGCTTCGAAGGAGCATTGTAGCCAATTAAATTGGCAATACTACAGTCATTAAGAGCATAGACTGCTTGGATTTGAATGCTATTTTGCCATTTATTATCTCTGTTACTTTAGGCAAATTATTTTACTTTTGTTTCCTCTACTGTAACATGTGGCTAATCGTACCTACCTCATAGGACTGCTAAGTAAACAAAGGAACATATTAAAGAGGTTCGGACAAACTGTGCCAGGGGCTTGAGAACTGCTAAAAAGATTTGCAGTTAATGTAGTAATACGCTAGGCACTATTCAGAACTTTCTAAATACTGATCCTCCTAACAACCTCGAGAGGTCGATTTGGTTTTAAAATCCATTGTTTAGATGAGAAAACAGGCACAGTCTTAGTTCACTTTCCAAGGTCATATAGCTAATGAGTGATCAGTGCTGGAAAATCAATCTTGGTAGTCAGGGGTTCAAAGCTTGCTTTTAAGAACTATACTATGCTTTCTTTCAAAATAATAGGAAATGAGGACAAAGAGGCAAAGGCAGAAGCAGCCAAGGCAGGGCTTTGTGGGCCCCTGCAAACAAAGGCTTTTATTAAGTTGGCTGGGGACTGTTTTGAGCACAGTAGCAACGTGATGTGACTACAATTTTAGCAGATTGCTCAGGCTTTTGTGTGGAAAACAGGCTGTAGGAGGGAGTTAAAAGAAAACACCACTGCCATCAAGTGGTTTCCAAAGCAAGGCGACCTTCTATAGGATTTCTGAGACTGTAAATCTTAATGGACAGAGAGGGCTCTTCTTTCTGCCCCAGAGGGCTGGTGGGTTTAAACCGCCAACCTTGCAGTCAGTGGTCGGATACTTAACCCACAGCACCACGGACTGACTTGACACAGAGATGATTCCTACTCACAGCGACCCGACAGGATGGAGCAGAACTCTTAACAGGAGTAGGAAACCTCAGATGCTGGTAGCTTCAAGCTGCTGACCTTAGTTTCGCAGCCTATCACATAGGCCACTAAGTCACCAGGGCTCCTTGTTGGACTGCTACAGCGGTTCTCAACTTGGGAGTTGACCCTTCCACAGGGGTCGCCTGATTCATAACAGTAGCAAAATGATAGTGATGAAGTAGCAACAAAAATAATGTATGGTTGGGGGGTCACCACAACATGAGGAACTGTATGAAAGGGTCACGGCATGAGGAAGGTGGAGAACCACTGCCTTAGAAGAACAGAGTTGCCATTAATAATCAACAAAGATCAAGTGGACTGTGTTTTAAGGAGGGACATTTAGAATTTGGGTTTGGATCTGCTAATTTTTGAGATGTTGAATAGGCAATTTAATAACCACATCTAGGTTTTTGGAGTGAGTTGTTAGCGCATGGAAGGTATGTGAAGCCCAAGACTAAATAAGATCACCGAGGGAGTACAAGTAGATGGGGTCCAAGGACTGTCACCTGAAGCATCCCCAGCTGGGGTGATGCAGACAGAGCAAAGATCGGAGGAAAGAGAAGACAGTGAGATCAGCAGGAAGCTGGCAGCACATGGATACCTTTTGTGAATGAGGATGTTTGAAGAGGAATGGTCTACTGAGTCAGCGCTCCCATTGCAGGTTTCAGGCTTTCCATGTATTGATTTATTTATTCCTCCCTCACAAATTTTATGACTCTCATTTTGTTGATAAGGAGACATACGTTACATAGCTTGCTCAAAGTGTCTCAGGCTTCAAATGCTTTCTGGAAGAATAAGACTCAAAGATAATGGACTTTGGACTTTCCCCACAAAATTTTTGAAGGTTCCTTGCATACAAAAATGGCACCCCTGGGAGGCGAACCCAGGCATTGATATTCTTAGGTCTCTATTTCAACCGCTCACTACATTTCACTGCTGTTGAGTCCATTCTAGCTCACGACCCTATAGGGCTGAGTGCAATTGCTTGCCCTCGTTGGTTTCTGAGGCCGTCAATCTTTATGGGAGTAGAAAACCTTGTCTTTCTCCTGCAGACTGGATGGTGGGAAATGAACCATTGAACTTGCAGTTAACAGCCCAACACAGAACCCATGACACCATCAGGGCTCCACTGAATAAGTGAAGGAAGGGATGCTGTTTTACCAAGGCAGAATGAGAACCAACTTTTGATCTGGAAAACCTGGATCCCTTCAAAAAGCCCTTGTAAAGGTATCATGTTTACCCGCCCCACTCACACCACCCACACTCACACCCATGCCACGTGGAACATCTGAACACAGTCCATTTCCTGAGGCGACCTGCACAACTACTTAACGGATGCCCGTGATCTGCAAAGTAAGCTAACGACTCCCACATCAGCAGCTCCATCCCCAAAACATTAAAAAAAAATTCTAAATACGGCATTTACACTAGATTTTTTTCAAGCAATTCATCCTAAAATCGTTTTTCAAGAGTGTAAGCTAAGGACCGCAGAAGAGCATCAGCACCCCTCCTCCCAGCTGAGGAAACCTAATGAACAAAAGGTCAAGTGTCAGCAGTGGGGGCCAAACCTCTAAAACAGTGGTTCTCAACCTTCCTCATGCCGTGACTCTTTCATACAGCTTCTCTGTTGTAGGGAACCCCCCCCAACCATAAAAGTTTCGCTGCTACTTCATAACTGTAATTTTGCTACTGTTATGAATTGTCATGTAAATATCTGATATGCATGATGTATCTTAATTGTTACAAATTGAACATAATTAAACATAATGAAAACAAAGTGATTAATCACAAAACCATGATAATTATATATATTTTGAAATATTTATGGTCCGAGGCGACCCCTGTGAAAGGGTCGTTTGCCCTCCTACGTGTTTGGGACCCACAGGTTGAGAAGCGCTGCTCTGAAAGAAGGAACAGTGTACCCAAGAGGCAGACTAACAGAGTGGCTAAATGAAACCCACCTGCGGACAAATTGCCCGGGGTTACCAACCTATTCCAGTCCCTGACTGTTTTCACAAGTGCAAAATAAGGCTAACAAAAATAGCAGCCCCATCGGAAAGGCAAACACTCCATCAAAGTCAGTGCCATAGCTCCTCCATTTCTGCGTCAGGCAGAAAAGCACGTGAACTGGCCCTATTAATAGTTTTCTCACCAAAATTTCAAGAACCATTGTCTGCATAGCACTTTTTTGGAGAGGTGAGGTGGGACGGGCAGTGATAAGGGGCAGGTTGCATTCTATCTCCCAAGAATTCACCTCCAAGAGTTATATGGAAATCTGAAATGGTAGTAATTCCTTTTAGGAAAAATGAATTATTCTTCCATAAGAGAAAAAAGTAACAGTTAATATTTATCAACTGCTTTCTTTCTCTTTTTTGTTTTAAGAAATCATTTTATTGGGGCTCATACAACTCTTATCACAATCCATACATACATCAATTGAGTAAAGCACCCTTATACATTCGTTGCCCTCATCATTCCCCATCAACTGCTTTCTAAGTGTGTGCCACGGGTATTTCTGATTTAATTCTTCCAGCACAGCCCTGGTCTCAAGTTGTCCTCCTTGGAGTTGCTACGGTTCATGTTGTTCTTACCCCAGCACAGTACATCTCACTAACTCAGTGACCCCAAGTGCTTCAGAGTGACTGTGCTTCATAGGGTCCTCATGGCTGTGACCTGTTGGAAACGGATCACCAGGCCTTTCTTTCGAGGTGCTACCAACCTACAGCTTCACATTTTGCACCACCCAGGGTCTCCTGCACTTTATTAGTGGTGTCATGTAATTGCCTGCTTATTAATTTAAAAAGCTCACCAGATGACAAACTTCTTGATGGCAAGGATAATGATCAGGTTGACCAGTTATTTGCTCTTCCAACAAATATTCTGAGCATGAACAAGACAGAAATGGCAAGGTTCACTGTGATACTTTCCAAAGATGGTTGCAACAGTCTATCTCCCATCCTGCATCTGCTCATTCTACATACTCTTCTAACCTTAGCACCCACGCCTATTAAGTTTGGTTGTGGTGGTGGGCGTAGGGATGGGATGTTAAGGGTTAAGTCCCTTTTCCCTTGAACCTGCCACAATAGGGTACAGCAAAAGGCATGCCATATGACTTGTGAAACTAAATGAAAACACAAAAGCCTATGCATTTCTACCTCATTCTCTTGGGAACTCATGGGATCCAGTGGTGGTGGTGTGCTCTGCTAAGTCAAGTCTGACTCATAGTGACCCTACAGGACAGAGCAGAACTGCTCTGTAAAGGTTTCTCTAGTGCACTGAGCTAACAGCCAACAACTTAACCATTAACTAGTCCTGGAGTAAAGACCACATGCAGAGTGAAGAGGTAACCAGCTCTGCTGAGGCCCCAGACGTTATGGGGACAGGAATAAGCCTTCTCTACTGTCCCTTGCTCAAATCTGTTCTCCACAGCACCATGGGCTTCTACACACCACTAAGTTTTGGGTTGTTTTCTTACATGCATTTATAACCAGAACCACCACACTAGGACCTCTAAGTCTAGCAAGAAAGGCAGACAGACATGGGCTATGTGTTTCCAAGGTAATGACAATGCCGAATACAGTAATTAACACAGTCATCAGAACTGAGTGATGAGGTGGTCTCATTATGCCCACTGGCTTTGGAAGGGTAAGTACCTTGTTCAAGGCCACTTAGCTGGTCAGAGGCAGAACAAACACAAACTCAGATCTAAATCCATACGCCTAATACTATGGTCTTGTCTCCCTCAGCACTGAAAAACAAATCATTTCAGGAGAGCCTTTATAATTTGATGCTAAGTACCCAGCACTCTGTTTTCCACGGATGTTCAGACTTTAAAGCATTCTGGCCTGAAAGGGCTCGTGATGCCGTTTTCATCCCTGAGGATGAAACCCACACCTCGCTTCCTTTGAGAAGCCTTCCCTCATTCATGTAATGTGAGCCCCTCCACTCTTCAGCCCTTCCACTCCACGAGCTTCATTTTCTTTCTAGCACTTACCTCCAGCAGAAAGTATCTTGCTTACTCATTTGTTCATGTGTCATATATCCAACTTGAATATATGCTCCGTGAGTCAAGGACTATGGCCTAACCTCTGTACCCAAGACAGTGCCTAGAATAGGGTAGGCGTTCCAAAACCATTGACCTAATGTAGGCATTTACTGCATTCAGGTACACTGAATGTCCACCCAATCTCACCACCCACCAGATAAGATAAAACACAATCAGAAAGCACAGCGGGACAGCTGCAGAATCACTCTGGACAGTAGGTCTGTACAAAAAAATGGAGGGGAGGGATTCATACAACAACCCACTCATTTTGAAAAGCATAAACCGAGTCCACAGAATGGCCAATCCAACTTTCAATTCCAAAAAGTTGGTGGGCTGGGGTAGGGCGCACAGCAGCCAAAAAGAAAAGGCAAAGGTCACACTTCCCGCCCTCCCTTCTAACCTGTCTTTTCATTCCTCAAAAAAATGCGCTTTCTTCAGTCACATTGGCTGAGCCACACTGAAGCCTATGGCTGGTGACTCTACCCTCACACCTTCTAGCACTTTCTTACTCACCTGACAAGCCTCCCTGGCTGGTGCTGTGCTGTCCCCACAAGGAAATAAGAGGCAGTGACCAAGCTCATCCTGGAAGAGGTGAGGAGGGGGGTCTTCAGACCCTGAGCAGGGGTCTCTGCATAAGCAGGTCCCCCAACGGTCCTATTTCTCCCAGATTTGAAGGTAGCCCTTCCGGGGTGTGTGGGATGGGGGCTACCAGATGCTAAGCAATATGCTGGGCTCTTAAATATATTTTTTTACTTACTTTCTCCTCGTTCCCCCGCCCCCACCCCCGGTTTAAGGGCCGTTTCTTTGCCCAAGAATTTAGAGAGACCTCAAATACAACTTCCTCATCTCAACGTTCTCCTGATCGGCTACTCCCTACCCCAAGAAATTTCCCTCACTCTGGGAGCGGTTGGGGAGCATAAAAAGACGTCTGGCGTGGCCTAACACCTAGAACGGGGTGGGGGTGGGGTGAGGGTGGGGGGACGGCAAGAGGGGGTTATACCGGGCAGGGAGGGGCCCAATAAAGGTTAAGCTAAGAACGCGGTCTGACCCTTTCCGAGCCCAAGGTGTCCATCAGAGGAGGTGGCGAGGAGCAGGAGGCTGAAGCCCAGCAAACAGGTGGTCCCGAGGCCAGACCGCAGCTCCATGGTGGCAGGGGCGCTGGGCCGCACGGCGGATGGCAGCAAGGTCCGAGTGTCAGCGGAAGGTCCGCGCCGCCCCGCGAGCACGCTTCAGGCCAACTCCTGGCTTTCCCAGATTCTTTTCCCTCAAACCCTGGAGGAAGTGATGTTAGACGGATGTGGGTGGTGCCTCCGGGGTTCGTTTTGGGATGGAGTTAGTTTAAAGGTGCAGATCCCGTAAGAGGCAAAAGATGCGGGAGTTACCCTGAAGCGCAAGTTCTTTCCAGCGGATTCGGAAAGCCGGGGTCCCGCGACCGAGGGCGAAAGGTCGGCTGAGCCGGGGGCGGGGGTGCAGACGCGAGGGAACCGTTGCTGGGTCCGTCACTTGGCATCACTACACTTTATAGTCAAAAGGCAAGTCTTTGATCCGGGACAGCTACTTCACGCCACTGAGGGGTTACCCACTTCTCCAATAATACACACCGAAGCAGTTGATGTCACTCTGTGGTTCCTGCTCCGGACTCCGGGGAGACCGGGCGCGTATGCTCTCCGGTGCAGGAACTCACGTCTTGCTGGAATGTTCCTAAGTGCCACGGAAAAATCACTGTACCTAATTTATTCTTCCTCGTAAACGTAATTCTTCCACCTAAAAATGATGCAACCCGCGGATGCAAGCGTTGAGAAAACCGAACTTGGGACTGACCTGGATGAACCAAGGCTTCAGTCACTGCAGACATTACATGGAAAATATCTTCTCGTTAAACCTGTGTTTCTGTTGTTTTAAAATTCTACGCGGGTTGAGCTATTTCTGCTCACTTTTTCTTTCCTTTACTTCATAGAAACCATGCCGAAATTGGGGCACAGTTCCTAACAGTGCGGATTTTTTAAATATTTGAAAGCGACTGGACAAAAAGTACAAATCCAAACAAAAGTATTCTAGCCCTTTTATTTAGGCTCCTTGGTTTGTAGGGAACCTTGGTGACCCAGTGATTAAAGCACTGGATTTCGAATCCAAAGGTACGAGGTTCGAACTCATCAGCCTCAATACAGGAGGGGGAAATAATTGTGACCAGCCTTGGAGCTTCCATGGGTGCAGTTCTCTGTCTCATAGGGTCTCTGCGAGTCAGAATTCCTCCAAGGCAGTGGTTTCTCCAATCTTTACAGCTTGTAGTTAGGGAACACAATGGAACGCACCGGAGACTGCAAGCTCCAGGATGCAGCGCGGCCACTTGCACCTGCTGCCATTCTATTGGGAGGCGCACAGCATGCTGGGCATTGTAGTTCACGTGCAGACTCCCCGATAGGCCTCTCTGCTGTGGGAGAGGTGGAGCCGGCGGCATCACGTGGACTTTGCTCCCGCCGCCTTCGTCTTTCTCTGTCTCCACTAAGGCAGCCATCTTGCTCTTGCCGCGTGCTGGTGTTTGAGGACCCTCCCTGCTTCAGGTGAGACCCTCGGCGGTCCCGCCACTCCACGGCCATGGGCCGCTGTGCACGGTCTCCCCCCGCCCTCCTTTTCCGACACCCGCCAACCGCTCGGGCTGCCACTTCCGTCGTGGCGCGCCAAGGGGGGGCGGAGGCGGCTGGCTTGGCCTGTAGGTTACCGGCGGCGCAGCTGGGGGTCGGCACCTGGGGAAGGTCCCCGGCACCACCGCCTCTCCCATTGCGGGCCAGCGCGGTAGCCGTCCAGAGACTGTCCCAAGGAGGCGAGTGGTCCCCCTGCCCCGCTGCCCGTCCTTATTCGCAACAATACCCCGAGCTGGTACAGCCCATCCCTTGCCGTCTCATTTGATCTTCCCAGTTCGTTAGGGTCAACTGGGAAACTGAGGCTAGCACCCCTCTGCACCCCCAAGCACTTGGGACCGAACTTTGTTGCAGCGCCCGTCACCTTGTCACGGCACTGTTTACAAGTCCGCCTTTCTCTTCCGAGCCTTCTCCCCGCCCAGCTTTATCGCTTAATCAACTGCCTGATATCTGGGAATAGACGATGGACTCATGGCCCGGTGTCATGCGTGAATGGCCGTTTCAACTTTGGTTCCCACATTGTTTCACTGTATACTATTGCTGTCTCCGAAAGTGGTAACAATAGTTACCAATCCTTTGAGACGTACACTCTGCTTGATCCTTTAGCCTTTCCCCATAAAACAGCCCTGTGCAGGATGGCCTCTTACTGCTTTTCTAAAACAAGTTTTAGAAACTTTAGGAGGAAAACAAGTTTAAAGAAGTCAACTAACTTCCCAGCAGGTTAAAGAATAGATGTACAAGGTGGAACCCTGATCCTTCTGAAACTTAAAGCCTCTCCAAACGCCACAGAATAGAGAAAGGGAACTAAAAAGGCTGAAATCATCTTCTAGTAAACATGTTTGGGAAAGTGGCTGCCACACTTTTGGGAACGTAGGAATGCAATAAATATTGATGATTCACACCCTGGGGGAAATGGATAAAAGGTCCGGGAATTCTCAAGAATTCACTAATCATGTGCCTTAGGAAATTACCTTCCCCCTTCAGAGACCCTCTTTCCTTTCCCTATGTAATAGAAATAAGGGACAGGGGTGGGCTCCTATTAGTCTGTAATTTATATGCTGCTACTACCAGCAAGTCTTTTCAATGACCTCTCATTTAACACAAGGATGTGGGGCATAGTCAAGGTTGATTGGGGAGGAGGAAACGAAAAACAGCTGCTCTTTGAGGTCTGCTCCATGTTCTGAGCTTGCTATCTCTGGACAGGATCCAGTCTTCTTAGTCTTGAGCCTTACACACCCCGACCAGCTAGCTAGTAGACAAAGGAGCGCTCTTCTTTCTTTCTTATCTCCTGGAGATCCCCAACCTCCCCTCAATGCAATTTCTCTAAGTTAGTCTTGGGAGCAAGGATTCTTCATTCTGTTATCCTGACTGCCCAGCGTAGAATCTGACCTTTCTTTGTCCACATAGATGAAAGAATTAATTTTATTCTTTTGTTTCCTGTAAGTCTGGACTCTTTTTTACTTGATTTTCCAACTCCATCCCTTGGGAATTGGTACTTCCAAATGACAACAAAAAATTTAAAAAGTCTGTCTAATTATGATAACTTTTAACTCAGCTCCTTTTTTGAGGGGTGGGGGCAAGGAATTCCTTAGGCTTTTTGTTACTCAGCTATACCTTTGTGGCCACATTCCTTTGAGAAAAGTGAATCTTGATGTTCTGTGTCTGTTTGAGTATAAAGATAGGAATTTATGGCAGCAGGTTTCTTGGCAGAACTGAGCTTGGCACAGCTAAGACTTCTGGGTTTGCACAGTACTCACATGTGTGTCTAAAAAGAGTGTTTTTAGCTCCTTGAGTACTTAGATAGAGTGCTGAACATTGAAGAGTCATAAATTCTAAATATTATTTGAGATGTAAACTTTGGCCTTAAAGAGGAATAAGAATCAAATACACATGTATGTAGCTTTGTGCCTAAGTACAGTTATCACAGTTCAAACTGGTTAGTAATCATACTATCTTTCCTTCTGTCTGTTTCAATCCTTCAAGTGAAGTAAGCCATCTGTCTGCCGACCCCAAAGGGACTGTTAGCAAACTAGCTGTTGGTTTGCTTGCTCTTTTGCATCTCAGACCAGAGAGCACAAACTCACTGCCACCCAGTCAATGCTGACTCAGAGTGACCTCCCTTGGCGGTTTCCAAGCACCCAGTCTTTCTCCTGTGGAGGAGGTGATGGTGGTTTCAAACTGCCGAAGGTGCTGGTTGCAGCCCAATGCTGAGCCACCACACTGCCAGGGCACCCATGTGGGAGAAAGGCAAGCTTTCAACTCCAGTAAAGTAAGACTCAGAAACCCACACGGGCAGTTCTCCACACGGGCAGTTCTACCCTGCCCTTTAGGGACACTGAGTCAGAATTGACACGATGGCAGTGTATTTGGGATTTGGGGGGGCACCTCAGTAATCCTCTGTTGATCTGCAACAAGTAAAAGAAGACTTTTATCTCTGACTTTTATTTGTTTGTATTGTGTGGAATGTTATGACCCATTATAAACTTAGGAACATTTTGTCTTAGTCTAGTCGGACTATCATTAACCTTACTAGGTTTTATTTTTGCATTCCCTGCCCCAGAATTTAGTGTTTTGTAGCAGAGATGCATTTATCAAATTGTGTGATGAATTATTTTGCCCTATATCTTGAGGAGAATGACATATTTGTGAAAGATGTTGAATGAACTCTGTAGAGTACTACAGAATCACTGAATGGCTGGAAGTCTGGTTCTCTTTCCCTAGTAACATACGACCTGACTTTGAATAGAAGATGGTGACTACCTTAGAACTTGACAGCTAGGCTAATTATTGAAATTCTTTGCCCAACTTTTTTTCCCTTCCTGTTCATGGTTTATAAGAAATATAGAAGGTTATTTTGAAGGGGAAAAAATCCACTTGAAGGTTTTGTTAATGACATCTGATAACAGTTCTCTTCTGTAAAAATATTGTGGTGGGGGTGGGGGAGGGTAAGAACTAGTTTCCCAACAGAGATTTCATAATTGGTTTGGCTTTACTGAATGCCAAAGTACTGAGTCGTGTTTTTAAGGAAAGATCTTCAAGTAGGTGAATTTGAATCCCACTCTACTGTCTATATATATATATACACTCCTTTCATAGTATTCTCAATTTTGTCCTTTCACAATCTGGTTTATGTAGCTAAAACAAGTATATAGACAGCAGTAATATGATTGTGGTGATGCATGTGGCAAGCTCAAAAAGAATATTAAAAACCCTGAAGGTTCTAGTCACATAAAAAGTTACTTTATTTTGCCTAAAGCAGTGACTTTAACAAATCTATTTTTCCCCTCCTAGATTTACCATCAGCATGAATCAAGAAAAGTTAGCCAAACTTCAGGCTCAGGTCCGGATAGGGGGCAAGGTGAGTGTGTCATAAGAAAAACTGATAGCGGGATGTATGATTACCAGATAGTAAATTATTTTGGATTTGTGGTTGTTGAAAATCTAAGATGTTCAATAATCAAGACAACCTACATTCCAATTTGAAAATAATTTGTCTAGGTCTAAAATACAGAGTCAAAAACTTCTAATGGATGGTACGATGGAAATGGCCACCTTTTAATCCCAATTCCTAATATCTGATGTGTGACGAGCAATTTTCTTGACTTCATAAAGCATCCATTTTCTCATCTGAAATGGAACTAATTCTATGTTGGATGCTTCTAAAGATTTAGTGACGTCTATATACATTTTAGGAGGCCGTAAATCTTTACAGAAGCATATACCCTCAGCTTTCTCCCACTGGTAGGTTTGAACCTCTGGCCTTTAGTTAGCAGCCCACTTACCCAGCAGCACCACCAGGCCTCCTAAAGATTAAAGTAGTAGTTACAAAATACCTAGCATGGTATCTGGTCAAATGAGAAGCTTAATAAGTAATAGCTGCTATTATGCATAGTTTTGTGCTCAGCTGCTAACCACCAGGTTGGGGTTTAAATTTACCCAGAGGCAGCTCAGAAGAACGAACATTCAGCCATTGAAAAACCTATGCAGAACTAAGAGACGGTGGGGTTAGTTGTCTTGAATTGGAATGGACTCAACAACTGATTTATTATGTTAGCTTCCCCTGCAGAGCATACCAAATGTTAATACTACTTCATCTTGACTGGATATACACCCATTACATCATACACATGCACCTCTTACATCTGCAAAGTTTCCAAAAGATTTTACTATAAATGCTTAAGTTGATTGCACATTTTTTATTGCTAGGACCTTCAAGTTCTTCCCTAGTACCTATTCTGTGTAGGTAAATATGTTGAAACATCATACAGTTTCTAAGGAAGAGCTAATTTAGAGCATCTGCGTCCATGATTCCTTTCAGCTTTGGCACCAGCTTCAAGGAGCTAATTCTATTTGTGTATCTGCTCAGTACAATCTAGGGAAAATGAGAACAGTACTTCAGATTTGGGACTAGGGAATGCAGGACACTGCTTTATGTAGCTGCCTCACTGTGCCATTTGCTTTGATAATAACTGAACCTCCTGGATTCAGGAATGGAATGAGGGAAGAAATGAGTAGTACTTTCTACTTCTTTCATGGTGATATAATTTTATGACTTTGGAGTCATTAGTCGGGTAAACATGTAAGCCCTAGTTGCTTAGTGGTTACGCATTGGGCTGCTAATTGCAAGGTCGGCAGTTCGAAACCACCAGGTACTCTGTGGGAGAAAGAAGAGGCTTTCTACTCCCACAAAGAGTTACAGTCTTGGGAACCCACAGGGGCAGTTCTACCTCGTCCTGTAGGGTTGCTGTGAGATGAAATGAATAACCAAAATGACCATATTGCAGTAGCAAGTATAATGTAATATGCCAAAGCAAAAATTAGGGATGTTGGAGAACCACAGAATAGAAAGAGCTTGATGCAGCATATTGCTGTTAAAGATTTTAAACAGATGGCTGGGGCATTCATTCATTTAACTACCATTTCTTGAGGACCTACAATGCGCCAGCCACATAGCTTATAAATATGAATTTTCCTACTCAGCTTGAGAATGGGAGGCCTGCTCATACTTATAATACAGTACATGTTAAAATGAAAGAAGTAAGGTGGGGCCCTTGAGTAGTAGAGATGAGTCGACAAAAGAAGTCATAACAGCTAAAGTTTTGAAAGGCTAAGTAAGTTATCTCTAGGCAGGTTGAGGATAGTAGGAGACAAGGGGAAGAGAAGTGTCAGTTCCACAAGTGCAAAGGCACCTCATGAGATAGAGTGGCTCTTAAATAGAATTACTTGTTTCAGTTTGGGACAGGCTAAGTTTAGATTAATGGAAATATCACTGGACCAGATAATTTGGAGTTAAGTCATGGAGAGGTTTACAGACCATATGAAGAAATTTGGAATGTATCTGCTTGGAAATGAGCAAGTAGTGAACGATTAGGGGTGAAGTGACAGTCATTTTAGAAAGGGGGCTGCTGGCGGTGTGGAAAATGGAAGTTGGGAAGAAAGGAAACCAATCCAGAAACTGCTGTAGTTCTATGGGATATATATTTAGGTGTTGGAATTGACTCAGTGGCTGATAGAAATTAGAGGTAGGAAGAAGAGAGGCGAATCAGGGATAATCACCAGATTTGTTTTATAAAACTCATTTTTGGGGGGCTCTTACAGTTCTTTTTTTTAATAAATTATTTTATTGGGGCTCATACAACTCTTATCACAATCCATACATACACCTATTGAGTAAAGCACATTCGTATATTTATTACCCTCATTCTTAAAATTCACCTTCCACTTGGGTTCCTGGGACCAAGTTTTCCTTTTGTTCCCTCCCCCCCCTCCCCACTAACCCCTCCCTCATGAACCCTTAATTTAGAAATCATCATTTTATCTTATCTTACACTGCGGGGCGTCTCCCCTCACCCACCTTCCTGTTGCCCATCCCCCAGAGAGGAGGTTACATGTAGATCCCCGAGATCAGTTCTCCCTTTCTACACCCCCTTCCCTCCCCGTGTCGCCACTCTCACCGCTGTCTTACAGTTCTTAGAACACTCCATACATCAATTGTATCAAGCATATTTATACATATGTTGCCATCATTTCCGAAACATTTTCTACTTGAGCCTTGGTATAAGCTCCTCTTTTTTTCCTCCCTTCCCTCCCCACACTCAGGTATCCTTGATCAAGTATATATTGTTATTGTTATTTCATATCTTATACTGTCCATTGTCTCTCTTCACCCACATTTCTGTTTTAGAGACTGAATGTAGTGCCACCAGGTATAAAACTTGGGATCAAAACGACAGATAGGTTGGTAGACTGATAAACTTTTAGACCTTTGACTTTGAGGTTCCTAAAGATCAGTTGAGTTTAGATATTCGAGCAATTGAGCTATCTCTGAGTCGAAAACATTCACAAATAAATGACCATCTGTGTGAGAAGTTGCGGTTCCATCCTCAGCAACCTGCATCTGGTCCTAACCTCTGTTGATGATGCAGCAACTCACAAAGCTGTCATCCACGCCTGCCAGAGATGTTGAGACTGAAGCCCCTGCCTCCACTCCGTTAGGCTGATTTACTTTCTGGAAGCCACCTAGAGATTGAACTCTATTTAACCTTTAGGCTTGGGCTGCTTCAAAATGGAGTATTTCAGCTCTGCTTTCAGTTACATTTGTGTAAACTAGCAAGTTCCTGGATCGTTTTAAATAGTTTTCCAATGGGGAAATGCATTTAGAGTGTCAAAGCATATATGCTTGTAAATTAACCTCAGTAGACAGGCTCCTATTCTACTTTCTCAGGTAAGTGTAAGCATCATCTCAGGTGCTTTTCTTCATACTTCATTTTCAGGGACTGTTGGCACCTCTCAGAATCAGACCACTCACCCTCTCCACTGTCACAACCCTCGTCTCTTACCAGGACTTAAGTAGGCTCCTGACTGCTCTTCTTGTGATCCATTTTCCACTCAGCAACCACAGTCATTTTTTCAAAACCGTAACTCAAAGATGTTTTTTTTAAAAACGTGTTCAAAGTCACCACTCCTCTGATGGAAACCTTCCAAGGCTTCTTACTGCACTTAGAATAACATCTAACCCTGCCCACTGCATTCTAGGCCCATGTGATCCGGAGCCACCTGTCCCTGAGTTCATTGTCCGCTTCTCCCCTTGTTCATTTTGTTCTACCCATATTGCTTTGCTTTTTCATTTGCATTCCTTCTACTTGGATCACTCTGCCCTAGGTCTTTTCTTGGGTCTCAGCTCCTAAGTTATCCCTTCATAGAGGTCTTCCATGGGCATTCCCATCAAGTAGCATTTTGTCCCCACCCAAGTGCACAGCACTGTGCTGATGTGGCTTTGTGGGGTTATTTATTTTTCCTTATTAGCCCTTATATTTTAAATTCACTCATTTGTTTGTATATTTATTGACTTTCCTCCCACTATAATATATACTTCTTGAAGCTACTTTGAAGAACTTGACCTTTTTCATTCCTGGATTTTCAGAGTCTAAAGCTTTCACAGAGATATATAACGTGCTTGGCTGCTAACCAAATGATTGGCAGTTCAAACCCACCAGCCTCTTGGGAGAGAAAGATGGGATCTTCTGATATAAAGTAAACAGTTTGGAAACCCTATGGGGTAGTTCTAGTCTGCCCTTTAGAGTCACTTTGAGTTAGAATTGACTCTCTGACAGCGCATTTATTTGGTTTAGCTTTTTAGTATTAAAAAATATCCTTTATCCTGTTGGAAAATTGTCTGTAACTTAAAACAAGTACTTAATTGACTTGAAGTTACCAATTATTTGTTATTAGCAAACACTATTGAAACAAAAAGGGGTGTTGAAATGATAAAGGCTGGATATTGGGTAAGAAATGGCTAGAATTGACCATGAAAAGTCCAGATTAGGCCAACATTCACAACTCTGGCGGTCTTATTAATTGTTACTATTTAGTCAGCAGTTTCCTGTGTGGGTTTCTGTTTGGTGATTGTGGTAGATGGGAAGACATGTGATTGCAGTGTGCTGGATGCTGGGCTTGCTAACATACTTATCTGCTTACTTTTCAGGGTACAGCTCGCAGAAAGAAGAAGGTGGTACATAGAACAGCTACAGCTGATGACAAAAAGCTTCAGAGTTCTCTTAAAAAATTGGCTGTGAATAATATAGCTGGTATTGAAGAGGTATGAGCACTGTGCAAATTGTTAAATTATGTGGGCAAATAGTACATTCATAAATATCTAGACTTTTCAAATATATTGGGTTAGAATAATCTTTTATATTGTTGATCAGATGTCTTTGAAGGACCTCAGCTGTTGATATTGCTTTTTGTATAAAATAAATGTTTGTTAGAAAGGATTTCAATACATAGTTGTTTTTATCATACTTTTTAGACTGAAGATATGTGCATAATGACAAAATTATATAATTGTTCTTAAGTTTTGATGCAAAGTAAGATTTTTTTTCTAAGAGAAATTAGCCCAGAGACCTTCTTGGGTAAGTTGACTTATTTCCGCTAAAGAGCACCTTTTATTCTCTAACTCCTTTTAATAATTACCTTAGGTGGAGGCTTTAATATAACTTGACATGAATTGGCTTTCTTTCTGGACCTCTTTCAAAAATTACAGGCTAATTTTATTCTTTTAGAAAGTAAGCCATTTATTAGATTTTGATGATAACCACTTGTTTGCAAATATTAGAATAAAAATTGATATTTCAAAGGATATGAAGAAGTTATAGTGACATCAATTACTTAGCATATGTTATCTCCACCTCTATTTGGTAATTTGTTACTCATTTTAAATAATTACCAGTCCTTAAATTTCATTACCATAAGTCAGATTTAATGATTTCATTTACTGTGTGTGATCTCACATCAGAGTTTTTAATAGATGATTAATACAATGTACTACAAAGCATGAATTAGAAGTAATGCAAATCTCTAATAAAGGGAATCTCTAATAAGGAAATACCACAGAGAAAGCACTTACTCATCTATACCAGGAAATTTGGAAGACAGCTACTTGGCCAATTGACTGGAGGGGATCCATATTTGTGCCCATTCCAAAGAACGATGACCCAGCAGAATGCTCAAACTATAGAATGATATCATTGATATCACACACAGTAAAAGCTTGCTTAAGATCATCCAACAACGGTTGCAGCAATACACTTCCAAGGAGCTGCCAGAAGTTCAGGCCAGATTCAGAAGAGGATGTGGGACAAGGGACATCATTACTAATCTCAGATGGTTCTTGGCTCAAAGCAGAGAATACCAGAGAGATGTTTACTTGTGTTTCATTGACTATGCCAAGGCATTCAATTGTGTGCACCATAAGAGAAGAAAAGGAATTCCAGAACATTTCTTTGTATCCATTTGGAACTTGCAGCTGTGTGAACAGAGCAAGGGAATACATCATGGTTTAAAATCAGGAAAGGTGTGCGTCAGGGTTGTCGCCCCTCACCATATTTGTTTATATGCTGAGCAAATCATCAGAGAAGCTGGATTATGTGAAGAAGAATGTGGCATCATGATTGGAGGAAGGTTTATAAACAACCTGTGATCCACAGATGGTACAACCTCACTTGCTGAAAGTGAGCAGGAATTGAAACACTTGATGAAAAGCAAGGGTTACAGGCTTCAGTATGGATTACAACTCTGTGTAAGAAAGACCAAAATCCTCATAACTGAACCAGTAGCTAACATTATAAATAATGAAAGGTTGAAGTTTTCAAAGATTTTGCCTTGCTTGGGTCCATAATCAATGCTTTTGGAAGCAGCAGTTAAGAGATCAAAGGATGTATTGCATTAGGTAAATCTGCTGCACAGACCTCTGTAGAGTATTGAACAGCAAGGATGTTAATTAGAGGACTAAAGTGTGCCTGACCCAAGCCATGATATTCTCCACTACAGCATATGCATGTGAACATTGGATGTCAAAAAAGAATAATGCATGCATTTGAATTGTGGTGCTGGAAAAGAATATTGAAAGTACCATGGACTACTAAAAGGACAAACCAATGTGTATTAGAAGAAGTAAGGCTGGAGTGGTCCTTAGAGGCAAAGATGGCAAAACTTTATCTTACAATGGGGGTGGCCCCCCAAAAAATGGAATTTTTTTTTGCCCAAAATCTATGTATTTAAGTTTTTTAGAAAACAACCTTATCACTTTCAAAGTACTCTCCATTACACTTAATACAATTGTCAAATATGTGATTCCATTCTTGGAAACATTTTTCAAACTCATCTGTTTGGATGACTGATAGCACCTCCCTCATTTTTTTCTTCCCCTTTTCCATGTCATCAAATCACTGTCCATTTTTATGTCCCTCTTCCTTCATGGAAACAAAAAGAAGTCTCAGAGTGAGGACAGGTGAGTAAGGTGCATGGGGCAAGAGAAGCATGCTGTTTTTTCCCCAAAACTGGTGCACTGAAAATGCTACAAAACCAGTCCCCCATCTGCCACAAATCAGGCTTTTTTGGCCACACAGTTACACAATCTTTTCAGAACCTCTAAATAGAAAGCTTGATTAACAGTCTGATCTGGTGGAACAAACTCCAAATGTACTATGAGTTGACATTTTCATCCATTCAGGAACTTGATGGAAGCCCAGAACGGGGTTTGTCATCATTTGAAGTTTCACCTTTTTTTAAATGAGAAAAGCACTCATACACTTGTGTTTTTCCTATAGCGCTGCCTTGTAAGCTGCGTTTAACATCACAACAGTTCCGGTGGCATTTTTCCTAGCAGGAAACAAAATTTCACAACTGCACAATGTTCTCTTAAATTGGTTATCACAAAAAATGAGATTCAAGTGAAAATGCTTTTACAAAAAAATTTACCTTCCCAGGCAACGCCACTAGGTGCACTAACTCAGAGTGAGTTTCTGGATGCTTGCTTAGAGAGAAAAATGCGTACTATGAAAACTCAGCTCTAAGCGCAAACCCAGGTTTTGGGGGGTATCCCCTCAATATACTTCAGACATGTCAGGAGAGGCCAGTCCCTGGAGAAGGACATCATGTTTGGTATAGTGGAAGGGCAGTGAAAAGGAGGAAGGCCCTCAATGCGATGGACTGACACCATGGCTGCATCAACGTGCTCAGCTCAGGCACAAGAACAATGGTGAGGATGGTGCAGACCGTGCAGTGTTTTGTTCTGTTGAGCGTAGGGTCGCTATGGGTTGGAGCCAACTCGATGCCACCTAACAACATAACAAGAATGCAATATGCTGCAAAGCATGAAGTAGAAATAATGCAAAGTTGGGGATCACCAATAAATAGAGCGTTCTCCCCCCCGCAAAAAGGCAAGGAACTGGCAGAGTGATGCAAATCCCTTCCACCCTGGGTAGATGAATAAACAAGTTAACATATCATGTAAAGCTGCTTTGTAGTTTCAAAATCATTGTATATTCACCAATATACATTGAAATCCATTACTAAGTTTGTCTTTAAATCATGTTTGTACATGCCATGACAGTTACAGTTCATATATCAGTCAAATGTTTGTCATAGTACCTAGTGAACCTTTCTAGGCATACAATTGGATGAAACATTTCCAGATAAAACTTAGATTTTCATTCACAAGTCTTAAAATTAACCGTTTTATGGACATTATTTTTTTGGTAAGATTTAGTGAAAGTTTTTGTATATCATCATTGACCTAAAATAATTTTCAGAGAGATTAATCTGGGTTAGATTTATTTTTTAAGCAGACAATATTGGTCTTTCAAGCCTCTTAACAATCCAAAACTTGGTAAAAAGGAACAGGTTGTAGTAATAATTGGACATGAACTCTGAAAACAATAAACTAGCTTGTAAGTATTTAGGCAAGTTGCCCGCCTTTCTGTTTTCCTGCTCCCTGTCCCCTCTCCATCAGCCTTGGCACTACTGATATTTGAACTGAGTAATTGTTATGGGAGCTGCCCGTTCACACTGTAGGATGTTCAGCAGCATCCTGGCCTCTTGACACAAGGTGCCAGAAGTGTCCCCACAGTCATTGCAATAAAAAATGTCTTCAGGGAATCATCAGAGATCCCCTGGAGGCAAAACCATCCTTGCTTGAGAATCACTGGAGTTCCTGGGTGTTGGCATAGTTAACAGACTTGATTGCTAACCAAAACGGAGTTTTAAGTCCACTCGTAGGGGCCTTGGAAGAAAGACCTGGCAATCTACTTCTCTTCCCCATCAACCATTAAAAAGCCTGTGGGACACAGCTTTCTCTGACACACACGGCCCTGCCGTGATAGTGGCAATTGGTTGATTTTTTTTTAAGAACCACTGTTTTAGGAAAAGAAATTTTTCATGTAATTAGTTACATTATAAAATATTAATGTAATATTTCCAAGGGACATATTGATGTAATATGTCCTTTTTGTCTTAAATTTTTGTTTTGGTTCGCATGAAAGAGCTTTATGGATTTCAAAAACCTTCTAGTGAGGGGAGGAAGGGGAAAAATGAGCTGATAGCAAGGGCTCAGGTAGAAAGACAGTGCTTTGAAAACGATGATGGCAACAAATGTGCTTAACACGATGGATGGATGGATGGATGGATGGATGGATGGATGGATGGATGGATGGATGGATGGATGGATTGTGATGAGTTGTAGGAGGCCCCAATAAAATGATTTTTTAAAAAAAACCTTCTAGTGAGAGGTGGCATGAATTTTATGCATATTTGATATTGAAATACCAAACAAGTCTGTAATTTTTGAGCCTTTCAGAATGCAGAACTCACTGTAATGCATTGCTGAGGTCACAATATTGTGAAATTGTCTAAATCAAATACTAATGACACACAAAACCAAATCCACCACTACCAAGTCAATTCCAACGTTCAGTGACACTGTAGGACAGAGGCAGACTTCTCTAAGGGTGGACATCTGCAGGAACAGGCTGCCACCTCTTTCTCCCAAGAGCAGCGCTAGTCAGTTTTACCGACTACCTATTCCATGCCAAGAATTGGGCAGAGGGCTTGCTAAACACTGGCACATTAGATGTTATTCATGGTTTCTATCCTTTGGAGCTAGCAATCTAGTGAGAAAATTAACAGTAGACAACTAACGAATAAATATGTCTTAGTCCATTTTGGCATCACAGTATCCCATTGAGTTGGTTGCTATGGTTACAGATGGACCTGAGACTTGAAAGCTAGAGCTGCCAAAGACCACAGAGCTAATAAGTATTGGATCCCAGATTTGAACTAATGTGTATAAAAACGAGAGTCCATGCTGTGCACGTGTTTATTCTGCCTTTGGTCCTTTCAGTTATAATTTCTTATACCCAGGCTTGGCCTCTTTCTCTTCCACTCTCTCAAAAAGGACAGTTTAAGAGGTATACCTGCCTTGTGTACTATTTACTAAACCATCCCCCAGCGGTGAAGTGGGTTAAGTGTTGGGCCTCTAGCAACGAGCCAGCAATTCAAATGTCCCAACCGGTAGGATTCCTGTGGATCGAAACCAACTCAACGCCAGTGAGTACCTAGCTGCGCAGAATTCATTGTGCCGTTGTGGGGGTAGGAAATCTCCAGCAGTATTTTCAAGGACACTGCTGATGTTCTCCTCTTTTAAGTCTTCCTACAGGACTGATTTCCTCCCAGAAGTCTTCCTGGTAGTCCACAGGCACAACGCCCCATATTTACATTTTTCTCCCCAGGATTTGTTTGTTTTTACAACTTTTTTTTGTGAACTTGATAGGGGTTTACATATCAGATCATGGTTTTTGTATTTAATAATTTATCAACAATCCCAAAACCACCAGCCCACTCCTTGGGAGAAAGATGAGGCGTGCTTTCCTGTAAAGATTCAAAGCCTCTGAAACCTACATGGACAGTTCTCTGTCCTATAGGGTTGTGATGGCAGTGAGTTTGATTTGGGTATATAGGTCCTTAGGTATGTGTACATATTGTCGCTGTGTGTGTGTGCGTGTGAATTTGCTTGCTTTTTTCTACCTTAATAGATTAGCTGTTGAAGAAAATATATATAATTAGCAATTGTAGGTAATAACTGCACAATTTCAAAATAATTGAACCAAAAATGGAGGGGCATTTTATTTTTTTCTCCTTCCCTCTTTCTTAAATTGATTCCTTGAGAACCAAGATAAAACCTATAATTTATGTTGCCTTTTACAATCTAAAATAATTTTAAGGGATATCTAGTACTATATATTACCTGGTTTTCTCAAACACTACATTTTGTGTTATATTTAAGATATAATTTTAAAAATATAATTGACTTGTTTAATGACAGGATACATAATTTTGATTTGAAATAATTTCTTGGGAAATAAAATACATGACTGCTGTAAATGTATACTTGTAATCATACCAGTTTTCAGATACACAGAAATATGAAAACAGTAAATTATTGTTATTTGCAGTTGTTAAATTCTGCAAGGATGCTGTGAGCATTGATTAATGAATACTGAGTCCCTTTTTTCTGGAGAATATTTTAGATTAGGTTCCTGCCAGCCTCAGCCTCAGAGGGTCACATTTTCATCAACCAATTAACTCATTCATTACCTTGTTTTATATGTTTTGTTTATAGGCATTTTCTTTAACATACATTATTCATTACTGTTGAACTCACATCACACCATATAACTCTAGCCTGAATGAAGGTTATCTAATACATGGATTTTCCCTATAAGGCTTACCACAGACAGCCTGCTGCTTAGGAACACTAGACATTTGGGGCACATTGTAAACAGTTAAGATCACCAACAAAAACAAAATACGTCACTAAACACACCACCAAAAAGGACATTTGTTTACATTATGAGTAAACTAAAAGTTTGGATGTTGACTTGTTTTATCTCAACTGGGGACATGTACATGGGACTCTTTATTTTTGCCTCAGTTACCATACTGATTTTGAGGTTACAAGTAAATTTTAGAAAGTAGGTAAATGGTAATTAGAATCCTCTATATAATGAAGATTGAAAAGGAGAATTGTTTGGACAAACTTCTCTGGTCTTTGATATATTCATTAATTTAATCAGTTATCATAAATAGATATCTTTTACATGTTACTAAAGGCAAAGAAATCTAAAGTTTCTAGGTGGAAGTGATGGGAGATGGAGGTGTGGGTAGGAAAGGCCACCAGAGACAGTTTTATACAAAGATCAAGTGAAACAACCAGATTGTGGAAGGAAATCTTATCCAATTGCCTACAGTTGGGCTTTGGGTCTGCGCTCTGCACCCCCCTCATTCACAATGATACGTTTTTTTCTTCTGAGTCTTTGATGCCTGATACCTGATCCTTTCGACACCTCATGATCATACAGGCTGGTGTGCTTCTTCCATATGGGCTTTGTTGCTTCTCAGCTACATGGCCACTTGTTTGTCTGCAAGGCTTTAAGACCCCAGATGCTATATCTTTTGATAGCCGCGTACCATCAGCTTTCTTCACCAATGTACCTTATTCTTACCTTGAATAAACAGTTTGATAACTTTTAATAGCTTGTGCCTAAAAAGTTTTATATGACAATATCATTTACTCAATAAGAAGGAAAGTGATAGATGAATATAAAATATTCTGGTTTTGTTTTTCAACTTTTAGTATTTCATTTTCTCTATTCTAAAAGGGTGTTTGACAACCATTAACAAATTAACACCCATGTCCTTGTCCCTTGGATGTGACTAGTCACTCTTGAGGGAGGCGACCCCACCCACAAAAGTGCCAGTTTTCTGCCAGGTGTCACTGCATCCCAGCAGGTAGAAAGGGGATATATATGTGTATGTCATATATATATGACATCCATGTCTGTATCCTGCTTTCGTTGCTTTCTCCATGTGGCCATGTCTGAGAAAGGAATTTTCTGGCCAGCTTTCTTGTGACCAGGGATTGGATTTTGATGGGCAAATAAATGTTTCAGAAAGGAGGATGACGCAGACGGAAACTAAGCACACATTTGTGAAAGTTCAGTTCCAGTCCTGCATTTTTACTTAACCAGCTACTTGTTGTTGAGTAGGTTGCTTACTGAACCAAGAGTTCTTGGAATCAATATTTCTTTTTCTAACTTGGCATCAGTATTTATTCTGCTAACATACGAAGGCTTTGAACTGCAAGACTTGTAAGTTCAACAGAATGGTATGAAGTGGTTTTTTTAAATCATTTTTTGGGGGGCTCATAAAACTCTTATCATAATCCATACATCCATCATTGTCTCAAGCACATTTGTATATTTGCCATCATCGTTCTCAAAGCATTTGCTTTCTACTTGACCCCTTGATATCAGCTCCTCATTTTTCCTTCTTCCTCACGAACCCTTGATAGTTTTAAAATTAGTATTCTTTTTTCATGTCTTACACTGTCTGATGTCTCCCTTTACCCACTTTTCTGTTGTCCGTCCCCCAGGGAGGGGGTTATATGTGATTGGTTCCCCCACCATCCCTTTACCCTCCTGGTAAGTTTTTGCAACAATAATGATTTTAAATATCTTGTAATTTATTGCCTATAAAATCACATCTCATATTCCAATATTTGAAACTATTCACATGTAAGAATTGTAGAATTCCATTTATTAACCATGTGATTTGCTCTTGACTTAGAACAAGCAGTTATCAAATCTATTCTTTCCTCATTTAAAATGATGTGATTCTGAGATAACTCCAGAGTAACACCCCCACTTCGTATCCACCAAGTCACTTCTTTCTCAAGCCCCTCTTTACCCAGCCACTTTAATATTAAAAATTTCTATATAAGCTGTCATCTTCAGAATTGTATCACTGATCTCTTTCTAAAGTTAGTTTAAATTCTTTTGTTTACAACAGCCCAAGTTAACATTGCTTGAATGCTTCTGGTGTGTTGTATGCTTCATAGAACTTTGACTATAGTAGTAAAAGAGAAAAGGAAGTTATGGTGTTTTGTGTGATTAAAATCTTGGAAATTATTTGTGAGGGTTAGTTATAACCTTCCAAGGAATTTATCTTCTCTGTGTTCTAACTCTTGCCAGAAATTTAGAAGCCCTTTTCTCCCCTTTCTTTCTCGTACTGCCTTGTCAGTCTAGTGACCACCTCTGAGGAAGCAAAGCCCAGATCCCCTGACCCTGGACAACACTCAGCAGCTCTGCAGGATTGTGCCGGAGGCAATTTTTGGATGGTGTATGAAATGCATCCAAAGTAGCCAAGAGTTAACTCTCCTGACTTTATATAATAAGCATGTTGCCACCAAGGTAACTTAGCCAGTGGAATCAACCTCACCCTACAGGGTGGAATCATATTATTTATACATTTAATTTATCCAAGTTCACATCTAAACCACTACCACCCCCCAAAAAAAGTGTGCAAATGTGAGTGAAAAGTAGCGATTCAAGTAGCACATGTTCAGCCTTCCGTTTGAGTGAGTCTCAGGCAGTAGGTAAAAGGAAATCTGAAAAGTGCATATTGGTGAAAGATGAGCGGTTTTAAAGGTGTCCTAGTCATATTTCATTGGCCAGACAAGTGGATGGGGAGAGCTACTTTGCCATTTATAAGGATTGAGAAATTACATTTACAAATTTGAGGAACTGACAGAATCCTCTACAGAGGATAAAATGATGATGAGAACAAATTGAAGTTTTGTAAATTCACTAACTACCCAAAGAAGTAAAACATCTGAATGATTAATTTTCTGAGTATTCTTTTTTTTTAAATCATTTTATTGGGACTCATACAACTCTTACCACAATCCACACATACATCAATTGTGTAAAGCACACTTATACATTCGTTGCCCTCATCATTCTCAAAACTTGATTTCCGCTTGGGTTCCTAGATTCAGCTCCTTATTTTCAGTGTTTTCTCTTTACAACCAATCCTCTAATGGGTAATTTCACTAAGAAGCCAGTTAATAATTCCCACTTTTTCCCTATTCGTGAACATAAACTTCCTTCTCACAGTGAGTCTTTGAATTTAAAAAATTTAGATTCTGTAATACAAAAGCTATTTTTAAGCCATTCTAGTAATTTGTGTTATTTAGACCATTTTAATTTGTTGCTACAACTATTTTCCACCTACGGCCACTTTTTATTAGACAATTATGTAACTACCAAGTTTTTTAAAAACGTAATTTGTTTTTAAAGATTATTTTCCTTTTATCAAATATACGAAATAACGTTTTGTTTCTGTGGTCATTCAGGTAAATATGATTAAAGATGATGGGACAGTTATTCACTTCAACAATCCCAAGGTCCAAGCGTCCCTCTCTGCTAACACATTTGCCATTACTGGCCATGCAGAAGCCAAGCCAATCACAGAGATGCTGCCTGGGATATTAAGTCAGCTTGGTGCTGACAGCTTAACAAGTCTTAGGAAATTAGCTGAACAGTTCCCAAGGCAAGGTAGGTATTTCAATTTTATACTTTTTTCTCTGTCTACCTTATTTAAAGAACCAAATATTTTAAATCAGTGTTTCCCAAAATGGCCGGTACCACCTCCAGGGGGGACACTGCAGCATTCCAAGGGTCTGCAAGAACCAGGTACCTTCATTATATCCTGGATTGTGGGCTGCAGAATAACAGTTCTTAATCGCCAGGGGGTTGTTGAGTAATTTTTATTATGAGAAGTGGGTGGTAGGCCAAATAAGTTTGGAGAACTGCTTTAAATGCTGAAAGCATTTTGTTTGTTATTTTTGTAAAATTCTTGTATGCATGACAATTTTAAATTTCTGTAGATATGGAATGTAGTATATAAAATTTTTGCATACATTTTGGAAATAATACAAGGGTACATCAAAATGTTTTAGAAAAATGGAATTAAGAGATAACAATTTTTCACACCCTTGGAAGCCTTTTTTATACAATATGTTAACCTCATGTAATGAGTTAAATAAAATGCCAAGGTGCCATTAATATGCAGCCCATATAAATTTAATCTGATTTTCACTTCTGATTAGTGACAGAAAATATTACAGAACTATAGTTTTGTTTAGTTTTGTTTATTGTATTATAGATATGACAACCCAAGCTCAGAATTTACAAGACTGTTCTAGTTTCATATGTGTCTTGTGAAAGCCAAAGAGCAAAAGGCCTTGATACTATTTTAGTGTCTATTTTACTTATCTAGATACTTTCTAATATAAAAGAGATGGGAGAAATCTGTAATATTGATTTTTTTGACATGGAGAACAGAATATGACTGCTATAAATTAACTTTAATGACTTTGTGTTTAAACTCATCTGAATGATCCATTTATGTATGTTATTTAGCTTAACATGCACTGCAGTTGCCAATTGTATTTAGTGTATGTGTAATGAAGTTAAAGTTTTATTGATTTTAATATTGTGTAAGCAAAAATATGTGACTGACTTTAGGTTGACAATATTTCACTCTTTCTGAGTAATATGTGAAATTTAGAAGGAATAACATGACAAAAATTCAAGTGTTCTATAAAATTATTCTCAGTGATTAATATTAAAATAAACTTTTATAGTGTTGGATAGCAAAACCCCAAAGCCAGAAGACATTGATGAGGAAGATGATGATGTTCCAGGTAAGTGACATTTTCAGATTTTTAGTATTTTATTTATCACATTTAAATCATATGAGTTTTCCATTGATGGGTGAGTTCTGAATTTAAACTGATGCATATTGATGCAACTAGGAACTAATGAAAAAGAATGAAAGCCCTCTCATGTATCAGAAGTTGGCACGCATATCTCTGACCTGTGTTTATTAAATGGAAATTGTGCTATGATTATAAATTTACATAATTATTACAACCTTTCTGTGAGGATTGTGATTAGCATATGAAAATCCTTTCCAATTTAGTAATTTATATAGATTAATAAAAATAAATTCACATTTTCTTAGGATTACTATTGGAAGCAGATAAGTGAATCATTAGTGAAATCCTACCAGTTCATTTCTGCCTCTTACTCTGTAGTTTTTACATTAATCCCAGTAGAAATGATTTTGTGTTTATTGGGGTTAGAAATTAGGTATCCTATTTACATTTCTTTTTTTTTTTTTACTTTTGTTTTTGTATCATTTGACTCATTTACTTTTTTGTTGTTCTTTTTCTAGATCTCGTAGAAAATTTTGATGAGGCATCAAAGAATGAAGCTAACTAAAATCTTTTCTGGTTTTTGGAAGCTGGCATGGACTAGATTTAACAGATCAGCTATGTGGTTCCAAAGTTTTACAGACACAGAGAACATCACCTGTTAGTAGTTCAGTAATATAAATATTTTGTATATTAATAATGCTGTTTGTTCAGCATTTTTGGTCATTTGATTTGCATTTTGCACTTCCTCCCAGGATCTAATATTTTGGTCAAAATGCGAAGTATCGGTGCAGTTTGAGGGTGTTTTGGGCTTTCGATTCTTGATTATTTTTTGGGTTTTTTGTTTTGTTTCTTTGGTTGGGGAATTTTTAGTGTGTGTGTATGTATGCATGTGGGTATGTATGTGTACAGTGGGGAGCAAATTGGAAACAGTTCTATTTATCCTTCCCCTTGCCCTAGTAGAAATAAAGCAAATCTTTGCATTTGTTAGTTTTTTTTACCCCCCCCAATAATATACAGAATTAGTAAGATGTGAGTATCGTGGACTTCAAACCGGAAGAGATTTTACCATGGAGGTTTGATTTTAATATGCTTTGTAACTTTCATGTTTTTAGGCATTTCTCTGGGTTTAAAATCTCTTGAGATAGTTTACCATCAGCTTCATGCTGGAGTAATGGTAGCAGATCTGTGGTACAGCTACTTAGGTTCACTTATCAAGTCAGACCCAGCGGGATAATACCTTACTAGCTCATTTCCTTCCCAGTTCCCTTTTCCTCTCTAACTGGTGTCCAAAAGGCGGGTCAGCCTTGGGCGATGCTCTTCTGCGTCTTGAGCGTGGCCTGAGGAGGGTGTTCTCCCTCTCGCTGTAAGAGTTTGCTTCCTCATCCTGAGGGGCAGCCACTCTATTCTTACCCTTTGATTTCCTGTGAATTTTACAATTGGGTCGATTTCCAACTGGAATAGCCAGCATGTGCTTGCTAAATAATTGTATGTCAGCCTTACCCTTTATCCTAGCTGTTCTCATAGCAAGCGCAAACATTCCTCTTTCCAGCGAGGTTGAAGTTGAAAATGTCTTTTGAATCAGCAAAAAAAAGGAAACATTGGCCATAGACTCATCCCTCAGCATAAGACGACGGGCAGGTGGGCATTCATTCTGTAAGCTGGTGCTGGCCTCAGGAGGATTTCTTCACCCACTCTCCTGCTCTTGGCCTGAGGCTCTAGGTTGGATCTTACTATTGTAGCTGCTCACAGCACCCCTTCTGCATGCTTAGTGTAATGCTTTGGGGAGAACACTGGGAAAACAGTATTTATTTTTCCACCTCCTTTCAGGCGACTTGGAGGTAAGTTGCATTCCTTCACCCATTTCGCTCTTCTTACCTGACGATAAGAGCTCGCATTTTACTCTTTCAGCGTTAGATAGCCAATAGGTAGGTAAGCCTTTAGAAAATCTTTTGTTTCTAGCCAATCACGAAGCTAACTGGCTTACCCGTGCAGGTGTCAGCTTCCGTTTCAAGCTAGATGTCTTCATTTCATATCTAAAGGGCAACACTAACAACATATCAAGAGATCGTTAGACAAGAAGGAAAAGCTTTTTTGTTTTCCATCAAGACACCTCAATTTATTTTATACATTTGTTCAATTTTTCCTGTTATGTTTTATATAATATTTGGACTTAAGTACAAAATAAAATGACAGTACAAAAGAGGACAATATTTCCTCTTGTGCTTCTCTTGTTGTCTATGAAATTTCTTTCTTTTGTCTTTCCTCCTCACTTCCCAAATTCAACTTCAGTGCACTTAGGATTAGAAATAAAGCTCTTTCACTGTCAGGTCATTAACTACCTGCTCTGCACAGTCAGTTCTTCATTTGCTGGATTGTCCCCAAGGGGCATGCTGTGGAGTAGAGAGAATTAGGGAGGATACTCCAGACGGTTAGGGACATAAAAGAATCAATAGCATATCAATTCAAAAAGAGCATTTAAAATTAGAGAGTTGAGTTCAAGTTTAGGCTCTGGAATAAGTTATGTGACCTTGCAAGGTCACCTAGTTAACTCAGATTCATCAGCAGTCAAATGAACTATTTTCAATGTAAAATTTCTTGTGCAGTTCTGTGACTTTTTTCCCCTCACAATCCTTAAAGGGTGAATTTATCATCATTTAAGATACCTTTGTTTTACCAATAGCCTTCAAACGTTTTGTTCCTGTATCCACTTCTTCCTCCTTTTGCCCATGGACCACATTTTAGCCTACTCTCTTGTAGTAGCTTTGCCAATATTCCTTTCTATACTGTTGACAACAACTCTTATAGGGTAGATCCTCCCTTTTTGTTTTATATAATCATACCTTCATCCATCCCAGAAAAGCAAATTGAGATCCTGATCCAACCAGAGCAGGTAGGTAGGCATAGTGTAAAGAGTTGTGTAGTGCGTTATCTGTTGAGCTATGAACAGCAAGGTCAGCAGTTCAGAACCCCCAGCTGGCTGCCCCACAAGAGAAAGATAAATGTTTTACTTGCATAAAGGTTTATAATCTTGGAAACCCAGAGAGGCAGTTCTACCATGTCCTGTGAGGTCACTATGAGTCAGAATGAACTCAGTGGTGGTGAGTTTTGGGTTGAGCATATAAATATTAATGATACCATTTTAATATAAAGTTAGTTGCCACAGTAACTATATATAGAGTATTTTATAGAGAAATTGTCCTTAATTTCGAGCGATCATTCAAGAAATATATGCAGGAAATTTATTCATGATCTTAATTTTTTGTGGTCTTTTTAGTGTTTGTGAAACTCTTCATTTATTTGGGAGAAGCCCAAATTAAATGGCTGGGACCTTCTATTTGAATATCGTTATTTTACCTATTAAGTAGTAGTTTAAGAATACATCAAGCACTTTAATTTCTTGTAAAATAATTAGTGACTAGAGGGTTCCATTAAATTTAATCCCAAATAAGCCTACCAGGTTTGTATGAGAAAACCTACATATAGGTTTGTATTTGATTTGTTTCCATTACCTCTAAGTATGCTATACCCGTAAACAGACTCATGAGAGAGAGAGTGTGATACAGTGAGAAGAGCGGAGGTTTTGAAATAGAGATCAATTTCACTACCTACCTACCATCCTATAACCTTTTCTGCAGAGATTCTGTACATAATTCCCTGGACCACCATTCCTAATCCAACAAAGCTACTCTACAATACAACTCCAGGGCCATCCTTCAGATCTGTTGTGTTCCATGAGGTACCATTTTGATAGACTACCATGTGAAGTTCAGCCAGACTGTTCCTTGGAAGCAAGGATGACAGGACTTGCTCTCACATTCTTTGAACATGGCAGTGGCGATTAGTCCCTTGCAAAGGGCGGCATGATTCGTAAAGTGGAAGGTCAAAGGAAACGAGGAAGACCCTCTATAACATGGATTAGCAGCACAGTGGCTGCAAGTCGGCACAAACATGATTGTGAGGCTGGTGTGCTGCAGGACCAAGAGATGCTTTGTTCTGTTGTAGACTGGGTTGCTGTGAGTGAGAACCAATTCAGTAGTACCTGACAAAAACCATGAAAATCGTGTTCCTGTGAATATTGTGATGATGGCTTTGCCCTCTCAGCCTCAGTTTCCTCTTCATTAAAATGATGCTTAAAAGTACTACAAGAATAACCATAAAAATGGAAGGTAATTAAAGTATGTTGTCGTTTTCCAAACCCCAGCAGGAAATTTATTCATGATCTTAATAGCCACCATATTTTAACACTGCCGCCATTCTCTTCAAATCTTTGCTCTGTCACCTTGAGCTTGCCTGGATGTTGTGGTAGCTTCCGCTCTCCTATTATACCTGATTGTTCCAAAGCATGCTCTTTGTAGAAGCCAACTACTAACGTTCAAATCTGTGTGCATCACCGACTTAGACTTCCCTACGGTGTCCCATTTTGTTTCATGCTTCCATTCTCTTCCATGTATTTTACTTTTAATATTAAAATGGTTACTAGCCCAGATTTTCAGAATCTTGATGGCAGAAGTTATAACTTTTGCCCCCCAACGTCTAGCATAGTCCCCAATGTGTCTACTCATGACCACAATAACTTAACACTTACTGAATACTAGTATTTAATACAAAATTCTCCCATTGAATTTTCAGACAGTTTAGTGAAGAGGATATGGTAATTCTACTTTTAGAGAGGACCAGAAAGTGATCTCAGGAATTGCCGAAGGCCACACAACTAATTAATTGGTGGGAGAATTGTTTCTAAATTAGCTGTATTTAAGTCCAGACTCAACCTCACCCTGAGTTACTCAACAAGCGTTTATGGAAATGAAATCCATGCATACATGGCCACTCTAGACAACTATTTATTTACCAAACTTAGTGCCATTGAGCTGATGCAGATTCAGAGAACTAATAGAACAGGTTAGAACTGCCCCTGTGGGTTTCCAAGACTCACTTTGTGGGAGCTGGTCTTGACAGGAGTAGGAGTAGAAGGCCTCATTTTTCTCCCTTGGAGCACTGATGGTTTCGAACTGCTGACCTAAGACAGCCCTGCTACCCTCAAAGAATGAGCAGGTGCATTGGTGGTGGTGGTGGGGGGGAACACCTCCTGACTTTTTTTTTTCTTTTTTTTTTTCCTCCTAACTTTTATAGCCCTTTTCTCACCAATGCAGTTTTCAGTTGTCTTAAAACTTCCTAATAACTTCCCGTGATCTTCCTGTGTCCCTGGAGAAAATAAAGAAGATCCAGTTACCATAACCTGAGCTGACCTCGGCCTTGAATTTAACTGGCCTAGTGGTTGCCCACAGATGCTGCTGTTTTGATTGGACTTTTTTTTAAGCATCCTGGTGAGACTTGGTTCAAACCCATTAGCCTCATAAAAAAGATACAGTTGCTCCCACATAGATTTATAGTCTGGGAAACCCTTTGAAAGTATCAAAACAATTCTGTCATGTCTTTAAGGGTCACTAAGTTGGAATCAACTCATTGGTAGTGGTTTAGTCAGACTGAGACAAGTATATTACTGAAAACTTGTCTGTAGCCATCTATTAATCATGGAAAAATGCTTAAATATGTTTTGTTTGGAATAAACCTGTGCATATGAGAACTGAACCCTAATAGCAATATTTTGACTTTATTGTATATTATATACTAAGACAGACATTTGACTAACATTAGCCATAAACTGACTCTTCTGACTTAATGTACAAATTCCATTTAAAGACAGATTTATGAACAGAGATCATTCATAATCCAGAGACTGCCTGTAATTAACAAAAGTCTATAAAGATTATTTGGAAAGTACATTAGATTATTTCTTTTTATTTACTTGACACTTGTTTCTAAGAAAAATGTTGCCACCTTTTAGACATTCTCTGTCAAGGAACAAAACTCTTACATAAAATGACAAAGTATAAGAAGCTCTAAGTCTCTCCACCAAAATGACAATTGAACTGGGGGAAAATGAAAACTTATTTGGAGCTCTGGATCCTGATCCACATAGGACAACCAGCTTCCATCTCCTATTCTCAGCCTCCATGGTGGTGTGGAGAATAGCCACTTAGTAATACCTAGGAAGTTGGCTGTGGTGCCAGGGGCTTGTTTATCAAAGATTGGGAATTGCAGTTTGCACAGTTGGGTCAGTCTGGCAGTACCCTGTGAAAACTGTTGATAATTGCCATGGTTACAATCAACTCAAGAGGCTGTCATCTTCCAGGGGCAGAGCTTACAGAACCAGTACACCTACAGAAATAAGAGTTCAGAAACTTTAGTAAAACACAAACAAACTTGGAATACAAACGTTATTTTAAAAAAACACAACTTTTAAATCCATGAAAATATGACCCATGACTGGAGAAAAAAGCAGTTTGACAGAAACCATTCCTAAGAAAATTCAGACATTGGAATTGCTAGTCAAAGACATCAAAATGACTGTCTTAAACATACACTGTGAGCAGAAACTATATGCAAAGTATTAAAGGAAATTAGAAAAATTATGCATGAACCAAGTGAGAAAGTCAATAGAGATGATAACCAAACAAATTCTGGAGTTCCAAACTACAATAAACAAAATAGAAAAGTTCACTATATTACTTCAACAGCAGACTAGAAAAAGCAAAAGAAAGGATCAGTGAGCTTGACAATACATTTGATTTTTTAAATGCACAAAGCAGAACAAAATTAAATGAGTGGAGCACATCAACAGACACACCAAATGAATCCCAGAAGTAGAAAAGAGAAAGGGACAAAAAATATATATTTGAAGTAAAAGCTGAAACCTTACCAATCTGATGAAGGGACAACAGTATTCACATTTCAACTACCGTATGAACTCGTGTATAAGTTGAGTGTTTCAGTACATCGGGTTGGCTTATACTTGAGTATATATGGTAGTTTAACCAAGATGAACTCAAGAGATCTACATTAAAACTCATGCCAAATTGTTGAAAGCCAAAGACAATCTTGAAGCAAGAGAGAAGTGTACATTATATTCAAGGTATTCTTAATAAAATTAGCTGACTTATCAGAGACCAAAAGGCAGTAGAATAACAGTTAAAACATTAAGACAATCTGTCAATCAAATCTGTATCCAGAAAAGTGATCTTCAAAAATGGAGGATTTACAGTGGGTATCCAAAAGATGAACTACTTGGGAATAAATATAACCAGACCAAACTTCAATCCTTCCATCAACACAATTTTGACTGATAGCAACCATATAGAACAGAATAGAATTGCCCCTGTGGATTTCTGAGATTCTTAACTTTACAGGAGTAGAAAGCTTCATCTTCCTTTTGTGGAGTGGCTGATTGTTTTTAGCTGCATAAGCCACTATTTCACCAGGGCTATATTAGTTATTAAGGGAATGCACATCAGAACCACAAGCTATCACTTCATACCTACAGGTGCTGGAGAGGATGTGGGGAAATTGAGACCTTTGTGTATTACTAGTATGAATATAAAAATCGTATAATAGAAAACCGTTTGGAGGCTCCTCAAAAAAAGTTAAACATAAAATTATAATGTGACTCAGCAATTCCATTTCTAGATACATACCCTCGACTTGAATGCAGGGATTCAAAAACATGGTTGAATACCAGTATTCACCATAGCATTATTCGCACTAATTATAGAAACAATCCAAGTGCCCATTAATAGATGAATAAAGTGTGCTACATACATCCAATAAAATACTTTGCATCCATATATAAGTTCTAATACATATGGTACAACATAGGTGAACTTTGAAAATAATGCCAAGTGAAGTAAACCAGACAGAAAAGGACAAATAATTCCAGTCACATGAGGTATCTAGATATAAACAAAGCAAAAATTTATCAAGGACAGAGGGAAAAGGATACTTTATAGTTTCTGTTTAGAGTGATTTTTTAAATCTGGCAATGCATGGTATCATTTGCATAGCATTGTGAATGTACAGAGGGCACTAAACTATACATTCTAAATCGGTATCAGCATGCTTCTGGAGACCCCTTGTTTTAGCAGCCAACGGTAAATAAGTGAACCTGATCACAGACTGGATACAGTTTAACCCAACAGCAGGTAATTCCCAAGAGCACTGTGTTGAGAGCCCTTGAGCAGGTGCTCTGCAGAGTCAGTGATGGATGGGAGCCAATCCCTGCCTCCATACTTAGAATAAAGTTGGAAAATAGCATACTGAGGTAGGTGCTGGTACTGTTACAGATTTTTTTTTTAAGTTCTCATCTTTAATGAAATGACTTTGGGAAGAATATACATCTCTATGACACCAACACTACAGTTCTCGGAGTCACAGATAGAATTATATCCATTCCGTAATTAACATGAATGCCAACATCTCTAGCCATTCATTTTCGTTACATGGCAAACAAAATCAAGAAAGCAACCATCAAACAGAAGAGACCCATAGCTTCAGACAAGGCAAATCCCAGGATAGCGTATGAGAACAGCTGCTGCTTCAGCGAAGGGTTTCTGGCATAACCAATGATGAGGCTGCCAAAGACGGTTCCAATACCAGCACCAGAACCAGCCACTCCTACTGTGGCAGCACCTGCACCAATAAATTTGGCAGCAGTATCAATGTCTCTGCTGATTGCACTGGTCTGAAACTCCCGTCGGATTAGTGGAGACACACCAGCCTGGGCCCCATTAAACACTGCTGAGCCCTCTCCAGTTCTTGCTTCTGGTCGATATAACACTGATGCAGAAATTGGGCTGTATGCTACTCTGGATCCAGCTCGGATCAGAGCTGGGGTGCAGGCGAGCTTGGCGCAGGCGAACATCTTCGAGTCTTTAGGGAGGCGCGGCTGGAGGACTCGGCTGACAGGCGGTGTGGGCTCCTGTCCCGCTTCCTTGCTTTCCCGGCGGCGGCACCGGCGGCAGAGGTCGAAAGAGTGGGGCTGTTACAGATTTTTTAATGTCAGGGAAGAATAGACTTTATCCCACAGATAATGCTCAAGAAGCCTACACAGCCATGTTGGCACAATGTGACCCTCAGTCATAGGCAGAAAACTGAGCCAAGATCCAACCCTTTGGCTAAGCGGGGCCAACTCATTTAATTCTTAGCATTTTGTTCTAAAAATAGACCAAGTATGATGATAATTGACCCTTGAATTTAAATGCCATACAGATTGGGCCATGTACACAGTGGAAGCTAACAAGGTTACCCAGCTCAGAACAGCCTCAGAGAGTGACTTCCCAATTCTTGTCCCCATGCTGCCTGGCTGACCTGTTGCTGTTCTTTGCCTTACAGTGAGATTTTTGTGTTCTGAGAATGCCTCCCTCTACCATAGTCATTTTCTAATTAAATGATCCTAGAGACAGAACATTTCATTGCCTCTTCAAGACTCGCCTACTTATAGGTGAGGATTCTTATAAAGAGAACTTTAATGTTAAATGAAAGAGTTAGACTATTATTTTCAACTGTGGCTCATTGATTAGAAATGGCTTACAGGTAATACGATGGGAAAAGGATTCTCAATACCACTCATGCCCCTACATGAAAATACTTTCTTAAAATTTTTTATTGAGAACTAGTTGGTGGTTTACATTTCAGATAATCAGTTTTGGCCAACATCTTGAACTACTTACATTAAAATCTTAGCTCCGCTGCTCTTTATATACAGCATAAGTGATTTACTTCCTGAACTTCAACTCTTTCGTGTGGGGAGTGTGATAGATGACAATTCTTTATAGAATTGCTAAAGAAAATTAAATATATGAAGTATGTGGTACATTGTAGTTGCTTTCAAATCTTGGCCCAACTCATGGTATAATTTAAGTCACTAGAATTGTTCTTAAATTATTTGTTTTTATGCCCTTGTTGGGCCCATCTTCCACTAGGAGTCATGGTGCCATAGTGGGTTGCATATTGGGAGCTAACCAAAAGGTCAGTAGTTCAAAATCACCAGTAGCTCCAGGTGAAAAGTGAGGCTTTCTACTCCTATAAAGATTTGTAGGCTTGGAAACCCTCAGGGGCAGTTCTACTCTGCCCTTTAGGGTCACTGTGAGTCAGAACCAGCTCCGTGGTGTTAAGTATGAGGAAGTTTCTGCTTTGAATGCTAGCAAAGCCCAAGGGAAGACAGAAGTGGACATATAAGTAGTCATGCAGATATTAAGAGTAAAATTAGACCATGAGTTATTTGGGAAAGTAGATTGTGTTTTATTACCCCTTTGTGTCTTCTGTGTCTATCATATGTTTTAACACATAGTAAATATTTGTTGACTCAGATGTGGAAAGCATGTGTGATTAAATATTTGAACCATGCAGTTTTCACATGATGTCATTCTCCACTCTAGATACCTCAAGTACCATGTAATCCATAAAGTCAAATAGCTCAAGCAGCTGTGTTGCACTGTGAGAATTCTTGCTCTGTGTATGTGGTATACTTTTGATTTATTGCCATGCTCATAGTGAAGATAGTTTCAGAAGCTTTACCTTGGCCTTTCTCGCGACTATAGTAGCTTTTATTTTATAGGTCAATAAACCAATGTAAGGGTTCTATGTACAAATATGTCCATTCCATATTCAGAAACAATCACTGAGGAAACCCGTGTTCCACTAGGCATACTATCTCACACCGTGACAGATCTGGTCAGGACTCTGCTTCTTACCTGCCCCTCCAAGGTCCCTATCCCAGTAGGAGTACCATGCTGATGCTTTGGGCACCAAGATATCTGCTACCTTGAACCCTGTTATCCAACCACTCTAGAAAGCTTTGAATACTCCCTCGCTTCAGTGCATGCCTCTGTGAATAGATGGTCGTAGTTCTCTGGAGTCACTACTATATGTACTTGCTGTGGTTTTGCAGGTTCTTTTCTCCTTCGGTTCATGCCTTCTGGATCTCGAAAGGGGCAAAGATTTCTGACTTTTCTGTAGGGCAGTTGACCTTAGCCTTCGGCCATATTACCCCTAAGAATATTCTGTTCTTTGAGGCAACTCTGAATTCCCTGTGGAGAAGACCTCCTCTCTGCCATCATGACAATTAAGTCCAGCTTGCTTCTGATGTTGAAATACTGTCACTTTACCTCTGTTATTCCAAGATCTTATCCCACTACAACAAGGGATTCCATTTCCTAGTCCTGACTTATTGAGGACCATTGCTACAAGCTTCTCAATGTTACCTCCCTAACTAGTGTATTCTTTAGTTGCCTTCATAAAAAGGACCTTCCTCCAAGCCCTTCCAAGAAGCAGACCCAGCTACTAAGTGTCCAGTTTTAGGTAAAAGACACATTCTAGCAGGCCACTTCTCTGGGCTTTTGGAATCCTTTTCATAGCATTTTTTTCATGGCAGTTTTGCAATCTCTGCTAATTTAATATCTTTTTTTCAAGTTTCAAAGGGGCACTCCAGCAATGTATTGAACTATCTCTTGGGGCTTTTGCCAGGGTGTTAAGTCTTGTGTCACAAGAGAGGACTTATATTGATGAACTCCCTCTCATCCAGCTTTACATTCTACCCCCATGATCCAGCTCTCAGATGTACTTTCCAGGTACTAATATGTGTTTGCCAAATTCTTCGGCTTCTTTGGCAAATAACCTTTTGTTTTCCTTAGCGGACTTTGAACTGGCCCAGTTGGATTATTAAACCCTAAATATGGTCTAGTGTAGATCACCAGGCCCTTCTTCTTAGACCCTAGTATGTCTTTCTCTGGAAGTGCCACTAAAACCTCACTTCCATAGGTGAACCTCCTAGCCTCTGAAATACCAGTAGCTTAGCTTCCAGCATCAGTAACAGCCAAGCCACCACAGTATGACAAACTACAAAATACTGAAAGTATCCCAACAATACCATTTATATCACACACAACTTAAATGTCAGAAATAATTCAAAAGTGATTGTAATAGTTCTTCAACCAGAAACTACCTGAAATATTAACCAGATTCAGAAGCGGATGTAGAGTGCGGGCAATCATTATTGACATCAAATGGAACTTGGCTAAAAATAGAGAATATCAGGAAGATGTTTATGTTTTATTGACCAGGAGAAAACATTCAACTTTGTGGATCATAACAAATTGTGGATAACTGCAAAGAATAGGAATTCAAGAACACTTCATTGTGCTAATATAGAATGTACATAGATCAAGTTGTTGAACAAAAAGAATACTACATAGTTTAAAACCAGGAAAGGTGTGTGTCAAGCTTATATCATTTCATCATTCTTATTCAATTTGTATGCTGAGCAGATAATCCAAGAATCTGGACCGTAAGAAGAATGCAGCTTCAGGATTGGGGGAAGACTCACTAATAACCTGTGATCTAAAGATGACATAATTTTGTTGAAAATTAAGAGGGCTTGAAGCACTTACTGATGAAGATCAAAGACTACGGTCCTCAGTATGAATTGTACTTCATTATACCAATTACACCTCAACATTTTTTACAGCTGGTCCAATAAGCAATAGTATCACGGTAAAAGATGAAATTGCCAAGGATATCATTTTTACTTGGATCCAAAATCAATACCCATGTTGAGATATTACAAATCATCTTAGAACACAAAGCTGTACAATTAGAAATAAACAATAGAAAGATCAAGGGAGGAAAATTAAAAACATGGAAATTGAGCAACACCCTACTTAAAAACTATTAGCAATTGAAGAATTAAGGGATTGCATTTTAAAATTCCTTGAGGCAAATGAGAAAAATGCAACATACTAAATTATTGGAACACAGATAAAGCAGTATTTAGAAGGCAAGTCATAGCAATAAATGAAAACACCAGAAAAGAAGAAAGAACCAAAATCAACACCTTCAATATCTCCAACAATTGGTACAGGAACAGCTAAATAAACCTTCAGCTACAAGTAGGACAAAAAAGAAAAGATTGGAGCAGAAATCAGCAAGACAAGAAGTTGGGTATTTGAAAGGATTAATAAAACTGAAAAACCACTAGCAAACTTAACAAAGCAAAAGAAGATGCAATATCACAAGTAAGAAATTAAATGGGTGACATCCCAACTGAAATTTTTAAAATAGTACAATAACGATCTGTTGTCAAACAAATTTGAAAACCTAGATGAAATGCCTAAATTTCTAGAAACTACCTACCTAAGCTGATACAAACTGATGTAGAAACACTGCATAGACTAATAACAAAAGAAATTGATCGGGCCATTTAAAAACTCCCAACAAAAAATTTCAGGCTCAGACAGCTTCACTAGAAAATACTACCAAGCTTTCAGAGAAAAGCTGATTCTACTTTTACTCAAACTATTCCAGAATATGGAAAGGTAGACACATTCCTGGATTGATTTTATGAAGCCAGCCTCACCTCGATAGTAAGACCAGGCACAGCTTCAATAGAGTAGTGAGTCTGCTGCACATGACCTCCGTAAAGTCTGAAGAACAAAGGTAGAGCTTTGAGGACTAAATGCGCCTGACCCAAGCCAAGGTCTTTTCGATGTCTTGTATTGCAAATGAAAGCTGGACATTGGATAAGGAAGACCAAAGAAGAATTTATGTATTTGAATTATGATGCTGGTAAAGAATATTGAAAGTACCGTGGACAGCCAAAAGACCAAAACTATCTTGGAAGAAGTACAGCCAAACTGCTGGTTAGAGGCGAGGATGCCAAGATTTCGTCTCACATACTTTGGATATGTTATCAGGTGAGAACAGTCCCTGGGAAAGGACATCATGTTTGGTAAAGCGGAGGGGCAGTGAAAAAGAGGACGGCCCTCGAGATGGATTGACACAGTGGCTGCAACAATGGACTCAAACATAAGCCCAGTTGTGAGGATGGCGCAGGGCTGGGCGGTGTTTTGTACTATCGAGCAAAATTAAAAGGACACAGTAGAACACAAAGTAGATCACTGGGATCTTTTGTAGGCACTTAGGTGCATCAGAAGATTTTGCCAAGAGAATAAAAAGAGAACCCACAGACTGGGAAATTTTCTTTGCCAATAGCATATCACATAAGGAATTAATCTCTAAAATTCATAGAAAACTTCAACTAGAAAAAATGATGAATAATTCAATTTTAAAATGCATGGGTAACATGGACAGTTCACCAAAGAGAACATTCAGGCCATTAACAAACATAAAGAAATGCTTGAGATCACTAGCCTTCTGAGAGAACTGTGAGCTGTTATCAGTCGACATTGGCCGCGGTTACGGGGGTTGATGTACCAGCTGGTAAAGAAAACCTGGGTTGGGCACCAATAGCACCCATCATTAAAAATATATATATGCACTTTTGAGCTATAGAGGCTGGAATACACATATAACAGTCGTTATCTTAAATAAAAATGCAGGTTTACAATCCTTTATATAGAAGTTAAAACCCCCAACCAAATTAAAAGTTTGAAAACTTAAAAAATATTTTACTAAGTGTACATTGTAGAAATACAATTGTGTTGGATCATAGGGTGCTGCCTCAGACTCATTGGGCAGGGGGTGACTTATACAACATGTATACTATATTACACTTTTAAACCCCAACCTTCAAGGGTTTCAGATAATGAATTATGGCCCAATAGCTATAATTTGTTAAGTACAAATATTATTTTTATGGACAAATGTTACATATACTCATCTATCTAAAGTAATCCTTAACCCTGTAAGAGAGATTTGCATTCCCTGTTTTTCAGATGAGCAATCAAGAGTTACAGATAAGTTAACCACCTTACTCAAGGCTACAAGCTAGTGCCAGGAAAAGTCAGATCATAAGATTTCAAATTTCTTCACATTACACCACATGATCTTTCTGCTGGACCTGTTGCTAGTTTGTGTAATGGTAGTAACCAAATAAAACTCGCTGCTATTGATTCCAATTCACAGTGACCCTATAGGAGTGGGTAGAGCTGCCGCTTTGGGTTTCCACGGCTGTAAATCTTTTCAGGAGCAAAAAGCCTCATCTTTCTCCTGGTAGGTTCAAACCACAGACCTTATGATTAGTAGTTCAACTAGAAACCCATTATGCCACCAGAGTTGCTATGTATTGGTGTGGTTTGTTAGTACAGTGATACTTCAGTTACCAAATGGCTCAAGCTTGAACTTTCCACGATGTGAACAAAAACGTTCAAAAAATCTGCTGTGTTTGTAACTTTGCTCCGTAGTCAAACCAAATATCCTACTTTTAAAAACCTGTGCAGGGTGAGAGGAAGTCACGTGTTGTGCCACTCTTGCTCAGACACATAGAGTGCTTTTATAGTGCAGTCAAACATCCGTTACTGTGCGTTTTTTGGAGCTTTGCTAGCATAAGATATAACTCTGGGTGCAAAGGAAGTTCATGATACCAGCAGCAAAAAGCCAGGAGGAAAACAGAGCCACCGGAGCGTGAAAGAAAGAACCATTGGGAATTTGAATCAGGTCGCCACTTGTCTGAGCGCAGCATGGGTAAGTAAGACTTTTAGGAAGAAGGCGATTTAAAAGGCCCACGAATCAAATGGCATGAAATCAGTAACCATGAAACTAAGGACCCAGAGTTTGAAGTTACTCTAACGTGGATAAACCAGAAACAATTCGGTGGTAATAGTGTATTTCATACAGTGGTAGGTGAGACGGCTAAATGCCTCCGTCGTGATTTAAAGCCCCGGAAAAATGAATTGATAAGTATAATTGGAGGGGGCCTCGGAACTATTTATTTGGTTTTTTGTTATTTTTTATGGGAAAATATGTTCAGTTCTTGAACTTTTCAGCGTTGCAACATGAATTTGGAATGAACCGACAACCGAGGTAGCACTGTCATTTGCCAGAAGCACTGTGGCTTTTAGAAGCTCTGTTACCTGAACGTGTTTGATGTTCCCTGAACTTGATGGCGTTAATCGTCTTTTCCAGTCCCTGGGATTCTGTGCTGTTCTGTGAATTCTAAGCACACTGACACTGATGGATTATTACCAATTAGAGTAATTTGCTGAATGTTTATGGGAAGTCTGATTTGGATAAAATGAGAGCGTTCTCTCTTCCCTGGTAGCACTCATTCCTCTCAGAGAATAATTTGCTGTAAGAACATCGTGAAGTGGGTTCAGTGTAGCAACAATGAAACTCAAAACCTTCCTCTAGTTCTTGAATGCTTCCTCCCCCCTCTCCCCCCATTATCATGATCCCAAATCTACCTTGCGGACCTGGTTAGACCAGAGGATGCACAGCGGTGCAGTAGGGATCTGGAACCACAGGGAATCTAGGACGATGAACCCCTCAGGACCAGCGGTGAGAGTGGCGACACGGGGAGGGAAGTGGGTGTAGAAAGGGGGAACCGATCTCGGGGATCTACATGTAACCTC
The DNA here is from genome assembly GCF_050624435.1 of Tenrec ecaudatus. Taxonomy (NCBI): domain Eukaryota; kingdom Metazoa; phylum Chordata; class Mammalia; order Afrosoricida; family Tenrecidae; genus Tenrec; species Tenrec ecaudatus. Next base: position 77,335,130 of record NC_134530.1, read on the forward strand.
CTTTCTGGGGGATGGGCAACAGGAAAGTGGGTGAGGGGAGATGCCCGGCAGTGTAAGATAGGATAGAGTAATAATTTATAAGTTATTAAGGGTTTGTGAGGGAGGGGGAAGTGGGGAGGGAAAAAAGGAAAATGAGCTGATTCCAGGAACCCAAGTGGAAGGTGAATTTTGAAAATGATGAGGGCAATGAATGTATAAGGGTGCTTTACTCAATTGATGTATGTATGGATTGTGATAAGAATTGTATGAGCCCCAGTAAAATGATTTATTTTAAAAAAAACAACATCGTGACCAAGTGGAAAGAAAACAGTCTTGGGAGTTAGACCTTAATTCAAATCAAGTTTTTGCTACTCCATTCATGAGACAATGTTATTGTGGTCTTGAGATGTCACTGCCTATTTCTACACACTGAACAGTATGCATTGGATGTTAATGTCAGCATCATAATTGAAAAATATATACCATGAAAAAATACCAAATTTCCCTTCTTTAGAGAAAAGTGGTTATGAAAGGGATTTTTTGTATTTTTGCTTACACAAATGTGGAAGAGAGGATGCCTATCTTGTGAGTGCATTGTGGAATGTACAGCTAAAGGTCAGGTTATCTTGACTGTGTGTGAATCCAGGTCATGAATAAACTTGCAAATGCTCGCTCTGTCTAATTACATTGTCCCCCAAACCCCAGAGTCCTTGTCCTATTTTATTAGCCAATTAAAGTAAAATGGACACATGCACAAAAGAAAAGAGTTTTATTCTCCACTTAGACCCAGGGCTGTATGGATCTCATGTCCAGCGTACCACTTTACCAATTGGGGCAACTAGGGCTCTTTCACCCTTCAGACATGCCGGACTCTGACTCCTTCCCTCCCCTTCCCACCCTCAATCCGGCCTCGGTCTGGTTGGTGAGTCCTGTTCTCCCAGATGTTCTCTCCATGGGCCTCTTAGTTGCAACGTAGGCTTGAACTGTCAGTCAGACACTATGGTTCTTTCTAGTGACTCTTGGGCCTGGGGTGTGTTGAAGGACACTGATGTATTTCCTGCACACACTATCAGCCCCAGTTCAAGCTGAGAGGCCTGGAGCCATTCTTTGGTAGGATGGAATGCTACAACAGACGTAATAGAAGGATGGGTCTCAGAACACCAAGTGGAGGAGGCAGCCGCAGAAAGGGGTTTGTTGGTGTAAGGGTTTGAATTAGGCACAGTGGTTGTTGACCACTCTGCCCACTTACAGCATCGTGCCCCACGCCTGCGGCAAACGGGACAGCACGCAGAAGAGCAGACTGGCTCTGCGTTGCATAGCTGCTTCCCTACAGCTCGCCGAGATCGGCCAAGGCACTGGTTGCCTGCGCCAAGGGCCACTCTGCCTTGGTATTCATAAAGGCCACCAAAGAATCCCTACCTTGCTACTTGTTCTTCTATTATTTTGCCTTTTGTCTCCCGATCCTCCTCCGCTCAGGGGACTGAGGAGTGTTTCAGAGTAGTGGTAACAAAAAGGTTATCGACAAAACGTACCGGGTCGGTTGTGAGAGTGGTTCCTTTGGGCCTGATAATCAGTAGGGAGAAAGGCGTGGTTCTCTACTCCCTTCAAGAGTTGTAGCCTTGAACTGCGGCCTAGGATTGCTACTAGTTAGAATTGACTCAATGGCAATGGGTGGAGGATAATATAGTACTAAAGCTATTCCTAGGCCTAATAAAATAACTAAAATCTGAGGCATAATCATGTAACACCTTTCACAACTTAGTGCTCTACCCACTAGGACAGCATACAAAAATGACAGCTAATTTGTTAAATTGCCTAGTTACTTCTGATGTCACCAGTGGTCATTTAAGTATGTATTTAAGTGCAGACTGTTCATGTCTTCAGTTTGTAGCTCTTCATCCCTAGGCACTTTAAAAGGCCCTTTTTGGAGGCAAAGTGGTCAAAGGAGAAAGTGGCACTGATAGTCCGTCTGCACACTCCCTCCCATTCACCTACCTTGACCCCTGCCTTTCCCTAGTTCGAGGCAGAGCCCTCTCTGGTTTGAACATTGTCCTGTTCTGGATGGCTGTGTCCCTGGGCTCTTCTAGGAAGACAAAATGCAACCAGATCACGTGGGGGTGAGGGTGGGTGGGGGTAATATCTGTGAAAGATATAGGAGAGAAGTAGCTGTAGTGGTCAGGGCCTAAAGAGCAAACCTTTCACAGTGCTCTGCTCTGGTCTGAGATATTGCCCTCTTCCAAATAAGACCCAGCACTTGCATATACTCATCATGAATGGCAACATTAAAAACAAACCAAAAAAATACATACTCCTTTTGTTTAAATGTTCGTTTTCCTAGGGACTGTGTGTTAGTCTGGGTCCTCCAAGAAGCCAAAATGGTAGTAGTGTAAAGATGATCTACTCTTAAGAAAGCAAGGTGCAGAAGAGTATTTTCAATACAAAACATAAAATATACAGTTTTTATGTGTGAGAGACTATAAAGAGGGAACTTGAACAGACTGAGGGAGCTGGCAGACTACTGTGACCACCTTGTAAGACTGACCCTGATCAGAGGAGAGGGGGAAAAGGCTGGGTGGAAGGTCCTAGGCTGCCTGGCAGTCTGAAGATGGTACCCATTATTGGCGAGGTCTCAAGGTTGGCTATCAGAGGAACCTCAGGAATATGCCTGACTTAGTACTCCTGCCACATTCGGTCATGGACTAGGGCAGCCCATAGCAGGCGTGGCCTCAGTGCAAACAGTGCTGGATGGCAGAGTTCAGCTTGGACCCTTGGTCAGTTTAGGTAGAAGCCAGAAAGGCACATTCTCATGACTGCCACAGGAAGATAATAAAAGCGTTCTGTGAAGCAAGCATACATAAGCAGGCCCCTGCTCTACTTTTTTAAATCATCTTCTAAGGTGAGACCCCTGGGTAGCACAAACAGCTGAGTGTGCCACTACAGACCACAAGGTCACAGCATTGACAACCCTGTGCAGTGTCGTTCTGTTCTGCAGCACGGGCGTTGCCATCAGTGGGCATTGACGTGACTGCAACTGGTAAACTGGCAAGGTGAGGTCAGGTAGTTTAAAACCCATCATTCTATTGAGCTCTAATACCAACCCTGTGATGGGTACTGTCTTTGTTATCTAATGTGTCTATCGGAGGGGTCTTCAAAAAGGTTGTGGGGGAGAGTCCATTTTCTTTCCATTTGGTTTTTCCACAAACTTTCAGAAGCCCCTCATAACAGAAATACCACAAATGGGTGGCTTCAACACACATTTATTTTCTCAGTTCAGGAGGCTAGAAGTCTAAATCAAGGGTGCTTTCTCTCTGTTAGCTGGACCAAGTTTTTGCCTCTGGAGTTTCAGCTTCTGGGTAATCCTGTGGGTTGGCATCTCTCCTCCCCCATCTCTGCTTCTCTGGCTTGCTTTTTAAATTTTCTTTATATCTCAAATAAGATTGAGTTAAAACACACTCTACACCAATCCTGTCTCATTAACATTAAAATGACAACTCACTTCTCAATGGGATTATAACCATAGATACAGAGGTTAGGATTTACAACACAAGCTTTGGGGAACAAGATTCAACCCATAACAGCCTTCCTGATTTTATCAATGAGGAAAAGATGGATAAGGTTAACTTGTCCAATATTATTGAGAGTTCATGACTGAAAGTTAAACACAAATAGGTTTATCTAACTACAAAGCCTTCTGTGCAGCAATGTCACAGGTACTATGTTAGGCCTGAGTAAGTGGGCAATGTAAGTAGTCACACTTCAAGGAATTAACAGTTCCACTAATCCTCCCAGTGATCATGTCACTGCCCCTTCTGCAGCCTGGATACCAAACCCACTGCCATCATTTGAGTCCCACTCACTGGGACCTGCCAGGACAGAGTAGAACGGCAACAGGGTTTCTAAGACTGTGACTCTTTCCTGAAGCACATTGCCTCATCAGTCTCCCAAGGAACACACTCTGCTTACCCAACTGTACCGTCAGGTCTCACTTTCAGCCTTGACGTTGTTAGGTGCCGTTGAGTTTGCTCTCACTCATAGTGACCCAATGTACAAAAAAAAAAAGAGAGAGAGACTACTCATCCTGCACCAGCTTCATATGCAATTAGCCCTGCAGCTCTTTAATAAGCGCTCACTGAGTGCGTGCCATATCCCTGTGCTGTATACTAGGCGAACAAAGGCTAACCAACTGTGGGATGCAGGAGGGGGTTTTCCCCAGGTTGTCCCCCAAATATATTCCAAACCCATGACACTGCATGCAATACATGGTAAATGACTGCACTCTTGGAGGTCAATGCAAGCTGCTTAGAGCAACCAGACTCTTTAGTCTATCCCACCCTCAGTAGGGTCTACTCTCTTCTGAAAAGGATAGTGGATTGTCTCCCTGAAGGAGAGCCCAGAGACAAGGTCAAGCCTACTCAAGGAGCCCATGGTTAGGCTGCCATCTTGAATCTAGGGTCCGCCCATCTTGTCACATGTGTAGCTTTAGTACCACCCCTTCCGATCGCATGTGCACCCCTAGCATGTCCCACTCTAATTGATGTATGCCGATTGTACATGTAATCGGGGGGGACTTTCACGTCTCCAAAAGTGTATATATGCCCTGATTGGAAATATACCCGCCTCCTCCCCTCTCCCTGTCTGGACCTGGCTGCTGAGATCTTGGCTGTCCAGGAGGTGAGCAAATGCATGGCTTATATCGTCTAATGTATCTTTAATTTTACCCCTCAATTATACAACTTCCCCTTTGACCCGTTCAATTGTGTGCTGGTAGCCCACAAACCAACCAATGAAATATTATTCTCTATATATTCCTATTGCAAGATCTATTGTTAAATAAAGCAAGGTACAAAAGATAGTTTACATATAGATACAGTTTTATGCATAAGGAAGAATAACTGATCTCAAAAATTTTCATTGTGCTAAACAACAACAAAAGGTTAAAAGCTGAATATTGAAAGAGAATAAAAAGATTTGACAAGCTGAAGGCAACACAGAATCTCAACTTGAATCCTGGATCTTGAGAGAATACGGCATAAAATATTAAGCCTTTAATTGTAAGAATTTGAAGTGTTACTCCACTGGCATAGTTTATACAAACATGTGACATTGGATCATAATAAGACACTTTTACTGGCCTCGCCATCTTAGAACCAGTTTCTTTTACCCATTTCCCCACCAGGTAATATGATGAGGGTCACAGTGGGATTTGTACCACATGATAAAACACTGAAATTATTCCTCTCTGTGCTTATATACAATGGTGGTCCAGAGATCTTTGCTCTGGCATGTAAACAAATTATCTGTGAGGAGAGAAGGGAAGGTCTCTACTTCTTTACCATGGAATGTAAATAAATCTCAGTGGAGAGATTAAGACTTCATGTCTCCCCAGAGGATAGCTATTTTAGGCATCCTCTAATCCGGGCTAGCTTTCTTTCTCCTTTCATTCTCGGAATACCCTAACCATTGCAGATATGTGACGATATCCTAGGAAAACTGTTTACTGATTTAAGGGATATTAGTGGAATGTGTTAGTCTGAGTAGACTAAAGAAACAAAACCAGACACTCATAATGTGTATAAGAGAGAGTTTTATATAAAGGGTAATTATACATTAAGAAAGCATCCCAACCCAGTCCAGTCCAAGCCCATAAGTCCGATATTAGTCCATATGTCCGATACCGATCTAAAAATTCCTCTTCAGACTCACGAAACACATGCAATGATGCTGAATGCAGGACGATCACAGACCAATAGGTAGAAATATCGTTGGATCCAATGGTGTTATAAGCATCTCAGCGCTGGCAGGGGTCTCCACGTGGCTTCTCCAGTTCCCAGGGCACGGGTCTATCAGCGTAGTGCTATGTGTCTTGTCAGTGGAGAGTCTGTGTCCCACCGCCAAGGAGGAAATCCCATCGTTTTCCCAGAATCCGCAGGGGAAGGCCGTGATCACCTAGTGGCCTCATTGGTTATATCTTGATTGACAGGCCAGACTCCACTCCCTCACTCATAATCCTCTCAAGTTGACACCAGATTATGTAACGACTACATGGATCTACTGATGAAATTTGGATAGGAACTCTATTAGATGATAATATTGAATGAATGTTAAACTTTCTGAATCTGATTTTTTTTGTTAATGGTTATATATGAAAATGTTCTTTTGCTTAGGATATACATGCTGAAATATTTAGGGATGAGGTCATGATGTCTGCAACTTGCTCTTAATCATGCAGTAAATAATATAATTAACACTCATGAAAAGAGAGAAAAACAAAGAAAAGAGGGGAATGTTAATAATAGATGTGATGTTCATTGAACTGGTCTAACAACTTTTCTGTAAGCTTAGAAATTTACAAAGTATTATGTGGGTTTTTTAAGGAGAAAAATCTCCGAACACTGGGAGTACATTAGAAATGCCCAGGAGAGGGAGAATGGGATAGGCATTTGTGGTGAAGTGAACTTACTTCGGCTCTTCTAGCCTAAGAAAAGCTCTATAGGCTGTCGCTTGACCACGTGGATTATACTGTCTGTCAGCTAGAACTGTGTCAAAGTTTGTTTTATATTAGACAATGTTATACCTGATATTATAGATTACCTGCCTTTCAGCAGGAGAAAATGAGACTGTCTACTCCCATAAAGATTTACCACCTCAGAAATATTGTACAGGGTCTCTAGGTGTCAGAATTGACTTGATGGCAGTGAGGTGGTTTTAGTTTTTGTTTTGGGGATAGTGGTGGAAAATGAGCCCCTTGGTTGGAAGGCACTCAGAACACACAGCAGCTACAACAACCAACTGGAGCAGACCAGCAGCAGTGAAGGTGAGGGCCAGGCCACGTTCGTTCTGTGGCACACAGGGGCGTCGTGACTCAGAGTCAACACAATGGCGATCTATGACAAGTTTCTGTCAAGATATTTGCTCCTTTCACACCATTACACTTCTACAAATTCTACCCCTTCTGCCTGAAATGTTCTTTCTGTTCTCTGCTTGTCAGGCATATCAATGTCACACCTCTGTATTCTCAATGTTACTTTGCATATAACTATTTTGAACACATTAAAATAATAATTAGCATCCCCTATCTGCTTTTTTATGTATATACACATGTACACATACACGTGTACATTATCATGAATCCTCACAACAAATTAGCAAGGAGGCTATTATTATTTTCTTTTTATAAATGAAGAAAATGGCTTAGATATTTAAAAGAGCTTGCCGAGGCATATAGTCAGTTAATGGGCTTGCTATTCAAACACAGGTTTAACTCAGAAGTCAGTATATTTATTTTTCCCACATGATCTCCTCAGGGGCAAGAACTCCTCAGGGCCTATGTTGTGTCTGATGAATACTATATATTCCATAAATACTTATTTATTGAATAAATTGTTAATGCTCATCATGTTAGATCTTGCTTCCATATTTTTTAGTATTTTCCTAGGTGAAATGCCTTGCCTGCTTCTTCTCTGTCTGTTTCAATTCCAACTCAACATTTATCTTGTGTACAAATTACTGACATCAATTACATTAATTGTGTTATATAACCATCACCTGTAAACATTGCCAAATTTCTATCACCATAAGTAGAAAATCAATGCTTCCTAAACAATAACTCCTTCTTTTGCCTTCCTTCCAGTCCTGGGCAATCACTAATAAAACTGGGTACTCTTTTATTTTAAATTTTAATAGTTTTATTGATATGTAATTGACACATCATACAATGATTTAAACATACTACAAGGAGTTGTGCAGTCATCACCACAATCAATTTTAAAACATTCTATTCTTTCTTATACTCGTTATTATTAGCTTCCTGTCCCCCCTCCAACCTTTTCTATCATAATCCCAAGAAACTCTTAATTCAGTACTATCACTATAGATTTTCCTATCCTGGATTTCATATTTTTTGTTTTTATTTTTTTAATCATTTTATTAGGGGCTCATACAACTCTTATCAAAATCCATACATACATCAATTGTGTAAAGCACATCTGTACATTCATTGTCCTAATCATTCTCAAAACAATTGCTCTCCACTTAAGCCCCTGGCATCAGATCCTCATGTTTCTTCCTCCCTCCCCGCTCCCCTCTCCCTCATGAACCCTTGATAATTTATAAATTATTATTTGGTCATATCTTGACCTGTCCAACATCTCCCTTGACCCACTTTTCTGTTGTCTGTCCCCCGGGGAGGAAGTCACATGTAGATCCTTGTAATTGGTTCCCCCTTTCCAACCCACCCTCCCTCTATGCTCCCAGTATGGTCACTCTCACCACTGATCCTGAAGGGATCATCAGCCCTGGATTCCCTGTGTTTCCAGTTCCTATCTGTACCAGTGTATATCCTCTGGTCCAGCCAGACTTGCAAGGCAGAATTCGGATTATGATAGTGGGGGGGAGAGGAAACATTTAAGAACTACAGGAAAGTTGTATTTTTCATTGTTGCTACAATGCACCCTGATTGGCTCATCTCCTCCCCAAGACCCCTCTGCCAGGGGATCTCCAGTGGCCTACAAATAGGCTTTGGGTCTGCACTCTGCACTCCCCCCCTCATTCACCATGGTAAGATTTTTTTTTCTGATGATGCCTTATACCTACCTGACCCCTTTGACACCTCGTTATCACACAAGCTGGTGTGCTTCTTCCATGTGGGCTTTGTTGCTTCTGAGCTAGATAGCCGCTTGTTTACCTTCAAGCCTTTAGACCCCAGACACTATCTCTTTTGATAGCCAGGCACCACCAGCTTTCTTTGCCACATTTGCTTATGCAGCCGTTTGTCCTCAGCGATCCTATCATGGAAGTGTGCACCCAATGATATGATTTTTTATTCTTTGATGCCTGATAACTGGTCCCTTCGGAACCTCGTGATCACAGTCTGGTGTGTTCTTGCATGTGGGCTTTGTTGCTTTTGAGCTGGATGGCCGCTTGTTTATCTTCAAGCCTTTAAGACCCCAGATGCTATATCTTTTGATAGCCGGGCACCATCAGCTTTCTTCACCACATTTGCTTGTTCACCCGCTTTGTCTTTAGTGGTTGTGTCGGGAGGGTGAGTATCATAGAATGCCAATTTAATACAAGAAAGCATTCATGCATTGAGGGAGTACTTGAGTAGAGGCCAATGTCCTTCTGTCACCTTAATACTAAACCTATAAATATAGGCACATAGATCTATTTCCCCATCCTCATAAATATATTTGCATATGTACATGTCTTTGTCTAGATCTCTATAAATGCCCTTTGCCTCCTAGCTCTTTCCTCTATTTCCCTTGACTTTCCTCCTGTCCCACTATCATGCTCCGTCCCCATCTGGGTTTCAGCTATACCAATTAGTTACATTACCCTTGATCATACATCAATTGTAACGAGCACATTTGTATATATGTTGCCATCATCGTTTTCAAAACATTTTCATTTTACTTGAGCCCTTGGTATCAACTCTTCTTTTTCCCCTCCCTACCCGCTCTTCCACCCTCATGACCCTTTGATAAATTATAAATTATTATTGCTATTGTTGCAGTTGTTTTCTTTAAATTGAAGTATAATTCACACTGAAGGCTGTGGTCTTTCGTCTTCAGTAAATACTTCGTGTCTTTGCTTTCAGGAAGCCAAGTTGTGTCATTTGTATATTATGGGTTATTGATGAATCTTCTTCATACAGTCAGATCCTTGAATTATTTGCTTAGCGTACAAATTGAATAAGTATGGTGAAAGAATGCTACCCTGATGCACACCTTTTCTTTCTTTTTTTGAAAATAATTTTATTGGGGGCTCGTACAACTCTTATCACAATCCACACATATATCCATTGTGTCAAGCATTTGTATATTTGTTGCCAGCATAATTTTCAAAACATTTTTTCTTACTACTTGATCCCTTGGTATCAGCTCTTCATTCCCCCCCTCCCCCCATCTTCCCCCTTCCTCTCTCATCAACTCTTGATAATTTATAAATTATCATTATTTTTTCATGTCTTGTACTGTCTGATGTCTCCCTTTACCACCTTATCTGTTGACCATTCCCCTGGGAGGGAGTTATAGTTAGGTCATTGTGTTCTCCATTTCTCCCACATCTTCTCCTTAAACCTCCTGGTATGAATACTCTCAATATTGGTCCCAGGAGTTTATCTGTCTTGTATTCCCTGTGTTTCCAGCTCTTATCTGTACTCATGTACATGTTCTGGTCTAGTTGGATTTGTGAAGTAGAATTAGGGTCATGATAGTGGGGTGAGGAAGCATTAAAGAAGCAGAGGAAAGCAGTATATTTCATTGGGATGCACACATTTTCTGGTTTAAAGCCAATCAGGATCCCCTTGTTTTGTTCAAAGGGACTTTGGCTTATGTATGGGTTCTGGATTCATTCCCATTCTTTGTGTGTTATTCCCAGTTTGCTGTGATTCATACAGTCAAATGCTTTTGCATAGTCAATAAGACACAGACAAACAGCTTTCTAGTATTCTCTGCTTTAAGCCAAAATCCTGACATCAGCAACGATATCCTTCATGGTATGCCATCCTCTTCTGATCTGGCTTGAATTTATTATTTATTTATTTATTTGCTAATTTTTAATCATTTTATTGGGGGATTATTCAACTCTTATCATAATCCATACATACATCCATTGTGTCAAGCATATTTGTACATTTGTTACCATCATCATTCTCAAAACATTTTATTTCTACTTGAGCCCTTGGTATCAGCTCCTCATTTTTCCCCTCCCTTCCTCACCTTCATGAACTTTTGGTAATTCATAAATTAGTATTATTTTTCCATGTCTTACATTGACTGATGTCTCCCTTCACCCACTTTTCTGTTGTCTATCTCCCTGGGAGGGGTTTATATGTAGATCATTGTGATCAGTTCCCTCTTCCCCCACCCCCCACCTTCTCCTTCCCCACCTGGTATCACTACTCTCAATATTGGTCCTGAGGGGTTTATCTGTCCTTTGATTCCCTGTGTTCCCAGCTCTTATCTGTACCAGTGTACATGCTGTGGTCTAGCCGGATTTGTAATGTAGAATTGAGGTCATGATAGTGGGGTGGAGGAAGCATTAAAGAACTAGAGGAAAGTTGTATGTTTCTTTTTCTGTTTTTGTTTTTTTAATGTTTCTACATATGTATTTATATGTGCTGCAAATACACTCATGAATACCTGGAGAGCAAATCTATGAAAAATATGTATTTATATGTGCTGCAAATACACTCGTGAATACCTGGAGAGCAAATCTATGAAAACTTCTTAGCCATAGCCAAACACCTTCAGGAAATGAATTGCTGGTTTTGGAAGCTGAAAACCATAGTCTCACGGGACATCAAAGTCATTTGGTACAGTACAGTTCATCCTTCTTGGGTGAGTAGAAACTGGGTACTTAGAAGCTTATGAATGGCCATCTAAGGTGCAATGTTGGTCCCTCCCTGCCTGGAGGAAGAACAGTGATGAAGACACATAGAAACCATTCGTTTAATGGACTAATGAACGTGTGAACCCTAACCTCCGTCACTCTAAGACCAGAAGAACTACATGGTGCTCTACTGTCCTCCTCTGAGAAGGATCACCGTAAGAGACCCTGGTTAGAGTGGGAGAAAATGTGGAAGAAAACTCTAAATCAAACAAAAATATCAGGTTTACTGCTCTTACAGAGACTGGTTGATCCCCTGAAACTATGGCCTTTTGAGACATTTTCAATTTTGAACTGAACTCAATCCCTTGTCTCAACTTACAGCCAAATGAAAATAGGACTATAAGGTGAACAATAACTTCTTAGAACAACCAACAATGCTAGATCAAGGGCAGCATTTGCCTAAGAATAAAGCTCAGAAGTCAGGAATGGATAGGATAGAAGGACCGAAGGGAAATAATAAACACGGGGAAGTAGTGCAAAGAGTGCTATTATATTGTGGGGACAGTAATCAATGTCATAGATAGATACATACATACACAGATACATACATACATATAGATTTTTAATGGAAAAACTAGTTGTAGTGCAATCCTTTACCTAAATTACAACAAAAACAAACAAAGACATGAACCTAGATTGATCACTGCATAGAACGTCTATGCCTCCACAAGATGTACTTACTCTCTGAAGCAACAGGAAGCATCTGTTTTCCAAGGCAGTTACTGGGTGCCTCATGTAGCTTCCTGAGGTTTAGTTAGTATTTGGCCCCTAGTGATCCCTCTTGATCAGGTCTGCCTCCATTTACTGGCCTCAGGTGTGGCCCTGCAATCAGGTAGCAGGACCAAAGGCCACGCTGATTACTGCAAAGAGGTCTTATACCTCACAAAACTATATTGTCCTATTGAAAAGGTTAAGCAGTGTTGAGTTGGTATTTACAGCCACTGTTTAATCCATGAATATCTTTTGATAACTCTTATTTCAAATTGAGGAGCCCTAGTGGCATAGTGGTTTCACGTTGGGCTGCTAACCACAAGGTTAACAGTTCAACATCTCCTTCTCAGGAGAAAGATGGGACTTCCTAACCCCTTCAAGAGTTACTGTCTCGGAAACCCACAGGGACAGTTCCACCCTGTCCTGTAGGGACGCAATGAGTGGCCACCGACCCAATGGCAATGAGGTTTTGTTGTTGTTATTTCAGATTGATCCATTAGACATGCCATAGGAGCTCCTGAGTATGCTACCCAAAACACAGAGAGAACTGCTTGATTGCCAGTTGCCAAGATCTGAACATGACTTTCATGATGTCAAGATAAATACATCAAGTCCTTTAAGTTTTAATCTTTCAAGATTACTACATTCACAAACTAGGGCCTAGGGAGTTAACAGTTAGATCTTGGTAGGATGCCTGCCCTAAATTAATTCTACCTTGACATTTGAATATGATTATACCTGTAAATAGCAAAAGAAAAAAAGGAAGTGGTTGTTGTCCAGTTGCCTATGGGACAGAATAGAATTTTGTGCTCGAAGTTGTATGTTTCAACAGTGGTATACCGCACCCTGACTGGCTCATCTCTTCCTTGTGGTCCTTCTTACAGGGGATGTCCAATTGTCTACAGATGGACTTTGGGTCTTCACTCTGCACTCCCCCTCATTCACAATGATATGATTTTTTTGTTCTGGGTCTTTGATGCCTGATACTGATCCCATAGACACCTCGTGATCACACAGGCTTGTGTGCTTCTTCCATGTGGACTTTGTTGCTTCACAACTAGATGGCCACTTGTTTATCTTCAAGCCTTTAAGACCCCAGATGCTATCTCTTTTGATAGCCAGGTACCATTAGCTTTCCTCACCACATTTGCTTATGCACTCATTTTGTCTTCAGCGATCGTGTTGGGAAGGTAGGCATCACAGAATGCCAGCTTATTAGAACAAAGCATTCTTGCGTTGAAGGAGTACTTGAGTAGAGGTTCAATGTCTGTCTGCTACCTTAATACTAAACCTATAAATATATGCACATAGATCTATTTCCCCATCATCATATATGAATATATTTACATTTGTGCATGCCTATATTTAGACCTCTATAAATGTCCTTTGCCTCCTAGTTCTTTCCTCTATTTACTTTTACTTTCCTCTTGTCCCACTATCATGTTTGGCCTTCATTTGGATTTCAGTAATTCCTCTTGGTTATATTGATTAAGCCCTTCCAGGCCTCCTGCACCCTCCTTGCCATCAATTTTAGATCATTTGTTGTTCCCTTGTCCCTGGGTTTGTTAACACCCACTTCCTTTCACCTCTCTCCCCCTCCTGCCACTCCCAACCGTTGGTCCTGTTGTTTTCTCCTCTGAATTGTTTATCCTGCTTATCTTATCTAGACAGACCTGCAGAGACAGAAATAAGCACAAAAACAAGACACAGCAAAACAAAACAACAAAAAGAACAACAATAAAACCAAGGACAAAAAAAGCCTATAAATAGTTCAACGTCTGTTTATTGGCCTGTAGGAGTGTTTTCCAGTCTAGTCTCATGAAATGCCATGCCCTAGCCTCAAAGTCTATTTTTTTATTCCTCGGGGACTTCATTGTTCTGCTCCCCTGTTTCTCTGTTGCACACCCTTAGTGCTTCATCTGACTTGAATTTATAACAGTTCTCTGTCAATGTACAGTTGCAACTGTTTTTATATACCTTAGGGAAAAGATTACTTGTAGGTCATTGATATTATTCGATAATTTCTATATTCTGTTGCATCACCTTTCTTTGGAATGGACGCAAATACAGATATCTTCCGTTCAGTTGGTCAAGTAGTCATCTTTCCATTAACATGGCTATAATTTTAAAAAGAAAACAGAAAGTACAAAGTGTTGGAAAGAATGTACAGGAATGGAACACTTACATATTGCTTGTGGGAATGTAAAATGAAGTAACTGCAGTTCTTCTGTTAAACATCGAGTCACTATATGAGCCAGCATTCCATTCCTAGAGTAGTGAAAATACATTTCCACGGAGAAATGTGTCCACAAATATTTGTTTACAGCATTATTCATAATAAACAAATTGATGGAAATACCCAAATACCCATCATGGATAAATGAATATCCACACCCACAACGGAGTGCTATTCAGCCATAAGAAATTATGTACTCCCCCCCAACTACCATGATCCGAATTCTACCTTGCAAGTCTGGTTAGAGCAGAGGTTGTACGCTGGTGCGGATGGGAGCTGGAGGCACAGGGAATCCAGGGTGGATGACACCTTCAGAACCAGGGTGTGAGGGGCGATACTGGGAGAGTAGAGGGTGAGTGTTTTGGAAAGGGGGAACTGATTACAAGGATCCACATGTGACCTCCTCCCTGGGGGATGGACAACAGAAAAGGGGGTGAAGGGAGACGCCGGATAGGGTAAGATATGACAAAATAATAATCTATAAATTATCAAGGGCTCATGAGAGAGGGGGGAGCGGGGAGGGAGGGGAAAAAAAGAGGACCTGATGCAAAGGGCTTAAGTGGAGAGCAAATGCTTTGAAAATGATTAGGGCAAAGTATGTACAGACGTGCTTTATGCAATTGATGTATGTATATGTATGGATTGTGATAAGAGTTGTATGAGCCCCTAATAAAATGTTTTTTAAAAATGATGTACTGTTACATGCTACAACTTAAATGAATGCTGAAAGCATGATCCTAAAAAAAGAAGCCAGACCCAGAATGTATGTAATACATTGTATGATCTATTTTATTTACTTGATTCTTTTTATAGGATATCCTGTTACATGCTACAACTTGGATGAACCTTAAAATGCTAATACTCACCAGAAGAAGCCAAACACAAAGGGTCATATATGATTCCTTTTTATTTATTTATGATTTCTTTTATATGATATCTTCAAGGTAGACAATCCCATCAAGGCAGCAACCAGTACAGTAGTTACCAGGGGGTGGGGACGCAGAGAATAGGGAGTGATGATAGCTTAAAGGACCTGGAGTCTTTTCATGAGATGATGTAAAAGCTTTCAAACTCAAAAGAGATGGTAGTTGCACAACACTGTGGATACACGAAATGCTGCTGAAATGTACACATTGAGAGGTTGGAGACAGAGGACGGGGCTGTGCACCGGCCAGAGGAAGGCCAGGGCAGCACAGAGGCCCCTCCTGTCGGTCCTGGGTCTTTTGGCACCAAGATGAGAGAGACGGAGGCGTGGAACAGAGATCGAATTTAGCCAGGAATGTGAAGTTGAGAAAGATTTTATTGAGGCAGAGAAAGAACTTCCAGGAGGGAAGGGAGAGCAGAGAAAGGGACAGGGGCATCTTGAGCCCCTGGGCGGTTTCGAGACCCAACGAGTTAGGTCAGGGAAATTGCGCCTGGCAGTGAGACAGTGGGACATATATAGGGCTTGAGCCAAGGATGTATGTACTGATAAGGGGAAGGAAGGTCTTGTGGTGCTGCAGTTGCAGGGTCTGAGTCAGGATGTGGTCTATGAGTAAATCGTCCTGGGACACTGAGGGAAGGGGCTGTGCAGACCCGGCCAGGAGAGATAAGCTCCTTGGAACGCTAGAGGCAGGGACTGCGCAGTCCAGCTCTGGCCTTGAGAGGTGGGGGGAAGGGGGTACACAGTCCAGCAGGGTATCTTTTGGGAGAGCTGGGGGAAACAGTTGCATGGTCCAGACCCGGTCCAAATATCCCAAACTCTTAATAGTGGTAATGGGCACTGTTTTTTTCTTAACTACTTTCTGCTGAGATAAGGTTGAAGAAGAGGGTGGGGGGGTCGGGATTAAGAATTGGAAGGTTCAGGGCCTGGGTCAGTCTGCAGTGGACTGTAAGTTTGAAGCTAGAATTGGTTGAAGGTCAGGTTGGAGATGGCTTTCATTCGGTCCTGCAAAATTTTAACACAGTGGGAACCAACAGTAACAGTATACAAATTATTGCCAAAGGCCCAATGAGGGGTATAATCCATGACATGACAGAACTTTGAAACCATGAGGAGGGGCTGGTGGTGCCCCACTGATATTTTCTGATTTCTTTGGCCATGTGAGCGCTTTAATATTTTATTTAACTACTTTTGACTTATTGATATAGTGTATCAGATTTAATGCACGACGGTTTTGAAGGGTTACCTATGCCAGGGATATAAATTGTTGCTGTAAGGAGGTGAGAGACCTTGAGGTGGAGTTTATGACCAGCTGGAGTTGCTTGTTAAAGTTTTGTGTTTGGTGTATGCTGTGCCCTAACGGGCGAGTGTGCAGACATGGGCCTGTGGACACATGAACATAAGTGAGCGAGTTTGTACCAATCAGTGTGAGTGGGCACATGGGTGTGTGAGTGTGTGCAGGCATGTGCACGGAATGTAAATGTTGTATGAATAGTGCACATGGGAGTGTGAGAATGTGAGAACAAGTTGTTGTAGTGAATATAAGTGTATAAGAATGAGCTGGTATATTAACAGTTATATTATGTTTGTAAACTTTAGATAGAGAAAATCTATTTTCATCCTGATTTATGAAGTAACAGACTAGCTGTGGTGATGACTTTGGTTTGGCTTTTATAATAACTTGTGTATTCTGTTAGCAGGCTTTGTTCAGAGATTGTTTCCTGAACTGTGAATTGCTACATGTACATGTCTGAGACTAGAGAGGGATTGGGTGTAACAGAATTGAGTAAAAAGTTAAGTAGAAGAAGTTTTAGTAAAGCATAAGGTGGTAGGGCCTACCATCTGAGTGGAGTAATGGTCACGGTGTGGGTTAGGGATTAATTTCACCCAAGTCAGATGATGTCAATTGGGGTTTTCGAGGACTTTGGTTGCTCTGGGAGTCATCAGGATGACGATGTGTGGTTTTTTAACTTGGGTTGCAGAGGTCGAGGATGGAGGTTTTTCAGCAGAACAGAGTCTTCTGGGTTGATTACAGGTAGTGTCAGGTTGCACAGGATCAGGGACAGCTAGACATCTGTCTGCGTGTTCTCAAAGAAAAGTTTATAAGAGAGAGATATAGGGTAAGTAGTTTGCCAGTGGTAGTAGTGTGACTGGTAAGGAATGGTTCATTAAATTGGGCCTGCCATACATCAACTTGAAGGGGCTTGGGGAAGAGGGAGAGCGAGGAGTGGCGTGGATTCGAGTTAGGGCCAGTGGAGGTAGTTCTCTTTATGAGTGGTATAGTTTTAGAGTTAGTTTAGACAGATGACCTTTTATAATTCCATCCACCTTTTCAACTTTTCTGGAGGCCTGAGGCCTGTATAGGCTATATAAGTGCCACTTAATGTCTAGTGCGAATGACACTTGTGTGATTTGAGACACAAAGTATAGGATGTAGGAGCTGAAGAAGAGCACAGGGCCCTGTATGCAGGGAGTGATGGACTTGATGGAGCCGATCTTCGGCTTGGTTGGCAGGGAAAACTATTCACTTACTGTTTATGATGAAGGACGCTTTAGTAGTTAGGAACTTTCTTTAGCTAAGTGGAGTGCTCGAGTGAGAGCAATTGGTTCTGCTTTCTGAGAAGTGGTTCCGACCTGGAGACGTGCAGCTTCCCAGACCTGATCAAGTGAAACTATAGTCTAGGCGGCTTGTTGCTGTCCCTGGGTGTCTACAACATAACTGTTATCAGCAATCAAAGTTAGATCTGGATCAGGATAGGGCTGATTTAAAAGTTTAGGTTGAGGTAGAGTTAGTTCTTCAATCGCTTGTGGGCAAGAGTGATTGCTAGGTTCTAGAGTTGCTGGGTTTAGAGAGGGAGCCTGGCACAGGGTTATGTTAAGGTTTTAAAGTGGATTTTTTGTAGGCAGTTGGGAGACAGTAAAGACAGGAATTGGTGTGAGACAAGGTTTTGAAGTGTGTGGGTAGATAACGTCTGGATATGCTCTCTTAGTGTTAATTTGAGAGCTTTTCTAGAAGGGCAGAAGCTGCTGCCAGGACCCAGAAGCACAGGGGCCAGTCTCGGACTGTCATGTCTAACTGTTTGGACAGATAAGCTACAGGGGATAGAGCAGGCCCCAGGGACTGAGCCAGAACTCTAACTGCTATGCCTTGATTTTTGTCCTTGTAAAGTAAAAAAGGTTTACTGGGGTTTGGTAAATGTAAAGGCGGAGATTGGAGGAGAGTCTGTTGGAGGTTGTTAAAAGGTTGCTTTGATTAATTGGGGAGAGTCTAGAGGGCTAGCAGGGGTGGGTGGTTTGAATTAGGACCTTGTCTGTTTTGTTGCTTCCCCGTGTTCCTAACAGCTTGATGTCCTTTACATTCTTTTCACTGAATATGAAAATTGTACAAAGTAAGTGTCAGCAAAGGGTTAAAGGTCTGCCGGTAATGGTTTTGGTTGCAAACATTGAAGGCAGCTGCTTGGAGGGAGAGAGGTTAAGGGAGTCGGGCTGTGTCTGCTTTAGAACTGTTTTAGAAGAGGCTGCAGGGAAAGGCAAATGCTGACAAGCTGGGTTAAGGGGGATGGTAAAAGAGGCATTATTAAAGGTGGGGTGACTAAAGACTTGGAGGGATGACCATCAATTCCATAACCGAAACCGGGGAAGGGGAAGTTGGGCCCGAGAAGGAGGGGAGGACTGAAAAGACCATGTCCACCAAAAGAAAACCAGCTTACCTGCTGCACCGATCACTACCCTGGGCATGGTGTAGGGCAGGTCACTGAGGTCGCCAAGTGAGGGGCTTCTTTGTCGGTGGCCAGGTCAAGCAGTGTTAATGGTGGTTCCGTGTTTGGAGGGACTGACACTCCGTAGCTAGGCACCAAGGGGCAGTGACTTCTCCAGTGGCCCTGCTGAGCGCACGATGGGCAAGGCTTAGTGGGTGGCCAGGGATGTGGGCAATGCTTAGCCCAATGTCCTTCCTGGCTGCATTTGAAGCAAGGTCCTCGAGGTGGGTGGTCAGAATCACTGTGAAAGTTGCTGCTTCCTGAAGTCTTCTGACTCCTCCCTCCAGCTGGCCTGGCCTCAGGGCGACAATCAAGACTTGGGCTTGCCAGCTTACCCCTTGGTGGGCCCGGGACTCCTAAGCTGCCTCAGCATGTTCTTCTCGGGCGTTGAAACCTTCAATGCCATGTTTACCAGGTCACGGATGGGGGTCTGAGGGCCATCTTTCTCATGTTGGTGGCTGGCTGTTATGCCATGAGTGGCTAGCACAGTAGCCCCTTTGGAGAGGTAGGGAGGGTCTAGCCTAGTATATTGGGTTAAGGCTTCAGTTAGGCCAGTGAGGAAAGATGCAGGGTTTTCACTCGGCTGCTGGGTAATTTCTTGTAGCTTGTCAAAGTTTACTGCTTTATGAGAGCTGGCTTGTAAGCCTGAGTAAGGTAGTAGGCGACTGTGGGGTTTGGGAGGCTGTGGGTGTCACCTCTGAGAGTGGAGGGAGGTGGTGGTGAGGGGCACCCAGAATATGGAGGAGGCCTTACTGGGGGTGCAGACAAGGAGTCAGGGGGTTCAGAGAAAGATGAGGGGGCATACTGTCAGGGGCCTGATTAAGAGCTTGTTTGGTTAAGAGAACTTGAGCAGGGTGAGAGACAGTACATAGAGAGGGATGGGAGTGAAGAAAGAAAAGAGCCTGAACATACAGAACTTCAGACCAGTTTTGAGTTTGCTGACAAAAATTGTCGAGGCCGCAGAGAATGTTGGAATCAAAAGTGCTCACCAGTGCGACTTACTGTCCAATTGGGATTGTAGCCACACTTGGTTACAGAAAAAGACCTGAAGCCTAGTGTGAGTATCTGGAGCCAGGCCCAGATCAGTGAGATTGGTCAGGAGGCATTCCAAGGGACTGTCCCTGGGAGACTTAGAGAGTGAGCTTTCCATGGCGTCTTAAACTGCAAGGGGTACAGTCAGAGGAGAAGGACGTCTCCTGGTCCCTGTTAGCACCCATCAGTCAGGAGGTGGCCCAGTAACCCTGAGAGCCATCCCGGTCAGAGCTAGGGGCCCAGTGGGAGAGTCCTGGACTCCCTGGAACAGGAAGGCACCCAGGCGCAGGCCTGCGACTTTAACCAGTAGACAGGGACCTTGCATCAGTAACAGTGAAAGACACCGCAGAAAGCTAGGGAGGGGGAGAGGCCTGGCTTTGTGGCCGGCTGAATGAAGGTCTTTTAGATAAAGTCTAAGAGCAGGCACCGCAGAACTGCTAGGGAGAAGGAGGAAGTATTTTTTAGAGTAAATCTGAGAGCAGACACTGTAGAACTGCCAGCTTGAAACACACAAACAGGTAGAAAAAGCTCAGACACACATTAGTCACATTTTTGGACAATTAAATAGTGAAAGTACAATTGCTGTAGTAATAGCAGTAGCAACTAAACAATGTAGCTAAAATACTTGCTATAAGCAAACCTACAAAACGCTTAGGTCTGGTTTATGCTTTCTCAATCTCTTCTAATACCTGTAACCATCTTTTAGAATACCAAGGCCCAGTAATATTCACTGGCAGCATAATAAAAGATTGATACAAAATAGCAATGACAATACCTTCAGGGGAGAGCAGAGAAAGGGACAGGGCATCTTGAGCCCCTGGGCGGTTTCGAGACCCAACGAGTTAGGTCAGGGAAATTGCGCCTGGTAGTGAGGCAGTGGGACATATATAGAGCTTGAGCCAAGGATGTATGTGCTGGTAAGCCTTGTGGTGCTGCCGTTGCAGGGTCTGAGTCAGGATGTGGTCTATGAGTAAATCGTCCTGGGACACTGAGGGAAGGGACAGACCCAGCCAGGAGAGATAAGCTCCTTGGAATGCTGGAGGCAAAGACTGCACAGTCCAGCTCTGGCCTTGAGAGGCGGGCGGAAGGGGCCGCACCGTCCAGCAGGCTATCTTTTGGGAGAGCTGGGGGAAGCGGCTACATGGTCCAGACCCGACATGTTAAAGTGGTTAATTGTACATGTTGCCATCAACTTGGTTCTGACACATAGTCACTCAGTCCTGTGCCATCCTCACAACTGTTGTTATGTTTGAGCCCCTTGTTGCAGCCCCTGTGTCAATCCATCTCCTCGAGGGCCTGAATCTTTTTGCTGACTTTCTACTTTACCAAGCATGGTGTCCTTTTCCAGGTACTGGCCTCTCCAGCTTGTGAAATGACATCTCTCCATTCTTGCTTGTAAGGAACATTTTGTAGCTATACTTCTTCCAAGATAGATTTGTGTGTTCTTCTGGCAATTCATGGTACTTTCAATATTCTTCTCTAGCACTGCATTCAAATACATCCATTTTTCTTCAGTCTTCCTTCCTCAACATCCAATTTTCATATGCATTTGAAACATTAGAAAATATCATGGCTTGGGTCAGGTGCACCTTAGTCCTCAAAGTAAATCTTTGCTTTTTAATACGCTAAACAGGTCCTGTGCTGAAGATATACCTAATGCAATGCACCTGCTGCTTCCATGAGCACTGATTGTGTATCCAAGAAAAAGGAAATCCTTGACAATTTCAAACGTTTCTTCATTTGTCTTGATGTGGTCTATTGGTTCAATTGTGAGGATTTTTGTTTTCTTTACCTTGAATTGCAATCCATTCTGACCGCTGCAGTCTTTGACCTTCATCTGCAAGTACTTCAAGTCCTCCAGCAAGCAAGATTGTGTCATCTGCATATCACAGATTGTTAATAAGCCTTCCTCCAATCCTGATGCCAAGTTCTTCTTCAGAGTCTGGCTTCTCAGATTAATTGGTCAGCATAAAGATTGAATAAGTATGGCGAAAGGATACAAGTCTGACACACACCTTTCCTGATTTTAAACTATGTTATGTTCAAAACTACTGCCTCTTGATCCATGTACAAGTTCTGCATGAGCACAATGACGTGTTCCGGAGTGCTCACTCTTCTCAAGGCCGTCCATAGTTTGTTATGATCCACAGTCAAATGCATTTGCATAGGCTATAAAACAGAAGTTAACATTTCCTTGTTTTCTCAGCTTTCAGACAAGAGCCATCTGACATCAAAAGTGAGATAATATATGTAAAATAACTTTTTTGACCAGTCTGCAACCATGCTCCCTGTTTTCAAAGGTCAACTGACTGACTGCTTTGACTGTGACTGGCCTGCCACCTGCTGGGCTTGTGCTTAAATTACATCGTTGTTTTTGTAAGGATCACTCAGCCATCAAGAGGAGACCTGCAGAAAGCTCTCCTGATTGGTTTTACATTAAAACGGAGCTTTCTACTCCATAGTCTCGGGAACTCACAGGGGCAGTTCTACCTTGTCCTATAGGGTTGTTGTGAGTCAGCATTGACACCATGGCAGTGGGTTGGCTGGGTATATTAAATTATTTTAAATTGACAAATTTCAATAATTACCTATTCAATAAAAGCCCAAAACATTTATCAAACATCTACCAAGTGGACACTGCTAGGGAGAGAAGATGGAGAATTCTTAGTCCCTCCCCTTGAGGGGGTGATAGGTGAAGGTCAGTGGGTTAGCACAGACTTCACAGATTATTAACCTGAGCCTCGTGAAAGAAGTATAATTTTGAGAGGAAAATATGAGAACGTTGAGCAGCGAGAACAAGGTGAGAAAATGTACAGCATGCCTTTGGGTTAGTAAATTACAGTAATTGGTCTATATCATCAGATCTGAGGGAGATTGATAGTATTTGGCTGCTAACCAAAAGATTGACAGTTTGAACTCAGCAGTAGTTCTGAAAGAGAAAGATATGGCAGTCCACTTCCATAAGAAACCTTATGGGGTGGTCTACTCTGTCCTATAAGGTTGCTATGAGTGTGAGTTCACTTAATGGCAGAGGTTTAGTTTAGCTGGTTTGGCTCACTGGTGTGCACAGTCTACAAAGTCCTTTTAACATATACCCAAGAAGAAGCTCCATAGGAGACTTGTTGACAACATGGACTGTGATGTCAGATAGACCTGGATTAAAATCTGTCTTATAAATAATAAAATCTGTCTTATAAATAATAATGTTATACTTGATATCACAGAATCATATACTCACATACATCTTTTATCAAAGATAAAATGTCATAAGGAACCCTGGTGATGCTGAGTGTTTGGTGTTGGGCTGCTAACCACAAGGTCAGCAGTTCAAAACTGTCATCTGTTCCTGGGGAGAAAAATGAGGTTATCTGCTCCTGTAAAGATTTGCATAGGAAATCCTATGTAGTATAGCCAGAAGTCTGAATCAAGAGCCCTGGTAGTACAGTGGGCTACCCATTGGCCTGTGAATCCCCTCTGCAAAGGAAAGATGAGGCTGTCTGATCCAGGAAAAAAAATTAATCTTTTTATTAGGGGCTCATACAACTCTTATCACAATCCATACATACATCAATATGTAAAGCATATCTGTACATTCATTGCCCTCATCATTCTTAAAACATTTGCTCTCCACTTAAGCCCCTGGCATCATCTCCTCATTTTCCCCCCTCCCTCCACTCCCCCCTCTCTCATGAACCCTTGATAATTTATAAATTATTATTTTTTGTATCTTGCACTGTCCAATGTCTCCCTTCACCCATTTTTCTGTTGTCCGTCCCTCAGGGAAGAGGTTATATGTAGATCCTTGTAATCGGTTCCCTCTTTCCAACCCACCTTCCCTCTACCCTCCCAGTATCGCCACTCACACCACTGGTCCTGAAGGGATCATCCGCCCTGGATTCCCTGTGTTTCCAGTTCCTATCTGTAACAGTGTACATCCTCTGGTCTAGCCAGATTTGTAAGGTAGACTTGGGATCATGATAGTGGGTGAGGAGGAAGCATTTAGGAACTAGAGGAAGGTTGTATTTTTCATCGTTGCTACATCGCACCTTGACTGGCTCATCTCCTCCCCAAGACCCTTCTGTAAGGGGATGTCCAGTGGCCTACAGATGGGCTTTGGGTCTCCACTCCACACTCCCCCCCCCCCCTAATTCACAATGCCATGATTTTTTGTTCTGATGATGCCTGATACCTGATACTTTCAACACCTCGTGATCGCACAGGCTGGTATGCTTCTTCCATGTGGGCATTGTTGCTTCTGAGCTAGATGGCCGCTTATTTACCTTCACTGATCGGGGAAATATTTACAATCTCTCTCAGACACCCAAAGGGATTGTTCTACTTTGTCTTATAGAGTTACTACGAGTCAGTGTTAACTCAGTGGTAGTGGGTTTGTGAGTTGCAATGGGCTCGATAGCAGTAGGTTTGGTTTGGATACTTGATAGGAAGTCTCTCTAAGTTTTGCTTATTTCATCTATAGAGAAAAGTACCTGATTTATTGGATACATGTCTGTATTGAGATAATGCTTGTCAAATGCTTACACACTGTTGTTAGGTTTGTCCAACTGGATCTAACTCAAATCCACTCTATGCACAACAGAATGAAAATGTCCAGGTCCTGCATCGTCCTCATAATTATTGGAATGCTTGAGCCTATCGTTTATAGCCACTGCTTCAGTCCATTTAGTTCAGGAGCTACCGCTTTTCTGCAACCAAGCATGATGTACTTTTCAAGGTTCCTTCCTGATAATGTATCCAAAATGTGTGAGATGATGTCTCACCATCCTATCTTTAAAGGAGCATTCTAACTTTCCTTCTTCCAAGATAGATTTGTTCTTTTGGCAGTCCATGACACTTTCAAAATTCTTCACCAACACCACAATCCAAATGCTTGAATTATTCTTCTGTATTCTTTATTCAATGTGTCCAACTTACAAATACGTATGAGGCAACAGGAAATACTATGGCTTGGGTCAGACACATTATAGTCCTCCAAGTGACATCGTTGCTCTTCAACACTTTAAATAATTCTGGTGCAGATTTATCCAATGTGCTATGTCTTTTGATGGCTGCTTCCATGAGAATTCATTGTGGATCCAAAGAAGATGGACTCCTTAACAACTTTGATCTTTTCTATATTTATCATGATGTTGTCTATTGGTTCATTTGTGAGGATTTTTGTTTTCTTTACATTGAGTTACAATCCACATTGAAGACTGCAACCCTTTATCTTCCTCAGCAAGTGCTTCAAGTTCTCTTCACTTTCAGCAAGCAAGGTTGTATCATCTGCATATCACAGGTTGTTAATAAGCCTTCCTCCAATCCTGATGCTTAATTCTTCATATACTCCAACTTCCTGGATTCTTTGCTCAGCATATAGATCGAATAAGTATAGTGAAAGATACACTCCCTGATTTTATGCCTTACAATAATCTCTTGTTATTTTTGCATAACTGCCTCTTGATCCATGCACAGGTTCTGCATGAGCATGGTGAAGTATTCTGGAATTCTCATGCTTCTTAATGTTATCTACAGTTTGTTATGATATACATAATCCAATGCCTTTGTATAATCTAGAAAACACAAGTTAATATTTTTATGGTATTCTCTCCTTACAGCCAAATCCATCTGACTTGAGCAGATGTTTGACAACTGTTGACTGTAAATTTAGTGAACATGTTTAGAGAGTTTTCTCTAAAATAGAAATCTGATTTAAAACTTTCTTCTGCGTAAACATCTTCAGCGTTTTATATACTAGTCAGCACTTGAAAACTGCAATAATTTGTAGCTATCAAAAGCCAGGCTGAAGCAGTACATTGACAGGGAGCTGCCAGAGGTTCAGGCAGATTCAGGAGAGGATATGGAACAAGGGATATCATTGCTGACATGTGATGGATC
Source organism: Tenrec ecaudatus (assembly GCF_050624435.1). Taxonomy (NCBI): domain Eukaryota; kingdom Metazoa; phylum Chordata; class Mammalia; order Afrosoricida; family Tenrecidae; genus Tenrec; species Tenrec ecaudatus. The sequence goes on from NC_134530.1 coordinate 77,361,054, forward strand.
TTGGCTGAAAGCAGAGAATATCAGAAAGATGTTAACTTGTGTCTTGTTGATTATACAAAGATGTTTGGCTATGTGGATCAAACAAACTATAGACAGCTTTGAGAAAAATGGAAATTCCAGAAAATTTAATTGTGCTAATGTGGAAACAACAAGGATCAAGAGGCAGCTGTGCAAACAGAATAAGACAAGACTGCATGGATTAAAATCAGGAAAGGTGTGAATCAGGGTTGTATCATCTCATACTTATTCATCCCATAAGCTAAGCAAATAATCAGAAAAGCTGGATTATGTGAAGAAGAGTGTGGCATCAGGATTGGAGGAAAGCTTCTTAACAACCTGCAGTATGCAGGTGACAAACCTTGCTTACTGAAAGTGAGAAAGGCTGAACCACTTACTGATGAAAATAAAAAACTGCAGTCTTCAGTACAGATTACAACTCAATATAAGGAAAACCAAAATCCTCACAACTGGATCAATAGATAACATCATGATAAAAAGAGAAATGATTGACGTTGTCAAGGATTTCATATTGCTTGAATCCACAATCAATGCTCATGGAACCAGAAGTCAAGAGATTAAACAACACATTACATTGGGTAAATCTACTGCACCAGACCTCTTCAAAGTGTTGAGAACAAGGATGTTACTTTGAGGACTAAAGTAAACCTGACTCAAGCCAAGGTAATTTCAATTGCCTCATATGCAGGTGAAAGTTGATCATTAAATAAAAAAAGATGCAATTTTACTATGGTGTTGGTGAAGAATGCTGAAAGCACCACAGACTGCCAAAAGAACAAACAGATCTGTCTTAGAAGAAGTGAAGCCACATGCTCCTTAGAGACAAGGATGATGAGACTTCGTGTCACATACTTTGGACATGTTATTAAGAAACACCAGAAGGGCCGGCTCCAATCCCAACTACATAGGCAGCCCCTACTCCCCACAGAAGAATTCACTTCAGAGGACAGACTGAAGCTACAGCTCAGGGAGAGGGACATGTCTGATCAGAACACACAGGAGCAAATGAAGGGAGAGGAAGAGAGAGTGGAGCACATCCTGGCCCACCAAGTCTTGAGGATGATATCTCTTCTCATAGTAGCCAATGCACAGAGAGGATTATATGGCCAATCCCACGAGGTGATATGATGTCCCTCACTGGCCCATAGCCCTAAGGGAAACAACACTGGAGACACAGTGCAGGAATTGTACCCGATCTGATCGCATCACACCGAGCTGAAACACTAAGGGCGTGCAACAGAACAGCAAGGGGAGCAGAGCAACAAAGTCCCCAGAGAATACCAAAAATAGACTTTGGGGCTAGGACATGTGGCACCCCATCAGATTTGATGGGAAAACAATCCTAAAGGTCAACAAGCAGACCTTGAACTATTTACAGGCTTTTCTCTCTTTTTCGGTCTTTGTTGTTGTTGTTTCTTTTCTTTTGTTGCTTTGTTTTGCTCTGTCTTTATTTTTTGTACATATTATTATCTCTGCAGGTCTATCTAGATAAGATAGGTGGGATAAACAATCTGGAGGAGAAAACAAGGGGACCGATGCTTCCAGAAGGCAGGAGAAAGGAAGTGGGTGTTAACAAACCCAGGGACAAGGGAACAACAAGTGATCTAAAATTGATTGGCGAGGAGGGTGTAGGAGGCCTGGTAGGGCTTGATCAAGGGCAATGTAACCAAGAGGAATTACTGAAACCCAAATGAAGGCTGAACATGATAGTGAGACAAGAGGAAAGTAAAAGGAAATAGAGGAAAGAACTAGGAGGAAAAGGGCATTTATAGAAATCTAAATACAGGCATGTACATATGTAAATATATTTATATATGACTAGGGAAATAGATCTATGTACATATATTTGTAGGTTTAGTATTAAGGTAGCAGATAGACATTGGGTCTCTACTCAAGTACTCCCTCAATGCAGGAACACTTTGTTCTATTAACCTGGCATTCCATGATGGTAACCTTCCCGACACAATCGTTGAAGACAAAGCGGGTGCATAAGAAAATGTTGTGAAGAAAGCTGATGATGCCCAGCTATCAAAAGATATAGTGTCTGGGGCTTAAAGACTTGAAGATAAACAAGCAGCCATCTAGCAGAAAAGCAACAAAACCCACACGGAAGAAGCACACCAGCCCGTGTGATCATGAGGTGTCCATAGGATCAGGTATCCGGAATCAAAAATGCAGAACAAAAAAATCGTATTGTGAATGAAAGGGAGTGCAGAGTGGAGACCCAAAGCCCATCTGTAGACAATTGGACAGCCCCTATCAAAAGGGCTCCAAGGAAGAGATGAGCCAGTCAGGGTGCAGTATAGCACCAATGAATGAAACATACAACTTCTAGTTCTTTAATGCTTCTCCCTCCTCCCACTATCATGATCCTAATTCTACCTTACCAATCTGGTTAGACCAGGGGATGTAAACTGGTACAGATAAGAGCTGGAAGCACAGGAATTCAGGACAGATAAATCCCTCAGGACCAATAATGAGATTAGTGATACCAGGAGGGTAAGGGAAATGTATGTGGAGAAAGCAGGAACCAATCACAATAACCTACATATAACCATCCTCCCTGGAGGATGGACAATAGAAAAGTGGGTGAAGGAGACATTGGACAGTGCAAGACATGAAAAAATAATAATTTATAAATTATCAAGGGTTCGTGAGGGAGGCGGGGCAGGGAGGGAGAGAACAAAATGAGGAGCTGATACCGAGGCCTCAAGTAGAAAGAAAATGCTTTGAGAATGATGGCAACAAATGTTCAAATGTGCTTGACACAATGGATGGATGTATGGATTGTGACAAGAGTTGTATACGCCCCCAATGAGATGATTAAAAAAAAGAAAGAAACACCAGTCCCCAGAGAAAGAAACCATGCTCCATAAAGTAAAGAAAAAGCCCCATGACAAGAAGGATTGGCACAATGACTGCAACAACGACTCAAACATAAGAAAAAAGGGAGGATGATGCAGGACCAGGCAGTGTTTCCTTCTGTTATGCACAGGCGATTACTATAAGCCCGAAGCAACTCAAGGCTCCTAACAACAACTACACCAAAAGCTGATGTTTAATCTGTGAGGGCAATATTCCACTCCTAGGATTACAGAGAAGGAATCCAGTTAGGTGGCTACGGTGGGATGACAAATCCCCTGCTTTCACATTTAATTCACTGGAGACTCCATTCTGAAAGCTAGTTGAAACTAGAATGTTAAGAACTTTGTTTCAACTGTGTTGGCTCTGGGCAGACACTGAAGATTTTTAGACAGAAAAGAGTTTTGAACCAACGATTGTAATCATAATCATATAAAAATCATCAAACATGTATTTGGCACATATAAGACAGAAAAGAGATTGAATTGGATTTGGCTTTTAGAAAATTAACCTAGATGGCAGCACTTCATCATTTAAAAACTCTACCATAGTAGGAAGGGAACAGAGATGACTTTTAATATTATATTTATAACGTGATTTTTAAGTGAAAACTTTATGTTTTCCTTCTACACATACTTTACAGACATTATTTCTTATCCTCACAGCATGCAGGAGGCATTACAGATACAGGTATCCCCTAGGTTAAAAATACCCAACTTAAAAAAAATACCCAATTTATGCACAACCTGTAGTTTACGAGCCCCACTCCCCCATCATATATATGCAAAATAATATGATGATTTGTAATAACAAATGCTACTTTGTAGCACACATCAGCATTTTTACTGTATTATTATATTAAAGATGATGTTTTAGTGTTTAAATGTGTTTTATGCACAGAAAGGTATACTATATACTAAGACAAACACTGGAGTAATGCATAGTAGGTACCTAACTTATGTACAAATCGGACTTAATGACAGATCTAGGAATGTAACCCATTGATAATTCTGGAGCAGCCTATAAGGACCTGGGGATCTGAAAGTAGAAGGGCAACCTGCTCAAGGTCATAGAACTGGTGAAATGGCTGGGTCAAGCGTCAAACCCAAGTGTGTTTACACCAAAGCTCATATTTTCATCAACACCTCATCTCCTCCCAGAGGGTGGAGAAGATATTTTAAGGCAGGAAGATGCCTCCCTCAAAGTATATGGTGCAAAAAAAGCAGGAGTGTATGTGCCAAGGGTGAGTCCCCAGGCTCCTCCCCTGAATACAGAGTCTGGTGCTAAGATGTACAGTTCTCCAGTTGATATAATCTCTCAACACAGACATTCCCCAACTAGACTGAGTCCTCATCTGGAGAAGGCTGCAGCCTTTCAGACAGGTTTTATCGTGCCAATCACTCTGACTCCTTCTCTGGGGTCTACGGATCAATGTCTTCACCTGGCAGATACCTTGATCAGAAAGCACAAAATGATATGGAGCGGAACCTCTCTGAGCTTGAGCTTTCTTGTCTACAAAACAGAAAAACTACCCACATCACAAGGTTGTTTTAAGGCTTCAGAATAAATATTTTATCAAATATAGGGTAATATCTGGCACATTATTCAAATTCAACTGCTTAAAATTGTTCATCTCCACTGCTATTACCCTAGACATAGTCCAAGCTACTATTTAACTTAGACTTCTAGATGATTCCATTTTTCTGCTTCAAAACTTGTCTCCACAACATCCAGAGTGATATTTTAAACATAAATTAGAGAATAGTCCTTCTCTGATTGAAAACCCTTCTAAACTTCCCATTGCCCTTGAGACAAAATTTCCAATCCTTACCATGGTTTCTAAGTCTTTCGTGATTCAAATTCTGCCTTCTCTCTGTCTCCATCATCCCTTGCCACTCATCCTTGCCCAGGCCACAACATGAGCAGTGGCTGATTCTCAGTTCCCCAGGCTCTTTCCCACACTAGGCCTTTGCGCATTATTGTTCCCCTCCCTAACTGGTACTTGGCCCTAAGGCAGCGCTTCTCAACCTGTGGGTTGCGACTCCTTTAGGGGTCGAACGACCCTTTCACAGGGGTCACCCGATTCCGAACAGTAGCAAAATAACAGTTATGAAATAGCAATGAAAATAAATTTATGGTTGTGGGGGGGTCACCACACACGAGGAACTGTATTAAAGGGTCGCAGCCTTAGAACGGTTGAGAACCACTGCTCTAAGGACTCAATGTACATGTCTCATCCTTCAGAAAGACTTCTTGGAACCTCCTAAACTATCTCTCAATGATCGTCCTCGCCTCCATTACTTTCTCTACTAACCCTCTTATAATATTTCAAGATTTAGTACAATTTATCCTTACATATTCAGTTGTGTTTACATAATGCTTTATTGCCATTCCAAATATAAGCACTTTAAGTGTATGAACCAAGTCTGTTTTTTTACTACTCTATTCCTAAGGCCAGGAGCCCTGGTGGCATAGTTCTTATGCATCGAGCTGCTACCCACACGATCAGCAGTTTGAAACTACCAGCCACTCCACAGGAGAAAGATGAGGCTTTCCACACCCGTAAAGAGTTAAAGTCTCGGGCACTCACAAAAGCAGTTCTACTTGGGCCTGTTGAGTCCCTATGAGTCAGAAATAACTCGATGGTAGTGAGTTTAGTTTGCTATACCTAAGCCAGGAGCCCTGGTGTCACAGTGAATTAAACACTGGACTGCTAACTACAAGGTCCAAACCCACTAAGTGCCTCTCAAGAGGAAGATGAGACAATCTGTTTCTGCAGATTTACAGCCTTAGAAACCCTAAGGAGCAGATCTAGTCTATCCTAGAAGGTCTCTATAAATTGGAATAGATTTGATGGCAATAAATTTGTTTGATTATCGCTCATGGCTATTACAGGGAGTTCTGGTGGCATACACCTTGGGCTGTTAACCACATGGTCAGCAGTTTGAAACTACCAGCTACTCCACAAGAGAAAGATGAGGCTTTCTACTCCTGTAAAGAGTCAGAAATCCTCAGGGGCAGTTCTAATCTGCCCTACAGAGTCGCTGTGAGTTAGAATAGTTCTAAGAGAATATTTATTAAATGAATGAAAAGTAGGTGCTCAGTTATGATTTCATTAGTTCTCTATGCCCTTTCTTCATGTATTATACAATGAACACAAATATTGCTTCATGTATCACGTGCCATTCATTTATTATAAGAGTTTATGAATATGACCTTTAGAAACGAGAGTCCTTGGTTTAAATCCTTGCTTTGCCACATCTCCTGTGTGATCCAGGAAGGTTCTTTAACCCTTCTGGGTCTTGTTAAATGGAGAGTTTAGCATTGGTGGCAAAAGATTTTTGTGAGAAAGTATGTAAAACATTTAGCAGTGAGATATATAAGTGCTAATAAATGGCAGCCATTTTTGTTACGTTGCTGCTGTTAGGTGCTGGGGAATTAATTCTGACTCATCGCCACCCATGTGCAACAGCTAGGTTAATCAGGAGCAGCACCACTTGTCTGTCACTTTGTCACACTGTGGGGGCTTGTGTGCTGCTGGAAACTGTGTTACCGGTATTTCAAATGCAGCAGAATCCCCAAAGTGAACAGCTTCCAGCAGAGCGTCCAGACTAAGAACAGACTATGAAGAAGGACTTGTTATTAGGAATGATCACTCATTCTTTGCCTACTCCAAGACTATGCTAGAATACTTTTGTGCCCTGGGAGAGAGCTAGAGCTAATTTTTTTGTCGGTATGCTTGGGTTCCTGTCCTGATATTGTTGTGGAGAGAATTTGGCACGCTTTTAAGCTTCCTTTTCCTCGTTTACAAAACAGACTTCCCACCACCTCACCCCGCTTCCCGCACTTTACTTAAAGCACAAGGGTGTTTGTGGGCATGTGCAAAGGCCTGATAAATTGTAAAAGGCTATTATGTAAAAGTAAAGGTCTATTATTATTAATCATCCCTGGCTCACCTCCCAAGGAAACTCTGGGTGAAGTATTGTTCCAAGTGATTAAGGCTGAGGAGAGCTTTTGTCTGGAGGCCAAGTTTGAACCTGATCTTCTCCCAAGGGGCCAGGCCTCTGTTTAATCCCTGATTGAGGAAAGGAGTTTGGGTAGCTCACCAATCTCAGAAAGGAAGAGAAGAGTCCAAAAATAAGACATGCCTTATTTGCATGCCTGATGGCTGTGGGTCCAGTTAAGGGACTTGATGGGGCTCTTCTTGTGTCCTGATTTTCCTAGCTCCTCCTTCCCACAGTACAACCTTATTAGAGTTCTGGCCAAAGGATTACACTGGTGACAACTATTTCACACATCTTCACTGTCCGCCCTCAATCTAGCACATCATTGAAAACACAGTCCCCTGACCACCCAAGGGGTAGTGACAAAATGTAAAAGAGTGCGCCTGGTTTTCAACCCATTCATTTATTTGTGACCTTGGACAAGTTCTGAGCTTCCAACCCCTACTTGTAAATGGGAAGAGAAATTGGAATCTCTGGTCTTTGATATTCCTTCGTGCTAGAGGTAAGTTGGTTAGTGTTTAGCTACCAGTCCTCTGAGTATAGTTCTGATATGAATGTTGCTTAGTATTTTAGTTGGTGTTAACAAGAAAAAGTAACACTGTGATGTCGCCTGGAATTTCTCTCCTTTGTCAAGGTGAGGCATTTCTTTGCTGAACTGAATAATTGTCTTCAATAGTAGAACACTTGCTAAAACATTTTTTGTATGTGTTTTACAATGTAACAGCTAAGATGCAATACACTTAAATTTAATCTACATTATTAACATTTGTTCCATCACTCTCTGGACAATTAATAAAACAAATAGTCCTAATCATTAGGAAAACAACCTCTGATAAGTAGTATTTTGCATTGTCTGTGGTGTCAGTATTTCACCAGGGCTAACTTCAAGCGTACCAGTAAACAGTACCATTACACAGTTTTGGGAAGAGATGCACAAGGACCCACCATTATACAAGATTTTCACAAAAGATTAGTTAGCTGTAAATAGCCATAAGACCCAAAAGCATACATAAGACTGAGATGTACTAAAGTAATTAGAATGTGATGAGTGCTGTATTTTTTATCAGTGTTTGCATTATATGTGTTTTTCTTGCAAAGGAAACAATCCCTTTGTAAGCCAGCAAGCACAACCAAACTTCCCATGTGCACTATTCATATTACATGCATGTTCGTGTTATCTGTCTGCGTGTGTTCTTTGTGGAAAATATTGTTCTGAGCATAAGCAGTCCTTGCTTTGTACAGGAATGTTGGACCATAAAAATGACCTTGCAAACTGAAACTATGTAAAGTGAAATCTATGGGAAAAATAGTTGTTCCATGCTAAAACCTTAAAAACTCTCTTATTGGTAGTTATAAGCATGCTGATATTGCTCCTGTGTGCCACTGAGCCCATTTTGACTCACAGCGACAGATGTATCAGATTGGTCTGCTCCATAGAGTTTTCTAGGCTACAATCTTTAAGGACCCTGGTTGTGCAATGCAGCCAAGTCGAAAGGTTACTAAAAAGTTGGCAGTTCTATCTCACCAGTCACTCCAAGAGAAAATGTGACAGTCTGTGTCCATAAAACTTTTACAGCCGTGGTGAAGAAAACTGATGGTGGCCGGCTATCAAAAGAGATAGCATCTGGGGTCTTAAAGGCTTGAAGATAAACAAGCGGCCATCTAGTTCAGAACCAACAAAGCCCACATGCAAGAACACACCAGCTTGTGTGATCGCAAGGTTCCGAAGGAATCAGTTATCAGGCACCAAGAACAAAAATATATCATTGGGTGCACACCTCCATGATACGATCGCTGAGGACAAACAGGTGCATAAGCAAATGTGGCGAAGGAAGCTGATGGTGCCCAGCTATCAAAAGGTATAGAGTCTGGGGTCTTAAAGGTCTCAAGTGGCCATCTAGCTCAGAAGCAACAAAGCCCACATGGAAGAAGCACACCAGCCTGTGCGATCACGAGGTGTTGAAGGGATCAGGTATAAGGCATCATCAGAAAAAAAAAATCTTACCATAGTGAATGAAGGGGTAAGTGCAGAGTGGAGACCCAAAGTCCATTTGTTGACTACTGGAGATCCCCATGCAGAGGGGTCTAGGGGAGGAGATGAGTCAGTCAGGGTGCAATGTAGCACCGATGAAGAATATAGCTTTCCTCTAGTTCCTAAATGCTCCCCCCCAACCCCCAACTATCATGATCTGAATTCTGCCTTGCAAGTCTGGCTGGACCAGAGGATGTACACTGATGTAGATAGGAGCTGGAGGCACAAGAAATCCAGGGCAGATGATCCCTTCAGGACCAGGGGTGTGAGTGGCGATACTGGGAGGGTAGAGGGAGAGTAGGTTGGAAAGAGGGAACCGATTACAAGGATTTACATGTGATCTCCTCCCTGGAGGACGGACAACAGAAAAGGAGGTGAAGGGAGATGTCGGACAGGGCAAGATATGACAAAATAATAACCTATAAATTATCAAGGGCTCATGAGGGAGTGGGAAAGGGAGAGGGAGGGGGAAAAAAGAGGACCTGATGCCAAGGGCTTAAGTGGAGAGCAAATGCTTTGAAAATGATGAGGGCAATGAATGTACAGATGTGCTTAATACAATTGATGTATGTATGGATTGTGATAAGAGTTATATGAACCCCTAATAAAACTTAAAAAAAAAACTTTTACAGCCTGAGAAACCCTATGAGGCAGTTCTACTTTTTAAATTTTTAATCATTTTATTGGGGATTCATACAGCTCTTATCACAATCAATACATATATCCATTGCATCAAGCACATCTGTATATACGTTGCTGACATCATTTTCAAAACTCTTTCGACTTGAGCCCTTGGTAACAGCTCAATTTTCTCTCTCCTTCCTTTCCCTACCCTCCCTCCCCATGAACCCTTGATAATTTATAATTTTTTTCATGACTTACACCAACTGCTGTCTCCTATCACCCACTTTTCTGTTGTCTGCCCCCCCCCCGGAATGGGCCAAATGTCACTCATTGTGATCAGTTCCCCCTTACTCCCCGCCCCACTTCCCTTACCCTCCTAGTATCGCTACTACCATTATTGGTCCTGAGGGGTTTATCTGTCTTGGATTCCTGTGTTGCAAGCTTTTATCTGTACCAATATACATGTTCTGGTCTACCCAGATTTGTACGGTAGAATTTGGGTAATGATGAGGGGGGAGCATTAAAGGACTAGAGGAAAGTTGTGTATTTCATTGGTGCTATACTGCACCCCGATTGGCTCATCTCTTCCTTGTGGCCCTTCTGACAGGCGATGTTCAATTGTCTACAGATGGACTTTGGGTCTCCAATCCATGTTCCCCCTCTTTCACGTCAATATGATGTTTTTTGTTTTGTTTTGGGTCTTTGATACCTGAAACCTGATCACATCAATACCTCATCATCACACAGGCTGGTATGCTTCTTCCATGTGGGCTTTGTTGCTTTTCAGCTAGATGGCCTCTTATTTATCATCGAGCCTTTAAAACCCTAGATGCTATATCTTTTGATAGCTGGGCACCATCAGTGTTTTTCACCACATTTACTTATGCACCCATTTTGTCTTCGGTGATTGTGTCAGGGAAGGTGAGCATCACAGAGCCCTGGGTTAGTAGAACAAAGTGTTCTTGCATTGAGTGAGCACTTGAGGCCCAATGTCTATGTGCAGGGCAGTTCTACTTGGTGGCCGTGAGTTTTGTTTATTTTTATTTTTATGGAAGCAGATTTCTGGGTCTTTCTCCTGTGGAACAATAGAGAAATGAAACAATAGTATAAGTAATAATCAGTTAATATACTGTAACTCCTTTTTGTAATTAAAAAATTGAAATATAATTCAGTTAACAAAAAGTTCCATTTTAAAATGTACACGCTGGTGAATTTTATTACATTATAATATATTAATAATGCAGTGCACCCACCACTATTATTTAATTCCAGAACATTTCCATCATTCTCAAAGAAATTCTTTATTTGGTAGCAGTTACTCCCTTCCCCTTCCATCTCCACAGCCTCTATCTACTCTCTGCATCTATGGATTTGCCTGGATATTTAATATAAATGAAATAATATAATGTATGATATTTTGTGTCTCTGGCTTCTTTCACTTAGCATAATGATTTGAAGACTCATACATGTTGTAACATGTATCAATACTTCATTCTTTTTATAGTTAAATAATATTCCATTGCTTTAATGGACTACACTGTATTTATTTATTCATCCATTTATGGGCCTTTGGTCATTTCCACTTTGTTTGTTTTGTTGGTAGTGGTGTTTGTTTGTGATTCTGAGTAATGCTGCTATGAACACTCATGTACAAATTGTGTGCAAACATATGTTTTCAATTTTCTTGAGTTTTTATATGCAGGAGTGGCATTACTGTATCCTTCCTATGTCTAAGATGTGCTTTGTTTTTTAAATAATATTTTATTGTGCTTAAGGAGGAAGTTTGCAAAACAAATTAGATTTTCATTGAACATTTTAAATGAAAATTATTCCAGTACTTGTCTGTCAGCTTGTTGTACTATGATAGCTTATGTGTTACTGTGATGCTGGAATCTAGCTCACTGGTATTTCAAATGTCAGCAGGGTCACTCAAAGTGAATAGGGTCCAATGGAGCTTCCAGACTAAGAATAGACAAGGAAGAAGGACTTGGCTCCCCACTTCGGAGGAAGGAGCCACTAAAACCCTTATGCATAAGTTTGAAACATTGTCAGATGCTGAAGGCCTAATGAATGGAAGCAGAACATTGTCAGATAGTTCCTGAGGATGGGCCCTTGGGTCAGAAGGCACTTGAAATGTGACAGAGGAGGAGCTGATTTCCCAGAGTGGAGTTGACCATTAAAGACTGAGTTGCAATATTGAAAGGTTCTGTGGCAAAAAGTCATTGTACCAAATAGAACTAGTTGGCCATTCCACATTTCAGGAGGTAGCATATGAGCAAGAACTAATGGTACTGAAGGAAAAAAGTTCAAGCTTCAATGAAAGCATTAGCCAAAAACAAGGCCCCAGGACTTGATGGAATAGTAATCAAAATGTTTCAACAAGTTGATGAAACATTGGAAGCATTAACACATCTATGCCAGGATATTTGGAAGACAACTACTTGGTCAACTGACTAAAGGAGATCCATATATGTACCCATTCCAAAGAAAGGTGACCCAACAGAATGCTTAAATTATAGAACAGTATCATTAATATCACATGCAAGTACAATTTTGCTGAAGATCATCCAACAATGGTTGCAGCAGTACATTGATAGGGATCTGCCAGAGGTTCAGGCTGGATTGAAGAGAACATTTAACAAGGGATATCATTGCTGACATGTAATGGATCTTGGCTGAAAGCAGAGAATACCAAAAAGATGTTTACTTGTGTTTTATTGACTAAGCCAAGGCATTCTACTATATGGATCATAACAAACTATGGATGACCCTGAGAAGCATGGGAATACCAGAACACTTCATTGTGCTCCTGCTGAACTTGTACATGAATCAAGAGGCAGTTTTGTGAACAGAACAAGGGAAAACTGCATGGTCTCAAAGGTGTGCTTCAGTTATATCCTTTCACCATGCTTATTCAAGCTGTATACTGAGTAAATAATCAGAGAATCTGGCTTAGATAGAGAAGAATGCAGCATCAGGATTGGAGGAAGGTTTATTAACAACCTGTGATACACAGATGACACAAACTTGGTTGCTGAAAGCAAGGACTTGAAGCACTTGTTGAGAAAGATCAAGAATTTCAGCATTCAGTATGGATGTAAAGAACACCCAAATCCTTACAACTGGACCAATAAGTAATATCATGATAAATGTAGAAAAGGTTGAACTTTTCAAGGATTTTTATCTTGGTTGGATCCACAATCAATGCTCACAAAAATGGCAGTGAAGACATCAAAAGCTTTGTGGCATTAGATAAACCTGAAATTGAACATTGAATAAGAAAGACTGAAGAAGAATCAGTGCACTTGAATTGTGGTGCTGGAGAAGAATATTGAAAGTACCATGGACTGCTAAAGGAAAAGCCAACCTGTCTTGGAAGAAGTATGGCCAAGTTGCTCATTAAAGGCAAGGATGGAGAGGCTTTATCTTACATACTTCGGGCATGCTATCAGAGAAGATAAGTTCCTGGAGAAAGTAATCATGCTTGGTCACCATATAGCTCAACAATGAGCGCAAGCACAGGAACAATTGTGAGGACGGCTCAGGACCAGGCAGTGTTTCGTTTTGTTGTGCATGAGGTCACTATGGGTTGGAGCCAACTCAATGGCACCCACCACCACTACCACCACCACAAATTATTCAGCGACCTTGGTCACATTTTACACAATGTATTATTCTCATTCATTCTGTTATAGTTGGACTATTTCCAGTATTCTAATTTCGCTGCCTTCTTATGTTCTTATCTTTCCCTTAGAATAATTTTGACCATGTGTTCTCCTATACTCCTATAGATGATTTTAAAAAGAAGCTTACAATGATATTCTGTATCTTATAAGCTAATCTATTATGTACCTTAAAGGTGACATCAAGGAATATTTTTGGTTTAAGTTTTTTTTTTTTTTTGGTTTAAGCTTTAAAGAGTATCTCAGGGAAATGTTTGCAGGGAGCCCTCTAGACCCAACCAGTCCAGTAAGTCTGGATTCTTTTAGAATTTGAATTCTGTTCCAAAATTTATGTTCAATTTTTTTGGACTGTAAAACTGTTTTTCAAAGCAGCTCCACCACTGTATGAGGGTCCAGATTTTAAAAAATCATTTAAAAATCATTTTATTGGGGACTCGTACAACTCTTATCACAACCCATACATCCATCCATTAAATCAAGCACATTTGTTGCCATCATCATTCTCAAAATGTGGGTCCCGATTTTTATACATTCTTGCCAACGCTAGTTATTTTCTTGCCTTCTGTTTTAATGGCCATTCTAATGGGTGTGAAGGAGTCCTGGTAACAATGGCAGATAAGCATTGGACTAATAACCCCAATGTTGGAGGTTCAAACCCACCAGCTGTACTACAGGAGGAAAATGAGGCTATCTGTTCTCATTAAGATTTACAGGCTCTTAATTATGAAGGGTTCATGAGGGACGGGGGAGTGGGGAGGGAGTGGGGAAATGAGGAGCTGATATTAAGGGCTCAAGTAGAAGGCAAATGTTTGGGGAATGATGATGGCAACAAGTATACATGTGTACTTGACACAATGGATGTATGTATGGATTGTGATAAGAATTGTATGAGCCCCTAATAAAATGATTTAAAAAAAAGATTTACAGCCTCTGAAACCCTATATAAGGTCTCTCTGAGTTGGATTCCACCTGATGGCAGTGGATGGATGGCAATGAGTATGAAGTGGTAACTCATTTTTAATTTGCATTTTCCTAATGCTAATGATGTTGAGTATTGTTTCCTATGTTGTTCATATATTTTTTTCTCCAGAATTATCTATTCAAGTCCTTTGCCTGTTTAAAAATGGAATTATCTTTTTATTGCTGAGCTCCAAGAGCCCTTTATATATTCTGAATACTAGACCCTTATTAGATATGCAATTTGCAAATCTTTATTTTCTTCTGTGGTAACCATCTTTTCTCCTTCCTGACAAAGCTCTTTACAGTACAAAAGTTCATATTTTTTCTTTTTTATTTTTAAAGTTCATAATTTTGATGAGGTCTAATTATTTTTTAGTTTGATTATGTTTTCAGTGTTATGTCTAAGAAACCTGTGCTTAATCCAAGGCCACAAGATTTATACCTATGTTTCCGTCTAAGAATTTTATAATTTTCTCTCATATATATATATATAGGTCTTTGGTCCATTTTGAGTTAATTTTTATATGTAGCATGAGGTAAGCCAAATTTATCCTTTTAAAAATAGCAATCCAGTTGTCCCAAAGCCATGTGGTGAAAAGATTTTACTGACTCCATTGAGTGGTAGTATACTGTAACATAAAACATTGAAATATTGAGAATTAAATGTTTTATTTATTTTAAAAAACTTATCACAAATAGTTTGAATATTTTGCCTTCTCATTGTATAACTAACTTATGATAGATACAAAACAAGCAATTTTCTCTACTTTGCCACATAATCATATTCCTGTTTGCATCAGCTTTCAACATTTTATTCTTTGTACTTGCAATGACATGAATTATTTCCAAACATTACTTTAATGCAGGTGATAATTAGGTTTTGTGCTAACTTGTCTGGGCCAGGATTCTCAGTGGTTTGGCAGTTGAGGCCTAGTAATCCACCATGATATGACTTAACACAATGTAATCAACTCCATAATGGGATCTGTTGTGAATTGCCAGCGGTTATAAGATTTCAGGGTAGAATTCAAACCCCTTATTCAGGTCAAAGACCTGATTCAATTGAAAGTAAGTTTCCCTGGGGATGTTACCTACTTCCTATATAAATTGACACTGTGGGAAAGCATGCTTGCTTTTGGATGTGTATTGAACTTTGATCTAGCTCATCTATCTCTGCTTCTTTGAACTTGAATCAATGGCCTGACATGTTGCCTTCCAATCCCAGCAGACATCAGCTGCCTGCCATCTGACCTGTCAACCTTAGATTCATTCCCTTCTCTGGTCACAAACCTGCTCTGCTGAACGTGTATTCATCCACCTGTGCAGCCACCAGCTTGTGGTGTTTCTGCCAATCTTAGGTTCATCAGCTCCCTAAACTTTACCAGTCAGGAGAAGCCTCCAGTTTAATATCTAACCCATGGGTTTGGAACCTTTATGAACTTCAAGTAGACTTGCCTGCTTCTACAACTGTCTGAGACTCCCTCCCCACCGCCCCCCAGTTTTGTTGTTTTTCTTTCTTTTTAAAAAAAATCATTTTATTGGAGGCTTGTACAACTCTCAACACAATCCATACATCCATCCATTGTGTCAAGCACATTTGTACATTTGTTGCCATCATCATTCCCAAAACATTTGCTTTCTACTTGAGCCCTTGGTATCAGCTCATTTTATCCCCTCCCTCCCTGCCCTCCTCCCTCCTGAGCCCTTGATAATTTATAAATTATTATTATTTTGTCATGTCTTACACTGTCCTATGTCTCCCTTCACTCTCTTTTCTGTTGTCCATCCCCCTTGGAGGAGGTTATATATAGATCCTTGTAATCGGTTGAGACTTTTTAAAAATATGTCTCCCTCTCTTCATCTCTCGAGCTTTTGCTTCTGGGTCCAGTCTAAGATAAGGTATGTGTGTGTGTGCTTGTGTGTGTGTATGTGTATTTGCTGGCATTGCTTTCTTTGAGGTATCTTTATCCTTTGGGTTACAAGTACTGTCCTCATTTATATTAATAAATTTGCCTTCATGACATTCCTCTGGTGGTATATCTAGAGTCTTTCAAAAAGACATCACATCAACATTCCCAACAAAAATTATTTCTTCTATAACTTCATTTGTTTAACTCAAACCTCACTTTCAGTAATATCACTTTTTGTTTTACTTTTATCTCTTTTGGACACTTTCTTTTTTATAATTCTTTATCAAAAAATGACATGTTGGTTATTCAATGGGAAACAAGAAGATGATATGACTATACACTTTTGCTATCTGTGTGTGACCTGAGTAACAGATGCACAGTGAACAATAATTAACAAACTGTGGAAGAAATAATGTCATTGATCATTGTGCATGTTATTTACATAATAGTGAATTGAAGTGTTGGCAGCAAAGTTTGTACTTTATGTAATTAATTATTTAGAGTTAATATCACATGACAATTGAAATTTGAATTGTTTTTGTGGGACTGGTATTAGTTAAATAATGTGTTAGGCTGTAGTTTCTAAAGAAATAAAACCAGTGACACTCAGACACGTATCAGAAAGAAATGTATATAAAGGAGCAACTTACAAAGAAATTTGTATAAAGGGCAAGCCCAAGTCTGGCACAAATCTGTGGATCAGATGCTAGCTGGAGACCTTTCCCAACTCACGCAGCTGCCAGAACAATGAAGCAAGAAGCAGAAATCCAAAGCAGGAAAGCCAAAGCAGCCAACATGGTGTACAACCAGCTCAAGTCCCAAGGAACTAGATGCAGGATCCAGGCCAGCAGGAATAAGAAGAGAGAGAGCCAGTTCTCCACAGTCCATTTATAGAGATGAAATAGGGTCACACTCCCAAGGGGACATCATCAGGTTCATGGGGGAGGCCTTTTTGCCAACCTCCAGATAATGGTGATTTCATTTGTCTGTAAAAATATATTTATAACTCTCAAATAATTTTTAAATTATTGTGGGGGACAAGAATGAATCTTACATCTCAAAAGTTTTCTGGTCCTTGCCCTATTCTATGAATCCTCCCTTCCCTCAGTCAAAGTGCATATACACATACAGATAACTACATTGAAAGCCAAGTAAAAACATTTCCCCCCACCCCCACCCCTCTTTGGACTCTGTACTCTCAGAGAGGTTGTGCTTTGAACATAGTCAGAGCTCAGTGTTTTGAATTAAGGTAAATTCATATTTACTAGAGAACATGTCTGTGAATTCAAATAATTCACTCACATGCATACATGAGGTGTAGAACATGTACATAAAATAAACCTATGAGTCATCAGTTTTCAATAAATGTTGACTATTTAGTCCACTCTGTAGCCTGAAATATTTTTTGTTTATTTGGTTTACTAATTAGGAGAGAATCTATGTACATTGGAAAGCATAGAAAAGGGTATAAAGAAAAAAATAAAATTAAAAAAAGGATATAAAGAAGCTGCTATCACTTCTCTGGAGCTGCAAAAGATAGAGGTGGGGAGGAACAGTGCTTGAGATTAAAATGATGAGAAAAAAACAGATATTTAACATTGAATGCCTGCCATATTCTGAGCACTTTCAAGATAATATTTACAACTTTGGAGCATACAAATGAGAAAAACAAGACTTGGAGAATAAGTGACTTCCTCGTGTCCAAAATCTGAAATTGGTGGAGATGTATATTGAACCTAGATACACTCCCTCCAAAGGCCAGGCTTTTCCAACTGTGGTATACTATGTCTGTGCCTGGTAAGTAGTATAGAAGAGGTGGTGGGTACTAAGAACCCAACTGAACTGGACACCTTGAGTTTAGGCCCAGAGATGCAAATACCTAAATCAACACCTTCTCCTCAACCCAGTCCACATTGACAGTATTAAAACCCCAGTGTCCTATGTCCTACACCAGAGTCTGTTGATTATACCACATGCCAAGCTGCCTTATATGTTATCCTTTTTTAAAAAAGTCACAAACAGTCCTCAGTCCCAAGTGTATCCTAATACTTCCCTACTGGGACCAGAGAATGGTAGTGTGTGTCATCATAAACAAAATGTTCATAATACAATTATACTAATGGAAACACCTTCTTGTGTTATTATTCCATTGAATTTTACTTATAAGACATTTTGCTCACTTTTCAAGTCCTGCCAATGGTTAACCCTTTCCTTGTGGTTTGTGAAGGAGGCCCGGTGATTCTGTGTTTAAGCAAGTGGCTACTAACTGAGAAGCTTGCTGTTTAAATCCATCAACTACTCTGTGGGAGAAAGATGTGGAAATCTGCTTTCATGAAGATTACA
The DNA here is from genome assembly GCF_050624435.1 of Tenrec ecaudatus. Lineage (NCBI taxonomy): Eukaryota > Metazoa > Chordata > Mammalia > Afrosoricida > Tenrecidae > Tenrec > Tenrec ecaudatus. Next base: position 77,379,490 of record NC_134530.1, read on the forward strand.
ATGTTGGAAATCCTATGGGGCAGTTCTTCTCTCTCCTGTAGAGTCATCACGAGTCGAACCCACTCAACAGTAATAGTTCTGGGTTTGGTATTTAGTGTAAGTTTCCATCCTGAGTGTGAGATGGGGGAGGTGAGGTAAAAAGGAATTACCTTGGTTGGAATCTTAGCTCTGCCACTTAAAGTCACCTTGGACAAGTAATTTCACTTTCTGAATCTCAGTTTCCTAATTTGTCAACATGTTGAAACAACACTCATCACTATTTCCCTCAAAACTGGTCTTCCTTCCCGGCCTTTTATCTCGGTGCTTGCATCAACTACCAAGGTGCCTAAGCCAGAAACCCAAGTTCTATGTTTGACTTCTCTCTCTTCCTCACACATCCACCCAATCATTGAGTTTAATGACTTTTACCTACTGAAATCTCCATACTTTCTAGCCTGTTGTGGTGGACTTGATTTCGACCTATGACAACTCCATGTTTCAGAAAAGGTCTGCACCCCATTGGATTTTCAATGGCTGTGATCTTTCAAAAGTAGATCACTAGGACTTTCTTTATAGGTGCTTTTAGGTGGGCTTGAACCACCCATCTTTTGGTTAGTAGCCAGGCACTAGGGCTTAGCTATTTGTGCTACCCAGGCATGCCAAATTTGGCTTATTGGAAGATAACTAAATTTTCTCTGCTTTGGCATAAAATCTGTTAGGGTGTATTGCTTTGGTTGAAGTATATCAAGAAAAATCTGTCCTTAGATGGATAGTGAAAGGAGTATTTTAAAAACTGCTTTAGATCCTTGTGGATATATCCTTTGATATTACATCAAAATTTGTTAAGTTGTTTTTAAGTACCATCAAGTCAGTCCCAATTCATAGTGACCCTATGTACAGTAGAATGAAACACTGCCTGGGCTTGAGCCATCCTCATTGTTGTCATGTTCTAGCCCATTGTTGCAGCCACTGTGTTAATCCATCTTGTCAAAGGCCTTCCTTTTTTTTTTTTTTTTTTGCTATCCTTATACTGTACTAGGCATAATATCCTTTTCCAGGGATTAGTTTTTCCTGATAATAGGAGGGGGTACCCCCCCCCCCACAAAAAAGACGGAATTGCACTGGGCAGAGTAAAGCTTTTGTAGTACACATTTTTCCTGCTAGACTAGCATCAAGCAACATGCTCTGAGTTAGTGCACTCAGTGGCATCACCTGGGAAGGTTCTCTCTGGTCACAGTGAATTTTTTCATTAAAACATTTTTGCTCAAACCTTGTTTTTTGTGATGTCTGATAAGAGTACAGGCTGTGGAATTTTGTTTCCTGCTTGGGAAAAATGCCGAAGAAACTGTTGTGATGTTGAACACAGGTAATAAGGACAGCACTATGGAAAAACTCCAATGTATGAGTGGTTTTCTTGTTTCAAAAAGGTGAAATGCTGAAGGATGGCAAACTTTGTTTTGGATGTCCGTCACCTTCCTGAAAGGATGAAAATGTCGACTCAGTGCATTTGGAGTTCTTTGCACCAGGTCAGACTGTTAATCAAGCTTTCTATTTAGAGTTTCTGGAAAGATTGCATTACAGTGTCCAACAAAAAAGGCCTGATTTGTGGCAGACAGGGAACTGGTTTTGCCACCATGACAATGTACCTGCTCATGCAGGCATCTCAGTGTGCCAGTTTTTGGACAAAAAACAGCATGCCTCTCTTGCTCCACTCACTTTATTCACCTGTCCTCACTCCATGTGACTTCTTTTTGTTTCCACGGATGAAGAGGGCATGAAAGGACAGTGATTTGACACAGAAGATGTGAAGAAAAAAATGAGGGGGATGCTATCATCCATCCAAACTGATGCATTTGAAACATGTTTCAAAGAATGGAATCGCAAATTTGATAAATATATTAACTGTACTGGATAGTATTTTGAAGGTGATAAGGTTGTTTTGTAAAAAAAATACATAGATTTTTTTGGGGGAAGAATAAATAAATTCCGGGGGTTTTGGGGGTACCTCCTTGTATGTCCAAAATATGCTAGATAAAGTCTTGCCTCTAAGGAGCATTCTGGCTGTACATTTTCCAGGATATATTTGTTGGTTCTTTTGCAGTCAATGGAACTTTCAATATTCTCCACCAGCATCATAATTTAAATGCATTGATTCTTCTCTGGTCTTCCCTATTTAATGTCCAACTTTCACATTCACATGATGCAACCGAAAATATCATGGCTTGGGTTATGTGCATCTTAGTCCTCAAAGTAGCATCCTTGCTCTTTGACACTTGACAGAGTTTTGTGCAGCAGTTTTACTAAATATAATGTATCTTTTGATATCTTGATTGCTGATTCCATGAGCATTGATTGTGGATCCAAGCAAGAGGAAATCTTTGACCACTTCAATCTTTTCTTCTAAGGAATACCGCTTAGTGACATTTAAGGTTGGGTATCAACGTGGCTGGGGCAGGATTCTCAGTGATTTGGCTATTCAGAAGTAGTCATTCCCCATGATCAGATTTACTATAATCTAATCACTACCACATTGAGATGTTATTAGCAGCCAGTCAATTGAAAGGGAGTTTCCTTAGAGGTGTGATCTGCATCCCATATGTATGAATGCTGTGACAAAACTGGCTTGCTTCATGCTGTGTCTCGATCCTGCACCTAGCTTGTCATTTGACCTCCAGTTCTTTAGACTTGAGCCAGTGGCCTAGCATATTGCTTGCTGATCCAGAGAATGGTCAGCAGCCTATGTGACCTGCCTATCTTGGGTTCAAATGCTCCTGCAGCTACATGCATCAGGAGAAGGCTTCCGCCTGACACCTGACTCCCAGATTGGAATTTGCTAGCCTCTATAAATTACGCGTGCCATTTCCAAGAGATAAACCTGTATGTGTTTACGTATATATAGTGGCTTTGCTTCCCTAGAGAACCCAGCCCACATGGATATTTCTTATTAGTCTTACTGTAGAATATGAAATTTTGTGTCTTACAACATTACTATTCATTGGTTAGTTTTATACCTTAAATGATTACTTTGTCCATACACATTTTATAATATCATTTGAAAAATATTGGTTCACTGAGTTCAGCAGCTCTTCCAAGCATTAAGTATTAATTATATAACACTTTAAATATCATATTTGTTAATATGAACATCCATCTCTTTAGGAAAGTATTGGGAAGCTGTCATGTTCATGGTGGTGGACACAAATTCCCTCAAATTCTAATTTTACTTGAAAGCACAAATTTTATTATTGGCAGGAATTACTTAGTTGTTTTTTTGAAAAAGGCTGTTTTTATTTCCTAGAAAAATGAGTGCCAAACACCAAAGTCTGAATAACCACAGTTTTTGTTGTTGTTCTTTCAAGTAAAAATGATGTTTGAGAACTTGGATGCAATAGCGTGATAGCAGCAACAAGCCCACCTAACACTTAAATCTTGATTTCTAACTGCCATTCTTCACTAAATAGAACAAGAGCTCTGAGGAAATGAGTGATTCCAGAGCTAGGGCTGGAAACGTACAAGGTACATTTGAGATATAGTGATAAAAAGTAAGGGAAGTACTTACAAAATTATGGGAAGAGATTACAGGACGTAGAAGCCAGCCAAATATGAAAGAATTTGCACATCAAAATGAACAATGATGGTAAAAACCAAAAAACAAACTCACTGCCAGTAAGTCAATGCCTATTCATTGCAATCAAATAATCTAGTTGCTATCACCAGTGATGGAACATATAGGTATCATATTGCCTTCTGATATTACACACTGAGAAGAACATAGCAAAAGTATTCCTGCCCAAAATGCATAACCTGAATCTAATCATGTGGAAACACCAGGCAAACTCAAATAGATTTATTTTACAAAATAAGCAGCTTGTATTCTTAAAAAAAATGTAGAGGTCAAAGACCTGTACTGAATCCTGAAGAAAAAAAAAGGTTATTTTTCCATAAAGAATACTAGTGACTATTTAGAGCTCCCCAGAGAAATAGAACCAATTATATATAACTAACTTGTACACACACACAAACATTTGTGAGAGAGAATTATTTTAAATAATTGGCTCATGTGAGGTTTGGAAAGTCAAAAATCTGTAGGTTAGGTGACGGGCTAGAAACTCCTGGGTTTCTATGTTGCAATTTTGAAGCAGAATTTCTTTTCTTGGCTACTTCAGTGTTTGTTCTTAAGGCCTTCAACTAATTGAATGAGGCCTACCCACTTTATTGAGGGCAATCTCATTCACTTGTTGATTATAAATGTTAATCACCACAACAAAATACATCTAAGCCAGTGTTTGACCCAATAATTGGGTATCATAGATTAGTCAAGTTGACAAATAAAATTAACCAATAAAGTGGAACATTTGGAAAACTTTGGATATTGCCTATAGATTAAATCATCCAATGTATTGGTGTTAAATTCTTGATATTGATACTTATGCTTTGATACTTGTACTGAATAGGCTAAAACTATTTAAGGATACATGAATCAGAAAATAATTGTAATACTATAAACATGTATTAGTCTGGGTAGACTAGAGAAACAGATCCATGGACACACATATGTGTATAAGAGATTTATATATAAGAGCAACTGAACATTGAGAAAACATCCCAGCCCAGTCCAGATCAAGTCCGTAAGTCAGATATTAACTCATATTTCCTATATCAATCTATAAAGTCCTTTCAGACTCATAAAACACATGCAATGATGCCAAATGCAGAAGATCACATGACAGTGGGTACAAAGTCTTTGGATCCAGTGTCATTGTAAACATCTCAGCACTGGCAGGAGTCTCTCTGTAGCTTCTCCAGCTTCCGAGGTCTGGTTGCATCCATGCGGCTTGTCTTCTCCAGTGTCTCCCAGCGAGTTGCAGAGAGAGAGGTGTCTTCTGCCTCCAGGAGGAAGTACCAGATCTCCCAGAATTCTCAGGAGAAGGCCATGCCCACAGAAGTCTTATTGGCTATCTCTAGATTGACAGCCTAGACTCCACCCCTACACTCTTAATCTTAAAACTGACACCAGATTAGGTGACTGCCACAAAACATATATTTAGGAACCCTGGTAGTATAGTGGTTAAGCACTCAGCTGCTAACCAAAAGGTCTGTTTGAACACACTAGTTGGTCAACAGTAGAAAGAAGCGTCAGTCTCTTTCCATAAAGATTACAGGTCGAAATCCTAAGTGGGCTATTCTACCCTGCCTTATAGGGTCAGAATGAATTTTCTAGGAAATATTTTTTCTTTTAATATGTGTTTGCATATATATATATATATATATATATATATATATATATATATATATAGTGAGATCTCTAGAGATCTATGTAGACACAGAGAGGATGCCCATGGATGAATGTGACTAATGCAAACATGGGTAAATGTGGGTGAAGAATGCAATGCTATGAATGGCCTTCTAGCTATAGTTTTTATAACTCACACAAAATGACTAGGTAGGACTATGCAAATGTGAGGCCATCTGGTACACCAAGAGGATTAGGTAGCTTGCTAGCAATGTAAATTAGGTACAGGGAACCTTTGTGGGTATGAGATCATGAAAACAGTTGTTGTATGGAGCTTTAACAAGAATATTGGTCGGTTTTCTACTCCTGCTGGGCTTAAAATGAGCCACCCCAGAGGTGGAATGGAGGTGAGGGGAACTCATGCCCATAAGGAAAGAATAGCTAGGAATATAGTGTGCCCTTCTGTCCTAGGGTCTCTGTGCTGGGAACCTCTTTAATTCAGGAGACAGAAAGCTGTGGCTGGAGATGGCGAGAAGCCGCATCAGAGAAATGGCAGCAGTAGAGGGAGCAGAACCAGGAGCTTGACATGAGACAGAGTGGGGGCTCCCTGGCCCACAGAATGGGAGCACCAGGTACCTGTGCACAGGAGGCTTGCTGCAGAGTTGGATGTCTTGGAGCATTTACACGCAGAGCTAAAAGAGTTTTATGACGCTTGTCTGAGCAGAGCAGAGAGGAGGCAGAAAGGCTGAGCCAGATACAGGTGTGCTTTCTGGCATGGTTGAAGGGAGTCTGATCTTGACTGGAGAACTGTATTCTAAGCCTTTTGAATCCTGATTTATGGGAGGTGGGGTTGGTATCAGTACAAAGGTTGGAGGGTGGAGGCACATCTTGCTTGTGTTTCATAGGAATTGGCCTTGGGCTGTTGATTTTGATTCTTCTTCCCCCTTGGGTAGTTAGACGAGGTCAGGTGCTGCCGGGACAAAATTTCTACAGAAGGCATATGGAAATTTTTTTGCACTATTTTTGCAACTTTAAAACTGAAATTGTTTTCAAATAAAAGGTGAAAAATAATTCCCCAAACTAGAAGTAACATATTTGACTATTTCCTTCTAAATATCATACCAAAATCCCAAACAAACTCAATGTCATCGAGCTGATTCTGACTCACAGTGACCCTAAAACAGGGGACTGAGTAGGACTGCTGCAGTGGGTTTCCGAGATTAAAAATCTTTATGGAAGTAGAAAGCCTCATCTTTCTCCTGAAGCTGGTGGTTTTGAATTGTTTACTTTGAAGTTAGCAGCCTGTCTTAATCCACTCTGCCACAAGGGTTCCTTAAATATCATACACATACATTTATATTTAGATATTTTATCATTATATAAAAGCATAATTAGAATTATAATAATTTTCACTTAACACTGGTTTGTATTTGACACTGAATCATAGGCATTTTAACAGCATTTAAAATTATTTTTGAAATATATTTAATTGATGTATACTATTTCTTCATAGAGCTAAATTATCATCATTTACTTAGAGCTTTCCTTAAATTAAGAAAATAAGTTTTATGTCTTACGCCTGCAGTAAAACATACAGTAACATCCTTTTGGGGGCATATATTTGTCTACATAGTTGATTAATTCCTTATGGTTGATTCTTGGAAGGGGAATTGCTCCACTTTTTAAAAAAAATAAAATACTTAAGTACCCTAATGAGCTCCCAAATAATCCCAATTTCCTTTTTACGTTCATGCTGCTTTACTGACATCTCGCCTGTTCTGGGGTTCTCCTGTTCGCTAGCAGACTGGCAAATGCCAAGGTAGACCATAGGTGGGCAACAACAGGCTGGGCTCAGCTCTGGGTCAGGATAATCACCTGTTGAACAAAGTCCTAACTCTTTGGAAGGCTCTGAAATGTATGGAAAAGGCTGAAAGTGCAGGCTACTCATAGCCTTCTGAGGTCCTATTTGAGGTGCACCTTGTGCCAAGACTGGTTCTGGGGACTCAGAGATGAACCACACCTGACAGAGAACTCACAATCTGGTCGAGGGTCATACAAGTAAGCACATATTGACATTGCAGTGGTAAGTATAGGGTTGCCATGAGTTGGAATCCACATGATGGCAGTGATTGAAAAGAATTAATTTTTTTTAATCACTGCCATCATGTGGATGGAGTTCTGGTGGCAGAGTGGTTATGTGTCGGGCTGCTAACTTCACGGTACCCAGTTCGAAACCATCAGCTGCTATGAGATAGAAAGATGAGGCTTTCTACTTCAGTAAAGATTTAGTCGTGGAAACTCACAGGAGGCAGTTCTACTCTGTCTTATAGGGTCACTATGAGTCGGCATTGACTTGCTGGTAGTGAGAGTTGAGTTATAAATGGAAGCACAAGGGTTCTTAGGAGTATAAGAGGTCTTATGCCTTCCTTTAAGGACACTTTTACATGTAAAATCTCTTACAGCATTCATCCAGTCCCCCTTCTTTCCTGCCGTTTATTCTATCCAGCTATAATAGATGAAGCATGCCCTAGTCTAAATTCAATAAAGAAAATAGAATCTATCAGACTTGGTGACTAATTAATGGAGCAAGAGACACAATAGTAAGAGTGAATTCCCAGAATTTTGGCTTGGGCACTTGGGTATATGATGGTGCCATTTACTATGCCAGGAAATGGGTAATTTTTTTGGCCCGAGTTTTAAAGAACACATTGTAAGGAGCAGAAACGATTTTGTGTGAGGTACTAGACATTATACATAAAAAAGAAATTGGGGAGGTCTACCAAATTGGAGTCAGAAGATATTTTTTTTTAATTATTTTTTAATGATGGGGTAAATGTGTCTACATGTGGGAAGGATGGAGTTAGGGGGTGGGTGGATTCCAGAAGATATTATAGTAGTGGAAAGCAATGCAAGAATAAGAATGGGGTAACCAGATCAATTGGCAGCAGATCAAGGCAGATTAAAATGAAAAAGAGATTTATAGTCAGGGAGAGGAAAGCAGATGAGAGACAGTCTAGGGCAGAGGGCACACTGGGTAACAATAATCAAAATGACTGAAAGCAAGTAGAAGATAAAAGGATTGAAATGGACTGCTATGATCAGAGGAGCCCTGGTGGTACAGTGGTTAAAGTGCTCAGCTGCTAACCAGGAAAGTGTGGCAATCTGCTTCAGTAAAGATTTACAGGGTTTGAAACCCTAAGGGGGGGGGGGTTACTCCGTCCTATACGGTCACTGTGAGTCAGACTCAACAGCAATAGGCTTTAATTTTTAGGATTTATTATTGTTATTTTTTTACTATGATCAGGGAGGTGGTGGTGAATAGAAGCAGCAGAATTCAGCAGCAGAATTTGAATAGAAGGTGAGAAAGTCTGAAGCAAGAGGAAACTAGTCCTGGGAACAAATGAATCATCTTCTTGTAATTGCTACACCCTGGTTGGCATGATTATGCATAAACAAATACAAATTTCTTCTGATGGTAGTGATCTAGGTTTTGGAAAGTACAGTGCTCATGCTAGTTTGCCAAAGTGATCTAAATTAAAGTATCCTTTTCTCTAGACTGGATAGTAACAGTACCTTATTCTTTATACAACAGTACCTTATTCTTACACAATTTTCTGAAGGTTGTAGAAAGAATTGTGATGAAGTCAGAAATCCCAGAGTGGATTTCTTGCTTTTCTTTAGGCTGACTACACTGCACACGTAAGGCTGAGTCTTAATTTTTCTCTGAGTCTTGATTGTTGTAAAAAAAGGCAATAACATGTTTTTTTTTTAGTTTGTTTTGTTTTCTAAGTGGTGAAGGCACTTTTAGGATTATACAGGAACAGCTCTCATTGATTTGGAAGAGGTTATACTTTTTCCTAAGATGACTGCTTAATTATTATTTGCAAGTTTCCTGGAGTCCTAATATCATTTTATTATATGAGGCATAAAGGTTTAATATATTAGGCTGTAACTTATGGTGAGATTATATTATGATTTAAAAATACATATATATACACACACACAGAAAAATATAAAGGTTCTGTGCTGATTAATTGCTATGCAATAGAATGTCATAGGGCCCAGTGTATTTGGGCGCTATTCTTCTGTGGAGATGTAATATATAAACGTTAGTGAAATTTAGGGAAATTTCACTCATCCCAGATATGATGAAGAATGACACACTCATTTTCATTTTTTACAGGATGATACTTAGGCGCGCACACGCACGCACACACATACACACACCTAGATGGGCACAGTCTTGAGCCTAAGGAAGACTAGGAGGGTGTGCTGGAACCAACAGCAATTGGAGTTTATGGAGCATCCTATGGGCCAGACACTTTACACAATTTATGCCCCAAATTCACAACAACCAGCATCACAGGCATGAGAAAATGGAGGTTCAGAAGTGTTATGTAACTTGCCTAGGGTCCTAAAGCAAACACAGCACTGTTAATTTAATAGTAGTATCAGGGTGTGTCTGACAACAAAGTCCTTGCTCATTCTACTATACCACTCTGTGACTAAAAATAAATTGGGGGACTAGCGCCTTTAGGGGATTTTTCTTCCTCTTTCCCCTCTGACAACTTTTTTTGTTTCTTTTGTGTTCGGATGCTTGCACTCTAGGTGTTAAGTGCCAGCAACATGGGGTACCTCTAAATAGTCCGCAGCTCCCACTAAAAGACAGTTTCCTGGAAGGGGGTGGGGCTGCCTCACAATGGATGGTTCTTTTCTTCCTTTTACCTGGAAGCTGTTTATGAAATGCAAGACGATCTATTGCTGTGCTCTGGCTTGACATTTCCCCTCCTATTTATTATTATTATTGTTGTTGTTGTTTCAGGGGGGTAGGAGGCTAGAGTTTGGCGTCTTGTAGGAACATTGTTAGGAGCTGCACAGTAGATGCCCAAAAAGTTGTCAGAGGGAGAGAGCGAAGGGGGTGGTGGTGGTGTGTGTGTGTGTGTGTGTGTGTGTGTGTGTGTGTGTGTGTGTGTGTGTGTGTGACTCTTCTCTCACCCAGACACACTGGCGGGATTAGAGCAAGTCAGAGGGAGAGAGCGAGGGTGTGTGTGTGACTCTTCTCGTGTGTGTGTGTGACTCTTCTCTCACCCAGAAACACTGGCGGTCCTGAGAGAGATCACTCCTCTGCTCTCAGGTACCGTCAGGTCCGAGAGACGGGAACATTCTCCTACCTCCCGGAGGGGGAGGGCGGGCTCCAGGGTCCTAAGGTTCCGGGATCCCTCACCAGGGCCGGTAGAGACCGAGGGGCTCCCGCCTCCTGGGAGGGGTCGCCGATCCGGTCCGGGAGCGCGGACTGCTGGAGGAGTGCCGGGAACGCTGGGCTCGTCTCCCCTCGGACGCCTTCGCTCCCGGTCTCCCTCGCTCGCGCGCGCGCGCGCGCGCCCCACGCGGCCTCCGCAGTCCCGGCGCCGTCGCCCGGCGTGGCCTGCAGGGGGCGCTGTGGCCCGGCGGCGCCGGCGGCAGGAGCGGCCGCGGCGACGCTGGAGGCTTCGCCTAGGATCCCCGCCCGCAGCGGCTCCGTCGTCCCACCGCAGCCTGGTGCCCCCGACCCGGCTCGGCGACGCGCCTCCGGGACCCGCGTGGCTGCGGCGGCCCGGGAGCCCGATGCGGCTCGGCGGGCGCTGGGTCCTAGCAGCGGCGGCGGCCACAAACGCCTTCGGGAGTGGGAGGCTCCGCGGCGGTGCCCTCCGGAGGAGGTTGCCAGCTCAGGGACGACCCCCCCGGCCATGCTGAGGCGGCAGTGGCCGCAGCTCGAGGTGAGCGCGACGAGACGCGGGCGGGGGCCCGTCAGGCTCCGGCTGCTCGCGGGGGGGCTCGGGCGGCCACCCTCGGGCCGAGCGAATGGGGCGTCCTGCCACTGCGGCCGCCTCCCCCATCCCGCGACTCTGGGGCCTCAGCCCTTCCTTCCCGCGTCCCCCGGGAGGCTGGAGGCGCACTGGGGGCGACTAGGCCCCGCGCCGCCGACAAGCCCTCGCGCCGGCCTGGGTTTCGGCGCGGTGGGGCGTTTGGGGCTGGGGGCTGGCGGGGGGCGCCGGAGCCCTTGGGTTTGCCGGGGCTCGGGCCGAGCGCAGCCTCTTAGCCCGGGCCCCGCAGGTACATCCCAGAGGGAAGCAGGGGACGCCTGTGTGCAAAGAGCGTTCTCGCTCCGCACCCTTAGTCCCGCAGAGTCCCGGGGGTGGAGGGGGTGAGAATTGGGGAGAGGAGCTTGCGGGGGGACCCACAGAGGCCCTGGGGCGCCCGGAGTGTCATTCCCGGACCTGACTTCCTGGATAAAAACCTTTTGCGTCTCATTTGAGGTGTAATTTCATCACCTGCCCTAGCTCATCCCTGCCTTCTCCTTCTATTACATCTTGCCGCTCGTGTGTGCTGCCCAGAGAAAGCCCCATTCCGGCTCTGCGATGCTAAGTTGCCTAGGTAAACATTTACAATAAGGAAAACGATTTTCCCACAAAGGTCCGTCCCTCCTCCCCGCAATAAGAGAGAGGGAAAATTTTCATCTCTGAGGCCTCTGTACTAAAAGATTTCACCTTATTAGATCCAGAGAATGGATAATCAAGAGGGTTTTTAAAAAGTCGTGCTGTTGTTAGAAAAGGTATCTGATAGAAATGGAACCTGATGGAGGTAAAATGATCTGTTTTGATATTACTGTAAATAAGTTAATGATTGCAGTTTGATACCATAAATCAGATATTGGGATGTTGTTTGTGGTTTATGATCAATGTAGGTACAGGTTATTGTCTTCCTATTATGTGTGTGAAGCTTGTATTAAGTAGGTGCTTTTAAAACTTTTATGATCATGAAAAAATATTCCTAATATAATAGATTCAGAAAATAACACCAGCTTTCAATGTATACCTATTGAATAGTGGGGGAGAAATCCCCCATAACCTCATAGAACATTTTGATGGACATTGAAAATTTAAAGTGGGCTTGTCCTGATGGTGATTTTTAATGATGATTTCTGGGTATTAGACTCGAAGTTAACTGACAATTCTATTTTATTGTTTAAAACGCAATTATTTGGATAACATCAAGGAAAATGTTATTAAATTTCATTGCAGCCATAGTTGAATTCATCAACTAAAACTCAGAATAACACTGGTAGCTGCTTAAAAGGCTCCTAATTTACTTCTGAAGCAGCAGGAGGAGCTATTGAGGTCTAGAGAGACTTGGTGGTGTAAACAGTTTTTGAGCATCCATTGTGAGAATCTACTGTATCCCTGTATTTGTCTTTGGAAGATTTTGTTTAAATATTTACAACTGTAAGCAAATTGGTTTGCTTAAAATATATTAATCAAGCTTAGATTTTTAAAAGTAGAATTCAGTTCTACTCAGTGTCTAAAGACTCCAACTTTAGAATCAGGTGAGAATGTGTATTCCGAAATGCAGATTACTGGCCCCTAGGGTTGATGGTAGTCCAAGGATCTTTTTTTCATCAAATTTTCCTGATTCTTTGCTCTACTGAAGTTGGAGCTCAGCTGATAAGCTTAAAGTTAACAAATATTGCCAAGCTGAAACACCCCCCCCCCTATTTTTGGTAGCAAAGTTATCTATTTAAATGGCTTTACATTTATTCCTGATAGCAACAGATAATGGTGTTCTGATAATCATAGAAAGAAAAATGATATTTGGGGTACACTTAATTCAGTCAAATATTCATTGACAGCCTATGCTAGCTGTGATGTTATAGAAGGACCCCCTGGTCAATTACCTTGGCATGTTATTGTCCAGCACCTCATTAACATTATCTACAAAATGAGGCTCGTTGTTATGCTTTTCTTACAAGACTGCAAACGATAAAATATTTTCTTAAATAGAAGTTTAGCTATTAATATTAAGTGCCAGGTGCTGTTTAGGTGTTCTGGGAAACACAGAAATGACCAAGGTCTCTGCTAGCAATTAGCTAATTGTGGAAGCAGGGCATGTTTAATTAACTGTTACAAAGCCGGGTCAAGTAGGTGGGGATAATTGAGTGGGACATGCAAGAACTCTGTTTAAGGCTTTTACTTCGGAATCCAGAAGAGGCCTGGGTGCATCGCTTATGTGCTCACGTGTTAACTGACCTGGCTGTGGTTCAGACCCAGAATGTGACGGCTACTTCAGTAAAGATGCACAGCTTTGGAAGCCCTGGGGCACTTCTACTCTGCCCTGGGAACAACGTGGACTTCCTGTAGGCTTACTATGAGTTTGAATCTATTTGATAGCAGGGGGTTTAGTGTGTATATGGTCACTCCTTGCTCTCTAAATGTAGGATTCCATGTTTTATTCTTCTAGGAGACACTTGTTGAAGTTACATTAACTTCTTTTACACACACACACACCTCTAAACTCAACTGCCATGAGTCCTTTCTCTCTCTCTCTCTCTCTCTTAAACTCAACTGCCATTTAATCGAGTTTGACTTCTAATGATCCTAGAGGACAGAGTAGAACAGCCTGTGTGGGTTTTCGAGACTGTAACTCTTTACTGGAGTAGAAAGCCTCACCTTTCTCCCAAGGAGGAAGTGGTTTTGAAAATTCCTAACCCACTACCCCACCAGAGTTCCTTTTTAGAAAGGCAGAATGCATGGAGATGATCCTATTTCATGCTCTGTTGCTAGACAATCGTTCACTGCTCATTCTATTTAGTAAACTTTTATTTGGTACCTATACTGGCCACAGACTAGGCTTATTGAAAAGATAATTCCTTAGATTTGAATTTAAATTCTTATGTACCTAAAGGATGTGTGTGTGTTGTTTTATGGTTATTAATTGCACAATGTGCTAGAATACAGACTATAGAGTTAGATATGGGTAGGACTCCTTACTACACTTCTTAGAATATTGTGATACTTAGATTCCGAGTTTCTTTTGGTGTACAAATGGAGCAGTAGTACCCTTCATGGGCAATTGTGTAGAACAGACTTAATGAGATAAAAAATAATTAAAAGCTGAGTGTATAACTCCACTCGATGGGACTGAACAACAGCAATGTATGTGAATGTTTATATTGGATTTTGTAAGATGTCATTAAAACTATTATTTAAAAAACAATTCAATCATTATCTGTTGCATATAACCAAAAAGCAAACTTATTACCATCAAGTTGATTCTAACTCCTAGTGAGCCTGTAGGATAGGGTAGAGCTATTCTTGTGGGTTTCTGAGACTGTAACTCTGGACAGGAGTTCAGGCAGGCATAACCCTTATGCCACCAGGACTCCTGTCTGTTGCACAGATGGTGCTCTTAGGGAAAACCAAAAATCAGGCCTTGAAATTTCTTGTGAGTTAATCCTTTCATGACCCTCAGGTGATATAGCACTCACCTGCCTTTTCTTCTTCTGGGGTTTATTTCCCACTGAGAATCCATACAGACATCTGGCAGAGACCTATATTACTTTGCATTGGAAGAATGAGCTTGTGCCACAAATTATATATTTTTCATGGTATTATATGAAGTGGTGCACCCTGGAGGTATGACTTGCAAAACTTTTGTGTCTTTTGGCTTTTTTTTACCGGGAGATATATACTTGTAAATGTATTTCCAGGTTCCTATGTGATGAGAAGTTGCGATACATGGGATGAGTCCTTAAATTGAATCCCCCTGTGAAAGGATCTTGAAAATGGTCCAGAGTTCACAGAGACATATGTGTCCCAAAGAATTTTACCCCTGGAGTTCAGTGGACCCTGTGTAATACTACCCAAGAGTTGGGAGGGACATATGTGTCCCATATAATATGTGTAAAAATATATATTTCATAATAAAAGTTCAAAAATGTTCCTTGATCTAGCATCCCTTCCATTAATGAAAACAAAATTCAGAGTGGAAAATAATTGAATCATAAAGGGCTTAACACCTGATAGCTTTAAATTTTTAGAGTATCTACTTTAGAACTTATTGAAATTTTTAATAGAAAATATTTTTATGCCAATTTATTACATATAGTTTCCATTTCATTTTAAACTAGTAATTGAGCTATTCCCTATGTATAACTCAAACCCAACCTACTGCCACTGAGTTGATTCCAACTCATGGCAATCCCATGGAACAGAGGAAAGCAACTCTATAGTTCCTGATACTGGACATACTTATCATAAATTACTCATTTTCACAGTTTTACACTGATCTTTGATTTTATTTATCTGTACCTGACTTGTATTATATGGAACAGTATTCTTATTGAAAAAAATATTGTGACAGATAGTGAATAAAACTAGTTTATAGCTTTAGTTTCAAAAAAATTATATGAACTAATTATATTTACATAATTGAGCAGCTATAAAATCTTCAAAACATAGTTTTTCCTTAAAAACTACTGTAGTTTAGATCAGAATTTTATAACCTGTTACAGATGGACTCCAGTCTTATAATTTATAAAGTCTCAATTTACTCTTCTATGAAACGAGACTGCTAATACTTACTTTACGGAATTATGACATAATTTGTGAATCAGAGCTCTAATGTAGTCCCATAAGTCCTGGAAAATATAAGAGTTATTTTGAAAGTAGAAAATGTATTTCTTGTTAATTCTGGTTGAATTTTAAGAGTTTGAAAGAACATTAATTATTTGTACAGTTTACTACTAAAAAATAAGTAATCACTATCAGTTTTAAAGTATTATAGATTTCAGAATTAAAGGAACCAAAATCTGTTTTTTTTAAAATATCATTTTATTGAGGGCTCGTACAACTCTTATCACAATCCATACATCCATCCATTGTGTCAAGCACATTTGTACATTGGAACCAGAGTCTTAGTAAGGATTTTAATTATATACCTAGTAGAATTTTCTATGCTGCATGTTGTCCAATGAATTGTATTTCATAAGATAAAAATGTGAAATAAAGTTAATTTGAAAATTCTATTTATATTTTCTGTTTTACAAATTGCTAATGTTAAGTGCTGTGGAGTCAGTTCCAACTCATAACAACCTTACGCACAACAGAAGGAAACATTGCCTGACCCTGTGTCGTCCTCGCAGTTATTCTGATGTTTGAGCCCATTGTTGCAGCCACCGTGTCACTCCATCTCCTTTAAGGCCTTCCTCTGTTTTATTGCCCCTCCACTTTACCAAGCACGATGAACTTCTCCAGGACTAGTCTCTCCTGATGACATGTCCAAAGTACATGAGATCAAAGTCTTGTCATCCATGCCTGTTAGAAGCATTCTTACTGTACTTATCCTTTTTTGTTTGTTTGTACTTATTCTAAGACAGATCTGTTTGTTCTTTTAGCAGTCCATGGTACTTTCAGTATTCTTCACCAACACTATAGTTCAGATGCATTGATTTTTCTACGGTCTTCTATATTCAGGGTTCACTTTCATATGCATAGGAAGTGATTGAAAATACCATGGCTTGACAGTCCTGAAAGAGCCCTGATGGCGTCGTAGTTACACACTGGGCTGCAAACCGCAAGGTAAGCAGTTCAAAATCACCAGCTCCTCCTTGGGCGAAAGAGCTTTCTGCTCTCACAGTCTCGGAAACTCACAGGGGCAATTCCTGTCCTATGGGGTTACTGTGAGTTGGCATTGATTTGATAGCAGTGAGTTTGGTTTTGTCAGGCATACCTTGCTTCTTAACACTTTAAAAAGGTCTTGTGCAGCTGATATAGCCAATGCAGTGTGCTTTTTGATATCTTGAATGCTGTTTCCATGAGCATTGACTGTGGATCCACGTTAAGAAATCCTTGACAACTTCAATCTTTTCTCCATTTGGAATGATTTTACTTATTGTGAGGACTTTTGTTTACATTGAGTTGTAATCCGTACTGAAAGCTGAAATCCTTGATCTTCATCAGCAGGTGCTTCAAGTCCTTCTGGTTTACAGCAATCAAGGTTGTGTCTGTGTATCATAGGTTAAGAATCCTTTCTCCCATCTTGGTGCTGCTACCTTCATATAATCCAGCTTCTCTGAATACTTGTTCAGCATACAGATTGAATGAACTGGTGAGAGGACACATTCCTGACACATGCCTTTTTTGTTTTAAACCATACAGTAAAGTATTCCCTTGTTCTGTTTGCACAATTGCCTCTTGATCTTTTACAGGTTCCACATGAGCACAACGAAGTGTTGTGGAATTCCCATTCTTCTCATGTTGAATCGTGCCCCAACAGCAGATGAAGTTCCCACATACTTTTCTCTCATAGGCTTTACTTCATCTACATCATTATGGTCAACTCTACTTTGAGAAGGCAGCTCCCGCTCAGCCATATACTATATATACTCGAGTATAAGCTGACCCGAATATCAGCCGAGGCACCTAATTTTAACACAAAAATGGCATTAAAAATGTGCTGAAAAACTCGGCTTACACACGAGTATATAGGTATATATTTTAAGATCTCAGCCATATTTTGAGAACATTCTGACCCGAGGGGCTCATCTTCTGGTATTTTCTGCTTCCGTTCATGAAGTGCACGATTTCTGGCAATATTCTGCTTCCATTCATTGAGTTGTAATCCGTAACTTTTAGCACGGGGCTTTCAGTAACGGGTAAAGTTTCGATGCTATCCATAAGAGTTTTTGGTGACTAATTCCTCTGAAGTGGACAGCCCATTTCTTCTTCAGTCTGTTTTTAAGTCTGGGAACTGCTGACACCTGTTCACTTGGAGGAGCGCTGGCATGTGAAACACCAGTGACCTAGCTTGGAGCATCAGAGCAGCTCACAGCCACCCCAGCACCACAGACTGACAGCCACCGGTGGATTTACAAACTGGACGTTTATGATAATAGATGTCCTTGAGGAGATGTTACTTAATATCTGTGATTCATTGGGTTTTCTACTCCTGTAGAGTTTTTGGTTTGGTATGGGGATGACGTGGGACCAAGCAATGACTCTGGATGGGGAGAGAACCATAGTTAACATTTTAAATGACTGATCAACAGCCTTTTAAGACTTCAATGGCTACTAACCTGAAGTAGTTTGTAGAACATTGTCTTTGTGAACTATATTATGCCAATTGACCTTGATGCCCACCAGACTCAGCTATTAACATTTTTAAGCGTTCAAATCTGGCTACTTTTAAGGATTGCCATTACATTTGATATATAAATGTAGATCTGTTCTTTATTCTTTCTTCTAGATAGAGTATTTCCCTATCTCTTATTCCCCATTCAAGATATTAAAAGATGTTCTATGAGATTTTGTAGGACACAGTTCAAAGTTAGCTGGAATAGCTTGCTTCTAAAGTTGTTTTTTTTTAAAACTGTTAGGAAATACTGCAGGGAATCATTGTTTGCTTAAACGAAGTACAAATTTTGAGCCTTTATCCTTACAATGGATGCCAACAGTATTTTCCCACTTGATTAAGATCACCTTTAGAGTCATTGTGCTCATTTTGAACTGAGCTGAAAGGCTCGCACCAGTTTGTTATAGAATCTTTGAGTTGCTTTGTATGCCATAATTTTCATATAAAGTTACGGTAAAAGCACCTCTTAAGTCGTTTAGGTAGGGCTAATGAAAAGGTATACCATACATTTCTCCGTGTGTAATACGTTTCCTAACCTTTCATGGTTAAGGCTTGGCATTTTAACTGCCAGAATTTGCCTTATTAAAATGAAGATAAAGTAAATGATGTATGTTTTTATTATTTCATAGTACCACAGAGCATTTGTTTATTGAATAAGTTGAGCAAGCAATATCAAAATTTCATGAAAACATCTGTCAGGATTTATGTAAACTTTAGTCTCCATTTTTATTTTCAATTGAATCAAAGAACCCAAACAAACCAAACCAAAACAAGCCTTTGTAATCAATCAAGTCCATTCTGACTCTTAGCAAACCCTGTAGGGCAGAGGAGAAATACTCCAGATTTTCCATAGTCACAAACTACCACGCCTTTCTTACAAGGAATGGCTAGTTGGTTTGAACTACTGACCTTGCGGTTCACAGTTGAGCACTTTGACCACAGTGCTACCAGGGCTCCTGAATAAGAGAATAAGCTCTAGAAAGTAAGTGAAGTGTTACTAATTTGAGAATAACCTTAAAACTTCAAAATGCATCCTCTAAACCTTTTTATGATTCTAATGATGTCATAGCACAAATATATGTATATATATACACATATTTATTGGTAGCTGATGTTAATTATATTTGAATTTATTGTGAGGTAATTCCTGGAAAATTCTGTTCAATGTCTTTAAAACAAGATTGAGATTTTGTATCTTGGCACTCGGCCATTCACAGTTTGGTTCCAACCTGATATTTTCTTACTCCTGTTTCAGCATGCCCTATGTCAGTCAATCATTCCAAGATTCCAGGTTCATGAAGTTTTCTTTGATTGACTTTACCTTGTATTATTTAAGTAATATAAAAGTTTTGCCTACACTTATCTAAGGTGCATCTATTGGTCTCTCCTCTTCCAGATGAGTGAAGAAAATCAAAGATGCGTGGAAATAATTAGTCCAAAGGACTCATAGACCATACAGACCTCAGTCTCAATGACCTTGAGACTGGAGGAACTAGATAGTGCCTGGCTACCACTGCCAACCACTCTGAAAGGGATCACAGTAGGAGGTCTTGGATAGAGTGGGAGAAAAATATAGAACAAAACTCAAAATAAAAATTTTTTTAAAGTAGACCAGGCTAATTGGTGTAGTAGAGACTAGCGGAACCTCTGAGACTACAGTCCTTAGTTGTCCTTCAGGCATGAAATTAATCTCATCCTGTGATTCACCTGTAAGCCAAATGAGAGGCCTATTAAGGTGAACTCCCTAGAGGTGTGCACTCCCTAGAACCACCAGCCGTATGGGATCAAAGGGCAGCATTTGCCCAGGATAAAGCTTAGAAGGCAAGAAGGGATAGGGAAAACGGACGAATGGAAACCAGTAACAGAGAGGAACTGTGAAGAGTACTATTACATTGCAGTTCCCCCATCAGTGTTATGTATCAACTATGTCATAACATACATTTGAATGTCATGTATGAATCATTGAACGGAAAGCCAATTTGCTGTAGGAAATTTTATCCAAATAACAATAAGAAGTTAAAACAAAAGGAAAAAAAGCTTTGCCTTAAGTATAGCAGGTTCCTGATAGTTGTTTTTGGTTTACTCTATGTAATTTTTATAATTACCTTATAATATCTGTAGTATTAGGCTTGTTTTACAGCTGAGGCTTAGAGAATTAATTGACTATCAAAGTCCACATATATAACGCAAACTCATATTTCTCTGACTACAAAGTCCACTTTCTTTTTAATCATTTCTACATGTATGACTCAACCCATAGTTCTCGGTGACTACAAAGGTCATCTTCTCTTTAATCGTATGAAACTCCCCGTGTGTCTTTGTTTTGTTTTAGGATTTCCACAGTGCTTTAAAAAATACTCATATTAGGAGAGCACAGATTTAGTTGATTGATTTTGGTGGATATATTTTGAAATGTACTACTGACATGTTTGTATAAGAAAAATGTGTATGTTTGTTTTGGTAATTTCAGCTTTTATATGCTGGTGTTTTTGAAGCAGCAAATGCCCAATTTGCTATTCTTAGAAGACTGTATTAACCAATCTCTCCACCACATTTCTCTCATCAGAGAATGAATAGTGAACTATCTATTAGAACCCCTTTTCCACATTTAAAAAATTCTATTCAATATTTCTAAAGATGAACAGCATGACAAGATAGAGTACACATAGACAACTCCAGGCAATAGTGATGAAATGCCATTGATGAAGTAATGGAATTGATAGGAAATAAGGCTGAATAAGCTCTATACTCTGCCTAGGATTGAATAGGGATCCATGATTAAGTTTTTCCTGTAACAAGTCAAGAGAGTGTATTTCTGAATAAGAACATTCTGGAAATTGGAGCAGAATAATTTATGACCAAGGCTTCATCCCCCTCTAGCTTACTGTTGTTGGGTGCCATCAAGTAGATTCCAATTCATAGTGAAATTACCCTATATGACAGAGTAGAAGTGCCCTATAGAATTCTCTTAACTACATTTACAGAGGACATTACCAATCTTTTCCCCACAGAACCACTGGATGGGTCAGAATCCTAACTTTTCATTGGCAACTGCATGCTTTTCCATTGTGCCTGTTTTTGTCCTTTCTCTTGATATTGTACATCTGTTTAAGAAAAAGTTGTCTAGAGCTGTGTTATCTGAAAATATCCAGGCCACCAGTATCATACTTGAATAGTTAAAGCTTTCATAATACTCATAAGGTGAGAATTCAATAACTATTGTAACTTTCCAGAGAGCTTGTTTATAAAGCAAAGGAGGGCATATGTTGCGTTCAAACATATAAGATGCATTTTAGTGACTTTTATGTAGCCTTCCATCTTCAAGGTATTCTCTCAATGCCAACTCAGAGTTAGTGGCCTTATAGAACAGGGTAGAAGTGCTCCTGTGGTTTTAGAGATGCTAATACTGAAAGAGAGAAAGACAAGTAAGTTTTGACTAGCTGGGAAATTAACAACTAGCTAGCTAGAAAATAGTCATCTTTTTTCTTTGTTAGCTTTTTCTAGAATCTTTGAATCAGTTAATCTTGACTTGGGAATAGGCCAGGATTTTTAAAGGACTAAGGAGTTATTCTTTAGTCATATGACTTTTATTTTTCTGCATATAATATATTCACTAGGTAGAGATTTGCACATATACCGACCTGGAAATATGTATAGGGGCTTTTGTTTGTTTGTTGGTGTTTAGTCTTCGTTGTTTTTGTTTTGTCTATATAAGATAGGCATGAGAAGTAAGCCTGACGAGAAAGCAATGGGCACAACGGTCTGGGGGAACTTGGGGGAGGAGGACACAGGGGAAGGGAGCGGTGAGCAAATAACATCATGGACAGGGGAACAACTAGGGATATAAAATCTATGGCCAGGGAGGTGTAGAATTCCTGTTGGTGATGGAGCAGCTTTAATCTAACCAAGAGGAATTACTGAGAGGCAAATGAGGGGTTAGCGTGGTAGTCGGGCAGGAGGAAGGTAAGATGAAATACAGGAAAGAACCAGGAAGCAAAACCATTTGTAGAGGTATAAACATAGATGTATACATATGTAAATATATTAATGCATAAAAATAATGGTATTGAACTATGTACATATATTTATATGGTCATACATTGAGGTAGTGGATGGACTTTATGCCTTTACTTAAGTATTCCATCAATACAAGAATAGTTTGTTCTAATAACATGGCACTACCCACCTCCCCAACACGATCGCTAAAGACAAACTGGGTGCATAAGCAAATGTGAAAGAAGCAGATGGTGCCTGGTTATTAAAAGATATAGCGTCTAGGGTCTTAAAAGCTTGAAGCCAAACAAGCAGCCATCTAACGGAATCAACAAAGCCCACATGGAAGAAGCACACTAGCTTGTGTGATCATGAGGTGTCGATGGGAACAGGCATCAGAAGCTCAAAAATAAGCAATCTCATCAAGATGATGGAGAGGAGTCAAAGTAGAGACCCAGAGCCCATCTGTAGATAATTGGACTTTCCCGTTAGAGGGGCTGCACAGAAGAGAAAATCCATCCAGGGGGCCAGCTTAACACTAAGGAAACACACAACACTTTTCGAGTTCTTTAATCCTTCCTCCCCCACTATTATGATCTCAGTCCTACCTTGCAAATCCTGTGACCAGTGTACATATAGCAACAGTTATGGGAGTAGTGTTTCCAGGAGAGTAGGGAAGGGAAGGGGGAAGAAATAGGGGAAGGAGGTATCGACAACAATGATGGCATAATAACCCCCTCGAGGGGGACAAATACCAGGATAGTAGGTGAAGGTATAGAATGGATGGTGTAAGATAGGTATAAATAATAATATTACATAATATATTAAAGGTTCGCAGAGTTGGCGGGGGCGGGGAGGGAAATAAATGAGGAACTGATGTCAAAGGGCTCAAGAAGAAAGATAATGCTTAGAAATTGCTTATGCCAACAATTGTACATGTCCATTTGATACAATGGGTGTATGGATTCTTATATGGAAGAGAGCCCCCTCCAATAAAATGATTTATTAAATAATAATAAAAAGAATGGTGACATGATACAATCCACAAACACACCTATTGTGGGTCCAAAGTGGTTCTCATTGCCTCCTCCAGTATCCAACTTTAAATTCCCTTTATCCTCAGCTATCATATCTGTTGGTCTTTGTCATTTACCTTTCAACTGATCCAAATCCTCACTTCTGAGGGGTCTGAGCATTTGTCTATTCACAATCACAGTTGGCTAAGAGTAGATCAGCTACTCTTACCAAGTAGATCATCTGGGTTCCATACAAATTCCTTCTTTTGCTTCTGTTGCGTGATAGCAGCCCAACTTCATTCAGCTGATCAAGGTTAATTAACAGTGCCACGGTGGTGACTCCTGTTCCTACCTGCTGACCACTGAAAACAGGAGTTTCAAATGCCCCCATGATAGCGGTAGCTTGTAGTTCAGTGGCACTTTTGATGGATTTGGCAAGAATGTGCCCACTTTGTGCACTAGGACCTCAAACTCTGCATTGCCATGTTGCAGGAATGGGAAACACAAAGTCCTTCAGTGGATCATTGGGAATGATGGTGAGTGAGCGCCATTTCTGCTTCTACCTCTTGATTTTTGGATGTCTATATTGTTCCAACTGGGAATGTAGTCTGAATCGGTGCACATAATGCATTGTAGAGCACCCAATTCTTGTCTGTGATTTAGTATATCAACTGTACCTTTAGTAGGCTATTGCTGTGTTCTATAAAGTTATCTGCTTTTTAATGATGCTGCCATGTGATTTATTCATTACTCTTTTACTGTGAAATATTTCCCTTTGTTGGATGTTAATGTTGTGTGGGCTTTAATATCTGTATATCAAGTACTTTGTAACTCCTCTTTTTATGGTACTGGCTGTCTCTATGGACAGGAAAGGCAAATTCATACTGGGAATAAGTATTCCTATGAGAATCTATCTCTGGCTGTTTTGAGATAGTCGCTTGCCTCCTCGTGGTTGATTAATGTGCTTGAGACATGTCACCATATTGGGGGCTCAATGTTGGTCTCTTGTAAAAATTTTATTAACTTTTGTTGTGAATTGGGAGAAGGTTTACAGAGCAGACAGTTCAACAATTCATACACATTTTGTTTCATCTCATTGACTACAATCCCTACAATGAAATATCACTTGTTCCACTTCCTCCCTGTTTCCTTTTTCTCTTTCTGCTTCTTTCCTAACCCTTTTTACTCTGTCCTTGAGTAAGTGCTATCCTTTTGATCTCAATGGTTGATTGCTACATGGTGTGTGTACCTCCCTTTGTAAACTCATTTGTTATATGGCTGGAAATTGATGCATGGGAGTGAGTTAATTTCCAGATTTAAAAGTTGACTAATGACCATGGCCTTGGGGGCTCTACTAGTTTTTATCTGACCAGTAAGCCTGGTGTTTTTTATGATATTGAGTTTTGGTAGTCATTTTCCTCCCACTCTATCCAGAACCTTCTAATGTGATCCCTTTCAGGGTGGTCGATAGTGATAGCCAGGCACAACTTAGTTTTTCTGTTCTCAAAGTCATGGAGACATGTTCATGTGATCCATTAGTTCATTGGACTAATGGTGTGCGTGCATCTCTGTTTTCATCTCTCTTCTTTCCTCCAGACAGAGGAGATACCACTAGTTGTACCTTAGTTGGCAACACAAGAGTTTTTAAGGGTGTTGATCTCTTTTACTGGTAAGTTGGATATTTTGAGGTTGCAGTCAGTCACCTGTTTAGATCTTGGTAAGTGGGGGGTCTATGCTGTTGGATCTACACATAGTCTGCATTTCTGCCACAGGGATCTCTCCATGTCCCTATCATGACAGATCTGGGGTGGCTAACGTTAATTGGCTGAGTAATTGTCACTATTCAGCTTCTCCGTGTCTTTTCTGAAGTGCTTTCTGGTGGACATTAATATGTGAAACAAAGACTCACCCTTCACACCTACTCTCATGTTTGCTTCCACTCTGAACTCCTGGTTCCATCTTCCAGTCTTTTTCATGAAAAGTCTCTGACCATCTGGCCAGTCCATTGGCTGTGATTCTCTTTCCATCCTCATTTCAGACTTTTCTTTCCTTACAAAATACATGATGAGGTGAACCACTTGAAGCACAATCCGTTAGAAAGATTTTTGTCTTTCCCTTGTCAAGGTCACTCCGTGTGGTTATATAATGAAGCAGTTATCTATTTTCAGTGTGTATCCACACAGTGCTGACCTATTTATAAGCCAAGGTTTGACTTTTACCTCCTCAAGTTGAACATGTAAAATCCCCCAAAAATGTAGGTTTGAGCTGAGGATGGGATGTTGGTACAGTTGTGATGTGTGTCAGGGAAGTTTTGGCTCCTTGCTTTTGCAGTTTACTTCTACTTTATTCGATTATGTGTGGGCTCAATTCTTGATATACTGTTTTCTTCTTACAGTGGATTGTTACTGAGTCTACCTGACATTGGCTTGGAGAGTTGTATTGAATCTGGTTCACATGGTCAGTTCTGGACACAGTCTTATATCAGGGACCCATACACAAGTATTCTCTCTCTGTCAGGACACAGTAGTACACCCGGATCTGATCTTTGTTTTTTGGACCTCCAGAACTGCAGGGGCCTGCATCAGAATTCTCCCACTGCACTTTCCAGAAACTCCATATTATATCTTTTCTCCACCTATATCTTAAAACAGCAGAGGAATTACTGATAGAACAGCTTGAAACTGAGGCAGAGTTGGTTCTCTCTCATTCAAATCTGGTAGTCATTTATGTCACCCAAGATATGGGCCACAGCAGTATTACTGTGTATATGTAATGCTTCTAGAATCTACTTCTACTCTTTTCTTTCTCTTTTGTAAGGGGGCCAGGGAAGATTCAAAATGCAGCAATTTACCCTTTACTTCACCTTTTACTTTACCTTGGAATTGTTGGCATGACCCTGACTGCTTCCAAAGTCCCAAAACTTCACTAAAGAGGCAGAACCCTGGGTATTTGTGGCTTTGTTTGTTTGTTTTTATCCTCCTCTGGAATACATTTATGAAGGTAAGCCAAAAAAGTACTGCTGCTGAGTTCCAGTTCATACATGTCTGGTTTATTCCAAACAAACCCATGGGTCTACAATTAATGGATGGCTGCAGACAAGTTATCTCAGTAATATAATTGTTTTCCTCTTGTTAGGTTGTCTTCTCCCCAAATTCTAGTCAAAACAATGGCTTTCAAGAGGATATGCTAGGCTAGCTAAACACATGGCAGTGAAATCACCTCCAAAGGTTAAATTAACTGTATTTTGGAATTTCAGAGGCGTAATCGTGATAGATTTTCTTGAAGCACACAGGATTTCTGAAGGATCAAGGAGACTTATCCTGAAGAAGTTTTAAGAACACTGAAAACTGCATTGGTGAAAAATAGCTCAGGAACTTTGTGATAAGGAATTTCCCACCCATCGCTTTAATGTAACTGCTCATTTGAGGGTAGCAATGGCTGCCCTATGAAAATTTCAGTAGGAAACCTTACCCTACGCACCCTGCAGTCCTGATCTTGCCCCTTCAGAGTTCCTTTTCATCACCAAACTCAAAGAACATTGAAAAGGAACACAATTTGAATTTCTTGAGGATGCTAGAATTGCCGTTTTGACATGGTATAAATCAAAGTGTAGGATTCTTCAAAGAAGGGTTAGAGATATGGGAACACCACTCTCAGAAGTGTATAATAGACTGAGATGGAAGATCTGTTAAAAAACAATAGCTTCACATTTTGATATTTTTGTTTAATAAAGATTCTGTGGTTTTGTAGCAACACTTTTTTATTTACTTTCATCTTGCTAGTCACCTCACCTACATGCTAGTCACTTCATCCCTTTTTACTCTTCTCCCCGCACCAACCCCCCATCCTACTTTATTGTGAATTAGGTGAAGGTTTACAGAGCAGATCATCAGTTTATATTAAACCAATCATACACATTTTGTTTGAGATTATCCTTTGCAATCTCTTCAATGTACCCCCATTTATCCTACTTCATCCCTGTGTTGCCTGTTTCCATTCTTCCTATTTTCCTAACCCTCCAAATTTTGTCCTTGGGTAAATGCAGCCCTTTTGATTTTAATTGGTTGATTATTCTAACACTGGGTGAGTTCAGTTTCATACCTGAAGGATGACTAAAGGCCATCCAACTGAGGGTCTCAGTCTGTCTCCTACCGTAAGCCTAGTCTCTTTTGTGATTCTGAGTTCTGTTCCCCATTTAATCCTACTCTCGCCAGGACCTTCTAATGTGATCCTTTTCAGAGCAATGGGTAGGGGTAGCTGGGCACCATCTAGTTCTAGTCTCAAGATTTCAGTGACTGATATTTGTATGGTCCATCAGTCTATTGGACTAGTAGTTTCCATGTTTTTTAAAAAATTTTTTCACTACTCTTAGTTCCTCTGGATGGTGGTTGCTCATAAGCATTTAAGACCTTAGTTGCTACTTACCCAGGTAGGATGAAGAACAAATAAATTCTTTGTGATCTGTTATGCCAATTGACATTGACATCCTTAAAGAAGATGACCTTGATACCCTAAGCCCAGCAACTCATTCCCTCAAGGTGTTTGGCTATGTCTAAGAAGTTTTTATAATTTGTTTTCTGTATGCTCCATACATTCATAGGTGCATTTTACCAAAGGTAAATATATATACACAAATATCCAGTGTCAAACCAACATGTATGTGTGGGTATTACTCTCACTCTCCCTGCCATAGCTGTTCAGCCGTGTAGATCAGCACTATGTCAGGAATGTGTAGATAACAGTATTTTCTGCTGTTGCCTTTAATTCTTGCAAACCTCCCAGTGTGTCCCCCTGCCTCCATTATTTTTCATCAACCTCCCTCTTCATGCGCATTGCCTTCTCCTTCAGCCATGTTAACATTTGCCCTCTCTCTAGGCCATGACTTCTCTGACTCCTGGGAACCATTTAAGAATGCTTCTTTTAGTGTAGAAACTTTTTCTTGACTTTTTATAATAGTGGGCTCATACTATATTTATCCTTTTGTTATTAACTGATTTTACTCAGCATAGTAAACTCCAGGTTCATCCACGTTGTGAGGTGATTCTGCAGATTCATCATAGTTATTTAACAGTTTGACAGGATTTCACTTACTACTTGTATTTCCCCCCACTAACATCAGGTTTCTGGATATTAGTGTCAACTCAGATCTGTGGCTGCTAGTCTTGAATTGTTTGGATATTTTAGTTTTTCTGTTGTATGTCACTGCCAGTAGGACAACTGTGGTCCTTTAGCTTCTGGGCTTAAATGTCATCACCTGTCTGCTTCAGAGGCCTGTCATCCTTATTGATGTCAATGAACAAAACTCTGTGATAGCTTCCTCTTCAGGAATTTCTAGTGAGGGTAGTGCTCTTCTCACCAATATGTTCCTGATGGCCTTGATGAATGTTGTGTCATATGGGTCCCTTGTGGAACATAATTCTCTGATGGGCCTTCTGATCTTATAATATGTTCTCTCTAGCAGACTCACTTTCTTGAGCCTTTTAATCTTAACCTTCGATATCATTCAGCTTTACTTACTGTATATACTCGAATATAAGCCAACCCAAATATCAGCCGAGGCACCTAATTTTACCATAAAACTTGCATTAAAAATGTGCTGAAAAACTCAGCTTATACACGAGTATATATATACATGGTATTATGGGCCAGCCAGGCTTTCTCCCAGGCTTCTAGGACCCATACTGGCAGTGGGTTTATACTATCTCCCAAGTTCTTCCAATGGTGTTAATTCTTATATCCTGTGATATTGTCTTTCACATTAAGCTTTACCATTTTTAGTGTAATGTTTCACCCTCCTTGATTAAGCACCATCAAAACCCAGCACCCTGTATATCTCGCCTGATCCTGTGACTGATATATGCTGGCTAATACTTGCAATTCCTTTGGGGCTATTGTTTCTTCTCTCTCTTATCAGTCCACAAGCTGTCCTTGGCAAGGTTATGCTGTGACTTAACATTAGTTATTATCATGTTAGTGAAGAGCAAAGATGGGGCAGATTCTGAGGGGAACTTTTCTTGTTTTGCAGATAGGCCTCTAAATTGTGTTTCTAAATGTTAGCAAATGGGGAGTTGTAGATGCTGAGCATTCAAAGGAGGTAGGAGAATCAAACTCAGATGAGTATTCCCAATCTCATCCAATATTATCCCAATCTCAGGTCCTGATCTTGGCATCATAAATCTATCTTCTCTTTGAAGCATTGCCCCTTTATCCTGAATGTGGTTATCATCTTTGTCTGTTCTCCCTTGTAGATGATAAGGGCTTCTTTGTGAGCTACAAAAGAGCCTTCAAGGACCCCTCTTGGTGCAGGGGATTAAGTTTGGGCTGTTACCTACAAGTTGGCAGTTCAAATCCAACAGCTACCTTTTGAGAAAAATGATGAAGTTTTCTGCTCCCCAAAGATGTATAGTCTTGGAAACCCTGAGGTGCAGTTTTATTCTATCCTATAGGGTTGCTATGAGTGGGAAGAACACTATGGCAGTGGATTTGGTTTTGTTTGGAGTCTTCATACTTAAAGTTTATAGATGTTTACATTAGTTTGCACACTGTATTTTAGGCTTAAAGGCTTGTTTGTTAACTGGCTTTTCTCTAGGGAATCAATCCAAAGTAACATGCAGCCAATACTATTGTTCTTGTATGTATTATTCCCCTCAAAAATGTCAAATGCCTGAATTATTACATCAACTAGGGTGTTTCTCTCCAGGGATATTGTTCCAAGTTAAAATTTGTGAAGTTTTAGCCCTTGGAGCCACCAACTTGTGCCAGGAATTGTTCACATACCACTTAGGATGAGATAGTCATTTCCAGGCAGATCTTGAGTGATGCAGTCTTCAAATTCTATCTTAGTTTCTACTTACTCAATCCATTTTTGGTGCCAAGTATGCCAATTTCCTTTGGGAAGCAGATGGATTAGAGTTAGATATACAAGAAGTTTATGGGGAAGGGAAGTAGGGCAGGAAGAGACTTCGATGAAAGGAAATTGAGGAGGAAGCAGAATTGGCAAGGAGTGTCTGTCAGTGTCTTACAGATCTGAGAGTCTTGGCTAACCCAGTGATGATTCTAGGCAAAAATTGTCCATTAGTGGAGGCCTGCATTGGACAGAGAAGGCCATGCTGTAGTTTCCTTACTTGCTCAGTCATTCCTTAGAATTCCACTGCAGGAGTGTGGTCTCAGCTTGAAAGCTGGGGCTCTTGAAACGGTTTCTGTTTTAATCATTCATTAGCAATGTGTATGAATAGAATACACAAACTCAATTTTAGAGTCATAGGGAACTTATAAGTTTTCTAGTCTAGTTACTTAACTAGAGAGGGAATTGAGGCCTAGGTTGGTACTTTTTTCCTTTCAATTTTTAAGTAATTTCATTTGCTTATATTTATAGATTTATGGTCTTAATGATGATATTTATGGATATGTTAAACTTTAATTTCTTTGTTCTGGCCAGGCTTTTGTTACACATTTGTTTATAAAAAATAACATTTGATTTTTAATTATCGATGTGACTTAAAAATAGGCCAGAGAACCTAGTTTGCTACATAAACTTTAAAGAAATACACAATGAAATAATTACTTTTTTAAAAGATCTCTCAAAAATTTTTTATAAAGCTCCTCAAGCTTCACCAGTATAGATGTCACCATGAGAACTTTATTCCCCACACTCCCCCCCAAAATGACTTAAGCCACTTACTCAGCCCTCAGTTCCCATAGGCATCTCAAGTATCTTTTTGTTGTTGTTTTTTTTCTATCTTTTGGTTGAATCAAATGCTGCCTCTCTGAGTTTTCAGTCATAGATTATGTTGTGTTGTTGACCTTTCCTCCAACTGGGTTGTACATTTAATTGTTTTCAGAGCCCACTATGACTCTTGAGCAGACATAGGTGGTGATCAGTAGATACATGCCAGTGATGGATGGATGACTTTGTAGATTGGACAAAAGGCAAGTTTTCCTTCTGCTTACCCATAAATTTATTAATGTCCAATGAAGGGTAATTTTCTGTGCTTTCATAATTCTGTTGCCATGGGTGGGTTTCAGGAATCTCTGAATTTATGAATTGTATTTATAGTCAGTATTTAAGTGTTAGATTCCCGTCTTTCTTTTCCCTACTTTGGAGCCTTGTACGTATATGTGTTTATTGAGTTATTTGCCTTCAGCTTTCAATCTCATTACACTGGATGTTTCAAAGAGATAATTATTGAACAGGTGAACATTTTCTTCACCAGTTATGAGTGGTCTTTATATTGTAAAGATTGACCAGGAAATTTGTTTTGAGTTGTTGAAAACTATGAACATACTTTTAGAATTCCTTTATTGGTAGGAGCTTTCCTCCTCTGTTTTAATTCTTCTGTTATGGCTCAATACCAAGCTTTCTTTTTCTAAAATTTATTTTTAAAAAGAGTTTAAACAGGGTGGAATGTATCTGTAGAGAGGACATCATGGAGTTTTATAAACTCACACTGCGGTCAGGTGATTTTACCCCTGGGAATATACCTTTCCAGCTGGCAGCTCTGACTTAGGTCACTTCGTGGTTCTACTTGTCCTTTTGGTGTTCCTTCAATGACAAGTGTGGATGCTTCCCCGACATGATGCTCTTATTATAGCTTGCTTAGGATGGTGTTGAAGAAAGTGTTACTTTTGCTCAAATATTATTTGTAGTATTTTAAAAATAACTTTAAACAGGACACTGTGACATTTTTGTGACTTACAACTTTAAAAGCTTTAAGGAAAATAATTTTAAAGTCAGTCTGTTTGATTGTAAACCCCCAAACAAATGCTTTAGCAGCACCAACAACAAATTCTTCAACTATCCAGGAAGATTATTAGTAATAACCATCTTTCATGAAGATTAGATGTAAATAATTGCTCTAGAGTTCAGTATTAAACGAACAGATCAGAAAGCTTTGGTTCTAGGTGCTTAGCATTTTCTTTTTGGGAGTGGAACCTTTAGATCTGTTTCCCTAGTTAGTACCCCATCCCATACTTTCCCTTCTCCCTCCCTGGTTGCTGTTCTTTTAAAGAAGTATTTGATCATTTATCATCCTCCACACCTTTTCCCCCAGTTGCCTTTGAGTAAACTCTGGCTTATGGCACCTATGTGGGTGACAAAGTAGGCCTGTGTTCCATAGGGTTTTTCAGTGGCTGTGCTTTAGAGGTAGATTGCCAGGCTTTTTTGTCTTAGGAAACTCTGGGTAGACTCAAACTTCAATCTCTCTGTTAGCAACATACATGTTAACCCTTTGCACCACCCAGGAACTCTAGTTATCTACTAGATTCAAGAGGGGCTAATAAGTAGACCTTACAGAGTGCTTTGTCTTTTGATTTTCATAACAGTCAAATCGAGTTATGATAGATATCCTTATTATATTCATTTTGGAGGAGGAAAACACAGTTAAAAATAAGTTAGTGAATTTTTCTAAGGTCACACTACTCCAAAAGATTATTTGTGAATTCCCTTGCCTTATTCTGACAAATTATTAATGTTTAGTGTAGACAATTTCCCTGAAATAAAAAATGAGATTATAACCATGGAGAATGTTCAGGAATATCTAAAATTCGTGTTTTTTGCTCTGTTTGGTGGTTACAGAGTTTTAGTCCTAGATTAAGGAAACAAAACAAGAAAAAACCAAAAAAACCCATAGTATGCTATTTATTGAGTTGGAAGTTTTAATATAGAGCTTTGCAAAACATTTTTAAACCTTTTGTTTAAAATATAAAATCGCTTAGTTTCTTTAGCAGTTTTTATAGTTGATACCTAAGAAATGTTTTTAAAGAATATGTTTTTATTAAAAACAATGGTTTGGAAATTTTCTACAAAAAATAGTTTTGTAGCCCATAAAATAAACATGTAGTATGGGAAGATGGGTTGCTGTTTTTTCCACCTATGATTAAAGATTATTATTGTTGTTTATTGTTTGTGTCTGTTGAGTCTGCTCTGACTCATAAGGTCCCTTCATAGGACAAAAGGAAAAGCAGTTTAATTCAGTGCCATCTCACAATCCTCACTATATTTAGACTTGCTATTGTAATCATTTCATCAACCCATCTCCTTAAGGGTCTTCCTCTTTTTCACTGATCTCCTTTACCAAGCATGTTCTGCAGGGACTGGTCCCTTAAAGGAAATGAGGTGAAGTCTTGTCATCCTTGCTTCTAAGGGATATTCTGACTGTATTTCTTTCAAGACAGATTTCTTTGTTCTTCTGGCAGTCCATGGTATATTCAGTATTATTCACCAACATTATAATTGAAATGTTTGATTGCTTTGGTCTTCCAGCTTTCTTCACATACGTATGAAGTGATGGAAAACACCTTGGTTGGGGTCAGGTGCAGCTTAGTCTTCAATTGACATTTTTGTTTTTTAACACTTTAAAGACATTTTGTGCAACAGATTTGCGCAATGCAGTAAGTACATCATTGTTTGATTTGTGGTTGAATCCTTGACAACTTTAATCTTTTCTTTGTTTATTATAATATTGTTTGACAATCCACTTAAGAGTTTTTATTGTCTTTATACTGAGGTGTAATCCATACTGATCTTCATTAAATACTTCAAGCCCTCTTTACTTTCAACGACCAAGGTTTATCATATTCATATCACAAGTTAATAATGAGTCTTGCTCCAATCCTGATTCTGTATTCTTTTTCATATTGTCCACTTTTGGGGATTATTTGCTCAGCACATAGATTGAATGAGTATGGTAAAAGAATACATCCCTGAAACACACCTTTCCTGGTTTTAAATCATGCAATATCCTCATGCCTATGCATTCACACCATGAAATGCTCTAGAATTCCCATTTTTACCTTATTATCCATAATTCATTATGAGCCCCCAAGTCATGCATTTGTATACATTTCTCAAATAGAATTTGCTTAAGTAGTTTTGAAATCTATGAGTAAATTGCCATGTGTAGATTATGTAACATAGCACATGTCTCTGAGAAGGCTCTTGGCGTCATTGGGGCAGTGGTTCATTATAAGGGTCTGTGTGCATGTGAGTCACAGTGGACTATAGCAGTTTACATGGCCAAGATAGAGCATTTAAATACTCACTGTGTCAATGTCTTCATTGCTATTGAGATAAAGGGCAGATGATGATGATGGAACTGTGTCCCTAGAAGAATTTGAATTAGTATCAGTTATTATTAAACTATTTTCATTACATATAAACCAAGTCTTAAACTATATTTGGCTTAGGAGGAAGAAGATATTAGAGAAATATCTTGTGTTAGACCCGGTTCACTAGAGGAGCAAACCCAGTGACATTTATATAAATATGAAGAAAGAACTTTCTATTAAGAAAGTGGCTCACACAGTTTTAGAAGTTGTAAAAGTCCAATGTGTGGATCAGATGTTAAACTGGATGGAGGCTTTCTTTTCCTGGCTAACATTATTGCTTCAGCCGATGACTTAAGAAACAGGAAGCAAGGAACAAAAATCATATCCTTGTAAATGTGTTGAATGCAGAGTGGAGACTCAAAGCCCGTTGGCAGCCAACCAGACACTCCCTTACTGAAGGGTTGTGGGGAGGAGGTGAGCCAGTCAGGGTGCTGGGCAGCAACCAAGAAACATATAACTTTCCTCTAGTTCTTAAATATTTCCTCCTCCCCCCACTAGCATGATCCCAATTCTACTTTACAAATCTGGCTAGACCAGAGGATGTACATTAGTACAGATAGCAACTGGAAACACAGGGAATCCAGGACAGATGCCTCCTCCAGGACCAGTAGTGAGAGTGGCGATGC
The DNA here is from genome assembly GCF_050624435.1 of Tenrec ecaudatus. Taxonomy (NCBI): domain Eukaryota; kingdom Metazoa; phylum Chordata; class Mammalia; order Afrosoricida; family Tenrecidae; genus Tenrec; species Tenrec ecaudatus. The sequence continues at coordinate 77,414,388 of NC_134530.1, forward strand.
CTGGAGGGTGGAGGGAACTGTTTGTAAAAATCTGTGTATAGCTTCTTCCCTGGGGGATGGACAGCAGAGAAGAGGGCAGTGGGAGACACCGGACAGTGTAACATATGACAAAATAATAGCAATTTATGAATTATGAAGGGTTCATGAGGTAGTGGGGAAGGGGGGAAATGTGAAACTGATATTAAGGGCTCAAGTGGGAGGCAAATGTTTTGAGAATGATGATGGCAACAAATGTACATATGTGCTCGACACAATAGATGTATGTATGGATAGTGATAAGAATTGTCCGAGCCCCCAATAAAATGATTAAAAAACAAAAACAAAAACAGGAAGATGGACCAAGAAGCGGGAAGACCACAGGCTTGCAGAGGCAGGTGAATTCAGGGTCAACAAGTCAGGCTCATGGGAAGTGGTCAGGTACTATGATATCTTCCAGGCTCAGCAAGCAGTATGGTGGCTGTTAGCTCAAGTCCAAAGAACCTTAGGTTGATGAGACAGATGAAGGATCCATACTAGTTAGAAGAGAGAGGGTCTCCACAGTGTTTACTTATATATATGAAATAGGCCACACTGCTGAGGCTGTGACCTGAGTTAGGACGTTGTACTCCACCATATTCTTCCCACAGTTGATTGGGAGATCCCAATCACAGGAGACCCCATCATGGTATTGTTTACATTATGGTAGGTCACATCACAGGGTAAACTCCAACTGCTAAACTACTGAGAATCCGAGCTCAGCCAAGTTGACACAAAACCTAACTATCCCATACCTATTATGTACTCCAAATGAACCAAACACACTGCCATCAAATCTGTACCTACTTACCAACCCACCTCCCACCCCCCGGTACCCCCAGATACACACACACACACACACACACACACACACACACTATAGGCTTCTAAGATGACAACTTTAGGGGAGTAGAAAGTCCTGTTTCTCTTTTGGAGCAGCTGGTAGTTTCTAACTGCCGACCATTCAGATCTCAGCCCAACACATAATCACTAACCACCAGGGCTCCTAGACTCCCCCCACCCCTGCAAACCAAACCCACTGCTATCATCTTGATTCCAACTCCTAGCAACCCTATATAGGCTTTCTGAGACTGTAAATCTTTTTTTTAAAGATCATTTTTTGAAAAAAGATTTTAAAAAAAGAGATCATTTTGGGGGGCTCTTACAGCTTTTATAACAACCCATACATCAATTGTATCAAGCATATTTGTACATATGTTGACATCATTATTTACTTTCTATTTTGAGCCCTTGGTATCAGCTCCTCTTTTTATCCTCCCTCACCCTTGATAAATAGCTATTATTTTCATATCTTATACGACTGCTGTCTTTCTTCCCCCATTGTTTCTTTCCCCCTCCTCTCCCTACTTTCCCCCTACCCTCCTGATATTGCTACTCCCATTTCTGACATGGATTCTGTGGGTCCTGAGCTCTTATTTGTACCTGTGTACATGCTGCAGTCTAGCCTGATGTGAAAGGCAGAACTGGGGTCATGTTAGTGGGGGGTAAGACAGTCTCAAGGAACCAGAGGAATATTGTATGTTTCATCAGTGCTGTACTACAACCTGGTTGACTTATCCCTCCCTTGTGACCCTTCTGTTACAGGATATCTCATGAGGTGCAAATCTTTATAAAGCAGACAGCTTCATCTTTCTTTCATGTAGCATCTGGTAGGTTTGAACTGCTGACCTTGAAGTTTACAGCCCAACACCTAAGCCACAGCAATACCACTGCTCTTTATATGCTAGATACAGCCTATGCAGAATATCTTTTTAAGATACTCATAGTAATCTTTTGAAAGAATGGTGTTACTATCACTTTACAAATGAGGACATTGAAACTCAGAGGTTTACTAATGGTGAGCAGTGAGTGCTCTCTTCAACCCATTATTCTTTTATTCAACAAATATGCCAGGCTTTTGTAGAATATAGTTTATAAAATTTTCATAATCCTTGTTACAATCACTTCCCAGGAAGTTCAATGTTATCCTCATTTGAAAAATGAAGGAAACTGAGACTTGGGAATATTAAGGTCATGTAGTTAGTAAATGTCTAAACCAGCACTCAAACTCAGACAGCTGGCTCTAAGGATGCTGTCCTTTTTTCCATTGTCTCATAGTTTCATGTGAAACTACAAGTCTAGATGGCCCAGAGTGATAATACTGAAAAGTAACAGTCCAGTAGCATTTAGCAAAGGAAAACTCCACTGGGTAGAGCGTATGGAAAGAGGAGAAAAAGCAAAAACAACTCCGTGTCATTGCTGAAATGAATTCATTTTAAATAAGGTAGTGAGAAGTAATGCTTTAGAGAAAGACTAGAACATGAGAAATGTTGCACAGACATGGTCTCAGCAACTCTCAGATGGACTCGGCACCATAATTGCCAGGGGTATTATTTTCGCAGAACAAAGACTTGAAATAGATAGTAAGCCTAAGAAGAATAGACCCAAATAACACCAGACTTTGCACAGAACTGTCTGCAACTGCCAATCTAAGTGTAATCTTTAGATGAGGGAGGGATTGTTTGTTTTACATCGGTTACTTCACAGTCACTTTCGTGCATAGACAGTGAGCTCAGTCCATTCAGCAAAAACATTTTGAGTGGGTCTTTGGTTAAAAAGCACTGGTAGGCATTGTGGGAGACACTCTCCTTGCCCATAAGGAGCCTGTAACTTAATAAGTTGGATATGTTACATTTATTCACGCTGTTTTTTTATGCAGTCTATCGTGTGCCAGGTATTTAGGAGGCAAGAGTTGACAAGATAGAAATTTTCCCTATGTGTTTTCTAGAGAGATTTCCTCACCTTTCTCCCCATCTCTGTACCCCAAGTCTAAACAATTGAAACCTTTAAAAGTAGAGGGAGGAATTGGAAATATTGTTGTTACATGCGATCCAGGCAGTTCTGACTCTTAGTGTAAAACACATCAGAACACTGCCTGGTTCCGTGCCAGCTCGCAATTATTTCTATGCTTAAACCCATTGTTGCAGCCACTGTGTCCATTCATCTTGTCTAGGCCCTTCCTCTTTTTCTCTGCCCCTCTACTTTACCAAGCATGATGTCCTAATACTGCTCTTTCCTGACAACATGTCTAAAGTACGTGAGACAAAGTTTCAGCATCTTTGCTTCTAAGGAACATTCTAGCTGTACTTCTTCCACGACAGATTTGTTTGTTCTGAAATCTGAAATACTATTAGCCAAAACAGTGGTCAATAATGCTAGCCTGTGACTTGCCAGAACTTAGGTATCGTATTTGAAAATATTTGCCTTTTATTTCACAGGGAAGTTATACCCAAGATTTGTAAAGACTCAAATCTGTAAGAAATGAGTGAAAATCCTAATATGAAAAATGGACAAAAGTTTTGAAAAAAGGAGACCACAGAATGGAGAGCATGATAGAGTTTCAAAAAGTTTGGAAAAATGGAGTGAAAAGATAATGGAATTTTTCCAGGAACTTTTTGATACCCTCTCATATAAAGTGTTATAAAGGTATAAATAGACTTTTTGTAATATCGGTAATCAGAGATGTTGATTCAGTCTTAAAATGCTATTTTTACCTCTCATTGCAAAACAAAAGGGAGTTAATATCAATTGTAAATAACAATGATAAAGCTTTATTGAGTACTTGCTATATAACATATAGTCATTCTTACAATGGTCTTATAAGTTCTCTTATTATCATTATCCATATTTTATTGTTAAGGAACTGGAGGCACAAAGGTAGAGCGAACTCGCCCAAGGTCAGAAATGTTGCACTTGTTTAGCTCAGATTTGAACCCAGGCTTTTTGTTTCTACACTGTACTCTTAATCACCAGACAGTGGCCTTATACCCTGCCTTTAGAACAGTGCCTGGTACCAAGAAAGCATTTCAAAAGTTGTCTAAAGAATGAATATAGGTTATGATTATTTTAAAGGAAAGAATATTAAACACATAAATTTGGAGGGCATATCTTAATGTTAACCATAAGAAATAAGAAAAGCTACCAAAGGCTCAAGTAGAAAGAAAATGTTTTGAGAATGATGATGGCAACACATGTACAAATGTGCTTGACACAATGGATGGATGGATGAATTGTGATAAGAGTTGTACGAGCCCTCAAACTGATTTTTTAAAAAAAGAAATAAGAAAAGCACTCACCTGTACAAGAAGTCATGTCTAAGGGTGTTCATAGTTTATCAACAGTTATGGAAATAAAGGGGGAAAGGTAAATGCCTATCAGTGGAAGAATAATTAAACTATTGTTGCTCTTAGTTACCATGACTCTGACTTGTAGCAACCTTATGTGTAGTAGTTGATGTGTTTGAGCCTTTTGTCACATCTCATGGAGGGTTTCCCTTATTTTCATACTTTACCAAACATGCTATCTCTGGCACTTGATGCTTACTTGGTGACGGGTGCAAAATAAACACGGTTAAGTATAATTACCCTCACTCGCAAGGTACATTTTTACTCTCAGTGTTTGTCTCCAACACCACAATTCAAATGTACCAATTCTTCTTTGATCTTCTTTAGTCATTTTCCCAGCTTTCACATGCATTTGAGGCAATGCAAATGAAGTGATAGAAAGTATCACTGTTTGGATCAGGTGTACATTAGTCCTCAAAGTGCTCTCTTTGTTTTTAACACTTTAAAGAATCCTTTCTTCGCTGATGCTTCCTTGGGCATTGTTTATTGATTTAAGTAAAATGGAGTTCTAGCCAACTTCAATTTCTTTTTCTTTTTTTTGAATTGACATATACTTCACATGTCACACAAATTTAATTATTCAGTCATCTTAAGATTTGTGCAATCATCACCACAATTGATTGCAGAACATTTTCTTCTTGTATTGTTTTTAGCTCCCCTTTCCTCCATCCTCTCCTGCCATGCCCTTAAAGCAATTAGCAATCAAATTATGGTCTCTATAGACCTACCTGTCTTGGATTTCATTTCATATACAGAAAATTGCACAAAACACAGACAGGAAGCAAAAAAATAAAAACTAACAACAATGACTAGATAAAACAAACCTCAATCAAAAAGAAAGCAGAAAATATTAAAAATGGAAACAACTTAAAAATGGGTTAGGAGATCAAATGATAAAGTATTACATTTGAACATAACTACATCTGCCATAATTACCTTTACATTGCTCTCTGTCTAACAGCAAGGCTATTCGTGTCTCCTGAAGGGTCGGAGGGAATTCACCAGAGGCTTCACTCACGTGGGGACCTTGCAAATGGATTTTCATCTGGTGAAAACCAGATGTTCGCAACTTAAGCTCTGATACCATTCTTTCCTTGAGATTAACATTTTACTATTTATAATCCTTCGATCACACCAGCTGGTGTGCTTCTTCCATGTGGACTTCATTGACAGCTCAGACAACTTCGGTGTCTTTGCAATTTATCATGTTATTTTGTCAATCCATTGTGGGAATTTTTAAGTTCAGATGTAATCTATATTGAAGCTATAGTCTTTGATCTGCATCAGTGAATGCTTGAAGTTGACTTCATAGTCAACAAGCAGTGTTATGAAGCTGCATCTGCATATTTTTGTTGTTAGGTGCCATCGAGTCAGTTCAGACTTACAGCGACCAGTGCACAACCGACGACACACTGCGTGATCCTGATCTATCCCTACAATTGCTCCTGTGTTGGAGCTCATTATTGAAGCCACAGTGTCAGCCCATCTAGTTGAGGGCCTTCCTCTTTTTGCTGCCCCTCCATTTTACCAAGCATGATGTCCTTCTCGGCATGGGTCTCTCCTGACAACATGTCTAAAGTATGTAAAACAAAGTCTTGCCATCCTTGCCTCTAAGGAGGAGCACTCTGGCTGTACTTCTTCCAAGACAAATTTGGTTTGTCCTTTTTGTTTGTTTGTTTTGTTTTGTCCTTTTACCAGTCCATGGTACTTCCAATATTCTCTGAGCACTGCAATTCAAATGCATCTGCATATTGGAATTTATTAATGAGTCTTTCTCTTCTGATCTTCATTTTTCATAGTCATGTTCTTCATCTGGTCCAGGTTCTCAGAGTATTTGTTCAGCATACAGATTGAGTGAAAGAAGGTTTTCGAAAGGGCACACCTCTGCCACACTTTCTGGTATATTTGGTGTTGGAATTTTTTTTAAAGATCATTTTATTGGGAGCTCTTCTAACTATCCACACATCAATTGTATCAAGAATACTTGCACATATGTTGCCATCATTACTTTCTAAACATTTATTTTTTATTCGAGCCCTTGGTATTAGCTCCTCTTTTTTCCCTTCCCCATTCCAACCCTTGTGAACCCTTGATAAATTATAAATTATTTTTATTTTCAAATCTTTTTTTTTTCTCTTTTCTTCTTTTACATTTTATTAGGGACTCAAACAACTCTTACCACAATCCATACATATACATACATCAATTGTATAAAGCACATCCATACATTCCCTGCCCCAATCATTCTCAAAGCATTTGCTCTCCACTTAAGCCCCTTGCATCAGGTCCTCTTTTTTCCCCCCTCCCTCCCCATTCCCCCCTCCCTCATATGCCCTTGGTAATTTATACATCGTTATTTTGTCATATCTTGCCCTATCCGGAGTCTCCCTTCCCCCCTTCTCTGCTGTCCCTCTCCCAGGGAAGAGGTCACATGTGGATCCTTGTAATCAGTTCCCCCTTTCCAACCCACTCACCCTCCACTCTCCCAGCATCGCCCCTCACACCCTTGGTCCTGAAGGTATCATCCACTCTGGATTCCCTGTGCCTCCAGCCCTCATATGTACCAGTGTACAGCCTCTGCCCTATCCAGCCCTGCAAGGTAGAATTCGGATCATGGTAGTTGGGGGGAGGAAGCATCCAGGATCTGGGGGAAAGCTGTGTTCTTCATCGATACTACCTCACACCCTAATTAACCCATCTCCTCTCCTAAACCCCTCTATGAGGGGATCTCCATTGGCCGACACTTGGGCCTTGGGTCTCCACTCTGCACTTCCCCCTTCATTTAATATGATATATATATACATATATACACATACATATATATATATACACATACATACACAAACTTATATCTTTTTTTTTTTGCATGATGCCTTATACCTGGTCCCTTGGGCACCTCGTGATCGCACTGGCCGGTGTGCTTCTTCCATGTGGGCTTATTTGCTTCTGAGCTAGATGGCCGCTTGTTCACCTTCAAGCCTTTAAGACCCCAGACACTATTTTTGATAGCCGGGCACCTTCAGCTTTCTTCACCACATTTGCTTATGCACCCATTTGTCTTCAGCGATCCTATCATGGAGGTGTGCAAGCAATGATATGATTTTTTGTTCTTTGATGCCTGGTAACTGATCCCTTTGGGACCACTCGATCACACAGGCTGGTGTGTTCTTCCATGTGGACTTTGTTGCTTCTGAGCTAGATGGCCGCTTGTTTATCTTCAAGCCTTTAAGACCCCAGTCACTATCTCTTGATAGCCGGGCACCATCAGCTTTCTTCACCACATTTACTTGTTCACCCACTTTGGCTCCAGCCGTTGTGTCGGGAGAGTGAGCATCATAGAGTTCCAATTTAATAAAAGAAGGTATTCATGCATTGAGGGAGTGTTTGAGTAGAGGCCCAAGGTCCTTCCGCCACCTTAATACTTGACCTATAAATATAGACACATAGATCTATTTCCCCATTCTCCTATATATATTTGGCTTTTACAATTCTTATCACAACCCATACATACATGAATTATGTAAAGCACATTTGTACATTCATTGCCCTCATCATTCTCAAAGCATTTGCTCTCCACCAAAGCCCCTGACATCAGCTCCTCATTTTTCCCTTTCCCTCCCTGCTACCCCCTCTCTCATGAACCCTTAATAATATATAAATTATTATTTTGTCATATCTTACACTGTCTGACATCTCCCTTCACCTACTTTTCTGTTGTCCATGCCTCGGGGAGGAGGTTATATGTAGATCCTTGTAGGCGGTTCCCCCTTAACAACCCACTTCAAATCTTATACCAACCGCTGCCTTCCTCCCCTCACAGATTCTGTTGTTGGTCCACCTGAGGGTGAGGGGTGTGGTTATGTGTCAATTATGGTCATTCCCCCTTCCCTTTCCTCCCTGCCTTTCCCCTACCCTCCTGGTATTGCTACTCCCATTTCTGTTCCTGAGGGACTTTTTCTGATTTTAATCCATGTGCTCTCATCAAACACTTGCCTCTGTACAAGTTTTGTCTGAGGACAATTAAGTGTTCTGGAATTTCCATTCTTTGTAATGTTATTCATAATTTGTGTGATCCACACAGTGAAATGCCTTCTTAGTCAAGCAAACAGATAAATATCTCTCTAGTATTTATTTTCTGTTTTTGTCTAATCTCCATCTGACAAACTTACTTGCTCTAAGCTCCATCTGACACACAGCTTACAATGACCAATCATTTGAAATCAAAAGGCAGCATTTGTCCAGGTTCAAAGTTCAGAAGACTAGAAGGGTTAGGAGAGAAGGAAGAACAGAAGCATGAAACACCGAGAGGTAGGGCAGTAAGTGATGTTACATTGCAGGGAGCAATCAGTGACATGAAACAAAATCTGTATGAATTGTTGAATGGGAAATTGATTTGTTCTGCAAAACTTCACCCAATTCACAGTAAAACATTTTAACAAAAAGTATCCACCTGACATCCCTTGTTCCATGTTCTCTTCTGAATCTAGCCAGAACTTCTGGCATTACCCTGTTGCTGTACTGCTGCAGCTGTTTTTTAATTAATTTTAGTAAAATTATGCTAGATAGTGATGCTAATGATATTGTTTGATAACTTGCACTCTGTTTGATTTGTTTTCTGAAATGGACATGGATATGGATGTCTTGAGTTGGTTTGCCAGATAGCTAGCTGTCTTCCAAATTTCTTCTAATCATAGAACTCTTTATGTATAGTTAAAATAAATGAGGTAGGTGTCCTGGAAAGATTTTATTTAGGACATATAGTTAAATGAGACAAGCAAGCTATAAAACCTTTTCTACCAAAATATATTCTATTTTTAAAAATCATTTTATTAGGGGCTTATACAACTCTTACCACAATCCATACATGCATCAATTATGTAAAGCACATTTGCAAAATATATTCCAGATGATTAAAGAATCAAACAGTTAAAACCATGAAACCCTGAAAAAAAAAGAAAACATTGGTTTTCTAAGCATAGTGTGAACCTCAGAAGCTGTAAAAGGAAAAGAATTTGACTGCATAAAAATAGAAGACTTCCATAGGGGAGTGGAAAAAATTTTATAAACAAGGAAAACTGGATTCTAAACTTTATACATAAAGCCAGTTTCCATAATATAAGCTAGCTTTTATGAATCAGTAAGACAAGATCCTAAGGAAAATTCAAAAGAAAAATTAAACAACAATATTTATGGGAAATTTGCAGAAAGACCAGTAAATATAGGAAGATTTAAGAAGTATTCAGCTTTTATTTATAAATAGAAATACAAATTAGAAGATCCTACCATATTTTACATCTCTGCTAATGACAAAAATGGATAATACTCAATAATGATAAAAGAAGCAAATATTCCTATATATCCTTGGAAGAAATAGCAGCAAGCCCAGCACCTCTGGTAGAAAATTGGCAATTATTTATCAAAATTTACCTTTGTCTCGAGCTCCACTTTTAAGAATTTATCATGGTGCAGTAAATTTAAAAGAAATATGCTAGGGTATTCAATATAGTATTAGTTCTAGGTAAAATGTAAACACTCTATGTTCATTGATAGGGATGAGGACTATATGATAGTATGTTTATAACAGAATTCTTTAAAAGACTGGCAAATCTAGATATATATTCATGCCTCCTTTGGCACTACTATGTGCTGATGGGTTATAATGTTATGTTAAATAATTATATGAAGATATTATAACTATATGTGCATATAAATGAAAACCAGTGATCTTATCCATTAAGTTGAATGCAACTCATAGTGATCACACAGGATAGGGTTAAACCACCTCTGTGGGTTTCCAAGACTGTAACTCTTTACAAGAGTAGAAAGCCTCATCTGTCTCCTGAGGAGCAGCTGTTGGTTTCAAACAGCTGACCTTGGGGTTAGCAGCCCAACACATAATGTATGCCACCAGCAGGGCTCCTAGAATTCATTATGGTAACCTCTGTTAATTTATATTTCTCCCTCTGCTATGAGTACTGTCATCTATAGTGGGAACATTAATAAATTCAGATATATACTAGGGAACCCTGGTGGTGATGTTGGGTAAGCTACTAATACAAGGTCAATGGTTCAAACCCACTAACCACTCTGTGGGTAAAAGATGAGGCTATCTGCTTCTATAAATATTTATAGCCTCAGAAACTCTTAGCACTGTAAACCGTAATTGTCTTGCTGTCAGGGAGTTTAGATGCTGTTAGTTGCTATCAAGTTGATTTTGACTCAAGGTGGCCCCATTTGCCTAGAGGGTTTATTCTTTTTCTTATTTAACTTTTGGGCTAACATTTATAGAGCAAATTCGTTTTCTTTTTTTTGCAAATTCGTTTTCATTCAACAATTCATACATATTTTGTTACTTTACATTGATGGTAGTGCCCTCAAAGTAACAGCTCTCATCCCACTTCTTCCCTGTTTTTCCCATTTCCATTCTTCTTTTTCCTATCCCTTCCTACCTTTTGAACTTCATCTCTTGGCAAATGCTATCCTTTTGCTCTCATATGGCTGATTCTTCTAAGTAGTGTGTACCTCTTACACACTTCCCCTTAAAAGGGGATATACATTGTGTGGCTGAAAGTTGAACCATGGGAGTGAGTTTAGTACCAGGTTAGTAGAATGACTATGGGGTTCTACCAGTCTCGGAAGTTCTACCAGTCTCTATTAGACCAGGAATTTTGGTCTTTTTTTATCATTTTGAGTTTTGTCCACATTTTTCTCTTGCTCTTTCAGACCGTATTGTGATCACTTTCAGAGAGGTGGTAGTGGCCATCTACCTCTTCTGTCTGCAGGCTGTTACCTTTCGGAAGCAGATTGTCAGGCTGCCTTTCTAGGCACTGGGTGCATTGAATTCTGTGAGCATTCAAGTTGTCAAATATCTAATGTTTCTGTGTGTATTAGTTATTAAGCTATAGCTTCAGTTTTACCAGGGCATTTCCTAGCTCATCAAGCATTTCTACAGTGCAACTACTTTTAGCAGGTGAAATGGAGAGATGAAGGAGGATTATTGTTTCCAAATATATACATACTTAGTGTTTAAGAGTCCAGGATATGAGACTCTAGGACCCAAGTTCTGCCTCTGGCACTGTGTATAACTTTATGCAATTGCTTAACTTTTTTTATACCTTATTCTTCATTCAACAAATATTAGAGTGCTGACTGTGTGCCAGACACTATTCTGGGTACAAGAGATACAGAGAGCATTAAGACAAAATTTCTTCACTTATGTAGTTTACATTCTGGAGCGCTAAATTCTATACCTACAAGAGGTGCCAAGAAAACAAAATGTAAAGCATTTTAAAAGTACTCTGAACAATGTCTGATACATAGTAAGTAGTCAATAAATACCATTGTTTTTCTCTTTTCTGTGTCCCCCCCGACCCAGTGTATTGGTTCATTATCTATTTTATGTAAATGTTTGCCATTAAAAGATAAAGAAAACAATATTTCTGAACAGTCTTATATTTGTCTATGTACTGGGTGTGCACATACACTCTTGGGCATTGGGCTCTAACTTGGCAGACTACTATATACTCCTGGCCAATGAATATTTCCATACCTATTGCAAAAGCTCTTAGCCAGTGAGTGAGTGTTGTACTACTATAGTCTGAGTATCTTCATTGTTGTAGTGCTAATTTTACAGTGGTTCTTTTAAAAAGTCTTGAGGGACATTAGAAATCAAAAGAAAGTCAAGAGAATAGAGTATTAAAACTGAGAAATTGAAGGCCATTATAAATATTGGTGAAGCTTGGAAAGATTGCCTAATAGTTTGAAATGAAATTTTGTAGAATTGAAATGAAGTGTTTATTAAAGAGCTGTAGTAGCTTTCAGGAGTTGACATCAGGCTGCTAACCAAAAGGTTAACAGTTAAAGCCATCTGTGGGAGAAGATGAGACTGTCTGCTCCCTATTTGTGGTTATGCTATGAGTTGGAATTGACTAGAGGCCGTGTGTTTAGTTTAAGTTGTGAGTATCATGAAGAGTGAGGGATATAGATTTCTGATGGCATGGTAGGTGATCAGAGAAGGGATAGAGAAAAAAGCTACATTGTTTAGTATCTTAGATATCTAATTATAAGAGAAATACCACAAGTGGATAGCTTTAGCAACAGATATTTCTCAAGAGAAAAACATTTAGGAGACTAGAAGTCTGAATTCAGGGCACCAGCTGTGAAGGAAATTCATCATCTCCTTTCCACAACCAGACCTAATCTTTGGACATTAGTGATCGATGATTGAAGTTATTCTTGAGATGGTTTCTAAATTCAGGTAGGATATACTTACAGTTGTACTTTGGCTCTCATGAATTTGTTTTAATTTTCTTTAGCTTTAGCTTCAGTTTACATGAGTGATCAAAACAGTCAGCCTTGTTCTGACTGATATTGAACTTCTCCAATGCATTTTCCCACAGATGGAGCCTATTTGATTCCCGTATATTTCATCTGACCAGGTCCATATGTACAGTCGCTGTTATGTTGTTGAAAAAAGATATTTTCTATGAATAAGTTATTGGTCTTACAAAATTCCATGATTTGATTTCCAGGTCATTTTAAAAAATTAGATAATTAAATTTTATTCATACTCAGAAGGCATCTAAACAGAATGAACAGTTTCAGAGGACCCGTGTACTGTGGAATTACAGAGAATAATGTATCCCTAGATTAAGGTGGGTCATTGTGTAGCACAAATATATAAAATTATTTTTAGTAAATATCAAGAAAATCTTATTCTTCCTAATCCTAAAATTGTTTTGCCCTAATTCTGAAGGTTATGTCTGCTCCACTCTTTTCTAATACATTCTTAAAACAAAGAAACAGTTTTATTGACATATGTTACATGCCATTCAATTCAATGGTTTAAATAGGTTAAAAACAGTTGTGCAATAATCACCATAATCAATTTTAGGACATTTTCTTCATTCTTGTACTCATTATGATTACCTCAGTTGGTTCCAGCTCAGAGCAGCGCTGTGTAAAATGGAACTGCTAAGGCCTAGGCCATTTTCACAATTAACGTTCTAGTTCATTGTTGCAGCCACCACATCATTCCATTTTGTAGAAGATCTTCTTTTTTGATGTCTCTCCATTTTACCAAGCTTGATATCCTTTCCAGGGACTGGTCCATCCTGATAAGATGTCCAAAGTACATTAGACTAATCCGCATTATCCTCCCTTCTAAGGCGCATTCTGGCTGTACGTCTTCTGAAGACAGGCTTGTTTGCTCTTCTGCCAGTCCATAGTACTCTCCATATTCATCACCAGCAACACAATTCGAATGCATCGATTCTTCTTTAGTCTTTCCTACTCATCCAGGTCATTTTTGTTACTTAAGGTCTTAGCTTCAAACCACCTATCCTGCTTTGTTTCCAACTTTGGTGTTTCAATCACCAGTAATTATGAATGCATCTTGATTGTATGCTTGATGAATTTCAGACTTCAGAAGTTGGAAAAATCTTTAATTTCGTCATCACTGGCTTTTGTGGTTGTAAAAAGGAGTGGCGTAGAAGTGACATCTCATGCCCTCTGGCTTCACAAGACAGAGGAAGAGAATCACCATCAGCATCAGCAGTTATCAGCTTCAGCTGCCCAAGGCCATGCCAAATCTTTTAAGATTTTCTTAAAGTCTGCATGCCAAAAGGCAAAGGTCAGACATGTTTCCACCCTCTATCCCTTTTTACCTGATTTTGACACCAAACATTCCTTCCTCCCACAGCACTCTACTTTTGAGGCTGGGTTTGAACATTCATTATAATGGCCACACAGAGTTCACAGATGTACTCATGATGATGGGGTTTATTAGGGAGGTTATCCGGTTACAATTCAGTGAGAAATTCTCAGGACACGGTTGCTCAGTCAACACTGTTTCTTCACTGCTGTGTCCACAAGCAGACCTCTGTCTGACTCTCAAACAGTTGATTTCACCTCTGCCCTGCCCAGGCAATGTGACAAAGCTCTGTTAGGGCTGTCAGCTTTACTTGCTCTGAGGGATAGGATGTCTCATGCTTTGGCTCCTGATTCTGCTGTTGCTGCCCCTCTGCCACTCTTAGGATGTCAGCTGTCTCTGGATCAAGGCGACTCAGTCTTAGAGTCCAAAGTATGCACTCCACTCCTGGCTTTATTCTTGCTGTGAGAGTCCCTTCATCTTGCTTCTGAAATGGTTCATTTTTTACTCAGCAAGGTGCCAGTCACAAATAACTGTACTAACAATTACTCATAGCTGAATCATATATGATTATGTGATTGTCTGATCCAAAATGGCTAATATCAGCTCACTAATGCATAAGATATCAATCTTCATAAAGTTCCATATAATTTTTGATGGCTTCCAATTTTCTTAGATTACACTTTGTACATTTTACATTCTGATAACTAATGGATGTTTGTAGCTATTTCTTCCCATTTTGAGTTGTGTTCCATTTGGCAAAGGTCCTGAAAGCTCTGCTTAAGGTGTACTCTACTTTGAGGAAGCAACTAATATTAGGATCTATAATTCTATAAACCTATATCAATTGACTAGTTTTCTAATCTTTGGTATTTTGCATATGATAAGTTACTTGTGACAGGAATAGTAGTTAGTCATGTTTATAATACTACATATACTATTGTTCTTTTTCATGGTGCACACAATTTTTAAATACACAAATTCTGTCTCAGTCTGCTTCTTGGAGTGAATTGAAACATAAAGACACCCACCAAAATGAACTTATCTTTTGTTTATTATCTATTTGTAGATAATAGGGTTTTTGAGTTAGTGTCTAATCTGGAACTTTTAGGTGTGCTGTTAGATCGAGAACCCTGGTGACACTGTTGGGTGAGCATTGGACTGTCAAGCCCGAAAAGTTCATGATTCAAATGCACAATTCCTATGCAGAAGGAAATGAAGCTCTCTGCTCCCATACAGATTTATAGCCTTGGAAACCCTATACCGGGTCATTGTAGCCTACTGTCCGTTCCCAAAAAGAAAACAACACAGACCGCTAACAAGTTGAAAAGAAAAAGTTTTATTACCTGCGCAGGGACTGTCAGCCCTCTTGAGAGGAGACTGAGCAGTGGCCTGTCTAATTTTCCAAAAGTTTTTATACTTTTGCAATGTGCAGGTATGTAAGCAAGCAGAGTACAGAAGCAAGATATTGCGGTTAGCCATTCTTAGTTGAACAGTCCCTGCTCTTAGTTGAACAATAATCACTCTAGTTGTTCTTCCAAACCTTTTGAACATACATTTCCTTCAGTACAGTCCATTGCACTTGTCAGCATAGCCTGCCTCCCTAATATCAGCTAGTTTATTTGTAGTTCATAATGGCTTCTGTCAGCTCAAAATGGCTTCACTCTTGTCAAGGCTGTTTAGAGCTACTACAACTGTGAGTCAGAATCAACTCAATGGCAACAGGTTTTCTTATTAAGGCTGAAACTGTGATTTTGGTGTTTTTATATACTGTTGGGTTTTGTTAAGACTTGTCACAAGTCAAAGCAACCCATTGGAACAAACTTAAGAAAAATAGAGAACTTTTGCAGGGAGGTGTAATATAGAAAGGTCACTCAGCATGGATCACGATCTTATATTAGACCAGTAAGCTGGTTAACCCTCTGCCATCAGTCAATAATGACTCATAGCAGCCCTCTAAGCGAGAATAGATCTACTCCATAGGGTTTCTCAAGCTTTAAATCTTCAAGGGAGTAGATAGCCTTATCTGTCTCTCATAGAACAGTTGATGGGTGTGAACTGCTGACCTTGAGGTTAGCAGGACAATGCTTAATACACTATGTCACCAAGGCTTTTATAGTATTTTATCTTTGATAAAAATGTCTGTTTTTATAGGGGGTAGAAGGATAGGCAATTCTAGAATTCTTGTGGCAAAGAGAATTTGGTAGCTGTGTATTATCTGAAAACTAATGCATTTGTGCTACTTCAGAATAACATCTGACCTGTGGGGTGTGAATTCAAGTTTGTTTACGTGGTCTTTAGTCATCTCTCATTATTTCAGACATGGGAATTATACATGTTCCTTGTTTTAGTACAATATGAAGTCATTTGCTGTTGTAGAGATTAAAATTTTTTTTGATAAATCTGTTACATTTCACCAATATTTGTTAAGCAATCATGTTTTTGGTCTAGTGTGTACTAGGTGAAAACTGCTTTGTACTTTATAGCTCTTGGCTGAGAATTCAGTGTGTGTGGAAGATGTCAGATGACGATCCTGGAAATTGAAGCCCTGTGTGAATAGGAGGTAGCAGCAATGTCAGCTTTCCAGAGCCTGCTCTCTTAATGGACTTTGGTCTCGATCTACAGGATTATCTTATTTCTTTTCTTCTGCCGCTATGAGTGAGAGTGATCATATTCAAAGACTGTCTTTTAGGATCAAATGTACTTAGGCTCTTCAGAAAGTTTCAGTTACTTCTTTGTTCCTGTTTTTCTGTTTTATTGTACAGACTTGAATGGATTGCTTAAGACCAGTGGTCCTGATGGATTATTTGTATAAGTAAACCAGTAAAAATCACAGTCTACCTTTCTTTTCTAATTCTTTCATTCAACTTGTTTTTTGATGGTGACTGCTAATAGCTAAAATTTTTGAGCACTTAGATATCAAATCTATGCAAGGCAGTTTACATGAACATACTTTTTCATCATTAAAATTATTTTGTAAACTATGGTTTTCATATTAAAGAAACTGAGATACTGAGAAATTTTGTAGCTTGCTCAAAACAAGAACAGCTGTTGAATGTAGAACATGAATTTAAACCTGGATCTGCTGCTTCCAGACTCTTTCCACCTTGCTCCACTGATTACCTTTAACACCTATTCATTTGGATTTATTATGTAACAAGGAGTTCTATTGGTAATGACTGACTTGAAATTCTCATCCCAATTTTGCTAGATATTCTGCTTTTGTCTTCATAGATACTCTTGGGTCATACTTTTTCTTTAAAGGTATGTCACCCCATGAATTGCATTCTGAAGAGCTATGATTCTAGATAGAAAGTCTTAATTGAAAACAAAAGACAAGCACCCAAAACATGCTTTACATCTGAATTATTCTTCAGCATGCAAACCAAAAATTTTATGTTTTCTTTAATAAACCTTAAAATAGTAAGTACATTGAACTTTCAGTAGTTGCAGCACAACTCTGAAGATTCTTTGTATGGAAAGATTTTTAAGTAGGAATACTTTGGACATATGACTTTTAGATATTTTATATAAATCACAAGTGAGCACTTTTTCTGTGCCACACACCAGAGATACAATAAGTAAGACAAATGCAGTCCTTAATTGAAAACAGTAACCTGAACTCAAGCCCAAACCCACTACCATCAAGCTGACTCCTACATGAGAGAACTGTTTCATAGGGTTTCTGACACGGTTAGCTTGAGCAGATTCAGCTTTCTCCTGCACAGCAGTTTGTGATTAGCAAGCTAACTCTTAACCTACTGTGCCCCTGTGCCACCAGGGTTGTTTCATGATAGTCAGAAAAACAATGGATTCAATATGGGTGAAAGGGAAATTAAAAGGTATTAGAGCAATAAGGACCATCTATCCCAGAGCTAGCCCACAAGGACTTTGTAAAAGAATATGTTGGGTAGCATCAAAGAGATGGATTAATCAAGTGACCCTAGCAGGCAAAAATTAATGGGGAGTATTTTAAGCCTAAATACGGATGCATGGGAATCCTTCTAAAAAAGTTTTTTTTAATCGAGATAAAATTCACATACCACAAAATTCACACTTTTAAGTTTGTTTTCAAAAGTTTTTAGTACATTCACAGACATATGCAACCATTACCACTGGATAATTTTAGAACATTTTTATCACCCCAGAGAGAAACCATGTATCCATTACCCACTTTTCCACAACCCCTTGTAACCACAAAGCTGAGAAGGATGAGGCTTTCTATTCTCATGGAGAAGTACAGTCTCAGAAACCTACAGGAGCAGTTGTATCCTACAGTACTATCTATATGATCTCTATGAATCTGTTTCTATGGATTTGCCTATTTTGGATATTTTATATACATGGAATTGTACAGTACATAGTCTTTTGTCCATTGCTTTTTTCACTTTCAGGAGATAGATGAGACTTTCTGCTCCCATAGCGTACACTTTTTAAACTCTCTAAAATGAGACAGGAAGGTTTATCCAGATTTAGAGGAAGAGGACATAGACCTCAGCACTTGATTTGTGGAATATCACAATTGCATTATAAGAAAAGTATATGGGACAAAAGACATTATTAACATCTATCTTTGGAAATAGACGTTTGTTACACTTGCCTTGAGAGCTCTGCCCAGACCAAATAAAGGGAACCAAAAAAGAGAACTTGAAAAGATTGAATACATTTTTATACATGTGAATTTTTTGTTATTAACAAATCATTTTATTGGGAGCTCATACAGCTCTTACCACCATACATACATACATACATACATACATACATACATACATACATTGTGTCAAGCACATTTGTACATTTGTTGCCATAATCATTTTCAAAACATTTTCTTTCCACTTGAGCTTTTGGTTATCAACTCCTCATGTTTCTCCCTCCCTCCCCCACTCTCACTCCCTCATGAACCCTTGATAATTTATAGATTATTTTTATTTTTCCATGTCTTACACTGACCTATGTCTCCCTTTACCCACTTTTCTGTTGTCTATCTCCTTGGGAGGGGGTTATATGAAGATCATTGTGATCAGTTCCCCCTTCTCCCCACACCTTCCCTTACCCTCTTGGTATGGCTACTCTCAGTATTGGTCTTGAGGGCTTATCTGTCCTTGATTCCCTATGTTTCTAGCTCTTGTCTGTATTCGTGTACATGCTCTGGTCTAGCCAGATTTGTAAGGTAGAATTGGAGTCATGATAATGGGGTGTGTGTGTGTGTGAAGCATTAGAGAAGTAGAGGAAAGTTGTATGTTCAATCGGTACTATACTGCACCCTGACTGGCTCATCTCCTCCCCGTGTCCCTTCTGTAAGGGGATATCCAGTTGCCTACAGAAGTGCTTTGGGTCTCCACTCTGCACTCCCCCTCATTCACAACAATATGATTTTTCTGGGTCTTTAATACTTGATCTTATCAACACCTTGTGATCACACAGACTAGTGTGCTTCTTTCTTGTGGGCTTTTTTGCTTCTCAGCTAGATGGCCGTTTGTTTATCTTCAAGCTTTTAAGACCCCAGATGCTATATCTTTTGATAGCTGGGTACCATCAGCTTTCTTCACCACATTTGAATATGTACCTGCTTTGTCTTCAGCGATTCTATCAGGAAGGTGAGCATCATGAAATGCCAGGTTAATAGAACAAAGTGTTCTTGCATTGAAGAAGTACTTGAGT
Organism: Tenrec ecaudatus; assembly: GCF_050624435.1. Classification (NCBI taxonomy): domain Eukaryota; kingdom Metazoa; phylum Chordata; class Mammalia; order Afrosoricida; family Tenrecidae; genus Tenrec; species Tenrec ecaudatus. Next base: position 77,433,897 of record NC_134530.1, read on the forward strand.
AGGGGCCCAATGTCCATCTGCTACCTTAATATTAAATCTATAAATATATGGACATAGATTTATTTCTCCATCATATATACATATATTTGCATATGTACATGCCTATATTTAGACCACTATAAATGTCTTTTGCCTCTTAGTTCTTTCCTCTATTTCCTTTTTCTTTCCTCTTGTCGCACATCATGCTCAGCCTTCACTTGTGTTTCAGTAATTCCTCTTAAGTTACATTGCCCTTGATCAAGCCCTGTCAGGCCTCCTACACCCTCCTCGCCATTGATTTTAGATCACTTATTGTTCTCTTGTCCCTGGGTTTGTTTACACCCACTTCATTCTCCGCTCCCTCTCTTCCCCCTCTCCCATGTCCCTGCCCCCCACCAACCGTTGGTCTCCTTGTTTTCTCCTCTGAATTATTTATCCCACCTATTTTACCTAGATCGACATGCAGAGATAATAATATGCACAAAAACAAGACAGAACAAAGTAAAGCAACAAAAGAAAACCAGGCAACAATGACCAATAAGGAGAAAAGCCTATAAATCGTTCAAAGTTTGTTTGTTGATCTTTAGGAGTGTTTTCTGGTTTGAGGCTGATGGGTGCCACACACTGGTCCCACAATCTATTTTTGGTATTCCCTGGGGACTTGTTGCTCTGTCTTCTTGCTGTTCTGTTAGTGTTTCACCTCTATGTGTTAGGGTCAGATCAGGTACAATTCCTGCACTGTGTCTCCAGTATTGTCCCCTGTGGTGCTCTGCGTCAATGAGGGGGGTTGAGTCTTGTAGTGTGGCCAGCCCTATGATCCTCTCTGTGCATTGGTTGTTCTGAGCAGGAATATCCTCCTCAGGGTTTGGTGGGCCAGGATATGCTTCACTCTCTCTCTCTCCCTCTTCATTTGCTCCTGTGTGCTCTGATCAAATATGTCCCTTGCCCTGAGTTGTAGCTTCAGTGCTGTCCTCTGAAGTGAATTCTTCTGGGGGTAGGGAGGGCTGCCCACATAGTTGGGATTGGGGCCAGACCCTCAGACCTCTCTGTTGGTTCCCTGCTTCATGCCAGTATGTTACATTCACATCTTGGACCACCAGGTTGAAGTCTGGTTACTCTTTCCCTGTGGAGATTTAAACAACACCCAATCCTTGGGTGGGTTAGTGCCCTGTTTCCCCCCTATCCATGTCTTTTTTTTTTTTTTTTGCCTCCTCATTTTTAATTGGCTACCATATGTATCCCTGGATTTGGTCTGGTCCCTGCCATACTATCTGGACCTCACCCTAGGAATGTATGTATACTGTAGCTTTTTCCCTATGCCCCTTTTGCATTTTAAAACTTACCTCAGCAGACTCATGTTGTACTTGTCCTTTTGTGCTTGGTTTACTTCTCTTAGCATAATTTTTTCCAGTTCTTCCCATGTGGCGATGTGCTTCATGCATTCATCACTGCTTTTTAGGGATGCGTAGTACTCCATTGTATGTATGTACCACAGTTTTTTAATTCATTAGTCTGTTAATGGATATTTGGGTTGTTTCCAACTCCTTGCGATTGTGAACATTGGAGCACAGATGTGTGGCCGTGGTTTGTTTCTTGCCTCTTCTGGGTGTATGCCTACTCGGGGGATTGTTGGGTCATATGGTAGCTCAATTTCCATCTGTTTTAGAAATCAAGTCAATTACCATAGTGGCTGTACATACCTAGAGGTCCACCAGCAGTGGACGAAAGTTCCTATCTCACCACAACCCCTCCAACACTTGTCTCGTTCTGATTTTTTGAATTGGGCTATCTTTGTAGTTGTTTTAATTTGCATTTCTTTTATGGCTACTGATTAGGAGCATTTTCTCATATGTTTATTGGCCGTTTGGATTTCTACCCTTGTGAAACTTCTGTTCAGGTTCTTTGCCCACCTCCTCAGTGGGAAATTAGTTATTTTCTTTTTGGAAGCTAGCAGAGCATTGTAGATTTTTGTAATAAGGCCTTTATCTTACATGTCATTGCTAAAGATGTTTTCCCATTCTGTGGGCTCTCTTATTACTTTCCTGGTGAATTCATTCGATGTACACAGGTGTTTTATTTTCAGTATATCCCACTTGTCAATTTGTGACTCATCTGTATTTGTGCCCTTCTCTGTTTCCAATAGCCTATGTATTCCCTGTGCCAAAGTTCTCAGGTTTGTCCCTATTCCCTCGTTGATGGCTGTGGTATATATATAATCATTTGTCAATTTGAGGATTAAGCATGAAGGGGTGGAGTCTACTCTGCCAATTGGATCATAGCCAATGAGGCTTCTGTGTGGACATAGCCTTCCCCTAACGATTCTGGGAAATCCAGTACTTTCTCCTTGGAGGCTAGAAACACTTCTCTCTCTACCACTTGCTGGGAGACATAGCAGCTGACAAGACACATCGACCCACTCTGATACAACCAGACTTCTGAAGCAAGAGAAGCCACATAGAGACCCCTGTCAGCACTGAGATGCTTACTACGCCACTGGATCCAAAGACTTTGTACCCACTAGCCTGTGATCAGCTTGCATTCGGCATCATTGCATGTGTTTCATGAGTCTGAAGAGGACTTTTATAGATTGGTATCAGATATATGGACTAGTATTGGATTATGGACTTGGACTGGACTGGGTTGGGATGCTTTCTCAATGTTCAATTAGTCTTGTATATAAATCTCTTTCTTATACACATATGTGTGAGTCCCTGGATTTGTTTCTCTATTCTACCCTTACTAACACAATGGACCTAATAGTTTGGGGTTTTACCTTGAGGTCTGTTATCCACCTTGAGTTATTCTTGGGCATGAAGTGAGATAAGGGTCTTCCTCATTTTTCTGCACGTAGATCTCCATTTTTTCCAGTACTGCTTGTTGAAGAGATCATCCGCTCCTCATTTAATTTTTTTTGGTGGCTCTTATCAAAGATCAGTTTTCTGTATGCTGATGAGTTTATTTCTGAGTGTTCAGTTCTTTTCCATTGGTCTGAGTATCTGTCATTATAACAATACCATGCGGTTTTGACCACTGTGGTTATATAATATGCACTAAAGTCAGGTAAAGCAAGCTCTCCCACTCAGTTCTTCTAGAGGAGTTCTCTGCTAATTCTGGCCTACTTCCCTCTCCATATGAAGTTGGTAATCAGTTTTTCCATTTCTTCTTCTTCTTCTTTTTTTAACGAAGTATTAGAAGCAGGCTTTATTGAGAAGCTTGCGGGCGGGTTCAGCAACTCAGGGTATTGAGCTATTGAAGCAGCGCCGGGAAAAAATCCTGGCGGTGTTTTTTTGCCCACTGCTGGCAGGCACAGCTGGGGAGGATCATAGCTGGGGAGGATCTGAGCACACAGGTGCTACAGAAGGGAGAAGGTCATTAATCTTATCTATATGTCAGGGACTGGTTGAGTGACTTTATCTTCAGAAAACATTCTGGCTTTGGGACGAGCTGGTTCCAGGAATTTGGGGTTGAGCAGGGGAGGGGCGGTTGGTTAGGGGGTCAGTCTTGAGAGCTAAGTTGGAGGTGCAGGACTCAAAATGGAGTCTGTTGTACCAAGACCAGACATTTCAGACTCTGCCCAATAGGGAAAAGGGACAACGTTAGTCCATTTCTGTAACTCCTTCCTGTGGGTAGTGGGCGAAGAGCAAGGGGAGGGCCTTTTCCAGGCAGAGTGCAGGGAGTTCCGGCCTGGCACAGGGTGGAAAGGTTGGTTTTGCAGTAGCATCATCTGGTGAACTGGTATACAGGTGATTTCACGGAGTCGACTTTGCCGGAGCTGGATGAGAGAAGGTGCAATTAAGAGCAAAATTATAACTAAAATTATGGGTCCTAGTATGGGGGCTAGGAAGGAGTACAGAGAAGAGTTCCACCAGGAAGAGGATCCATCTGTTTTGAATCTGGTGTTTTTGCAGCTCACGGTTTAGCTTGTTGAGGGTCTGGACTCTAGTTTCCCCAATTCCCGATTTATTGATGTAATAACAGCATTCCTCCTGGAGGAAGAGGCAGGTTCCTTATTTTTCAGCCATGATGAGGTCTAAAGCGTGGCGGTTCAGGGCAGCTGTAGACTGGTTTTGAATGCGTCCAAGCGCTGAAGGCAAACACCACGCCTAAAGGTCCTCTGCCCCACATGATGGTCCACGTGGAGGGAGAGAGAGCCAGGTTTTCCAATTCTTTGGAGAAAAATGATGGTAATTGTATTGGGATTGCATTAAACTTACATAGTGCTTTGGGGAGAACTGCCGTCTTGAGTCTTCCAATCCACAAGCATGGGATATTCTTCCATTTGTTGAGGTCACTCTTGGTTTCTTGTAATAATGTTCTATAGTTTTCTTCATACAAATCTTTTGGGTTTTTTTCAGTCAGATATAGCCCTAGATATTTCAATTTGTGCTTGGTTATTGTGAAGGGTACTGCTTTTTGATCCCCTCTTCTGTGGTCCTGTACATGGTGAATTTTAACTCCTTGTCAGACCTTCAGGTGAAATGCTATTTGATTACCTGACAGACATTGAATTTGTTCTTTGGTGAATGGCATTAATTAGAGTATTCTGTGGAGAATAGTACTAATTAAACCAAATTTAACTGAGGTTATTTTCTGTTTTATTTTCCTCATCCCCTCCTTTGGTCACCTAGACCCAGAATTTTAGAAATTATTACCTACCAGTATATTAATCTGTTCTGCATTAACATTTCCACATCAGTGATTCTTCTAAATTGCTTCTATTTTGTATTTATTTATTTTCAATAGTTTTATTGATATAAAATTCACATATCATACACTTCTATAGTTAAGTCTCTTTTTAAAAGAGTTGTATATACATCATTACAATCGATTCTAGTGCTCTCAACCCCCCTATTCATAATTCACTCCCCATTTTCCCTCAACTTCCCTACCACATGGTATCCCCAGTAAGCTATTACAATAGTTATTGTCTCGATACATTCACTCCTGTGCTTTCATAAACTGGGAAGCATAACAGTAAAAAACAAATATAGAACAAAACAGGGGAAAGAAAAAAGGAAGAAAGAAAAGTCTGTCAGAGAACAAGAGAGAAATATTTAAGTCTAGAGCAAATTCAGTTTGGGTCAAGCAGGAGGTGGTCAACTGACCAGGTATCATATTATACCAAAGTTCCATCTACCATAATCAAGTTTACAGTAATCTCTGTTTGATAGTAAGCTTTGTTTTGTATTTTAAACTTAATCTTTATTCCTGTCCTTTTTGCTTATAGGTTTATTTTTAAAAATAATAAATCTTGGTTTCTTAATTTTAAATACCTCTTTCTCCCATGATACATTAAAACTTTAATTTTTCTTTATGCTTCTTAGAATTAATCCTTTAAAAGCTTATCGTTTTGTTCTTTGTTTTTTAGCATTTATGTTTGAAAGTAAAAATTTAAGTAGCTTGAGTTTGTATTAATTGTAATTAATGCATCTTCAGTTTCCTTTCCCTTTTTAATATAAGTAATTATGCATTTATTGTAAGAAAAATTAGGACTAGAAGACTATATATCAGGGTTGTATATTATATATGTCATATACATACAATTTATTTATTTAATTAAGAAAGATGAGGTTTCTACTGCCTTGGATAAGTACAGTTTCAGAAACCCACAGGGAAGTTCTACCTTTTAGTTCTGTCTATAAGATCTCTATGAGTCTGAACCAATTTCATGGCTGTGTGTGTGTGTGTCTCTAAATTCATCACTGAAATATGGTATCTTACTATTTTGGAAATTGCTTCTTTCAGTTGATGCATGGGTTTTTCTCAGTTTTTTGCCTTTTAAAAACATTTAAAAAACCATACCAATGTAATAATTAGTGTTTTCTACATTTTCCCTATTTATTTAGTTATTTCTTTAAGAAAAAGGTTCTAGAGGGGGAAATTTGGTGGACAATATTGTGTTTATATATAATAAAATTTACCAGTTAAATATTTTTTGTTTAAATTATTTTATTGGGGGCTCATACAACTCTTATCACAATCCATACATATATCAATTATGTAAAGCACATTTGTACATTCATTCATTTTCAGAACATTTGCTTTCCACTTGCTCTCCACTTAAGCTCCTGGGATCAACTCCTCATTTTCCCCCCTCCCCTCACCACTCCCCGCTCCCTCATGAACCCTTGATAATTTATAAATTATTATTATTTTGTCATATCTTACATTGTCCGATGACTCCACTTCACCCATTGGTATCAACTCCTCTTTTCCCCCCTCCCTTCTCCACCCTCCCACCCTCATGAATCCTTGATCAATTATATATTGTTATTCTTATATGATATTTATTTCTTCTGAAGAAATCTTTGTTGTAAGGATGCTTAACTTAGAGTACATTTAAATGACTTTTCAGCCTTGTTCTATACAAATAAAACTGTAGGGTTGATTAAAAAAAAAGGATACTTAACCTAAGTATGACTTCATTAAATTCCATTTCATTTATTTCTTCATGAAATGTTTGTTGAGCATTTTGTGCTATGCCCTGGATTACAGAGAACAAAGACTGAAGTAGCCCTTCTGTTCAGTGAACTCACAGTTTAGTGGGAAGGAGATAAATATGTGTAATCAAAATCACGATTATCACTTTATTTGGTAAGTGCTGCCATTATAGAGAGATGCATGATACAAGCATAGGGTGATTATTCTAAAACAGCTTTTGGAGAATCAGGCAAGCTTCCTCAAATTGAATTGACAGTGAGTTTGAATCGAAGTTTGAGTTAACTAGACAAAGAGGAGTGGCAAGAATATCTTAACAGGCACAGCACAGATAATGATAGAGAAACATGATAGAACATCCATAACAACTCTTGCTTGTTTGATGTATTTGAAGCTTAGGGAAGTAGTTTGAGAGCAGTGGAGGAAGAGGCAGCGTCTAAGTTCTGAAGACTTGTCTTTGCCAATTATACGTAATTTATGGAGGAAGGGAAGAAGATCTGTTGAGTTAGAAAAACATCAAGTTGGGTAGTAAGGAAAGTGACATTACCATGACATCCAGATATATGTCCCTTAATTAGATGAGATGGGGAGTGATGTGACTTTTGTTCTAGGAAACTATAGTAAGGTTATAAAAGATACAGAGAAATAAAGGTAGTAATATTAATTTGGAAAGTATATTGAGGCAATCTTGGTGAGAACTGATGAGAGGGCAGTGGTAGTATAAATAGGAGAGATATGAAAGTAGAGCTATTATTTGAAATCCTTGCTGGGGAGTGTATTATATGCTACACTTAATGTGTCCCACATATTTTGAATGCCAACTGTGTGACAAGCACTGTGCAGGAGCCTCAGGATAGAGGGATGAATTAAAAGGGTTTCTTGACATGAATGAGCTCAGTGTTTGTTAAGAAAGAAGTTACCACATAATGTGAAACATAGATATGAATTTATTGAGGGAACACAGAGAACTAAGGAGTTAATTATTGATTTCACATTAAGAGATGACATTTGAGTAGAATTTTGATGGAGTTTTTTATTATCTTAAACTATATTTAAGGTATGTATGCTATATTCTGTCCCTGTGTATTATGACACTTCTTTTGTTCTTTCCAAACAGTAATTCTATAATACAAACACATAATGAAAAGGCCATTACCATAAGGCATCCATTATGGATAAAAACATTAGATTACTTGTCTCTTATCTGACAAGCATGTTCTCCATTTTAGGAACTGAAATTTCCCTTTCAATTACCTGTTTATTAACCATTTTTCTTTTCTTCTCTCCCTCTCCTTTTTCATTTCTCCTTCACTCCCTTCATTTATTTTTCTAAACGATTTCTTAACTTATGATGGAATAGCAAATTTAAACATACTTTCAAGAAGGACTAATAGTCTAGTTGCAGTAGGACCCTCCTTCAATATAAGAGTGGAGACTTACGAGTAAAAAGGATGGATTGGACACAGCACACAATTTATTTTCTGTCTTTCCTGAAACCTCAAGTTCAAGGGGTGAGACAGTAAGACTTCATCTCCCAGAAACCCTCAGCCGATTATCCTTTCTGTCCCTCTTGTGTGCCAGAGAACCGATTCTCCAAAGAGAAACTGAATAGATCTAGAGGAAAGGCCTACAGCTACCAATGAACCGGAGATCCTGAAAAGGAACAACTAAGCTTCTGCCTGCTTACCCTCAGGTGCAGCCAGCTCACCATGCCGTACTTGCTTATATACAGTTTGGTTTTTAGAAGTTCACTGTCAATTATAAATATATAACTGAGGATTACTTGACATGTGATGAAAACCTTCAACATGAATGATAAAAATAAAGCAGCGGAACATACAAAGAGATTTGGAGAAAAGGAGAATTTCCAGGGAGGAAAGAAAATATACACCAAACAAAATAAAATATTGCCCAATTCTGTGCCATTTTCACAATTATTATGTTTGAGCCCACTGTTATAACCACTATGTCCAATTCATATCATTTATGATCGTCTTCATTGTAATTTGGTCTTTTTTATCAAGCATGATATCTTTCTCAAGGGACTAGTCTTCCCTAATAACATGTGCAAAGCACTTATAACAAAGTCTTACATTCCTTGCTTCAAAGGAGCATTCTGACTGTGCTTCCTCCAAGTACTTCATTATTTGTTGGAACATTTCAGTTGGTATTTTCGTCAGTTCGTAGAGTCTTATTTCACTAAGCTTTAGTGCAGCATTTTCTTTCAGTGTCATCAATTCTTGACCCTATGCTACATTTTGAAATGACTCAATGTTCTCCAGTTCTTTTGGTACAGTGACTCTGTGTTTTCTGCTATCCTTTTTTGATGCTTTCTGTATCATTCAATGTTTTGTCCATAGAATCTTTCAATATTGCAACTCGAGGCTTGAATTTTTTTCTTCAGTTCTTTCAGCTCGAGGTATACTGAATTTATTCTTCCTTTTTTTACTCTAACTCCAGATCTTTGCACATTTCATTATACATTTGTCTTCTTGCCATGGCCTTTTGAAATTTCTGTTCAGCTCTTTTACTTCATCATTTCTTTTATGTGTTTTAGTTACTCTATGATCAAGAGTAAGTTTTAGAGTCTTTTCTGACATCTATTCTGATCTTTTCCCCTCCTGTTTTTTGCTTTCTTCATGTATTACATTCTTTTTTTGTGGCTTATATTTAATTTATTTACTTATTTACATTTTATTAGGGGCTCATACAACTCTTATCACAATCCATACATATACATACATCAATTGTATAAAGCACATCCGTACATTCTTTGCCCTAATCATTTTCAAAGCATTTGCTCTCCACTTAAGCCCTTTGCATCAGGTCCTCTTTTTTTCCCCCTCCCTCTGCACCCCCCCTCCCTCACGAGCCCTTGATAATTTATAGATTGTTATTTTGTCATATCTTGCCCTATCCGGAGTCTCCCTTACCCCCCTTCCCTGCTGTCCATCTCCCAGGGAGAAGGTCACATGTGGATCCTTGTAATCAGTTCCCCCTTTCCAACCCACTCACCCTCCACTCTCCCAACATTGCCCCTCACACCCCTGGTCCTGAAGGTATCATCCACCCTGGATTCACTGTGCCTCCAGCTCCCATGTATGACATTCTTGATGTAATCCCACAAGCCATCTGATCTTCAGTCACTAGTGGTCAGTGCATTAAATCTATTCCTAAGATCTCCTCTAAATTCAAGTGAGATGTATTCAAGATTGTATTTTGGCTCTTTTGGAGTTTTTAAAATTTTCTTCACCTTCAACCTGAACTTGCATATGAGCAGTTGATGATCTATTCCACAAATGCCCCTGATTTTATTTTGACTAGTGAAATTGTATTTGTTTATCATCTCATCCCAGCATTTGATTCCTATATACTCCATCTGGCAAGTTCCATATGTACAGTAGCTGTTTATATTGTTAGAATTGTTGCATATTACATATTATTTGCATAACAAAGTCATTGGTCTTTAAATTTTTCTTATGAGATCTCTGGCTAAGGGTAGGAGCACAAAATTACACCAAAAGTAAAAAGATGGAAAGAAAACCTGTGAAGTTTGGGAATTACTGTTTTTTAAATTTATTTAATCATTTTATTGGGGGTTCATACAATTCTTGTCACAATCCATGCATACATCCATTGTGTAAAGAACATAGGTACATTTGTTGCCATCATGTTTCTCAAAAGATTTGCCTTCTACTTGAGCACTTAATATCTGCTGCTCATTTTTCCCCTCCCTCCCCACTGCCCCTACCTCATGATCCCTTCATAATTTATACATTTTTATTATTTTATCATGTTACACTGTCCAATGTATCCCCCCACCTTCTTCTCTGCTGTCCCTACCCCAGGGAGGAGGCTATGCATAGATTCTTGTAATCAGTTTCCTCTTTCTACCCTACATTCTCTCTACCCTCCAGGCATCGCCACTCTCTCCACTGATCCTTAAGGAGTCATCTGTCCTGGATTCCCTGTGTTTCCAGTTGTTCTCTGTACCTATGTACATCCTCTGGTCTAGCCAGATTTGTAAGGTAGAATTGGGATTATGATAGTTGGGAGGAGGAAACATTTAAGAACTAGAGGAAAGTTAAATGTTTCATCTTTGCTTTTCTGTACCCTGACTGGTTCATTCCCTCCCCACAACCCTTCAGTAAGGGGTGTCTGGTTGGCTGCCAATGGGCTTTGAGTCTCCACTCTGCACTCACCCACATTTTCAATGATACGATTTTTTGTTCCTTGATGCTTGATACCTGATCCCTTCGACAGCTTGTGGTTACACAGGCTGGTGTGTTTTTTCTATGTGGGCTTTGTTGCTTCTGAGCTAGATGGTCACTTGTTTATCTTTGAGCCTCTAAGACCCCAGACACTATATCTTTAGATAGCTGGTCACCATCAGCTTTCTTCACCACATTTGCTTATGCACACGTTTGTCTTCAGTGATCGTATCAGTGAGGTGGGCACCCATTTGTAGGATTTTTAGTTCTTTCATGTCTAATAGCCGGTCCCTTCTACACCGCGTGGCCAGCCAAGCTGGTGTGCTTCTTCCATGTGGGTTTTGATGCTTCTCAGCTAGATGACCTTAGCTGTGCTCTCACTCATCACCTATTTTGCTATGACTTGATTTTTGGTGCATATTATTATCTCTACAGATCTATAAGATAGACTGGATGAATAGTCTGGAGGAGAAAACAACAGGACCAATGGTTCTGGGGGGACACAGGAGAGGGGGAGGAGGGGGCAAGGAGGTGGTGCTGACCAACCCAGGGACAGGGGAGCAATAAATCATCCAAAATCAGTAGCAAAGAGGGTGTGAGAGGCCTAGTAGGGATTCAGCAAGGGCAAGGTAACCGAGAGAAATTACTGAAACCCAAATGAAGGCTGAGTATGATAGTGGGAAAGTAGAAGGAAATAGAGGAAAGAACTACGTGAAAAGGGTATTTATAGAGGTCGAAAGACTGGAATGTACATGTGTAAATATATACGAGTGTAGGGAAACATCTATGTGCATATATTTATAGGTCAAATACTAAGGCAGCAGATGGACATTGGGCCTCCACTCAAGCACTAATTCAATGCAAGAACACTTTGTTCTATTAAATTGACATTCCAGGATGCACACCTTCCCGACACGATTGCTGAAGAGAAATGTGTGCATAAGCAAATGTGGTGAAGAAGGCTAATGGTGCCCGACTATCAAAAGATATAGCACCTGGGGTCTTAAAGGCTTGAAGATAAACAAGGGGGATTTAATGTTTTGTAAATTATTGGACTGACTTCATGGGTTAAAAAAATACAGTATTTGACTTATAATCTATAGAGTTACTTTCATTTGTTTAAAAAAATTCTAAGTAGTTTGGCATTAGAGGGAAAAGGGCTTTACTTATTCTCTACTCCTCACAATTGTTTCATAGTTCTAATATTTATTCCTTTACTTCATAGATATACATACATCTGTTTCTTAGCATTGCTACCTCTTATTTCAAGGATGTCATAGCATGCACATATTTTCCTTAGATTTTATTATTTATTTTAATTTGATTTGTATATATCCATTTTGTCAAACACATCTGTGCATATATTGTCATCATCTTTTTCTTTTCTTTTTTTTTTAATATGGAACGCTTCACGAATTTGCGTGTCATCCTTGCTCAGGGGCCATACCAATCCTCTCTGTATCGTTCCAGTTTTAGTATATGTGCCGCCGAAGCAAGCACATCATCATCTTTTTCAAAACATTTTTTTCTTCTTGATACCCCTGGCATCAGCTCCTCATTTTTTCTCCTTCCCTCCCCCACACTCCGTCCCCCATGCCCCCTTGGTAATTTATAAGTTATTCTTTAATAGTTTTATTGGCACTTCATCCACATATCATACAATTCAATAGTTCAGCCATATCAAGAAGAGTGGTACAATCTTAACCACGATCAGTTTCAGAACAATTTCTTTTTCCTTGTACCTGCTGTTATTCATGTAAATTTTTGGTTAATTTTGACACAAATATACACAACAAAACATTCTCCAATTCAACCGCTTTGACATGTATAATTCTATGCCATTAATTTACTTTGAATTGTATAATCATTATTGATATTCCTCTGCAAATTGTTCCACTAAAAAGATACAAAATAAAAATAAATAAAAATTGTTCCACTATCATTAAAATGAACAGTGCCCCTAAGCAAAAACTCTTCTTCCTTCACCCATGGTAAGTTTGGTTTGTTTTTTCTTTTTAGTAGTTTTCTTGATGTAGTAGTCACTTATTATAATACACTTCCAAAGTTGAATCACTTTCAAAAAGAGTTATGTATACATTAGCATGTACATATTTTTCAGGTTCCCAAGACAGAAAAATCTTTCACCTGTGATTTTCATTCTCTTTTCTCATTGATCTTTGGTTACTTGAATTTTAGCTCTTTTTCTCTAGCATTAGTTATTGACCTTTTTGGCTTACCATTTTCACATCAGAATATGGGAAATAACAATGTGAAGAAAATTTCCCTTCACTTCAGTTTGTCATTAAAAGGAAGTAGTGTTCATTTGATCATCTCTATGACACCGTTCCACTTGAAAATTCTCTGATTATTTGGCAGATATTTCCCACAAATAATCTGGTAGTCTCAGTTTTATTCTGGTTAGTTTCAACTACTAATCTTATGTAAGACTAAATTACCATATATACTCCTGTATAAACTGAGTTTTTCAGCACATTTTTAATGCAGATGCAGTTTTTGTGTTAAAATTAGGTGCCTTGGCTGATATTTGGCTCGGCTTATTCTCTCAAGTATATACAGTAGACCCTTAAATATTTCAAATTATCTCTCTAATTAATTTTAGAGACATTGAGTTGGGTTATTATAACATCATGGGCGTATAATCAAAAGAAAGAAATAACTTTTATGAATGTGTTATCTTTTGCATACTCCTGAGAGTAAAGGTTAACATCTATTATATCCATTACTTCTAAGCTATGGAGGAAGACTAGAATCATAAGAGACTCTATTTGAAGGAAAACAATCATTTGGCAATAAAAATCCTAGCAGGAAGCTTTTAAAACTCAACTTATGAATTCTGTGTATATAAGAAAAAACAAAGCAAAAACACTAACAGAATTTTTTTGTGAAGCAGCAGTTTTGTTAGGTTTGGAGGGCCTAGTGTCATATAAAATAAGTAGTATTTTCATGAATTACTATTAGTCAGAATCATTGAGTTGAAAATGCCTATCAATGTTTTACTTTATATTATTCATTGAAAATAGAGGTATATACATTCTATTTATTAAACATTTAACTTTTGACCTTGACAATAACATATATCTGCTATTATGTATCAGGCTGCTCTGGCCTTTGAATCTGAGATGTGCTTATAATTTATTATTTAACTGCACATGTTTTATTTATCTGGCTGTCATAGGTTTATGTGGAGAAAGTTAGGTCTTATTGCTATAGTAAGTGTAATGGACAAGGTGTCTTTTTTTCCCTTCCCTTTAGGATCTAACAGAACATACTGAATCAGCAGGACAGGCTGGTGGTGCAGCAAGCATCATGAGTAAGCTCACAGAAGTCTGTTCCTTATCACATGTGTAAGGGGGAAAAGGTAAGGGAAAAAATGTTTTATTTCTTTTCGAGGTTGATTTTGAGAAAAAAGCTATTATCTATAGAAAATAATACTAATATTTATCTACTACTTGCTTCATTTATAGCATAGCACCTTGTTAAATCAGTTGTGATTTTCAAATGCCTAGATTTAAATCTAGAGTGAACTAATATTTTAAAATTATTGTCGAATTACATGAAAATGCTAATTTTCAGTCATTGTTATTGCTACTGTGAACATAGGAAGGTAATTTCAGATGAAAAAGAATTTGAGCAATATTTTAGGAGAAAAGAATAATTTATTTAATTAAAATCACTTAGGTTTCTTAGTCATCATGTAAGATCTAAATAATTAAAGCTAATTTGAATATGGGGAATTGGTTAGAAAATTTATAAGGGGACTTCGCAAATTTATGAGAAAATTCCATTAGCTTTTCGTTCCACTTTATGAACTTACTGAAGCCCCCTGGTATTTAATTGAATTGTTTTATTTTGTGTTTTTAGACTAATTGTAAGTAGGAATAATTTAAAGTAGAAAATGCAGTATTTTATTTATCCTTATGGAACAGGAATGTTTGACTCTTAACTCAAAGTTATATTTGATTTTGTTTTCAAATACTCATGATTATTTAAGGTAGTGGTTCTCAACCTATGGGTCGCGACCCCTTTGGGGTCGAATGACCCTTTCACAGGGGTCACCCGATTCATAACAGTAGCAAAATTACATTTATGAAGTAGTAATGAAAATACTTTTATGGTTAGAGGGTCACCACAACATGAGGAACTGTATTAAAGGGTCAGGGCATTAGGAAGGTTGAGAACCACTGATTTAAGGAGTACAAAATGGCAAAGGTGGGTAGAAGGTAGATTTCTTTTCTTTTTTTTGGGAGCTCACACAACGTTTATCACAATCCATACATAGATCCATTGTGTGAAGCACATTTGTACTTTGTTGCCATCATCATTCTCAAAACATTTTCTTTCTACTTGAGCCCTTAGTATCGGCTCCTCATTTTTCCCTCTGTCTTCCTGCCCCCCTTCCCTTACGAATCCTGAATAATTTATAAATTATTATTACTTTGTCATCTCTTACACTGTCCGATGCCTCCCTTCACCCACTTTTCTGATTATATGTAGATCCTTGAGGAGATTATATGTAAATCCTTGTGATGGGTTACCCACTTTTACCCCACCCTCCCGGTATTGCCACTCTCACCACTGGTCCTGAGAGGTTCATCTGTCCTGGATTCCTTGTGTTTCCAGTTCCTATCTATACCAGTGTACATTCTTTGGTCTAGCTGGATTTGTAAGGTAGAATTGGTATCATGATAGTGGGGCGCAGGAAGCAGTAAAGAACTAGAGGAAAGTTGTATGTTTCATTGGTGCTAAACTGCATCCTGACTGGCTCGTCTCTTCCCCATGACCCTTCTGTTAGAAGGTAGATTTCAGACAGTGATGGTGCCATTCACTCTAATGGAGTCCAGTTTCCCATATAACTGAGAAAAGAAGCATGGCATGGCAAGTGAGCTCCTTTTCTCTTCAGTAGTATGTTCCTATGAAAACTTCTAAGTCTTCAGTTGTGAAACTATTTCATGTACCCTCACCATCACATGAGATCCTCTCTGTAGTGTCTTCCTCTGCTTTTGCTTGGAAAAATTGTTCGTCCTTGAGGCATCACTCTTTTGGGAATTTTTCTACTGGGCCCTTTAGAACGAAATCCTCTCTCATTCTGTAGTTGCAGTTGGATTACGGTTGTCTAGTCAGCCCTCTTTACAATTAGATGTGGCTATGTGGCTAAGCTAACTAAAGGGATGTGAGCAGAAATTATGTGTGCCATTACCATGACTGTGCTTTTAATATATTGTGCATACCTTATCTACTTCCTTTTTTCCTTTACTTCAGGCTCAACCTAGATTTGACTCTAGCCCAGTTTTGATCTTGTAGATGAGGACTAAAATCTGGTGGTGGTGGGGTTAGTTGCCATCAAATTGGCCATAACTCATGGCATTCTTTACATGTACAACAGAACAAAACATTGCATGCTTCGCGTGATCACTGGTATGTTAGAATTTATTTCTGTTTCTGACCTGTCATGTAATCACATTATGGATATCCCTTGTCTTTGCTGAGCTCCTACTTTACCAAATACAATGCCCTTTTTTTAACGATTGATCATTCCTGATGACATATACAAAATAAGTGCGCCAAAGTCTCCTGATCCTCAGATCTAAGGAACATTCCAGTTGTAGCATCAGGACTGATGTGTTTGTTCTTTTGGCAGTCCACAATTTTATTTGCCAATACCACAGTTCAAACATGTGGATTCTTCTGTCTTTTCTTTTTTAAAATAATTTTGTTGCCTTCCCTTTTAATTATCTAACTTTTATACACATGATTTTATTAAACCAGACATACCTTAGTTATCAAAATTGTAACTTTGTTTTTTAAACTTTGGCTTCAGATTTCTGTACTGTTGTACTATAAATGTCAATTATTGATCCAAGTAGAATGAAATTGTTGACACTTGTAATGCTTTATCATTATGTTGTTTACTTATATGTGATAATAATGATATTGTTTGATAATCTCCGTATTGTATTGGGTCACCTTTCTTTGGAATGGATGCAGATATGGATCTCTTCTAATAAGTTCCAGATTTCTTTGGCATAGTTGAATGAGTGCTTCTAGTGCTTCATCAGCTTGTTGAACCTTTCAGTTGAGATCCCATCAATTCCTGTAGCCTTGTTTTTGGTTAATATCTTCAGTAAGCTTAGACTTCATCCTTCAGTATCATTGTTTCTTGTTCCACATCTGGAAATGGTTGAATGTTGGCCAATTCCTTTAGCACAATTGCTATGTATTCCTTCCATCTTTTGATGCTTCCTGCATCATTCAATATTTTGCCCAAAGAATTCTTCAATACTATATATTACTAAATGACTAAATTTTCTCTTCAGTTCTTTCAGCTTGAAATATGTTGAGCATATGTTTCCTTTTTAGGCTTTCTAGCTTCAAGTCTTTGTGTATTTTATTATAATACTTCATTTTCTTAAGCTGGTCTTTGAAATTTTCTACTCAGCTCTTTTACTTCATCATTTCTTCCATTTGCTTTAGCTAGTCCGTGTTCAAGATCTTCAGTCTTTTCTGGCATCCACTTTCATGTTTCTTTCCTGTCTTTTTAGTGACCTTTTGCTTTCTTCTTTTAAATTATTTTATTGGCATATACTTGACATATCATAAAATTTAATTGTTTATTCATATTAAGACTTATGCAGCCATTACCACAATAATTTCAGAACATTTTCTTCTTGTGTTCATTGTTGTTATCTCCTCACCTTCCCCACCCTGCCCTGCCATTTCCCTAGTACATGACACTGTACTGTACAGAATTAGCCATTCTGTTGAGTCAGCTTTCTTAGGAATGAGTACAAATAAGAATCTCTCCCAGTCAGTTGCCCAAGTAGCTGCCCTCCAAATTTCTTGGCATCCAGTTAATTGGCATCTCTATAGAACGACTTGTCCTTGATTTCATATATAGGACATCATAAACAGGAAGCAAGCAAACAAACCAACAACAATGAGGAGGCATTACATAGGAAAACCACAAATGAAAGCAGAAAATATTAAAAATGGAAACAACTTTAAAATGGGGGTCAAAAGTGAGATCAAGTAATAAGGTATTATGTTTTAACCTCTACCATAATTATTAACATATATTATGTTTAACATCGACCATAATCAACTGTACAATACTCTCTGATCTTTTGCTTTCTTCTTGTGTGATATTCTTTTTTTTTGTTTTAAACGTTTTATTAGGGGCTCATACAACTCTTATCACAATCCATACATATACATACATCAATTGTATAAAGCACATCTGTACATTCTTTGCCCTAATCATTTTCTTTTCTTTCTTTTTTTTACATTTTATTAGGGACTCATACAACTCTTATCACAATCCATACATATACATACATCAATTGTATAAAGCACATCCATATATTCCCCGCCCCAACCATTCTCAAAGCATTTGCTCTCCACTTAAGCCCTTTGCATCAGGTCCTCTTTTTTTTCCCCTCCATCCCTGCTCCCCCCTTCCCTCATGTGCCCTTTGTAATTTATACATCGTTATTTTGTCGTATCTTGCTCTATCCGGAGTCTCCCTTCCCCCCCTTCCCTGCCATCTCTCTCCCAGGGAGGAGGTCACACGTGGAACCCTGTAATCAGTTCCCCCTTTCCAACCCACTCACCCTCCACTCTCCCAGCATCGCCCCTCACACCCTTGGTCCTGAAGGTATCATCCACTCTGGATTCCCTGTGCCTCCAGCCCTCATATGTACCAGTGTACAGCCTCTGCCCTATCCAGCCCTGCAAGGTAGAATTCGGATCATGGTAGTTGGGGGGAGGAAGCATCCAGGATCTGGGGGAAAGCTGTGCTCTTCATCGGTACTACCTTGCACCCTGACTGACCCATCTCCTCTCCTAAACACCTCTATGAGGGGATCTCCATTGGCCGACACTTGGGCCTTGGGTCTCCACTCTGCACTTCCCCCTTCATTCAATATGGTATATATATATGTGTATATATATATATATACATATATATATACACATATTGTGTGATATTCTTGATGTCATCTCAGTTCATCAGATCTGTCATAAATGTTCAGTGCATCAAATATATTTTTTAAATATTCTTGAAAAATCAGGTGAGATATACTCAAGGCTGTATTTGACTCTTGTAGACTAGTTTTAATTTTCTCCAACTTCAAACTGAATTTACATGTGGGCACTTTTATGGTTTGTTCAACAATTAGCCCTTAGCTTCATTTTGACCAGTGACATTAAGCTTCTCCATCATCTCTTCCCATAGATTTGTCAACAGCCATTTTTGTTGTTGGAGAAAGGTATTTGCAATATAGAAGTTCCTGGTCTGCAAAATTGTATCATGCACTATGCAGCTTCATTTCTAATATCAATGCAATATAATCCGACTACTGTTCCTCTCACTATTTCTAACTTTTACATTCCATTTGCCAGTATTTATCAATATATCTTGATTGTATGTTTGATCAATTTCAGACCAAAGAATTGGTAGAAATCTTTAATTTCTTCATCACTTACTTTAGTAGTTGGTGTGTAAATTTGAATAATAGTTGTATTAACTGGATTGTATGATGTTTTTGATGTCATCCCACAACTCATAGGTGTACAGATATTATCCTATCACAGACAACATTGTACTTCAACATAGATTTGAAATGTCTTTTTTGGCACTGCAATGCCATTCTTGTTGAATTTGTCATTCCCAGTGAAGTAAACCATATGATTTTCTGATTCAGAATGGCCAATACCTGTCCATTTCAGCTCCCTAATTCTTAGGATATCGGTCTTAATGCATTCCATTTCCTTGTGATGACTCCCAATTTTCCTAGAGTCATACTTTGTGCATTCCTTGTTTCGATGATTAAAAGATGTTTGCAGCAGTTTCTTCTCATTTTGAGTTACACCCCATCAGCAAGTGAAGGTCCTGAAAGCTTCACTCCACCGCCATCATTATCGTCAACTCTACTTGCAGCTCTTTTTTTTAAAAAGTTGTATATTAAATGTTTTCCAACCTGAAAGGTTTATTTTTCTGGTACTATATCTTAGTGTGTACCATAGGCTTTTCATAGGCTTTCAGTGGTGAATCCCTCAAAAGTGGACAGCTAATTCCTTGTTCATAGGCTGTTCTTAGTCTGGAAATTCAACCGAACCAGTTCCCATCGGGTGACCCTACTCGTATTTGAAATACCTGTGACATAGTCAATAAATCACAAGTAAACATCTTTCTGGTATCCTCTACTTTCAGTGACTATCCATCTGTCATCAGCAATGTTCCATGTCCTCTTCTGAACCTGGCCTGAATCTCTGGCCGCTCCATGTCAGTGTATTGCTGCAACTGTTGTTGGGTGATCTTCACCAACATTTTACTTGCGTGTCAGTGATGTTGTGCTAGTGCATTCTGTTAAGTCGCCCTTCTTTGGAATAGGTACAAATATGAATCTCTTCCAGTCAGTTGACCAAGTGACTGTATTCCAAATTTCCTGGCACAGACTAGTGAGTGCTTCTAATACCTCAAAATCATATATATACAATTCAGCGCTCCAGAATGTAAGCTATTTAAGGGAAGAGATCTTAACTTATTGCACCTTGTTTGTCTCCATGACACCCAGAGTAGTGTCTGGCACACGGTCAGCACTCAAATATTTATTGGATGAATGATGAGGGAAAAAAGAAGTTAAGTAATTGCACAAAGTTACACATAGTGCTAGGCAGGACTTGGGCTCAGGAAGTTTCATTTCATATCCTGGCCTCTTAACGACTATACGTATGCATGTATTTCCAAATAATATTCCTCCTTCATCTTTCCATTTCACTGTCCCAAAGTACTTGCAATGTAGAAGTGCTCCCACGAGCT